>NW_024496525.1:24902143-25502143 GCF_017590055.1 Onychostruthus taczanowskii
TGTTTTTTTTTTTTTTTTTTTTTTTTTTCTTTTTTTTTTTTTCTCTTCCTGTCACACCTTGCCGAGTGATCCCAAAGTTAAACAGCTTTTGGTTGGATATCTGTTGGATCTCCGCAGTTATAGATGGGATCAAAGAATTCCCATATCAGAAGCTGTGTGCTTCTGCCGCTGCTGCCAATGGCTGAGCATAGGTTTGACAGATTTCCCTAAAACACGTGAAAACACTGGGGCGTTTGGGACCCCGGCAGCACCACTGCAGAAGAGAGTCCATTTCACAGTACATTCTAGATACACAGTGTACACGGGAGCTCACTGCAATATGCACTCTTATTTTATGCTTTCGAACAAGTCCCGGTACTCGTTTATCAAAGTGAATTGTATTGAGGGTGGTTTGAGCCAGCAGCTTTCACCAGGATTAATTAATATCACAAGGAAGCCTCTAGTCAAGCCCTGTTTTCCTTTGTCCATCTTCTATTTTGTTTGCCCTGTGGAAAGCCAGTGGTTGCAGGATTGATCCGCAGCTTCCTGAAGAAGCTCCCAGGGTCACAGCAGCAGCCTGCCAGAGTTCAGGAGGTGTCAGGACAATGCTCTCAGGCACATGCTGTGCCTCTAGAGGAGTCCTGTGCGGGGCCAGGAGTTCGATTCCATGATCCTGATGGGTCCTTTCCAAATCAGAATATTCTGGTGTTCCTGATCTGCCCAGACAAAGCCATTTGGCCTTTGCTCTGATGCCCAAGGGCTGGTTAAGAACACAAGAGCCTTTGGTAGTGTTGTTTGGGCGCCTAGGACACAGCTGAGAGCTTGTTGTGCTTGTTGTTCTCAGCGCGGTGCTCTTGGCTAAAGCGGAGAGCCGTTGGAAGAGATTCCGATGTCGGGAGCTGTGGATGCGGGCCTGGCTGGAGGGGAGCCGCCACACAGCACCCGCACAGAAGGTGCTCCTTACCTTCACTTGGTGGCCTGGGCAGCTCTCGAGGGGCTGTTCCTCTGCCAAAACTTCCCTCAGGCCAGCCCGGAGATGACTTCAGAAAAGATTGATGTCAATTAGAGAAAACTCTGTAAGACCGTATATTCACGTACCATTTACAAATTGTACCCTCTTGTGGCCATCAGATTAAGTAGACCACACCGCTCACTGCAGTTTGGTTTTTTTGGGTGGGTTTGTTTGTTTGTTTGTTTGTTTGTTTTGGTTCATTGGTTGGTTTTGTTTTTGTGAATTAAAAACAAGAACTTGATCAGATTTCAGTTTGCATAATTTGCTTTATGAAAATTTTCAGCTCCGCTTCTTTTAATGGACCTTGTGTTATTTTGAACAAACCTCAATCCAACAGCAGTGCCCACTTGTCAGTTTTAACCCAATTCTCATGTTTGGCAAGGGGATTTTATTTTTTCAAACACTTCTACTGCAGTCATTCCAGAAAAAAAGGTTGGGCATTGAGAGCAAATTCCCATGCTAGAAAGTAGTTGGGAAAGAAAGAAACATTCTGTTTATTTTTCTTGGAGTAATGAGTTAGACAGCAAGTCTGTCAGGTCACACCTCAATTCCTTCTCTCCATTTCTACCAGTCTGAGAGTTTGTGTCCAGAAGGAAATATTTTCAGGCATCAGAAGAGGTTGTTGTTATTAACTGAGTTAAAAGGTTTAGACCCCATTAGTTCCTGTAAATTATAAAGGACCGAGCCCTGACAGAAACTTTTGCTCACCAGGAATTGAGTAATAAATGATGAGATAGAGTGTTGAATACAGTTTTAAACTTTCATATTCCTAAGAAAGTAACTACACATAGATCAATGCAATAGGAATAAGCCTAAACTGGGTTTACCATAGAGAACTACTTTCTTGCACAGCAGTCAAGATTAAAGAACAAGATAAGTTTTTCTTTCAGTGCCTAATAATAATTTTGGGAAAGAAAATTGCATTGTTATTGTGAAGAACTTCAGGTCACACATATAAATTTGGTTCCGTGTACTAAGGCATTATTAGAGCTCATAAAACTCCTAGCTATTTCTGAACAAAAAAAAAAAAAAAAACATATAAATTTGGTTCCGTGTACTAAGGCATTATTAGAGCTCCTAAAACTCCTAGCTATTTCTGAACAACAAAAAAAAAAGTTAGGGAAACTAACAACTTCAGACTTTATCGTGGTGAAGATTATTGCTGGAATTAAAGTCTGTGCTTGCCTGAGTATATAGATATGGCTACACTCAGTATGTGCAAACCAGGTTTCAATCCATACTACACACACATGGACACTCTCTATGTCTTCCTGTTCCCAAGGCATGTATTCTGACTTGCACCCCAAAAACCTGTGGAAAATGAATGACTGAGTGCAAAGAAAATATTAAATAGAAAAATTATCATAATGGGGGAGACTATAAAGAAGATGTCTGTAAAGGAGTCAGAATATTGTGATCAAGAAGAGGGGGGATTCAGAAAAAAGTATGAAGTATTCTAGTGTAGTGGGGAAGCAAACACAGCAGTATGAAATAAATACATACGGTAGACAAAAAACAAACCTAGCAATCATTACAAGTTATGAAGCACAGAAAAAATGGATAAGGATGTCAAGAAATGTGCATGGTTGGTAGTTTTAGGAACAGCTCATGTTTCCTAAATATTAACATTATTATAAGCCTTTTACATCAAAATTTTTTAAAAAATAGTGATAGTGATAGTGATAGTGATACAAAAAAAATACATTACATCAAAAATTTAAAAAAAATAGTGATAGTGATAGTGATACAAAAAAAAATATAATTGTTTAATAAACAAATTTGTTTTATACTTGAAAGATCATATGATGATGACTAAGTGCTTTCCTGGTCACTATTTAGAAGAATACTAAACAAATTTTCTTAGAGAGAAAGATATTCAAGTATGCAGGTCCTAAAAATCGTGAATTTGAGAGTCCCAAAGAGGCTTGCATGTGTGATCCCAGGCAGCATGAAACCTTATTAACTTTTAATAAAGCTTAAATTATTGCAGAAATTCTGGAAGACATGAAAACTGACTATAAGTATTCAAATTGGACAAGTGAGAACCCAGATAACAGTAGACTGGTTTATCTGACATCAGACAGAGACAATAAATGCTCACACAGAATGCAATAAAGAATTACAAGATGGCCTTATAGCAGTAGCAGCCGATGTGGCTTTAGGAAGAAAAATGTTTAATTTATTGTTAAATTACAAAGTTGTTCATAAGGGTAATGGTGCAGATATACATGGATAGTTCTCAGGTATTTGTCTGGAAAGTTAAAATTTTATTCTGTGAAGAAAGCTCACATTGCATGGGTCAAATTTGAGGTGACTGGTATTATTAGGAATTATTGATCTGTGGAGGTGATCCTAGATGATTGTGAGAAATCAAGAGTAGGACTGATGCTGTTTAGGATTTTTTGTAATGTTTAGAAAGTTAATGTAAAATCTCTGTGCATAAAAGCTGTGTAGGACTCAGAGAGCCTGGAAGAATGACAAGAAATGGATAAGGCCATAAGGGTCAGAAACAGAAAGGTTCACTTCCTGAAGGTGCTGATGTAGAAAGAATGGCTTAGCCTGGGGCAGCTGGGAAGGTTACTGGCAGCTGCTTCTGGCTTATTCCAGCTTCACAAATGTCTGTGAGCTCATTAGTGCTTACCAGTAATTTAAGGCAAGCAATGACACTTTCACTTAAAATTTTGAGCTGTAAACAGTATTTTTTCAAGACCTGATGGATGAGCAGCTCAGGCAGGTTGTGGCCTGACTGTGCTCTAACCTACACCTTCTAACAGGACCCTTCAGATACAGCCAAATATAGGGTCACATCTGTGGGAATAAATAGTAAGGCAGCTCTGAAAGAAGCAAGGCTGCATAGTAAACAAGCAACCCAACACAAACTTCTGATACTGCTCTGTGTCTGTAAGAGCCTATAATATGCCTTTTGGACAGATTGTAAACTAGCACACTCTGGAAAATGTAACATCAGGAATAAAAGTAGCTTTAATACCACATTCTATAATTCTCATGTCCTCATGGTTAACAAATTTTAAGAAATTGAAACAGATCTGAAAGGACTGCTCTGAAGAGCTTTATTTTTTTTGCAGATCCATTTGTCACACTCCAAAATCTGATTCCTGCAGCGTGCACTTTTTTGCAGCCACACCCTCTGAATCACGTCTCAGATGCTGCCACTCAACTTTCACATCCTGCCACAGATCCCTGAGAAGCAGTAGCTCAGTTCTTGTACCTGAACCACAAACATGAACCTGTGAAGGTCAGCAGTTAAGATTCTGGGACTCTTCCTCCTACATAATGTGCATATGAATTCTCTCAACAGAAATGTCATCTCTTTTCTTTCAGCCCCTATTGTCATCTTAATTTTCACAGTACTGAAGAGACCCTTGTCTTCCAAGCAGAGCTGCCTTTTAAGAGTTCTCTGCAACTGCACAGTCATGCAAAGTCAGTATTTGTTTTGAATCCCTGTATGCCTCTCTGGAAATGCTACTCTTTATCTAAATATGTAGACCTCATTATCAACAGACTGAAGAATTTCAAAGCACTGCAGATGAAGAGAACATGCCTGCATCATTTATTAATCCAGCAGTGAAAATTCCCCTCCTTCTGCGAGGGGAACTCCAAGACATCTGTATTGTGCTGGCTGTCCCTATGCAGTACATATTTATGTTTTTACTTGTATTATTTTGTCTGTTGACTGTATTTGTAAAGTTTTAGTAAGCTTTATTGAGTCCTTTTTTCCTTTTTCTGTGGTAGACTTCCTTTTCCTAATTTTTGCTCCCATGTATTTTTTTTAAATACAGTTTCCAGTGCTTCATTCGTAGCTCAGACTACAACAGGCTTCTCTTAAACCCATACATTTGATGGTCTTTTGAGAAAGCAATGGGCAGAGAGGCAGGAAGTATGAGATCCACATCATAACTTTGCTTCCAGGAAGTTTTGAAAGTCCATCAGGAACTCATAAGAGTAAAAATGACCTCCATTTTTCTATTATATCTCTACCTAATCACCTAAAAAATTACTACCATAAGAGTAAAAACTACCTCCTTTTTTTCTATTATATCTCTACCTAATCACCTAAAAAATTACTATATGCTGCAATACTCTCATTCAAATAAATTCCTCATCACCTTAGGCACATGCTGAGGTGAGTGTGGGAACTGAAGGTGTTTCCAGTTTGTAAAAATAAGAACTATATAGGTGGATTTAGAGTAAAAAGAGAGAAAGGCCAAAAGGGATGGAGAAGGGACATTGTCAGAGCCAGAAGAAGACAGCAGCACATGGACACAGGTAGGTGGACACTCATCCTTACACACACACAAAGTCTCAGCAGCTTGGTATTTCAATTGGAGCAGTCATCTGTTTTGACTGGACTAGACCTATGTAAATTTAGGATCAGGTTTCTGGACAAAAGCTAGTGAAAAGTGACAATATGTCTGTATGTAATAAAGTGTAATAAATGAAAAAATAGGTCAGAAACCTGAAAAAATGTCCTGAAAAAAAAAAAGGATGCAGGTAAGTGTTTTTAAGAAAGCAATTTAGAATCAGCCATTGTACTGTCAGCAATTCAAATATAAGTTTGGTTTTTCCAATTTTAAAATATATGAGTCACTTCAATGTTTGTGACAATGATGGTCTTAGAGATGCAAATAATTCAAGACTTGCACAGAACAGGAATGATTGTGATGCAAGTTGCAACTAAGTAATATAAATAGATTGAGAGCACATCCAACAACTCGAGAGATTACTTTACTAATTACCTTAGCTGGTTCTGGTGTCTTCCATTTTGCATATGAAGCCAACAAAGCAGAGGTGAGAACCTGACACCAGGCTCTGTGGATGAGCTCTGCAGTAACAGACGCCAAGCATTTAGGGAGGGAAATGTGCACTGTCCTCACTTTCCACCCCTGCTCTATCTAAAAGCACAGCTAAGTAGACCAAATAGAAAACTAGAACTTTTGCTATTATTTTTACCTAGAAAAATAACCTAAATTGTTATGGAATGGGTTTGCCTCAGTAGCAACACAGAAGTTCCTCTGATCCTACATTCTCAGCCTAGCCTCCTCTTTTCCTGTATAAGTTACCTCTCTTCTGGTTGACACCAGAGATAGGATTTGGGCTCAAGCTAAGTAGACCAAATATAAAACTAGAATTTTGCTATTATTTTTACCTAGAAAAACAACCTAAATTGTTATGGAATGGGTTTGCCTCAGTAGCAACACAGAAGTTCCTCTGATCCTACATTCTCAGCCTAGCCTCCTCTTTTCCTGTATAAGTTACCTCTCTTCTGGTTGACACCAGAGATAGGATTTGGGCTCACACCCGAGACAGGATTTGGCAAATATCTGTAAGATCTTGAAAAGCATGAAGAAAGTTAGCAAGGGTCAGTTGTTTAATGTCCCCTCCAATATGAGAACTGAGCAGCAAGAAGTCCAGCAAGTAGGTGGGATGGTTAAAACAAGAATAATTTTTATTTTTTCACAGCTCATTGAAGAAAGTGACAGAAGGCTCTGCTGCAAGGAAACTGATGCTGAAGTCAAACTTAGTAGCCCAATGTACTAATCTACTAGGAGTGTCTCTTGCAGAGCACGGGTGGCCTTGAAGCAGAGCTCTCAAGTCAGACACTTCTGACTAATGGGCAAAGGCATTAGAGGCATGTGGGGATTATCAGCGGATGTGCAGGAGGAAGGAGGTTGGGAATGGCGTGTGTGCCAGGAGGGGCTGGAGCAGTGAAGTGCAAAGGGGGTCTGGCAGTTTCACACCCCAGGGTGTTGAAGTGTGGGGTGATGGCCGTGACATGGCTCTGCTGTGCACTGGCTGGTGCAGGACCGTGGGGCTAAATCCACAGGGAGAATGAATAGTCCTAAATAAATACAACTAGGACCACACTTGGACATTACTACCAAAGGCAGTGTAAGTGCATACCATTTCATTAATCATCATTGCAGTCACTATATAGAAATTAGTCACTATATGTCACAATATGTCACTATATAGAAATTAGTTAATATATTATATTATTAGAATTGTAGATATTAAATATTCACTAACAATTGTCTAAACTAATTAACATGCAGGATTTATTTGTGATGTTTATGGCTTTCATTAGTGACAGAACCTGAGAAAATAATAATGAGAGAACATATAATCTGTAAGAATACAGATTTATGTGTTTATTTGTGTTTAATACTGACTAAAAGAGTATGGTGAGAATTCTTTAAATTGTCTGAAATCTTCTGCATAAAAAAATCTTGTAAACACCTATTCTCTGGTAGGTAGGTGTTTGAGGTTCCCTGATGTCAAGACATTCCCTACAATTTCATATATATGGTATAATATAGCCATTCAATTTAATGTACTTGTATGGGGACAACAGGGTTGCCAGCTGGCATTTGCTGAGGTCCCCTGAAACAGCCACCCTAGAGCCTTGATCACCTAAAGATCTTACAGTGCTTTGCAGCCATGAGAGTATTCTGGGCAACTAGAGATAAAGGAAAACAAGACTAATTCCAGTCAGTAAAGCTGAAACCTTGATCCCTTCCTGCTTTCCTCTGTGCTTCTCACTTCTTATAATCCCAAATCATAGGGATTATGATTGATACTTTCCTGTTACCTTTTATATATGACATGGACCAGCCCTAAATCCCCTCCCTGACCTTCTCACCGAGGAAACCATAGATCCAGTCAAGCTCATCTCCCTCCTTTACTCATATAGCTGCCCTCTTTATGTCTCTACTGTGTTCCTGCCAATTCCTTTCAGCACACCCAAATGAGTTGTGCTTAGGTTGTGTTCTCACCTGCCGTCCTGCTCATAGCTATCACTTGTTTGAAATCTCTGCTGTACCATGTTCCCTGCTGTAGGACTAATCTCTGTGCTGGCAAGGTCCTGCACAACTTGGTTCCCCCTCAAGTCAAAGACATTTTCAGAGGTTTTTTCCTATTCTTCTCCTTCCTGTTTTATGCTTGCCTTGAAAGCCTTCCCCTATCAATTGGCATGTATCAGTCTCTGGTTTATCCCATGTATGGTGCTTTTCTTCTTCACATTACAAATATTGTTCTCAGTTTTCCCAGGAACTTTCCCAATCACATTTTGGTGATTCCAGCACACAAGCTTGTCATTTAGTTCAGTATAGCTTCTTTGTAGGCATGAGGAGTGGCAAGTGGGAAAGAAGATCCCTGACAATATTGCAAAATAATTGTATAGAGAATCCCCTGTAGCCACAAACTATGATGATGGCATAAGGATCGGAAAAGTAACAGTATGGGGTAAAATCAGAAATTTGAGTTTAATAGGAGATACAAGTTTTGTTAACCAATTCCATTTTAAGCACAGCATAAATTATGCAATTTTATAGAAGTTTTAACTAAAATCCATGCATTTCACAAAATGAAACAAAAAACTTGTTAGTAAACCAAGACTTCAGCCATTTAAAGAGGAGATGTTTTTGGAATGGCAATGAAATGGCACTTTTCTAATAGTAGTACACTGAATGGTATCAGAATTGGGAATTATGCTGTTTCTTGCCTCCAGCTATCTCAGTTCAGATCTTTCATAGCAGAAGAACTTAGAGATCCTGAGGGATTTTTTTTTTCCCCTCTAAAACACTGTACTGAAAATAACCCCCTAGGAGGTCATAGGGTTACTTGGAAAATAGTAGTTTAATTTATTCATCCTAAATAGCAAAAGGCATATTTTAGCATGTATTAAAAATAGACTAATTTTATGCACTTTTTCAGTCTAGTGTCTGATTTTGCTGTTGATTTATTTCTGCACAGTGCATTCTCCTTGAAGACATTTGTAGGCTGTTGTTGACAATTTCTTCAGATAAACGTGCACAGAAGAATAGACAGGCTCATGGTTTTTTTGGAAAAATGAATGTGCAAGGAAGTGCTTCTCTTTCTGCATCAATCCCTAGGCACCACCTAATGGTATTTTAGCTTTTTTAACCGCATTTCTTTGAGGAGAGGAAAACCATTTTCATCTTCTGTATCTTTCTGTAGCCACAGTTCAGCAGTCAGTGGAACTGGAGGAATACAATTAATTGATTTCCTACATATGCTGCCACTCTTCTGTGTTATAATATATGCTACCATATCCCAAATATACAAGGTTTTTGGGATAATCACAATTGTTATAAATTTACCCAATAGATAGCTGTGTTGTGAAAATAAATTAGTAACTTCCAAAACAAAGATAGTAATTTAAAAGAATGCAATAAATACCATGATTGCACTGACAGATACATCTGCATTACAAAATTTGCTCCTCCTGGCTATTAATCTAGTGCAAAGGTATAAAGGGACTTGTTTGAATTTATCTCGGAACCACTCATTTCAGTACTGGCTTTTTCCTTCTGTAATGCTCCTACAGTAATGATCACAAGACCATTTCATTGATTCCTCTGTCTTTGAAGAGTTCATAGTTCTACATTTAATGTGAAAAGTTTGTTTTCAGTGTATGTGGCAAGGCCATACTTTTACCAGTGTACTTGGGAGGAGCAGTTGCCAATTATGAATTGGTAAAAGTGGTAACAGAAATGACGTGGACAAGTATGATACAGGCAGATCACAGCCACATGATAGGCGCTGATGTTATTTATGTGCTTGCATATTTTTAGCTATTGGCAATGCCTGTCACAGTAGAGAGGGGTGGTGGATACAAATGGAAAGAATACTTTGAAAAGGATGTTATTTTTATACTGAGCTTCTCATATTGCTCAACTGATGTTGCCTCAACACGACACTGAACACAGTCAGAGAAAAAGTGTCAGTCACGAGACAGTAAGACCTGCCACACTGGTCAGATCAAAGGTCCATCTGTCTCAGCATTCTGTACAACTAAGTGATGTTTAAAAGAAAGTGTTTCCTTTTGTTTGATTTCAATTACTACACAGCTTTTCTGCTTCTAAGAAACAATGAATCAGTTATAGGACTGATTTTATGTTCCCTCCACCTTTAATCATCTTTTTTCCATGAAGAAATGTGCTATTTGGTTTCCCTTGTATACAACCTATTCCTTATTTCTGATCCATACTGCTTAACTTACCTGTATCTTATCTAGTGCTACTATACTGGTCTTGGAGATCAATAAGCAGAAGTGTGTATTTGAGATTCAAGATTGGTACAACAGCATCATAATGTTTTCTGGTTCGTTCTCTATTATTTTCATAAGGAAATAATTGCAATGCTCAGTTTGTCTTTTCTTGCCACAGGGCATGGTGTTGCTTATTCAATCCCCTTTCATGAATAGCTACAGCTAAGAGGTCTCTGTTTTGTATTTTTCTTTCAAGTGCCTGTGTTTGAATTTGATAAGCATACATTACATGAGAGGTTTTACTGTCTTGTTGCTCGGCATTGGTTAAAATTTTCTTCAACTCCTTGCTGTCTGCTTTAGTTGTGACTTTGATCCACAACCTGTTATCTTTGCAAACTTCCCTGCTTCAGTATTCAGCTCCATGTTGTCATTTGTGAATAGCTTGTACAGCAGGATCTGGACAGCTGTAGATCCAGTGGAACCCTATTTTCTTTGTTATTTGTGAATTTTTTTGGATCTCCCATCCAGTTGTTTGCCCATGGATTATCTTTGCTCCCATTCTATGAGAAGTTAATTTCTTCGACAGTTCTTAGTGAGGTGTCTTTCTTAAAGAAGCATTTTACAAATCCAAATACATAAAAATCACCAGCTCAGCCTCATGATTATATCTGCTATAAAAATTCCATTCTCAAACACCATATTGATTGTTCCTTCATATTTTAATTTACTCAAATTTCTACTTGTTCTATTTTACAATAATTTCAATTAATTTGCCACCCACGAAAGTCAGACTTGGATATTGTTGTTCCTCAGACAACCCCTGAGATTAGTAGTTTTTAAAAACTGTGATATGTCTATCATCTTCTGTTGTCATGGTTGATTGAAATGTTGGGTTAAACACCACAGTTTTCAAGTGGGGAATTTCATGGTTGAAATTCTTGAATGACCTTTCCATGCTCTGGCAGTAACTTACTATTTCTTTAACTGATTAAACTGACAATCTTTCCTTATGATGAATCAGCATAAGAGAGTTCTCAGATTACTTTTCAGTTCTTGAAATGTCCCACTACCCATCTAAGATTTCCCTTTTGTATCAAAGTAGTTCCATTCCATCAGAAGGCATACTTAAAAAGACTGATCTCACTCAATGCCTACAGTTTGATTTCCTTCAGTCCTTCTGAACTACATCTCATTAGATGTTTGTAATTAAATGCATGTCTCCATGGAATCAAACAGAAAGACCAGAAAGAAATGGACTATTTGGAGGATGATATGAAGGATTTTAAGAAATCAGGAGGATGATATGAAGGAATATAAGAAATAATAACAAAGTAACAAGATTGAACCAAAACGAGAAGAGGGACATTTCCTTTACCTGAAGTTTCATAAAGAATAACATTTTTGGAACAATTTTCATTATGCAGAGGAATGCTTTGTTGACATATATTAATATACTATCCAAGGACTGAGAAAAGATGACCGGGGAATTTCAGTAAAATTTTATATAACTATCTTTTACACTACATAAAATAAATAATTACTTTTTTTGACTCAGTCTAAACTAACTCTCCCATTTCCCAAAACTATTCATAATAAAATTTGTATTTGAACAACCATTCAGAATAAAAAAATGTGGAAGCAAAGCTATTGATCAGAATTAATTTTTTTCTCGGTTAACGGCTTATAATGGATGCATTTTGTATATGTAATGACTTTGCTACAAACAGAGAATTCCAGTATGTAGCTATCCATTTAATCCCAGTCCTCTTTTGCATTCACTTCCAGTAGTAATTGATTGCCAACAACAAGGTTTATTAAACACACTTGAAGCATTAGATAAGCTGTGAAATTGAGCAAGAAAGCAAAGATATGTATTTAGTACTCTGTAGTTTAAGCAAATCCCAAGGAAAGAAAAAAAAATAATTCACACTTTAGAACTTCTATTCAAAGCTATGTGAATGGAATATGGAAAATTTCTTCATCATAACTGTGCCTTCTCCTTCCACAACACCAGTTATTGATTCTTTGCCAGTTTGGCTGACTGACTAACTAGGAACTGTAGCCAAGGAAATGAAAGTAACTGTGGAAGGATATTTAACTATTTTTTTTTGTCTGTAGCCCTTCCATCTCCACTTATTTCACGCTTTAAAATCTGTTCAAAGTGTAGATTTGAAAGTTTCCTTTCTGACTTGAATTGCTCTGAGCTTTCCAGCCCTTGGGTTTTATTCTTTCTTACAAAGCAGCTCCCTCCCTCTTTTTGTTGTTTCTTTTTTAACACACACATACACACACACACCCATCCACCCACACACCCATCCACCCCCACACCACACGCATTTCTTTTTAAGTTTAACCATGTTAATACATGAAAGAAAATACATGCAAGTGTAAAGGAAATTCTCACAGCTGGTTTTTTTGCTTTGATCTCAGTGACGATTTGGGTACTAAAAATAGGATTTATCTGAGTTTCAAGAACAGAAAGCTGGGTCTAGGGTCAGAGTTTGCCTTTCTGTTTGGCCTTCAAATTCTCAGTGTTCTCAGTAACACAGAATAATTGAAGTTGGAAGGGACTTCTGGAGACTGCCTGGTCTAAATCCCCTGCACAAAACAGAATCCACTAGAAAGGGCTGCTCTGGATCTTGTCCAGTTAGCTCCAAGGATGGAGAGTCCCCAAGTGGTATTTAAGCATCCTCAGAGTGAAGTAGTTTCTTCTTATGTTTAAATGGAATTTCCTGTGCTTCCTTTTGTGACCATTTCCTTTGCCATTGTGTTTTTTCAACCCTTGTCTGAGCATTACCAAGCCTGCTGTGGCCTATACAAGGAACCTCCCAGCTCCCACAGAAGTTAAGAAGGCTCTAAATGTAAGTGAAGTGGCACATCAATTTCCTAAGGAGATCTGTTTTGTTGGCACATGGAGTTAGGTAAAAGGAATCCTAGGTGCCCCACTTCAGTTTTAAAATGTGTGTGCAGCTATTTTAGTTTTCCAAAACCAGCTGTTGCTGGGTATGCTGGTTGTTGGCAGTACAACTGTACTAGTCAGAGCACTCACCCAGAAAGTTCAAGCCCTATGTTCAACTTTCTTCACAGCCTGAGTCCAAACCCTTTTCTCAAGAGACAATCCTGACTGTTAGCTTATAAAGCTGAGTGAAGATGTTACTGTCTCCATCTTTCCTAGTGCAAAAATACTTCCTCATGGGCATTTACACAGGGAAATGAAGCCAGAAATAGAGCGTGTGAGGAAACTTGGTGGTTCAACCTGTAACACTGCAGCAGGAAGAGTGTCCTAAGTTCCTCGCTGATGGCTGGAACTGGTTTTGATTTCCTACTCCAGTGACTAATAACAATAGTCTCAAGACCAGTTCAATGATTAGGCTGCAAAGTCACTGCAAAGTGCAGTCAGTGATAATCCAGAATGAAGGGCTCATACACAGAGGATGGACTCATCCTCTATGGATGGGAGGTAACAATTTCAGCCAGAATTCCAGCCAAAGCAAACAATGCAAGACAATCAGTATATTTGTGGAGTAGACAAGCATCAGTGGCAACAGCACAATTGTTTGTTTTTCCTTTAAGAGGCAGAAAGGTCAGACAGGTATTACTGAAACTAAAACTTGAGCCTGAAACTAACAAACTGACTATCAAGATTTTGGCATTCTTGAAAGGTATGCGTGCTATATAAACATCTTGATAGTTCACCTACTCCCATCATGATCAGCTGTAAATCCTGGTGTTACTGTGATCAGCAGCAGGGTGCTTTCTCAGCATAGGATAAAGGACTGCTGTGTCAAGAACACCTTGAATTCCTTCCTGCCTCCCGCAATGGGTTAAGTGTAGCTCACATCACATCAGATGCATGGGACAAGAGGATTTTGTCTCTGAGAGCTGGGATTTTCAAAGGTGTTCTTTGGGATCTAAGTGCATAAATTTTGCAAATTTCCTAAAGGGACCTGCATTCATAAGTGCTGTAATCTTTAAGAAATATGTCTTTGAAGTATTTTTTCCTCCTGATTTAGAATGTTAAGTTCTAGCATCAAGACACTGGTTTCCGTAGTGATTTGAACACTGCTAATACCATGTGCTTTGTCTTTTAACAAATGGTCAGTCAGGGTAAACTCCAACTTTAACTAGTGAAGACCAATTACTGCAAAATTACCCTTCTCTAGTCTGGGTGAGAGATGTTTATCTTAGTAACTAAGACAATCTCCTCCTAAGCAATTTATTGTGCAAACTTTTACCAACAGAAATAACTTTCTTTACAATACATACCCCACCAAAATCCACATATTTTTTTTTCACACAATAAATATCAAACCATACACATTTTTTTCTTAGAGTAAGATTCTATTTATGTACTGACCTCTGTTATTTACATTCACTTGGCTTCCATTCTATTAATTTGACCTATTCAGTGATCTGCTAAGCACACATACCCCACCAAAATCCACATTTTTTTTCCCCACACAATAAATATCAAACCATACACAATTTTTTTCTTAGAGTAAGATTCTATTTATGTACTGACCTCTGTTATTTACATTCACTTGGCTTCCATTCTATTAATTTGACCTATTCAGTGATCTGCTAAGCACCCGCTACTTAAGAAGTTGTGTACTTGAGTGAGGGGCAGTAACTGTGTCCACGTGGAATAGGAACTGTTGCCTTGCTGGAAAGGGTTGTTTACAACAAGGTTCTCTTAAACTTCACCAGGACTATGAGTTGACAGAAGATAAAAATGTTACAAATTTACTAGACTTGTAGTATTGGTAGGTATGGAAATCACCGGTCAGTAAGAGCAATATAAAAAGAGTCAGCTTCTTTCTGAAAGAGACAAAATCTGAGGGGCCTCTGCCTTAAACAAAGTTGTGGGGAAAAGCGGAGTACAAGCTATGCCAGAAGAGTAGAAACTGGCTGAAAGGGAGTGTTGCCTCAGGGAAAGTGAACTAAAAGGAATAAGCAAAAACTCAGAGAAAAAGGAGCAACTAGCCAAGAATTAGCAGAATAAGCACTAAAGAAAATGAGGTATTGAAATGCCAAGCCTACTCATCACTTGAATGCCTCTGGTGTTGGTGACTCTGTCATCTCCCTGGGCAGTAAATTGTGACTTGTGAGCTCACAGAAGATTTTAAAGTGCTAATAATCCTCTTGTAGTTGGCAACATGTTAATATATTATAGAATCACAGAATTTTCAAGGTTGGAAGAAACCTCTGAGATCATGAAGTTCAATTGTAAACCCAGCACTATCCCTAAACCACTAAACCATATCACCCAGCACCAGATCCACATGCCTCTGTAGTGACCACTAATTACTATAGTGATTTCTCAAATGATTATACAACAATGTTAAAAGCATATCACAAATAAGAGAAAAAGAAACAGTTTAGGGCCTATTTGTTTATAGACAGCTATAACCACATTTATAGGCATGCTTGAAATAAATGGGAAATGCTTATACATTTAAATTGAAATTGTCACGAGTTTAAAAGCTTAGGTTACAAGCTCAGCAGAAATGTGAGGCAGGAGCTGCTGCTCACAGAGCAGTAGCTGCTGATATCCCTTCATATTCCCAACAAGATCAGGCTGCTTGTGGCATCCTGAGCCATGTGGTGGCATGATTCAGCAAGGACTTCTGTTAGTCTGTTACTGTTGCTCAAGGAAGCAAAGCCATGCATGATACCAACACGCACTGACTGCTGGACTCAGTAGGGGTTTTGGCAGTTCAGCTGTGCAACCAACCCACACATGCCTGCAATGGAGGAGAGGTCAAAGAAGGGCAAACCCCAGTGAGGTCAGGGAATAATGTAATATAAAGGAAGCTGAACTTACTTTGGTATCAGGTAAACTGGATGGTAACCTTGCTTTTAGTTACAGATAGTTGCATCAGTGAATGATCAAGTTCCAAAACCATTAATAAAGAGCAATGCCTTTGTGAGCCAGCCAGACCCACACTGGGAGATGGGGGTGGGGGTGGTGGGGCAGTGCACAGGTAGCTTGGCACAACATAAAGCATAAAAATTGGACAAATGATACATTTTGAAGAGAGCAACAAGCTTGATCTGGCTTTCATCCATTTATTCTTTCCAGGTCACTGGGGATGCCCAAAGTCATGACAGTGAGCATAGAGGGACTGGTAATGACAATCACACTACAACAGAGATTTAACTACAGCTGAATATCACAACTGCTAATTATGCTGGTGCTGTGATTTCAACTGATTTCTGTATCACTCTGCTAAATTGAACTGCCATGTAATGCCAACTATACCAAATGTAACTTTTCAAATACAATATTGTCTGCCTATGCAGCAACACTAATGTGTTCCAAGGGTGAGGTGAACACCCAAAGCCCTCTGCATCAGGCAAGGGTAACCTGGCCACGCAGGCTGGATGAAGCAGCCTTTTCAGGCACACTCAGTTTGGAGGGGACTGAAGAGGGGCTCTAAATACAAAGGTCAAATCATTGTCTTTGTGGTAGAATGGGGACTGGCACCCAGTCCTTCATAACTATGAAAGGATTCATAGTTATCTCTTAGCTGAATTTTACTCTGACTGCATTACTGTTGTCACACACTCCAGCTTATACATTTAAAATTTACATACATTGCTCTATATATGCAATGGCCTGGCATTTCTTCATACAATACGGATTTTGAATCAATAATTGAAAACAATAATTTTGAATCAATTCCTTGAAGAAATCAAATCTTCTTGAAGTTGTGTACAATGACAAGCAAACTGCTCCTTGCAGATTTAAAGGATATTTTACAACACTTACTTGAATTTTTTTGGCAGCTGACCTCCACTGATTTAAAAACATTTACCTTATTTCCAGCCTATCAGATTTTGACTTACTTAACATAGTTAGATGCAAAGCTCCCAAATGATCGCAGTACAAATTGACAACACTTGCTGTTAGTCTCAGATCTGGCAAATGTTTCCAAACATACAAAACTGAAATACAGGCAACAAATTAGAAATAAATAATCACACGAAGAGAAGCAAAAGTTGTTCTGCTTAATATGATACAGAGTAGAATTGAGGTTCAGTACTTCAATCACATTCTTGCTTTGGCATACACCTAAAGAAACAATTTCAGAGCAAATTGGCAAGGGGAAGTAAAGAATCTTTTCAGAGCAAATAGAGAAGTTAACAAAGTAGAATTTTTTTGCTAACATACTTGAAAAGACACCACGTACATTATCATGCAGTGGTGACTGGAGTGGATACTTACATGTAATAAATTCAAGAAGGTTCTACAAGAATAAAGGGCTTTGGATCTGTATACTTATCTATAGGCTGGAAAACACAGGGCTCAACTCAAAGCACAGCAAAAATAATGGCAAAATTCCCATTGATTTCAATAATCTTTTATACACAATTTCCTTCTTCCTAAAGCATCAGTACACACCTCCCTCAGTGAAATTTATGTATGTACATTGAACTTGATAGGTTTCTTAGTATAGCAGAGGAGCAGTGGATTTTGTTCTTACAGAACTTCCACCACACAAAAATAATGACACATTTTATTCTCCTTCATGGTAAAATATAGTACAAAACCAGTCAATTAAAATCAGCTCTTGGATTGGTGAATCACTGTGCTGTCACAGAAAGTGACTTCTAAAGCATTCTCTCCTTACACAGGCTATTTTTCGTGAAGTGAAGAGATTAAAATACAGCTGAATTAAATCTATATTTTCCTGATGTCATCTATATAAGCCAATGTTATGCTAATATATTATACTTAGCACACTACAACAAGTGGAAGGGGAAAAGGGACAGTCTCTCTGTCAAGATTCAATTCATACAGTGACAATACATGAGTTATTTAATTACAGCCATCTGCATTATGTAGCAGATGAACAAGGAATATATGGTATATGACTGATGAGCTTGCTATGTCTTTGATGACCTCTCAGCAAGTAATGAAGCATGACTGCTCATGTTAGCACAGTCAGAGACTGCACTTTCCTTGTTTGTGTATTGGTATCACTGTAACATTTTGGAGCCTACTGCTCTTCAACTAGGTGAAGGATTGTGCTTGATTCTGCCAGCTACACAACTAATTAAGAACATTACTACTGCTTTCTACAAATCTTGTCTCTTCATCAAGTATTCTAACCTGGAACTTCATTCAGAAGTTACTAACAGGAAGAATTAATGTTTCTGCAGAGAACACGTTTATGGTAAAACAGTATTAACAAAATATGTGTAAAGACTGCCTAATGCAGGAGCTTTTTTGTGTAGCTGTCATGCCACACTTCATACAAAAGTAGGTTTAAATTCTGCACCTGCATTAGGGAAAAAAAAGGCTTCCCTTATCGCTCGTGAAGGTGACTGTACACACGTATTTGCTTTTACAATTTTTTCATCTTCAAGATTTAATAATTGAAAATAATTGCCTATATCACTAGATAGTCACACCTGTTTAATAAATAGCACTCTGAATTATGACATATACTTAGAGGCAGAGCCACTGCAGAGACTGCTTTTTAGTTACTTAATATTTTCTGGAAAGAGTACCTGTCTACTTCATCAAGTGTAAAAGTGCCATTTATTTTCATAATTGTCTGTAAACTAATGTGCATAAACTAAACTGACTGAACACAGAACCTAATTTATAAAGAAATCTCTCCCTGTTGAGATTTCTTTGTAACAAAAACTGATTTACAGACAGCTTCTTCAATAGTCTCTACAAGAGCCTAAAATGAAGGATTTCCACACTAAAGATCAATTTCCACTGATGGTACTGATGATGAATAATTAATACTTTAGGAAGTTTCACAATTTAAATGAGACCACTGATAGAAATAGTACAAACCCTGCAAAATAGTGAAAATGCATTAAATTAATAATTTTGAGCTTGTTTCCTCTGTAAGTTCCTCTGAAACTTTGCCAAAACAGTTATAACAGCAGATTTGATCCACTTGCATCTTCACTACTAAGGGGAAAAAAAGGGAAAAAGCTTACGTTACACTTAAAGTTACTTTCTTTGTCTATATACTTCATTTCCATAAACAGAGAGAAATTACTATGTGAAAAAGCAATCCATGTGGTAAAAATCTGGTGTTTGTTTGGAAATACAAACCTTGGAAATGTGGAGTTCCAGTTTGTGGCCTCCTATATTGCAAACAGCAACATGGGCCTGTGCTGAAAAAAAAGCCCCACATTAAGCATCAATAGGTAGTAGCATAATGGCCCCGTAGATGTTATACAGACTACCAAGAAAGTAAGAGTAGACTATACTTAAGCTAGGAATGAATTTGAAGCCAGAAAAAGGCAAATACTACACATGTGTTGGAGAAGGAAAGCTGGAAATAAAAAAGCTTCTTTTTCTCAAGGTGTCAGTAAGGTTGTTTGAGCTGTCTGGGAAAGGCTCCTCATCCCTCCCGGCCGTGCCGAGTGTCGCAGCTGTCCCTGGATGCAGCAGCAGCTCTGTGCACTAGGCGGCGCTGCACAGCCGAACGCTCGTTCTCTGAAAAATAAAAAGACATCAGTAGTGATAGAACCTCTTTGACATAAAAATAAATCTATAAATCAAGCTAACTTTCAGGAAAATTAATACTAGGAAAAACGAACGGTTAATTGTATTTGGGTATAGCTACATCACTTAAAAGCTTCCCAAGGCAAAAAAAGATGGAATCTGGTCAGCATTCTGAAAAACATCCAAGGGAATAGCACATGAATTATTCTCCTAGTCAGGAAACTGAAATGTCTGAACATAAACAAACAGCAGCACCACCCCCCGCTGGAGATCTAATTATTCTGATTATACAGAAGATCAAAGCTTTGTTCATTCTGTTTAAAAACATCCCTTTGCATTCTTAGAATATTCAGTGGTAACATCCTAGTCAAATTCAAGTAGCTGCAATAAGCTCCAGAGTTACAATTCAAAGTTGTTTGGCCTACCCTAAAATGTGCACTCATCCTTTTCTGGGCCACCCATGTTCAGGATATCCATGTGTCTGGAAATTTCAGCTTCTAGCTTCCCATTCCCTACTTTTTCTATTCTGCAACTCACCTCTTTGAAACAAACAGGTGCCACCTGCCACTATTCACCTCACCTTCAGTTAGCTATCATCAAGATGCTTAGCACTGAACTTCAAAATACTGTATCAAGAATGAAGGCATGGGAGTGAATGAAGCCTTATTTAAATATGTAAATTCTCTTATAATGGTCTCTAATTTTGAGAGACTTGCAAAGAGGCCAGTCAGACAAGACAAAGAATAAATGATAAGTAGGGTATCTAAATAGTCCCACAAGACCTGTGGTAACACAGAGAATTAGTGACACCAGTGTGTCAGCACTGTCATTAAAACTAATTTCTATTTCATGCAAATCACATATGCACTGGGAAAAACGGGGTGTCACCTGTCCTGTGTCGTTTTCAAATGGAAGATGCAAGAATGGCTGTTGCTCACGATCTCTTTGTTGGGAACAAGCCCTCCAGAGTTATACATCAGTAAAAGCTTCTTTCTCATTTCCATATTATTCTCCTCATTTATATAAGTAATAGCTGGTTTTCTTAGAAAAATACATGTTTTACCTTGAGAAGTCTTCGACTATTCTTTCTTTGCAATTAAATTGGTCAAATACTTCACAGACTTCACAGATTACTAACTGATTGAATTGGTTAAATTCAATTTTTTCCTTGAAAGCAGATGTACTGTAGGGACCAGCGAGGCCATTATCCTGGTGAAAACAACCTCATATACATCATTACCTTCAGTCTGAAGTTACATATGCAAGTTATGTGTTTTATGCAAAAAGACAAATTTATGAGTGGAGAATATAGAGGACCAAATTGAAAGTCATAGGTTGCATTTAATCAAAGGTGACAAGTATGTATTTTCAAGGTGGAAATTTAAGTTTCATAACCAATATCAGACTGCAAGACTGATAGCTGCTGAGCTTGCTGCTGTGATGTAGTCAGTGCCATGGCAGGCTGAACTCACACTCGAAATACACACAAAGACTTCTGACTACAGAATCACAGAATGGCTGGAGTTGGAAGAGACTGCTGAAGGGCATCTGGTCCAACACCCCTGTTCAAGCAGGACCACCTTGAGTTTATTGCCCAGGACCATGCTGGGATGCCAAGTCCAACAGCAAGTGCATGTTTCCAGTTATATTTTTCATAGAAAAACTGTGTGACAAGTATATGAGTGAGCATAAATTTTTAGATCACTCACTACCAGTCACATGTAATTCAGTAATTCTGCTCAGTTCACTGAATCGCATGCTTCAGTTCAAAAATTTTGTAAATCACATACCACAAACTGGTTTGTGTGATAACTTCTCTCAATAGACTAAACAGATATTTAATAATACTATTACTTCAATAAAGAATGGGCGTATAAAAGAAAATCCATTATTCTATGCCTAAGAAAATCTACTTTTTAAATGACATGTGGTCATCACCAAAACCAAAACAATAGTTTGTCTCTCAAATGTGCATTTATGTACATTAAGGTAACTAGCACAGAAAAAAATACACTACATTTTAAATTTGCTACTGGTAATGATTTCCTGATATCCAGATCCCCCTGAGAGTAAAGGCCATGGACTCTGTCTCCTTTCACCCCTTGGACTAGCAGTTTGCCTCAATGGCTTCAATCTCTACAGAGCTGGAATTCACCTGCATTTCGCTTCTGACCCTGTGAAGACCAGCAGCAGCAGTTTAAAAATGTTGACAACCAGAGCTGCCTGCTGCCAATCTCTCCTCCTGGAGAGTTAACACATCTCATTTCACCTTGGAAACAATAATATGTGTGCTCACAGCCAGCTGAATGGAGGGGTCAGCAGCATCTGAAGCAGCCCTCACACATCTGCTTGCAATCATCTGCTCATACTGTTAATTGGTATGAGGTACGTTATTCCCTCTGAAGGACTTATGGCAGGTTTTGTACACTCCAGGCCAGATGCAGAAAAGAACAAAATCAAAAGAAAATAACTAACAGCCCTATTTTTTTAAAGATGTAATTTCTTTTAGAAGTATCCATATTTATCCTTCTATAGACGGTGAGTAAAGATCACAGCATCAGTCAGCTCTGAATGCTCAGCATTTTCTCCTTCTTACAGAACAGGGAGCCAATTGTGGACAAGCAGGTGCCTGTACCATGAACAGCTGTGTAGCAATGCACTGCTGACATGACTGCAGCTCTACCAGCTGGCCAAACACAAACTCACAGGAAAGCCTTATCCACGGGTTTGCAAAGGAAACAGCTTCAAATACAGGGTAATAAAACCAGGAAATAATTGGTCATCTGTTGCAAATATCCTGGAACAAAGTGCAAAACGAGGAAGTTCAACAGGTGGAAGCAGAAACTGAAGGAATACAACCAGCAGTGACACTACTGCCCTGCACAGGCAATATATGTGCTGTACATATTAATGCATATGTACACATACATACAAAACCAGATGTTTACAAAACATCAGAACAGCCCCTTAAGCCAAGAGAACTGTGAAAGTCACAACAGCAGTAAGTCTTCCACAGTTCCCACAACACACACTTTAGAACACCTTAACATCTCCATATTACAATGCTCAGCTCATAGAGTTATTAGAGTAGTAATTGCAAGTCACACTTGCAAATATGTTAAAGTATTTTAAAAATGTCAGTAAGCTGATTTCCAATGTGCCTGAGAACCAGACAGGTTCAGTGTGATGGTGAAAATGAGATAATATGGCGAAAACTATTGTCTCTAATTTACCAAAAATGTCTCTGACATAGCCAGGAAAAGACTTTTAATCTCAGAATTTCAATTTCTGACATCAAACACTGGCGCAAAGCACAATGGTAGTCTTTTATGTATCACAGAGCGTGTTGACTCACTCTCTCAAAAATAAGATCATGTTGTCATCATGACAGTGGTATATTATCAGTGTAGGAGAACAATGCTTGCCAAACATAGTGTTGCAAAAGCAATTATAAGCCAGTAAAACATGACAACTAAAACAAGCAGTGGTAAGTTGTACTTAGTAAGGAAAATTGCCACTTAAAACAGCAGAAAAGAATATTTGAAGAGGAAAAATAGAAATAAAGGAAACTTTTATATTAAAGAGAATCCTAACTCAAGTGAAAGCAGTCAGTGGGAAGTATAAAGAAGGTCACAGCACAGTCCATATTGCCAAACCAATTTCTCAGTCTCAAGGAAGCTGAGAGAGCTTTCCAAGTACTTCCTGTAAATAGCACACTCCTTCCCTGTCACAGAAATCTAAAGGTCAGTGGTGTCCACTGCTCTAATCTCCATAAGTTTTCATAAAATAGTTCTGGCTGACTTCTTATTTTCTAAATTTCTTGCCATTACTGGGTGTTCTCTTTGCATCCTGAGGCCTGAACTGCTTAGCAGCCGCAGAAGCGCAGCTTCAGAACAATACAGGCTTCTCTCCCAAACCTAATCTAAAGGATCTGATGCTGAAAGAAAAAAGGGTTTGTATAAGTTGATATTTGTGATAATGAGTTCTTATATTACTGCAGGTTTTTAAGAAGTGCAGATTTGTTCACTGTGAAATGGGTCATGGCCAGCAAGCATGCTTCATAGAATCAAATACAAACTGGTAATTGGTAATTCTCACTGTTCTGTGCTTCTTTAGGACCAGGGGTCTCACAGTGAAAGGTTGACCACTCATGGTCAATCCATCAGCATCCATATTTGCTAAACATGGATGACATCTGGAAAATTTAAGACATCTGTGTTTTAAGAAGAATTTGGCTTTCTTTCTACATTTGCATCATACTTGACCCTGCAGTAAAACTGTAGCAGCAAAGCTCACTTTGCAAACATGGAACACAGGATCACTGTGGGCTCAGCCAAATGAGAAAACAAAGGTTAAGGAGATGCATTTCTCTTCAAATACACTTAGCTCCAGAATTAGCAAAGGCAGCACGGGAAGTGCTTGGCTGAGTGCATCCATTTAAAAAGGAATATTTTTAAAGTTCATCCTAGTGCTAATAAGTGTTTCTCAGCTAATGCTGGAATCATCACTAAATGCGGGAGAGAATGTCCTAGGTGAACTTCATCAGCCCAGTAATGTTCCAACCATTCTATAATTCTGTGTTAAATGGCAGTAATTTTTTTTTTTTGCAGTGAAGTCTTTGAAATTTATGAACCCTCAAATTGTTTGTTGGGAACATTGGGAAATGACAGATTACTGTTACCGCTTATCTTAGATTCTAAGCTCTCTGGGAGAGGTATTGCCTCTTTATTGTGTGTCTTTAGCTGAAATTGGCAGAACAGAGGCCTGCTTCCTGCCTGGCCCTCATATGTGACCACTGGTCAGTCAAAGGAAAATGTGCCAATGGTAATAAATGAGACTCCTCAGTAATACAGAATATGATCTTTAGGGAGTAATATCTGAAAAGAGGGTCTCAACAGTTCTAAGTGTTTATTTCAAGGATAAAAATGACTGAAAGTGTTTCTCTTGTCAATCTGGACACTAGAAAGAAGGAGAAGTCAACCAAGAAACCATCTGTTTTGCACATGTGTATTTGAATTGTTGGAAGCACAGGGCCATCAGTCTTCCTTTTCAAGTAGCATGGAAACTCATTTTTTTCAGCAAATGAAATGGCATTACTAAGCCATATTTTTAAACTGTACTTTTCTTGGACATATAAATTAAAATTAATACCATCCCGACTGTACACTTTGTGACCTTAAATGGAGAGAATTCGTTTTCAAGGAAGAGCAGGAATGCATTCTGCCAAGTAGTATTAGAAATGCAATGGAAGGCAAGACACTGGCTTAAAAGCCTTCCTGAACAATGGGGTAAATTTGAACTAGCCTAATGTAGTCTCTCCGTTTATCTTCTTTAGGTAAGAGAAGGTGGGCTGGTAAAGAGAAATATTTCCCAATTGATGGCTCTTGTGAGGTAGGTCAATATAGTGATTAAGTTTGGGTGTTTCCAGCTCATCACACAAATGCATCAGATGGCTCCTTACCAAAGACTCTGTGGGCACCATAAATCCACTTCTGTGAATTACAGATCAAAAGAGACTCCTCCTTCATACCCTCTGCAACAAGGGAAGCAGCGGGTTCCCTCACATGACTGACATATGCTGAAATTGCCAAACCAATTTGAGAAGGCTTAATTGCCTTTGAATCATCTATAAGAGGATATAGGGCTATTTACTTACCTATAGGAATTGCTTTTCTTGGTCGACGACTCCCTGATAGCCGTTGTTTCTGCTTTCAAATGTGGCAGTCCCTAGAGCGGGGTCGGTGCCATGCAACGCCATTTCTCATTTAGGACTGGAGCTCACAAGCACTGCTAAGGCCGCAAGCCCAGTGCTGCTCAGCGCACCGCGAGGCGGGCGCACGGCCCCTGAGGGAGCGGAGGTGGGCTTGGCAGCCCTGATGTGCGCGGTGTCCTTGGCAGCCCTGATGTGTGCGCGTTGCCCTTGGCAGCCCTGATGTGTGCGGGGTCCTTGGCAGCCCTGATGTGCGCGGTGCCCTTGGCAGCCCTGATGTGAGCGGTGTCCTTGGCAGCCCTGATGTGCGCGGTGCCCTTGGCAGCCCTGATATGCGCGGTGCCCTGGGGGCCACCCCGGTCCCGCCGCCTCAGACAGCACCAGCCGCTCCTGGCTTCCACTGCGGCTCCAGCCCCGTGCTCAGTTTAACAGATAGTAACGGTGTTGGAATAAATCAAACTCATCACTCTTAGTGCTTATCTCCTCCCGAAAAGAAAAGAACAGCCGAGGAGCTTGGGAACAACCTGTGAGCTGGCTCCGCACTGTGTCAGCCTGCGAGCCTGGATGGAGATGGGGCTGAGAAAGTGGGGGGGGTGAGGGGTGAGTTTGTACTTCGAACTAACCACAACAGGGCGGGAAACTTAATCGGCCCTCCAACCTTCCGATTTATCCGAGGCCTGACACACGGTCTTCCGACAGTTCTCCACAGCAGCCACTGCGTGGCAGGAGAGATCAAGAGGATGGTTTATATTGTGTGGCAGGCGGCCCGGCAGCAGCGCGGAACGCGGCCGCCGGCGTGGGACGGGCGCCATCTTGTCTCCCTGCGGGCGGGGCGTGGGGACTCGCGGGTCGGGCACCGGCACCTGCGGGGAGCGAGGCACGGCCCGGGGCCCGGCTGTGCCGCTGGCTGCTGGTGGTTAGCATTAGCGGGGGAAGGACCCGGGAGCAGGCAGCTGGTAGGGTTCGGGCAGGGGCAGAGGCTGGCATTGCCCAGGGCGGTGGCCCCGCATCGCTGCCCGCCCTGGTGACGGGGCAGTCGCGGCCGGGGCAGCTCCGCTGTGGCCGCTGCGGGTCCGGGCGAAGCTGGTGCTGAGCAGGAGCTGCCGGGATGCGCCGGACGGCTGAATATAAAATTAATCCCCTCATCAGAAGAAAATGAATAAAACTCCAGGGAGTTCCTCTTTGGCACAGGGAGAAAAATTAAATGGCTTTCCCCTTCTTACAATCTAGCAGACTGGGGAGCTGTATTCGTAGCAAGTAGTAGATTTCCTTAAAAACATACTCACAGAACATAGTAATTATTAACAAAGTCATTTGCCACTTCATAAGAAATGCTTTCTGGATACCTGAAAACAATATGGAAAAGGACTGTGCATGTTGTTGCTGCAAAACTGGGAAAAACTATAGTTGTGAAGCAACATTTCCATTTAAAAGTTGATTTTTTCAGGTGATGCATAAAAAGAAATAAAAAGAAACTCTTTTGTTTTGGGTTGACTAAAATGTTTTCCGTTCTACCCAAACCAGAACTATTTTCCATTTGTTTAGTTTGGCCACTGAAATGAGAAGCTAGTATGTCATTATCCCCACACAACAGCAGGAAAGACATCTGAAGGATAGACAGGGTTTCAATTAGCTGCACTTCAGTATTTAAGATTGATGCTGAAAGGTATTACAGTTACAATATATATGTCCTGGCTAGGCATTAAATAAAAAATCTTTTTTTTTTCATGTTAATTTTGAATTAGATGCTAAAAGCTTCAGGAGTGAGTCAGTGCCTCTTTGAATTAATGACATACATATAGAGAAAAGATGGCACCGGCTCAGTGTGCTTGTAGACAACAGATGTAAACATAGAGTTGGGTAATAAAACATAAAAGAGAAATATGATTGTTTATGATGTAGTGTAATAAGCTACAGTCTCAGCCATTTGCTTAAGCATTGACATACTAAAAGACAAAACCATACCAAAACAATCCAAACCTACATCACTTAAAAGAAGTCATTGTGCCAAAACACACTTGAGGCGATACCAGACTGTGTTTAGACAACGGTGTTGAACATTACCATGGGAACAATTGATGTTGAAATCCAAGACTACAAAAAAGCAAAAGCACAAAAACACCCATATGGATTTGCAAAAGTTTCAAGAAACATGATCCAAATTTTAAGCAATTGTTTTTTTTTATATAAACCCATGGAAATTAAAAAAATTAAGGAATTCAAATACAATTATTCACTCCTTATTTGCTTGTGTGGGAAATGTTTAGTAATTCTGTAATGGATCTGTGCCTTATACCTCGTTTGAGAGGAACTATGTCTTGCAAACCAGTGCAACATTTCAATGGCCGAAATGTTTGTTTCCCCCCATTTCTCCTGGCAGAGAACTACCAGAACTATGATACTAGTTTTGAAAGGCAATATGCAGATAGCCTGGCTTTTATAAAACATGTAGAATGTACGTCCATGAACGTGGGCATTAATCTCAGTGGGGACGTTTCCTAAAAACTTTGATTGAGCTGGCCTGCATAAGACTCTTAAGTCCCTCACTTCTACAAGCAACACCTTTGCACTTTGCACAGGCTAAACAGGTTTGCAACGGAACAGGAAAGAACTGTGAGAAAGTTTAATGTTGTTCAACTGAAGACACTGTTGCTGCAAGAAATTACTATGACAAGACTGATCCTACTTCTTGGACACATGACTCCCTGGCTAAACTTGAAGTGTACATGGAATGAGGAAGCAAAATCCATGTCAGAAATGGCCAAATGGAACAAACAGAAGATATACGGGAAAAAAATCAAATTTACTGAATTCACAAGGAGCTATTCATTCATTATACGTAGGCCTCTTAGATTGGTACTCTTTTGAGACTGGTTTTCATTGTGCACTGCAAAGTGAAAAGCAGAGAAGCACTTAATACACAGGCCTCAGTCTGTATCCAATTTCCACTTGACTATTCAGCTACAGGCTGATTTTGAAACTGTAGAATTTGACAGTGAATCTAGATTTTTCCAGGTACCCTGCCTTCCCAAGCTTATGTGGCAGTTTGTCAGCCTAAAGCATGATACCAGCTTGGTATACTTTTGTCAAGAAGTTGAAGGAGAAACTGTTCATTCCATCATATCTGGATGCCCAAATGTCTCCAATATTGGCTGGTAAAGCTTTGATTTGGGGACACAGAAGAAAAAGCCTTTCAGTGCTTGTATGGTCCGATGATAAAAAAACGTGCAAGAATGACAATTACCTGGAGAATTGTTTCTTTCCCAAGAGGCTGGAACCCCCCCAAATGTAATTTCTTTGGCATATCCCTTCAGAAGCAGCATTTATATCGTGACCTCATTCACCTGAGGGTGTTACAAAATGTATCTTAGTGTTATTGTAGTAATTATGTATTTATTAGATATTGTATCATATTATGCTATATTATCTTATAGTTATTATATTATATTTACTATATTTATTATAGTATATTTATTATATTTAGTATATCTTTATTTTATTATATTATCTTAGTGTTATCATATTTAATAAAGTGATAAGATTCATGAAAATCTTGGTTAGGGTTTGGCTCTTTCATTTGCCAAATGATCCAGGACTTGCTATCCAGGGACATAGGTTTGCATCCAACAGCAGAGGTGGGCTGATGATTTCTGCCAGACTTGGAATCCTGTACCCCTTTGGGAAGGGATGCCTGGTTTTCTAGTCCCATCATCTCCTGCCTTGCCTCTGTTTCATCTTCAGAATCTGTCTTTGCCAGCTGCTCTGTGTGAGCAGAACCTGGAAATTTCTGGCTCCAGGCACTACTGGTGACTTCTTTGTATGTTTTTCTGATGAGCGCAAGTTTGCATTTTAAACAGGATGATTGACTTAGTCATAAACCTCCCACGTCAGCGTGTTGATAGAACCTTAATCCTTTTCCATGTTTACAGGTCATGGCAGTACATCATCAGGCATACTCCAAGCCCTACATGTGCTCAGTCTTCATACCACTCTAAATATGACTTACCTGAGCACTTTTCTGGGAGCATTTCTTTGCAGACTCTTGTCTATCAGAAAAAAGAACTGAGCATAGACCTATACTAGCCTTGTTATTTCAAAGAAATCTATGGTTTATCTCTTTTGGGAGCTGTGTAGATACATCCATAATTACCACAGAGAAATAGTCTCACCACAGCGACCTATTTCACTGCCTAGGCAAAAGGCACTGATGGTTCAAGTGGAAACTGCATGTGTTCTGGTGATGTCACAAAAAGAAGAAAGTCACAAGGAACCTCAGAAACCTCAAGGATTTTTGTCACCTCTGCGCCTCATCTGGCCTCCAAGCAAAATGTTTCATACAGGCTGGCCCAAGTCTTCATCTGGGTCAGTAGGTTTTCAGGAACCTTGCAGCACCCAGTGTAGGACCTAGTGATTCCACTACATTTGCACTGTGAAATGTAAATTCCACTATTCAGAACTTTTGATGTGCCACATTACAAGAGCAGCAAGCCCAGGGCCATTGAGGTAGAGTTAATATTCCATTTGTCTTTAAGTGCAAAGGATCTTGAGGTTAGCATCTCTGTTAAGTATTCAAACACCAAGCATGTACGTGTAAAATAAATGAGAAACTAAAATTGTTGGAGAGATGGGCAAGAACCATAATTTCTTTTCCTATATACAGTACTCAGTGCCTAAACATACAGCAAAAGTTAATACTTTAGAAAGCAATTAAACATTGACTAGGCATGGGAAATCTTCCTCAAACAGATGTTGTGTTACAAATTACAGCATTTATCAGCCTACTGATGATACCATTTATTGTAAGTCTGCTCTTTCAAAGTGAAACCATATGTGGAATGGAAAAGAGTGGAAGCCTAAGGTAAGATAAGACTGTTTATTAGACTGTGCTGATGGATGAACTTTCTTTAGAATATAGTTTAGGGTTATATAAATTCTAATTGGCATATGCAAACAAATGTGCAGACACCAGGTATAACATGATTTAAGTTAGCTGTCAGATGACACTTCTGGAAGATAGTGGGACCAGTACTGCTGGTGCCGAACTCCCACAATATCAAAACCCTGTGTAGTTCCCGTGTTCCAGTGTGGGAATAATGCTAGTTTCAAAGCAGCAAGGAGAAAGACAAGTTGATAGTAATTTTTATACCATTGCTCTTGGAAATTTTATGTTGCAGGAAAAGGTGTAGAACCTTGGAATACAAGAGGAAGCCACATTTCCAGCTATTCCCTAAGAGTTCCAAAAGCTAGAGTCTAGAAAACGTCACCCTGCTGGTTCCTTGGAGCTGTATGCGAGGTTTCAGGCTTGGCTTGTGGCTATGTCTGTCAGTCTCCTGTCATGCTGATTGCCTGCAGTGCTTCCTTGGAGTTGCAGACTCCTTACAGAGAGCAGCTCCTAACAGCGACAATGAATCATTTGAGCTACAGCTCCCATAGGAAGATATGGGAGTATTACCAAAGTGAGGCTTTTCAGTTTTTGGCTAAGAGACTATTTCTGAGTATTTAATTAGTTAATTTAAAAGAAAACAAGATTTTCCCCAGAAATCAGTCTTTTTGTTTAAAAATGTGTATCTAATTTTCCGCAAAAGCTGTTTCAACCAATGCTTGGAATTAGTCACTGACAAAACTACTTGAAAATGGATTTCATAATGTAGAGTAAAATCCAGACAATTTTTTCCAGATGACTTTAGAGAGATGTCATTATTACTCCTAAACTAAAAATGATAAACCAAGAAAATGTGTAATTAAGGTTAATGAAAAAGTAGCATATTAAAGATACAAAAAATACATCATTTGAGCATGAAAAATTACTTCAATCTCTGCTTTCTCATGCTTTAACTTGATAGCTATGAAAAAAAGGTTCATTTGGTTTGATTTACTCTGGAGCATTTTAAAGCAGCCAGAGCACACTGAATAATTAAATAGTCTTCAGAAACAGTTGGTATTGCCAGAGTTAGTAAAGTGTCTAGACAAGCTCAGCTCTACTGCTCGTGTGTCAGCTGCCTGCTACCTTTTGGGCTTCTCTGTTCTTCTGGGGGCCTTCATCTGCACACATCTATCTTGTGGTCCTTCTGCCAGTTTCTCCTACAGTTCCTTCTGCAGGTTCCTCTGTAGATAGACACAAACCAGATGCATGAATTCACACAGAGAAGCTCACATAATTTTTCTACTACCCTGTAGTCATTTGGGCATGGCTTGTTCTTAAGTCTTCTGCTTCTTTCTTATTCCATCTTTGTGGAATATTCCTGAGGCAATGAAGAGTCTAACAAGAAAATGAATAAAATTTATGGTGATTCTGTCATTTCTTATTAACAGACATACTCTTCTTAGGAAAAGAACAGCATTAGAAATCACTTTTCAAAAGTAACTCCATTGGTTTCTAAGGGTGTATGACCTTTCCTTGAGACCTAAACTTTTTACAAAAAATTAGCAGCTAAATAATAATATTTTGAGCTAAATTTAAGCTGTTAGCTTAATTAGAGCTAAATAATAATAATAATATTTTGTTTTGACTGTTCCACAAGAAAACATCTTATTACGAGAACATGACAATAAGTACTCAGTTAAGTCACTTATGTCTGCTCCATTTTTCATGCAGAGCTTTGCATACAAATCTTGGAACCATTTATGGCCACTGTTTTTTAATTTAAATTAATACTCATTCCAAGGAAGAAGGTCTAAGTAATTAGAAAATAAGATAAATCATCTGCATATTCATTTTCATCTGTAAAAATATCTCTTAATGATTTCTGTTGTGATGTTTTTATTGCTATAATACAAGATATGCATTTTAAAAGCTTTCTGTGCCCAGAGGAAAACTCACAAAATCAGCTGAGCAGAGGTTGTATCACAGGTGTTATAAGAGCACCTAGCAACACTGCATAACAAATGGAAATGGGAAATTGATAACCACATTAAACAGCTTTGAAAATTAATTTGACACTTACTAAGGCCCAGTATGGTTATCATAGTTGGCCTTTGTCCAGAGCATATATTTATAGTAGTTAGGTATTTGGTATGAGCTAAAATTTGTTTATGAACAAGAACAAAAGTTTTACTTAAGCTGGAAACTAAAGACAGAAAGGATTTTATAGCAGAATTCTTACTGAAATTGATTTAAAAAGATTCTATTCTACTTTCTATCTCTGAGAGTATCTGGGGTTGTGCTTGAGGCAGGTACTCAAATGATGTCACAAGTAATGCTTAGCATCATTTTCTCATAGAACCAAATCCTTTCACACCCTTTTTAAACAAAAACTTGGCATTAGACCACACGATACTGCAAAAGGAGTCAAGACTATATGCTGTTCACACAGTGGCATGTTGCCAACAGGAAGCTCTGTAGAAAAAAAAAAAAAGAAATGGTTTCAATGCATAAATGAAGTGTAATAAAGTATCATAATCAGAAAATCAACATGAGACATGGTAGGCACAGTCCTGTTATACCTGAACTTGTTCGGGAATCAGCAAAGCTGCTTGTGCGTCAAACTCTTAACAAATATGACTGGAAATTCAGGATGTGCTTATTCAACTCAATTCAATTTCATCTGGATTATGATACAGCCTATACTATAAATGTGGATAGGTTGGGACTGAAATGCAAATAAATTAATTTTAAAAGTCTCTGGTGGTGCTGCTCAGGTTTCCAACTGTGCATTACAGATATGTAAGCAAAAGCTACCCACTTGAACTTTTCCTTATGCACATGTCCCATTAATAGAGAATGTGGGAGTTTTTAAATTACCTTTTACTTGTTACCAAGTTAAAACATATTCAAGTTCAAAGCTGCCAACAGTTCACCAAGTTAAGGCAAATTCAGCTTAGAACCAAGAACAGACTATATTTTCTTGCTGCCACTGTTCTGTTCCAAACTATTAGCATAGGTGTTCTCTCTAATGAAATCCTTGCCATCCCCACGGACAGAAACATTGTATTCCAGATTCTAAGTGAAAAAGAAACTGATGGTACCATGGGATGACACTTACAAAGAAAAAAAACCTCAAATTTAAAGCGTTTTTACTGATTTCAATATAGTCCCATTTGTTTCAGGAGTGGTAACTGGAACAAATTCCACGCTGGTCATATACCATCGTGATTTGATTACATCTTGTTTCATTTAAAGTCACTGTTAGTAACTACACTGATTAAAGTGGGCTTGGGAAGTGAAAATCACTAGAAGAGCTTCCAAAACAAGATCAGGAAACAACACTTATAGCACTTTTTCAATAGTACTTTATAAACTCATATTTCTGGCTGATGGCCTGACAAGGAACCCCCTGTGTACTTGACACACCCCTTGCAATGAAAGGTGCCCATGGAAGGTGTGATGAGGCCCCTGGCTGAGGAAGTCAATGAACCTTTGTTCTAGCTTTTTGTTCATACCTGATGTAATGGAAAGCTTTTACAGAACAATGTTTGTGGGACAGAAGAGACAGTAGGAAATTAGTGGATTGAACAAAAGTGGAGAAGCTGTGTTTGCTGAAAGTTGTCCTTTATGATAATACTACCATTATATTTACCATGTGGACCATTACTGTATCAGAAATAAATACCTACCCAGTGTGTGAATTGCATAAAGTTATTTCCTCATCAGCGGTGACATGAGTGCATCACACTCCCTTTGCAAAATTAAATTTTGGTCAGTCTTATTTCTGAATACTGCCAAACTGCCATGAAAGGATTAAAAAGCCAGTCAAAAAGAGATTTAATTTTGATGTCACTAAAACTTCTCATATATAATTTTTGAACTGCTGGTAAGAACTGTTTTTAAAAGTCCATTCTGCAGGACAGCAGACTAAAGAAGTAAAGAAAACTACCTTCTCATTCATGTTAAGTAATAATCAAACTTTTAAGTATCTGAGAACATTCTTTTTGCTTCAGTATTTTATAGAGATGGTAAAATATTGGTGGGCCACTTAAAAAATCAAAGCAGATATTTTCTAGCTGAAACTTCTTAGTAATCTGTGATGACATGAGTATTCAGTTCATCCCTAGTGACTTGGAGAACAGTCAATCTTTGTCTTCCTTTTCCACAAATGTGCATATTAGAATATTAGAATTTTATATACTTTCTCTTTTCCATCTTCAACTACCCAGTACCTTACTCCTTATTCACAGGTCAGATTTTCTTGTTCTTGATATCATGATTTCCTTTAAACTTGCTCTGTTTTGTTCTATATCTGTCTTGAAAGAGGATGACTACAGCTCAACACTGTTTTGCAGCTGGGGTTTTCCCAGTAGAATGCATAACTGTGTCATCTGTGCAGAACTCTTTACTATGGTCTCAGGATGGTACTTTTTTTTTTTTTAACATTAATATATTGCCAGTTCAAGAATCTTCATTCTGAAGCACAAAATACCAGTTTCACCCTCTGAAAATGTGTGCTGTGCACATTTGTGCTTTCAGTATCAACCTCCAGAAATTACTGTGCTGTAGTTTTGTCCTTACCGTCTCCTTGTAAATTACAACAGCAGGCTGATTTATTACAGCTGTCAGGAGATGTTTCAATATTTTAGGGTTGTATGTAATTTGGGAGATCTGCAATCAGCTTGGATAAACACAAATTAAGCAATTAACCTCAGCACACTGGAATGTTATCCCTGCCATGACTGCACACTCAAAATTGAATAGACTACAAACAATCAGTGTGGTCATATCGTACCCCAATGGCTGTGTGGTACCAAAATGTGCCTTTCTTTCTGTCTGATGGTTGGCTGAATCTGTAGTGTCTCCATACAAATGTAATATTGTGCTCCCTTTGCACTTCAGATTGTTTTGCACCTCCTGCCTACACTTACAAAAAGGCCTGCTGTCAAAGTGCTAAACAGCCTTTTCCTGTGGAAATTCTCAGCATAGGCTTGTGAGGACTGTATGTCTGGGAGTAAATGACTGCCTGCTGTAGAGAAGGATGCCAACTTCACTGGGGGAGATCATAGAAATTCTTTCTCCCTAAGCAAAATGTGCTCTTTGGCGGTGTGGCATTTGAAGAAAGTTGGATTTTTTTTTTTTTTTTTGGCTGGTTTACTTCTATTCACAGTAACAAACTCACTTGACAGCAGGACCACCTCCAGTGAGGCTTCTGCCTAAACCATTTGTACCTCAGTCTATCTATGGGTGTGTGCATATGTGTGTGTGTGTGTTGACAGGCCCCAGAACTCCAGAATATCAGTATTTTTTTCTATGTCATCTCTGGCTCTATCTGACACCAAGGCAGTTGGATGCCAGTTTCCAACATAAACACAGTCCCATTAGTTTCTTAGCTTTCACTCTGTGACCCTGTCTAATAGCAGTCAGTAGCTTGTGTGCTTTCATGAGTACTGTGTATTTTACCTGTCACAATATGGTCCCCTGACCCTTCCACCATGAAGAATTCCTTTGGTGTAGCAGTGCCACTGCTTCATCTGTGCCCAGGTTACTGGCATGAGCAATCTCCTGAGTGGCTGTCCAGTCTGCTGCAGGTTTTGTGTCTTTATCAAAATGCTCAACATTGTCTTAGGTTGTGCCATTTGATGCAGCATGGAGAAGCAGTGTGGGCTTTTCTCCTGTAGCCTCTTCATTAGCGTTACCTGCCTTTGTTCTGCCGTTGTCCTTTAACCTTCTTCTAATATTTTGGTTCACCTATGTAATCATAGCCATAGTAAACCTATAGGAGCTGGATGCCACTGCTGTGCACAGTCCAGTGGGATTTTCACAAATTTATTTTATGGTTTCCAGTGTCACAGTCTCTTATCTCATTTTCCAGGTGTGTTCTGGTCTCCTCTTGGGGCCTCAATGAACTTCTCCAAATTCAAAGATTATAACACACTTCACTCTGTCTTTCTAAAAATGTGAATGTAGTAATTTTCTTGTTTTCATGTAATGCAGTCCGTGTATTTCTGTAAGACACTTTCATACATGGTCTAAGTTAGTCTCACTAACTAGAAAATAGATCTCTGCTCAGAAGTGATAAAAGTCTCACCACCACATTGTCAGGTGTGCTCTCAGGAGACCAGACTCAAATGTCAAATTCCCCCCTTTCCTATTTTTCTAGGCATGCCTTGAAATTACTGAGATCTTTATTTGTTGTAGGTTCAGAACATTTCAGATTCTTGTTAGGGAAATATTTTTTAATGTCCCCAGTTCTCTAATTTTATCCTTAGAACTAAGATTTGTTGCATAGCTCTACTTGGCTGTGGCCTGTAAGACATTAGTTACCTGTAAGACTGAGCACCATGGAACTCAGACCCTAGGGTGAGGATTGCTGGGCTCGTGGTTTAGCAGAGGCATTCTCCAGCGTGTGTGTTGGCTCCTCTGTAAAAGACTGAGTCACAGAAATGAGAAAACTGTGCACAAGCACTTCACTGGAACATTTCTGGTCTTTCCTGTTTTGTAACAGCTGCAGACACCTTCTGAGAGGAGATATCCTTGGAGTGAAAGCATTGCATTATTTTGCAGGCTGTTGAACAGAATCAAACACTACTTCCAGGGATAATCAGCTAGAGTCTTATTTGCACTTGGTGGAATTGTAAGTTAGTAGTCAGTTCTGCATCCCTCATGACCTACCCTTCCTGTAGATGCTTTGCCATGCTTGCTTCCAACAATCTACATAATTTTCATTTCACATACTGCATACTGATAAAAAGGTAATGTAATTTAAAAATTAAACCAAAATTCTGATTTTAGATCCAATTAATTAAAACAAGTTATTAAATATTCTCTACAGATAGACAGTTATTGAATGAGTATTGCATGAGAGAAGTTCAGTCTCACTCAGAGATAATATGGCAAATTTATTTGCATTGCTCAAAGTCAGAAATGCAGGAGTTCAAATGAAGAAAAAGCAAATGTCTGAAAAAAAGAATTGCTGGTTTAACTGAGTTATTTAATAACATAGATATGAATATATAATACTATATTTTAATGAATAAGCAAAATATTTGATATTGCTATATTATAATTAATAAACACTGCATTTTATGTAATTATTGATTTAAGTCTCTTCTGTAAGGCAAGAAAGAATTGTCTTTGTTGCATCACATGAAGAAACAGATTTGGTGCCAGTGCCAAAGAATTAGTTTGTTGGTTTTGTGGGGTTTTTTTTTTCAGTATCTTAATATTTTCTGTTAAAGTGGCTTCCCACTTGCAGCTCAGAAAACTAGTGCAGAGAAATATTCAAACAGATTATAGGAGTTCTCCACCTTCTTCTTCCCTGCCATATCAAGAAATTCTGTTTAGTAAGACGGATACAAATGGACAAGCTTCATGTTGATCATGAAGCTGTATTTCAATCAGGAAGCACTAAAACTGAGAATGTAAATCATGGCTCTCTAGAGTAACTCTGCATCAGCCCAGACTATAGGTGAGGGTTCTTTTTTCCATTTTCCTGTGAACTGCTGAAAACATACTTCCAGCCCTGAACACTTACTTCTACTACTACTTGATACACCCTACAGAAGCTTTCCAAGAGACGAACAGAACACTCACAATCTTCTTACTTTTTCAGCAGAAGACTGTAGTTTCTGTGGCTGGCATGTCCAGACCCCCAGATAAGATGAGCTGGCTTGGATCTACCAATGCACAGTCCAGTTCACATTGCACCACCTGAGGATCTACACCTGAATACTGGACTCATGGCTTGTACTGCCCAAATTCATGCTGAAATGTTGATGCAGCTGGCATGGCTCATATGCTTTGATCTGTTCATACACAGGGACACGCTTCAAGAAAATGTTCATGCTTTAAGAAATGTACCTTCAGAGAAACTTCTTGAGCTGCCTTGAGAATTAGTATTGCTGGAATCATGATCAGCACTGATCAGAAAAGCTTCTCTGGCCTGTGGCAGAACAGAGGAAAACACAGCTGAGCCCTAGGGTCCTGAAGCAGCAGAGCTTGCTTTCACTCATTTCTCTTCTAAGGTCCACAATAATTTTTGAGCTCATTATTTATGACAGCCAAATTTGACTGATGGCAGGGATATCACAGGTAATTCTGTCTTCAAAGGATTTAAGAAAACACAAGAACACTCAGGAAGAAAAGGGACAGCCAGTTCCCAGTTTCCCAGGTGAAAGAATAACTGCCATAGGCTCACCTCTTATTAGAAATGAGAGAATCCATCAGTGACAGAAGTTCTGTAATTATGTGATGTGTAGCAAAAAGATGGCAGAAGTCTACACACATCTTTTGACACACCAAAGTCAATCAACCACGAGAGACGGATTCATAGGAAATCAGGCATAATTAGGTCTAGAGCTCAAAGGTCAGTGAACACAGCAGAATGAAGCCTTAAATAAATAGAGAGGATGAACCCAGTCTCATGCCAGGAAGTATTGGTAGAACCTAAGCAAATACTTAAATGCGTAAGCATCTATCTTCAGCTATGTCAAATAAAAGCTTTGTCAATAGTTACAGGCATGCTACATTGCTTTGAAAAGCAATGTTTTCAAAACAAAAGCACTGCTTTTATTTTACCTCCTTCACTACCTCTCTTTCAACAATTCCCAACCCAACTTGCCCTTACTGCAGGAGACAGCTAAGCATATTTAGTTCCACCTCCGTGTTGAAAGGACTAATGATACCAACGCAGAGGAAAGCCAGCCCTGTTTTGGGGTGTATGCGGCCTTTTCTTCTGCTGTGTTTCACAAAGTAAGAATCCACTCCTCTCCTACGACAAGTGACAAAGCTTGGCTATATTAAAACTAATAAGGACATTCCTATGACTGTTTTTTAAAAGACCTCCAAGATCTTTTAGTCAGTTCTCTGCTTCACAGAAATATGTGAACCATATCATTCCTCCTATGGAAAATGTCTTTATTTAGCCACTCCATAGGTCCAGAAAGTTTTGCAAGACAAGGGTAAAAAATACAATATGCATCTGACAAGGGATTCCAGTCCCCAGGCTAATGAGGGTTTCCCAGATCATGCATGAAGGGGGTACAGGCTTCCCTCCACCTGGAGGTGCAGGTTTTTATGACTCTTCCTTGAGCCTTCCTCTGTCTCAAAGCACTGCTAAGGCAGTCAACACTACTGTCCTCAAAGGCTGGAAGCACAAACAGTTTGCTCCTTCTCATCACACAAAATTATTTCCTAAGGTAATTTTTGGAGAAGGAAAAAGGCAAATGAAGATACCCAGGTACACATGAAAAATTACAATTAATTTGTTGCATTGTTGTATTCAATGGAGGTAGACAACACAGAAATTTGGGAAGCACCAAAAGAACCATAACATTGAAGCTGTGAACAAAGGTAGCTCAGACATGAAGAGCATCAGACAGAAGCCATGCCCTAGGATGAAAGCCTTCTGCTTATAGCTAGTTCTTTAAACAGCAAATTACACATGTATAATGCTGGTCCCCATACTAGGTAAAGAAGGGGGGAGCATTACTAGAAATGCAGAAAGTTAATTGCAAAAAGCAGACTTGTTTGTGCTGAGGGAGAAGAGCAGCCTACAGTCAAATGAAAGGAAGTAAAAAACTGCACACTCAAATATGGGGGAAGAATAAGCACAGAGGATTTATTTTAAAGACTCTGAAATCTATGGGAAGAATTGCTTTATATTAAGATATGCAGATCCACTTTCATGAAATTAGTTTTCTACAGAAACATCAGTGTGAAGAGATTTTCATTGATTTTAAAAAGATTTTTAAAAAAGCTGTGCGTAACCTTTTGTTAGATAAATCATACCATCACTAAAGTAGCTTTGAAGACTGGTTGCTTCTGCTGAGCACAGCAGGAGTGCTGCCATGGACTGAGAGCCAAGGGCCTGTTCCTCAGTGCAAGCTGGAGAAAAGAACGTACATGTGCTGGAGCAGTGCTTGTGAAACATGGTGCTGATTTTAGTGATGGCTTTTTCCATGCACCAAGCATGAGATCATGTACAGGGCTGTATTTACATGGTGATGTAATTTTGCAGCAGAAGCTGGAAAAACAAGGAGGGTATATTCCACAACTATGCAGCCATGTCATATATATGTTGGCAAGAGGAAAATAAGATGTGGGACAACCCTGCCCCAAACTTCTAGACAAGCTTATGTTTTGGCTGCAAAATCAACTCATAACTCTAAAGGGAACTTTCATCAGGCAAACAATTTTGGAGTCAAACGGCATATGTACTTAATTGAATGCTTACAAAATCACCTTTATTTTTATTCAGATGTTCTGCCAACAAAAGGAAAAACCATGGATGCCTAATGGATTTAACAACATGGCTCTATTTATGTTGTAATCACATAAGATCAGATGCTCAAATAAAATTATTTTTCACATAATATTGTATGATAATGTGGTTTACAAACTGTTACACCCACTCATCTTCTGAGATAGAATCTCACATTTTTTTCCTTAAAAAGGATGCCACGGTGTGTCACTGAGACATAAAAACTTGAAAAATAAACCTTTGTTAACCTTGTTTACAAACAGAATGCTATTAGTTATAAATAAATAAAAAGCATTTTTTGCTTAACCAGTGAAATTATACACACACTTTTTGGAAAATCTGATCAAGCTTAGTCTGTGGTTGGTTTTTAACTATGCAGGCACAGACCTCTGTATGAATATTTAATATAAGACCATAACTGTTCTTCCAGTTCATCCACATCCATTTTGGAGCTGAGCAAAATAAAACTGGTGCATCTCTGAACCTCTGCTGCTTTAATAAGAATTGCTTTAGGTTAGGAAACTGGGTGAGTCACTGACTAGAAGCAAGAGCAAATCCCACTATAAACCATGTGTGCCTTTTATCTACAAATAAAGTGAACTGGCAAAATAGCTTTAACAGTATTTTCAATGACAGTAAACTTGGATGTAACAATCAAAATTCTGGCTGAGGATGCTTTAGAGGGACAACATACAGCTGTGACCAATAGAAGAGAGTCCCAGGACACCTCTTTTTTCCTTCTTCTTGCATGTCAGTTGTTAATTCATTGAATCCTTAGATGAACACACACAAATGCAGAACATGCCAAAGGTTGGGAATGAGCACAGGATGAGGCAGTGCCTCAGAGCAGCTCTTCAGGGTGCTGCAGTACCTGTGTGCACCTTGCATGGAGAACCTTTAGGGATCTCCTCCATGTGTCAGCAGTGAACTCCCCTGCAGACAGCGCTACACAGAACAGTGTTTGTTAGCTGGAATTTTCTCAGAGAAAAAAGTAGGAATTGAACTTCGAGATGCTGCTAAACATTAGTATAAACAATTAAACAATTGGGGGAAAAGGAATAATTGCTGTTCATAGATTTTATTATAAACATATAGATTACATATTAACATAGAAAAAAAAAATGAAAAAAAAAAAAAAAAAAGAAGAGACTAGTTAGGCCTTTAGAAGGGCAAGTGTCCCAAAAATCCATTTTATGCAGCATCCACTGAGTTGGCAAACGCTGTAGAACCACTGCTGTGGTAATTGAAATCTACAAAACACTGGGATATTCCTTGTTCTCTCTTTTAAACAGAACAGCATTCAGCATCAGGAAACCGTTAGTTTGCACTTTTGTTTATTGCCACAATGAATAAAATGTTCAGCCACAATGAATGAAAAAGATCCCTGTATTCAAATAAAGATACTCCAAAAATATCAGTTCAGCCCACTTCCTTTTTTTTATTTTTCCCAGCCAGCCAGGCTCCTCCCGACTGATTTAACTGGCTGAAATTATCAGTGTCAGTCAAGATTCTCTGGGCCTACTGGGAGGTTTGCAAAGAGTAAGAGCTAGAACCAATGTTTGTTCTCCAAGTAACATGCATAATCTTTTTTCAGTTCTTTCATAATGACTGGTTGAAAAGCAGAGTATGTACAAGTCTGTAAAAATCCTTCTGCTTTCAAAATATTAAATTTCAACAACAACAAACTGGATGGTTGAAGTTTCGAAAGCTGCAATTATCAATTGATGGAAAAAAAAAAAATTCTATGCGATTCCATTTTTCCTGACACTCAAAGACAAAAAACTTGAAGTAAAGATGCTCTGAGCTGTATGCTTGAAGAGGATGTGCTTTCCTGGTACAGCATTTTCTCTGCTCCCCATGTTCCTTTGCCTTCCAGCAGTGAGTGCTCTCACTGCCACTCTAGTTCCTGTCAGTTGGTGGAATCAGATCCAAGTTATGAAGAAAGGTAGATTTTTTCAGCATCTATACCAACATACATATTTGTACAGTCCAGACAGCTAGTAGTACACATGTAAGCAGCCGAGTTATATGAAATATGTATGTATTTTTTAATCAGGTAGTTGAAGTAGTGCTAAGAGGTCTGTGCTTTTAGATTTATACATTATCAATTATATACTTGGTGTCTTCCCCCCTTAAAAATAACTGTGAATAAACACCTGAAAATATGGCAACAAATAGAAAATATGATCTTAGCATTTTGTTGGAAAAATACAGTTTGCAATAAAAAATGTTAATTTCTTCTTACTAGAAACAAGTAATAAAAATATACTCCCACATATAATTTTTTAGCATCCTAGAGATGTAACAAATACTTCTGCAGTAGCAGCCCGTCCTTTAAAAAAGTCTGAATCCCTTACAGTGCTGCATTTTAATTATCAAAAAATTAATTAGTCAAAAAGCACATAAGTCAGTAAATCTTTGCTTACTCCTTTGTACATGTTACCCTGTGTTTTGGCAATGTAAGAAAATGCTAGAGCGTGTTGACTAGATAGGAAGTGGTTTACATATAAGTATTCTATATAAGAAAGCAATCTACAAACACTGGCTCTGATCCTAGGCAGGGTCATTGCCTCTTTGTACTGTTCCATTGATTCCAGCCAGAATTTACCCAAACAGAGGAAGTCTGGAGGGCCCCTCTTGTAAAGATCACAAAGTCAAAGGAACTTTTATCTTTCCATCTCTCTGTTTTGAGAAAAGGATGGGGGCAAGCTCAAGCTACAGCCTTCTGAACAACCATTCATCCAAAATGGAGATTAGAAAAGCCTACAGGTACTGCCTTATTGTCTACTTCCCTTTATGCCTTCCCCTGCCTGCCACAGCTTCCCCACTTGCTCAGGCACATGTTATCCTGATCAAATGGTGTCAACAATCCCAGATGCTCACAGGTACCCAGAACCAAGCCACTGACACAACCCATTCCCTGGACTTTGGAGACTGCCAAAGACACAACAGAAGAGCATGATGCCAGTGGCTAGTGAAACAGAGTTGATTCAAGCTGCTTCTCTCCAAAATCGAATTTCTGTGCTTTTATGAAATCCAAGAGGGGCAAACATCTTTTTTTCAAGACGGGTTTTGTGAAATCAAATGAGCACTTTTTCCAGTTTCCAAGTCTTCTTTTTAGTAGTATTGAGCCAGTATTTCTCTTGGTGAAACTGAATTTTCCGTTTCCACAGAGGCATGATGCAGTGGGGAACTTCTGAAGAACTTGCACAGACAATATCTTTATTTTTAATTTATACTATTTTAGATAGCATATGAATTTCTGTAGAAAAATCAGTTCTGAATTTCATCTCCAGTCTTCAAGATGGACCAATGCTGTACCATTTAACAACAACTTTTTCAGGATTTGCAATGGTATCTTTCCACTGCTCTACTGCTTCACTGTTGCTGCTATCAGAACTTAACCAGATCTGCATTAAAGGAAAAAAAATAAATTAGTTTACCTGATATGATTACAAAACCCAGCACTTACTAGTTCCAAATAAATACCAAGGAAGTGTAGAACAAGATACAATGTGTAGACTGTGACCAAAGGATAACAGCAACAAATACAGTTCTGCTAGTGCTAACATTTTGGCTTTCAGCTGGAGTCTGTGTTTAAATTTAACCTCTAAAATAGTTTAGAGAACCCAGTACATAATAATGTTTCAGTACTTAATAAGATGTTTTAAGTGAAGCATTCCTTGCTGTATTCAAATGCACAAGCTGGGGTCAGGGGCTCCCCAGGCCAGTGGCGGCTCTCAATCGGATGTTCGGATGCAACTGGCTCCAAGCCATGCAGCATCCGGCACGAGCTGTCCAGCACTTTCATGAGCATTTAAAATTGCACACTCCCACAGCCAGGGCCAAACCTGCATTCCACAGAGGTTACTAACATGCCCATACCACACATAGTCACGTAGTAAGAGCCCGTTCCTTCTCAATATTCAGTTAGTGGAGAGTGGCCATTAAATGAGGAAATGAAGTACAAGTAGGAAAATTTCCCCCTTAACATTATCACCAGCCTCGACTGCCAAAAGAATTCTGCTTATGTAAGTAGGTAGCGTTATTTACAGGACTCTATTTCCTCAAGTCTTCCAAGAATGAGTCCTTTTAAGACTTCTCAGAAACCTTGACCATGAAGTACATTTAGCCTATACTGCTGGGGCATGAGTCCTCAAGAAGTGAGAATAATATCTTCCAGAATACCATAAACAGCTGATGTTTCATCCACAGAGATTCAATGTACATCTTGCTTATGATTAAAGACATGCCTGTAAAAGCAGGCTAATCTAAGTATTGTCTGCTTAGAACAGCATCCAATTAAACACCGTTCTCTGAAGAACAAAGTTAATAGATCCAGCTATATTCATTTTTTTCCAGCTACCCAGCCAATTGCTCAAAGTACATTTTTCCCTGAGCCATATTTTATGTCTTCATGTGTTATGTGGCAATGTCTGCCTTCATGAGCTGAAACAACCTTTTCCAATAAACCTCTGAGGAGCACAAGTTTTCCTCCCCCTAAAAATAAGATACACAATAAAATGTAACTAATCAGATTGAGATTACCTCACATATTGCTAGATGACTGCAAAATCATACTCAGTTATTTCCCCCCCTGCCCAAGGCAGTACAGCTAAGAAGAAAAGTTTTTTTTCTTTTCCTATTTCAAATCTGATTCCACCAACAGGAAGATGGGACATGTGCAACATGAGGCTACAAAAAATGGAGGAACTTCACATAACTCTTGCTGGCACATAATTTCTACATCTTCTAGCACATGAGCATCTCCTGTAGCTGCATGTCTTCAGCAGGCACAAAAAACATCACCCGAATAGGACAGTACCATTTTTTGTACCTAATGACAGCACAGTCTTCCATCTGACATGGGATGTTACAGTTGGGGTCTCAAAATCTAGTCTACATTATTAATTTATGCATTTATTAAAATTCTGCTACTGCATTTAACTGGGTCAGGAAAAGCACAGAGCATTAAGAACAGCTATGGCTCACTATATCAAGAAGAAGAGAGACAGAAAGGACAGATGATGGTAAATTAGAACAAGCAGGGGAGAAGAATGGAGAGAATAATGAGACCCGACTACTAAGTTTTATGGTGGTTAAATAAATATGATCACACAAATGCTTTCAAAGAGATACTACTGAAATCGTGTCTGTTAACTAAAAAGCAAGCTAAAAATATTTTGGGTTTGGACACCTGTACTATTACTTGATTATACATAGAGTATTGTATGGCTTTCAGCATTGTTTTACCCTGGAAAGGAGTCTCATTGTAGCTGTTGATAGGTCCTTTTACACACCTCTGTTGTGAGAATATTGGTACAGTAAACCAACACCCCCTTGCTGTACAGGACCTTGTAGGTGATGGAGCTCCTGTGGGTGCTATGGTTTTTTTTTAGAAAGCTAAAGGCAACCAGGAAATCCTGTATCTCTTGTAAGGAATCTGTCATATAGTAATATTCCACACAAAACTGACTTTAGGATTTCTTTTTGAAAGAAAAATCAAGTGTCAACTTCCATTTTCATGCTAGTGCATGTTTAAGAGCCCAGTACCATTTTTGCTTGGATTACATACAGAAGAGTTTACTAGAATTTACTATTTTGTTATATGTCACCTCATTTAAAGTATTTTAAAATTCATACCAAGAAACCTGTGGAACTGGATTTTAAGTAAAGGGTATCATGCTGTTTAGCAGAAACCAACCTGTCCTAGGAAGTGTTTTCTTCTCACTGAGCTTTTGCTGTAGAGCTTGATGAGAAAGCTAATTCCTTGTTCTGCTTGGCTAACTGGAAAAACCATCATTTCTCCCCACTTCACTTGGCCATTAGTGGACTTCAGAAGGCGAGTCTTCTTTTTATAGATGATCCCTTCTGTACTAAACATTCCAACTTTCACAAAGAAATCTAGCAGAAATGGGAAGGAAAAAGACATAGCACACAAAGGGTTACTCACAACACGCCCAAAAAGGAACCAACAAGATCCATATGTATGCTTCAAATTGCATCAATTTCTCAAAAGTCTGGCCAAAATAACTCTACAATGGCTTTCCTGACCAGTCGCATAAACAGAACATGTTCGGTAATATTGGACTGATTAACACAGTATCCAAACAGCAAGTGCAAGCTAATGCTCTTGTATGTCAGGATTAATACTGGGATAAAAATCTTCCAAAATACATAAACACACATCTTCAAACCAAACAGAATGTAAACAAGTAAGACATCTGGGGAAACAAGCCTTGGCAATGGAAATCTACCACACAATGTGCTAGTCTGAGGTTCGTAAAGAATGTTATGGATTGCCAACCCATTTGAGCAGCAATTTACCTGTTACAAGTGCTTTCAGAGAGGAGGCATGAAACAGCTGACTGACTTACTTGAAGACAGTGGTGTAGATGAAACAGGAAGGTTTTGTGCTTCAAGAATCTGTAACTGTATCCTCCTGTTTATTGCTTGAAAACAAGTCCCTATTTGAAGTTCTGCACGGCACACCTACAAGCAGAAGAATGTTGCCATAACATCTGGATTAAGTTGCTTATAAGCTCAGGAAACACAGGAATTTTGTCATATGTTGGGCTCCCACATTTCTATCTGGGATTTCCTGGACAGAAATATAAGAATGTGCTGTACACAGAACTTGCAGATGCACAGTAAGTGCATCTTGCACTTGTCATAGCTGCAGTACCTGTGCTCCACTACGAGCTGCCCATGTGTGGTGCACACATAGCCCTCGTGGGCTGCAGCCAGGGATACTGGCCAAATCACCTAGTCCTCAGTTTTTACCTGGTACAGATTCTGCAGTGGTAAGAGCAGACACATACAGAGGAAACCAGACGTGCCACTGCAACTTTACTAAATCTGGATGTGGAAGTAAGAGAGCAGTAAGCTCCACTGACACAAAAACCTTCAGAGTTGCCCTCCCACACTTTTGAGTTTTGCCATATGGAGATATAAGCAATGGTTTCCATTGATACAAGGCCCTGTCACTCAATGTCATGAGTGCTTAGGGTGACTGTGTAGTTTCCCGTGTTGTGAAGGTACTCGTGTTTTACATGCCCACACATATACAGCACTGCCACACACACAGTGTATGCATCAAGATCTCCAGTCTGAATCTTGGGGCCCTTTTTAGAATTTGTGCCAGTGGCAAAGTTGCACTGAGTCATCCTCTTTGCTCTCCTGTCACACACTAATGTCCTCAGAACATCATGAGAGCAGCAGGAAGAGGCCAGTGGAGACCCACATTTCCTGACAGCCTTCACTTAAATGGACTCTGCTAGTCTTTGTTCCCTTCAAGTTTTAACATACTTCAATGAACCAAAATGCAGTAAGCAAGAGAGCAACAGGTTAGATAAAGAAAAGTCAGGCCCCAGTTCATCAAAGCAACCCAAATTCTCTTTGCAGCTCAGCCACAAAATTGCTGTGTAACCCTGTGAGGAAGCCACTTTGTCGACTCTGAGCTTTGGCTTTCCATTGGCAGAGAGGTTAAGGTTTGCGGTCTCAGAGGTTATTACAGGGATGAATCCCAGAGTGTCTGGAGGGCTATTGGATACCAGCTTCCTCTGTCACTTTATCTTACTGCTTTTGAAGCAATATGGGTATTTATGTTAGAACTAAAAAATGTCAAGTGTAACTTATGTTAGAAATCAAGAGTATCATTCATATTACTCAGACACACTTAAATAAAATTTGCTTTTGAATTGCTAATTCAAGTTTAATTTGTTGAAAATTCAAATGTCTAGACACAATCTATAAAAGAAACAAACAAAGTGAGGGTAGGGGGAAAGGAAATCCCACTGTGAAAACCACCTGCTTCTTATTACACTAATGGAAATGAACTGTCTGAATTATTACTTCACAGCATGCAATCTGAACATTAAATATATGGCTGTCTGTGCAGTTTCAGGCCACTGAAGATCTTAGCAATTTTCTTCCATAACAAAAGCAGATTCCATTTTCTCTGAGCTCTTGCTGTGAATCCTAAGGATCTTCTGATGCTTTTTTGGTCAGAAAAGACAATTACCCGGTGTTCTCTGCTGAACATTTCCCCAGAATGTCCCTCCCTCAAGCTGTGAGCCATGGTGTGGAAGAGCTTGCTCTAGCTCTTTTCCTAGAAACATCTGCAGTTTATGACCAGAACAGCTATGTGCAGAGTTCAAAAGTCTGCATTTTTTCTCCATCAAAATGCCTTTCTCCAAGGAAGTAGGGTAAAGGGGAAAAAAGAGAACCCCTCTAGTTTTTACTACTGAATTATTTTTCTTTCATTTCCAGCAACCCCTTCTAGGAGAGATAAGAACATACTTTCACAGTATTGGCACTTACAGGTGCTTTGGAAGGAGGAGATATATCCAGCCAATGATTCGACTCCTGTGAGCTCAGCTCCCGCAGTGCCAAGGAACATTCTCCAATAGTTTTTTTCCTGGGAGTCTGTGTCTGGATTTTAAATACCAATCTGACAGCCTGCAGGCTTTGCAGTTTAATGGCAAAAACAAAAGTTTCCATAAATTCAATGTCCTAGAAAGAAAAACAGATGAGTAACATTATCATTTTAAGAGAATCCCACTGAGCCCAAAACCTCGAAACCAAGGCATCCTGGCTCTATAGCCACTGCTCCCAACTACCACTTTAGGTTGCCATGAAAAAGTGTGCTTCTACAGTGCAAAGTCCACACACACTCACCCTGTGTTGTCACACCCTGGCAGGGCTGAAGTTTGTAATTATTTTTCACTACCATAACAAGTTGTGGCATCTCTTCTGGAGCTTTACAACAGCACACACACATTGTGATAACAGATTCTCAAACCTTTTGTTACAGTCTCTCCAGCTAATTTTATTTTCTTTCACCTTTGGCTCACATTATGGGAGATTTATGTTGCTTTACTTTCCACTCCCTTAATATTCCTTTACTGCCACTATCAGGAATCTTGTCCCATGTGACCAATTTTTACTATTTTCTGTAGAGACAAAGTATGAAAATTGTCTCCTGCCAAATGAGAGGCAGTACCTCAGCTACCTTCCCTGGGATGATGTGCACCTACAGGTATGCCCAGCTCTGGCCCCCCACCACAGCCACAGCCTGCAGCTCACGGTTCAGTCCCTATGAGCATATCTGTCTTGCCAGCTTGTGAGAGAAGGAGGGCAGGAGTACAATGCAAGGCAGGATATAGGGGGAGGAAGTGGAAAGGCTTTTAACAGGATTTTGAGAAGTTGGGAGAAGTAAAACACACCTGGGCAGTTACCACAGCAAATATGGCACCACAGTGGATGTTCGGTCTATTTTAAAAATCCATTTATCTGTCACATTTATTTTTTGTGGGGAAAAATATTTCTTGGTATTTTGCATGCCTCTACTTACATTGCAGCCCTCCTTGGCAGAAGATTTGAAATGCACTGGTTTGGGCAGTGTCAGAATTCCCTTGACACAGATACGAGGATTTTCCCCACAGCTAGAAGGCCAGCTCAGGTCTTTGCACTGCAACATTGAAAAAAGTCGGTTTAGACAATGCAACACTTACCATTTGACGTGCTTACAAGTTTTCTGTCTACTCAAAGTTCCCTTGTCTGAAAATTATTCACAGTTCTGGAAGGATATAAAACCACCAAAACAGTACCACATTTACTGACCAAAAACCCTCAAGAAGTGACGTGTCCTCAAAGTTCTGTTAGGGTTCTGCCCTGAAGGAACTGTTAGATTTAAAATCAAAGAATCACAGAAGTCACTTAAATGGTGCCTCCACAGCTGCTCCCATTTACTGCCTTCACATTTCCACAGGAAAATGTCCACAGCAGGACCAGCCTGTGACCAGCCTGGCTTTCTAATATCTGTTGAGTAGTTCCTCACTTCACAACTTGAACCTATGTTAACATATGTGTAGTAACATAAGGAGATATATACTCATTCTTATTAAATTCTTCTTAATCTCAGCAGAAAAGAGATTGCAAACGAAAAAAATTAAAGGGGAGGAAGACGCTTTGAAGCCTAGTATTACATTTTTTATTACATATAGACTTTGTTTATATTAACACTTATAAATAATTGTTTTCCTAAAAGTATTTATTGAAGTAACATAGAGACAAATTTTATGACGATTACCACTAAGTATAGTAGAAGAGTCATTGGCTATTGAATAGTCATTATTTGAATAAATAACTGACCTATTAATATTTGCTTACATGTAAAACTGTGATCCAAATCTGTTCTACAGAAGAAACGTAACACAACTTCACATTCAGTCTTCCAAAGTCTCGTTCATCACCTGATAATGTGATAGTATCTATGGAAGAAAGCCAATTAATATTTTTACAAGTAAAGCAGGATCTTAAAAGTTCACTCCAGAAATAAGGGACCTCATTAGTAAGTGAACTGCTTATCTTCGCCAACCTCTCTCAAAATAAGTTTGAAATATTTTAACACCTACATTTCAAGGACAAAATATCCACCAAGTCCAGTGACCTGACCTTCTGCATGGCTAAAAGAATAATGTAATCATAGAATATCCTGAGTTGGAAGGGACCTTTAAGGATCACAGAAGTCCAACTTGTGGCCCTGCACAAGAGACCACACCAAGAATCACACCACGTGCCTGGGTTATCTCTACTGAATTGAATAACTTGTGTTATACTCAAACAACTTCAAGAAAGAAAAAAAAGCATGTTCCTGAGATACCCAGAACACATTTATATCCTTTCACTTCCCCTAATCTCTTTCACTGTTAAGTTTATAAATTGGTCTCTTTCTCAGATTTCAATTCCAGTCTAGTAAACATTTTACTATTATGCTGTCTCCAAGTCAGAAGAGCCATTTAATACCCAGCGTTTCTCTGTCATGACTGGAACCAGGTCATGGCTTCAGTCTTCTTTTAGAAGGAGACTGGATCAAACTTTGACTTATAGCAGGGTGACTTTTGTGAGGACTTGATTAATTTTTGTGGGTTTATTTTGCCATATATCCACATCTTCAGCTTTCTTTCATAATTAAGGATACTGGGTTTCCATGCAATATCCTTGCCTAATTACCAGCGTAATATGGGTATTGGATTTCAGGCACCTCACACAGAAAAATACTGATACATGAAAAAGGACTAGATCTGGGACCTAGTGCTGCATTCTATCCTAACAATGTATCTGTAATTTCTTAGTTCACTTGGGCAGTAAATCCAAGAAAAAATTTCTCAGAAGCATGAGAACTGTTCAAAGTCTCATCTGCTAATCTCCAAACAACAGGACAGTGCAAGTCCAAAACTCTTCATTTCAAATGGCCAAGTCACCTCCAGCTGACCTGCTAGTCAGATTCATCTCAAAAAAAACCCCCCAAACCAAACAAAAACATCAACAGCAGAGTAGAAACAGTTTAATGTTTCGTGTGCAAAGGGAAATATTTCATTACAAGGTAAACAAACAATACATTACCCAGACTCCTGTTACTGCCTTGTGAATCCTTCCTGGAAGAAGAACTGCTAGGTACACTGGAGACTGAATCGTATCTCTGGGGACAGGAAAAAAGGAATCAATTCAGAGCAACACATGCAAAACCCAGAGATTATACCATCAGACACGACATGATGAAAACCAAATGCTCCATTTCAAATAATTGCCTCATTCCTTACTAGTTTCTTGATCCAGCAGCATGCAATTACTATTTTGATGCAATGAGCTAATAGAGGACCCTTTGATCAGCAGACTTTTTTTTTTTTTTTTGCTCATGAATATACACACAAGTCCACTGCTATGTAAGACATGATTACTATAGAAGAAATAAACATAGTTTTGTGTCAGTGGAAACTTCCACTGTTCCACTGCTCAGCTGACGGGAGAAACCACCAGATGATGAACCATGACATGCTGTCTGTCCTGTCCTGCCTAACAGCCTACTTGGGTTTCTCAACAGCCCCGCTGGGCCAGAGCAGCAAATGTCAGAGAGACACCAGGAAAAAGCCTCTTGAAGCTGGTCAAGATGTTGAAATTTTCCCTCCAGTCCTCCCAGTGTACAGTGCAATGCCCTCCAGTGTTTACTTTGGAAACAATGCAGCGGGGACAGATACACTGGGTAAGCTGAGTTTTCAGGGCACCCTTGGCTCCAAGGGGAACTCACCTTCATGAATCGGTGAGGTGGGCTCCTGAGATCAAACATGGAACGACTTACATCGAGGGATCCAGGCAAAGCACTGGGTCTTAAATCACTAACTAATAAGACAAAGAGAATAAAAAAATTCACATTATCACCTTTTTTAGGAAAAAAACCTAACTGAGAATAACTTTCACAAGATGCTGGAAATTATCTGTTCAATCCTATAGATTACAAATGACCAAAATGGTTTAAAGACAGTATGAGCTGCTGTTATCTAGTAATGTTTTCCAGGAACATGGGGATGGGGCAGGGGTAAAGAGATGGTGTCTTTCAAAAAATTAAAATTTTAATGAAAAAAAGGTTAATTTTTATATAGAAAACTCTCTATAAAATATAAAAAAGCAGAAACATTTTAATCATAAAAATATGTTGTTTACCGATAATAACTAGAATTTCAGAAAATCATTACTGAATTTACTTTTCAGTTTGTTTGTGTGGAGTTTTTTTTTTTTTTTTCTTTTAAGATGAAGAGAAGGGGCTTCACATTATAATTCAAGAATTTAATTTTGTAACTTCCAAATAAACATATTCTGTAGTTCTAAACCCAAACACATGAAAAATATCACAGCAGTCACTGCAACAAACTAGGTTTAGAGTTTTGTTTTAATAGTTTACAGGTGTATCAAGCTCTGAGTTCTGAAACACTGCACAAAAAAAATCACAGTCACTGCAACAAACAAACTAGGTTTAGAGTTTTGTTTTAATAGTTTACAGGCGTATGAAGCTCTAATTTCTGAAACAACTGTCAAAAAGCTCTGGAGGAAAAATTTTAGAACTGTACTCTAGACACACTAGAATAACCTTTCTTGTGTTTAAACTTACTAAGACAAAACTAGTAAAGTGCTCACTTTGCTTGAGGAAAGATGGAAAAAGAGATTATGAACTGAAGGGAAGATGTTCAAGACAGTTTAATAAAACCCATTTGGCTCCCACCACAGGTGCTTACAAAGCCTGGTAAAACCATATGTGTTAAAAGTTGCTAAAATTCTACATGTGTTCTGTTCTCTTAAAAAAAATGTATGGAATAGTCTTTTCATGTAGTCTCTATGGTGATTCAGAATTCTTTTAAAACAGAACACAGACTGAGACATCTTCCCCCAGCTGAAAATAAGAATGCTATACCATTCTAAATAAAACATCTTTAAAAATGTGAGCTGTTGCCAGCTTCTGATTTCATGGAGAGCATGTACCTTTCCTGGAGTGTTGGAGGTTTCTGAATGCATTTGCCTTGGCAATCACAAACCAGCTAGTCATTTACTTCAGTCTGAACAGCATTCACTACAGGACACATACACCAATGAACAGCACAGAAGACAATTTTTACCTAGGCAGTCAAACACTTTCTATCTAAACTTTCACCATCTCGCAGATCTCCCTCATTCTTACACACTGAGAAGTGGGACACTGCTGTAGCTTCAAAAGCAAATGACAACAATGTTGGCATATAGTATCATGCCCCACTTTGCACCTGTCCTTATCATCTGCTCCTGAATGTTTTTTGGTGCTTGCTCCTCTCCCCATATATGCACTCTTCCTACTCAACATACTGCCTGGCTTCCTTTTTCCAGCCCCCTCACTCCTCTTACTGGTAGCTGAAATCCCCAGTACTGCATCCTGGTCTGGATCAGAGGGAACTGTGGTATCTTACTTTGCTAATTTCTCTACCTTTGTGTGATGCATGCAAGCCTTGTTAAGCCCCTAAAAGACAAAAAGTAAAAGTGAAGCTGAAAATTAAGCAGAGCTGGCTCTGCAGATTGATTCACCAGCCAAGGAATGTGTGTAGCACACCGACCAGGTTGAGAACTGCTGTAACCAAACAAGTCTTCTGTAGACTAATGGCTTTTATTCCTCTTACCTATAACCCCTGAAAAGGGGAGGAAGACAGAGAAGCAAAGGTGTGGTCCTTCTCACCTGATCCGTACAATTTCCTGCTATCTGCTTTTGTCTGGAAGCGCCTGATGAGATCTGGGGAAACGCGATGCTCCAGATAGAAGGGGTTGTACACGTCACAGCCGGGCCACTGGTGCACGCCGTGCAGCTCTGCCTTCCGCTCACCGAACGAGGCTCTGGCTGACTCTGTGGAGCAAACATCAAATGCAAGAGTTCCAGACATAACACATGCTGCCTGGCTTCATAAGGCAGGCAGAGTGCCTTCAGGGGAAAGGACAAAATATTTCAGTATTATCTACCCTGGGTAAAGGGAAAAAAAAATTAAAACACACACTCACATTATGTCAGGTTTCCACAGTGTGTGAGCAAACATTGGAATTAAATTGGCCATAAAAAACTATGCATACCCTCTCTTGGGGTTTTGCAGTAAATGCCTAAGTAGTTAAATACAGAAGGTTCCAAAGACAGACAGCAAGACAGAAGTTAACAGGAAAAGTAGCACTCTGTGTATAGAAAACCTCCAAATTATTTAGTTACCTACCCCCAGCATATTCTTACTGAATGAACAGACCCCCAGACCTTCAGGAAGATCTTGTATGCAAAGATAATGCAGCTTGTGACTGCAGTCTCCTTATCTACTTTCCATAGCAAGTCTGTCCATGGTAAAATCGCTGGTCCAAAATTACTTGAATTGTGGGTTGTAAGTAGACATATCTGAGACTGCTTGAATCCCACCCCTTTATTCAGCTCATAACAATTTCAGAAAAAACATGTATGCCTCGGTCAGCAGAACAGTGAAGAACACTGCTGTAGTGTTCTTTACTGTCTGGACTGAAAAGAAGCCACATGTAACAGCACATTAGCGAATGGGATGACCTGGATTCTGCCAAACTCTGATATTTGCTTCCTTCTCTTCACCTCCCTGGACTTCAACCTATCTCTTAAAAAGTTCTTTACCCCACAATAAAGTGCCTTCAGTTCTGCAGGTGTCTTGCACCATAAGAGGAAAACTACCACTGCTCAAGAGTCCTCTCCTGCATGTGTTAGCAAAGTAAAAAACTTAAACACTGAGATGGAACATGGGCAGTGATAAAGCAAGAACTCAAGCAAAATGGGCTTGATCATGACATAAATCAGGATGAGCACTAAAGTGAGGCCACAAAGAATTGCTACACAACAGATGATGGAAAATCCAGTGTTCCAGACCAGGAGCACTCCTTCCTGCTAGCTTACTTCTGTGAGAGCATGGGACACACTGCAGTGAGCGCTGAAGAGAAAGGCTGCCAGAACTTAATTGCTTTCAGAAGAGTTGCCAAGAGCTAACACTGAGCATGTCCTGTTTCACTAAAGGAAAATGGTCAGACATGCACAGAAAATGGTGAGGAACTGAGAGCAGGACTTGGACTTCTATGGTTATTTAACAACGATCTAAGAAAAAAGTACTCTGAATACATTTTTTGAGTATGCTGGTGCTTTGGCTAATGTGAAAAAAGAACAACAGCACACTTCACTCTATTTAGTAAATCTCCCTAAAAAGTAAACACTGCATTTTTAAGCACAACTTTATGCAGCATAAAGCTGTACTTAAAAAAAATAGTATTTATATTTGGAAAGAGAAATGAAAGTTGCCTACTTGACGTAAGAGTCACTTTTCAAATATTTGTTCAAAAATTTAAAATATTTGCTCAAGAGACTCAATTATGAAGAGTCAGGTCATCCTGCCAGAAGATCTAACAGCTTGCAGCCTAAAGGACCACTCTGCACATCATGTCCCTCTGAAATTATCAGGAAGCAGAATTCTCAATGTAGACAAGTCACTGACTGTTAAGAATGTGTAAGAACAGCATGAACAAGGAAAACATTCAGCTAAAGGCTGTTAGACATCTTCCTTCTCGCTGGAGAACATCCATGCCTCAGAGTCCTTGATGAACTTCTCTGTACTGTATCTTGAGGATGAGATTAGACTAAACAAGGCAGAGACTAAACCTAGACCCGGTAAGACAGGGGATAATCAGGAGCATGTCCTGCTTTTCCACAGCATATCCAACTATGGACTTACAAGAACTAGCTACTGAAACAGCAGGCAACTGGGGAGATCAGGCTCAGAGATGAGAGGGCCTCACATGTTCTACCTCCAGCTCTCCAGCTGCCTGTTAATGGCTGCTGGCATGCCAAAGGAAGCCCACTAGCAGATGGGGCACAGAATGGCCAGTCCATATTGAACAGCTCTGCTGGGCTGCTTAGCTTGGCCATGTGCCAGTGGCACATGCAGCAGTGGGTCGGAAGAAGTTTGGTAATAGATCTGCAGGAGCAGGAAGGAAGCAGCAGCAGGGACCTAGGGAAAAGAAGAGGGAAGGATGGGAATAAAACCCCACAAACACAAAACAGTTAAGTAGTACTGCACTAGTTGTAATGCAATGCATGATTGTTTTCTTTCAGTTATTAGGCTTTTCACCTTCAGAAAGGAAATAAAGTCACATGGGACTAAGAACATACTACCAGCTTATCATGTCCTTGAGGCAAAGCAATCCTAGAGAAAACAACTGTTCAGGTATGTCTCTGTGCCAAAATTTTCCCTTACCTAATTCTATGCATCATCTGGCAGAACTAAAAGCCTAACAGTAGCATATGCTCTGTAACTCACATTAGTGGGACAGAATCCTATTCTTTTTAAATGCCACTGTGTCTAAATTGCACGTACCTCATTTTGGCAGTTTGAGTATGGGAGTAACAGAGGATGAAACACAAGATTGTTGTGAAGCAGAAAAGAAACAGTATCACATGGAACCTTGTAACAGGGGATCTCTGCCCCCTGGCCTCACAAAAAACAGCAAAAGGATCGGGAAATAATAGGGACGAAAATTCTGCCAGATACTAGCACCTACCATCTATTGGCAAAATTTGAAAAGGAAGCTGTGTTAATATGTTAAAACATACCAGAATATTAACCATGAAAATGATCTCTCCTTTTACTTGAGAGATACGGATACTGGATATGTTAGGTGTTTCCTTGTCTCCACTAAATTCAATAAATCTTTCTAAAGATTCCACTTCCTTTAAGCATCTCCCATTACTTTTGAATACGAGCACTGGTGTGCAATCGTCCCATTCAGTTTTATTCATACAACGTCACAGAGATTCATAGCTGGATGACATACTTCCCAAAACCTCTCTGGGTGTCCAGAGAGAAAAGAAACAAGTTTCCCATTCTCCCCAGGGACGTGGTCCCAGCAGCAGCCTGACAGAGTTCAGGTGTTCGGACAATGCTCTCAGGCACCTGGCATGACTCACGGGGTGCCCTGTGCAGGGCCACGAGCTGGACTTGATGATCCTTGTGTGCCCTTTCCAATTCAGCACAATCTATGATTCTTTGAAACAAGACCAGGCTTCTAGCAAAGTTCTGCAAACGTGTTTTCAGTAGGAATATTGACAATATTCAAGGTGCAGCAGAAGCTAAACAACAATTTCAGCAGTACTGTCTGTATTTTACCTTTAATCCCTCCAGCATGTGAGACACTGGGAAGGTTCTTTGGCTGTACATAAGCCAGTTTGAATGGAGGGACCACAAATGGCACCTCCTGACCGTCCAGGGGCAGTTTAGAAAGCAAATAATCCTCAGAACAGCCAACTTGACGCTTCACTGACACAGAAGACAATGGAGGCTGCTCTACAATAGTTGGCTTGCTTGCAGCTACTGCTTCAGATTCCTGCACCATGGAAACTGCTAAAAATAAAGAGCAAGACAGACAGTACACATGAGCATTAATTTTTGAACAATGCTATGAACAGATCTCTTTTATTTAATAGTATCTCTGCTTGATACTTTACTTAACAGCTGCTAGTATTCAGTTTTACAGCATTCAGGAGCAGCACCAGGAAAAGATATTAATCCTCCTGACACCTGTATGGATCCAAACTATTTGTTGCCCAAGCTTCTATATTTATAGTTACCTTCTTCTCAAGTGAATTTGCACAAGAGCTACACTTGTGTCATAGACAAGTTCTTCAAACAAATAAGACACCAAAGAAAATCCTAACAGAGTTAAAAATACCAGAGTTTAAAAAAAAAGAAAAAAAAAAAAAAAAAAGCAGCAGCATTCAAATTCTTAGAGTTTGAAAGATATAAGACCTTTAAAAAACCTTGGGTAAAAAAGCCAGCTTTTTTGGACAGTGTTCCAGACTGCAAAGAGCAGACTTCAGACAACTGTTATTTCTCAGTTCCAATTCATAATACTAACAAGCAGGGGTTCAATCTCTAAGCGGGGGTATGGCAAGAATTTTGGATGTTGTAAGAGAAATCAAGTTTATCAGGGATAACACAGTCATTCTATTAATGGGAAATCTCATCACTAATGCAGCAAAACTTTTATTAAACCCTCATTATGTCAGAACTCACAATCACTTTTTTCCTTGTCCATGCAGAAACACAATTTACAGCAGGTTTTTATACATTCTGTTGCCATTGTTTTCAGTGTTGTAATTTAGAGGGGACCTCAATCAGCGATCCAGTGCAGCTATCAGACCTGAAAAACACAATAAAACAAACCATAGTAGATGAGAGAAAGTATCATCAGAATGCAGTATTATCAGCTATTTAATATGCAGTTGCTTTCTGTACACAGTCCCAGGATCAATCAGAAAGTTACTTCAGCCATAAAAGGATCAGAGCCATCAGATTTCTCTCACTGAGAAAAAACACTTTTATATAAAAGCACAAGGAAAGAGCTAGTTTTAACAAATGGCATTCAAATACTTTCAGTGATCCACCCAGACAGGTCCCTGTCTTTTGGGAACACTAAAATTCTCCTCATATTTGTGTGTGCCACTGGGCTTTGGAGTTTACTCAGCTTTACAACTGTTTTGACATGGTATTGTCAAGCCATTTGCAAGATGTGTTTTTAATTCTGTTTCCCTTGTTCATGTTTCCCCTATCCTCTTTCACTCCCCTACTATTTTCACATACATCTATACATGTTTACATTTTTCACTTGACATACTCCATACTTTTAACTTGAAAACAGGCTTTATGAATGATGCCAAAATTGCCTTCTTTGAGAAGCTACTGCTTTCTCATAATTGTACACACATGAAACTGAAGACCTGGTTTATTATATAATTGTTTGCTGTGCACACAGAAACAAAGCACGCTGACTTTCAGCAAAATAAGAGGCATGTAATCTACAAAAGAATGAGAACAAGTCTCTAACAGCTGGTTAACATTATAAGAACTTTATGACAATGCTAACTGGCCTCATTTAAATGTCTTTATTCATATCCTTATGTTCTCTTTTCAGAGAGACACAGACAGCTGTGCTGCCTCCTGTCCAAAACTTCAGCTAAGTCTAGTCCTTTCACATCCACCTAATGTACGCAAGGTTCTTAGGAGAACATACCCAAGACACAACTCTAACTCAATGAAGATTAGAAGACACCAAACAGAACATGAACATAGGCTGAAGGGATGAGGAAGACAATGAGTAAGATAGAGGGGGAAAGCATGGAGAAAATATGCAGTTTTACCAAAAAATGAGAAATGGACATGTTTGCTTAGTTATTTCAATTGCAAGAAATTTCTGAAAGCATCTGTGCACCAACACAGAAACCGTTCATTCCCACTGCAGCTTCAACAATGCCATAATATTCTTTGTATAGTCAAAGACAGCTAGAGAATCACACAAAGCCTATGGAAACAACTGTAATATCCCCCCAAATTTTTCTTGCATTAAAAGCCCCTCGAATTCTGTACATGTCAGGTGGACGCAGTAAGCTATGGACCCTTCCTCTAACTCAAAGACCATTACTTTGCACAGAATCCCTCTCTCTGTACTTGCTTTCATCTTAAAATTGCCCACGAGTGTGAGTACAGCAAGAGACCTGCATCAAAAATCTTCAGAGGCAATGCCACCAGCTCCAGAACCTGCTCTGTGTCTTTACAGAAGCATGAAAGGAGGCATGAGAATTTCTCATTAAACTCTCCATGGTTCTAATGATCAGACTTTCACTGCTGCTCCTCCCTTGGAGGCATACTCATGGTGGCCAAGGCTGCTAATTTACTTTGGGTTCCCCTGCAGTGATTTTCCTTCCCAGCTGTTATCAGTATACAGCTGGAGTTAATATGCTTCGCTCTTGTTCACCGTGTTTAAACTGGACTGAAACAGCTGCTCTGTTTGCTCTAAGCTTTGCAACAATGCTATCTAAGCCTCAATGGCAGTTTGCATAGGCAAAACAGACTTTTATCTCAAAATGTCCAGATAGAATTTATTCGCTACTGCTAGTGAAGAAACCAAAATGTTAGTACTGCCCTACTTTCTAGCTACATAAAATAGAAAAATTCATTTTTCTGCAACAGAGAAAATTCAGTTCATGGTAGGGAATTGTTTAGCTGGAACAGTTAATGTGAGCAAATAAACAAATGGAAATCATCAGTCACAAGCAGCTGCCTTTCCTTCACAGTGCCTTACCTAGAAAGAAAGGGCTTCCTATGGGTATTGAGGATTTAACAGTGATAATGCAGTTCTACACCTCCTGTTCTTCTATCATTAAAAAAGACCATGTTTTTCACAGTAATGCCAACTCAGCTGTGATAGTGTTTAACTATTACATTTTTATCAATATGCAAACTTTCATACATTTTTCTTCTATCTAAAGACAAATATAAAGCAATTCATTACTGCCTACTGCAAAGAAGAGCTAGGATTACAGATTGCTCTTTAGCAGTAGGCAAGGCAATATCAATAGTGAATGCCAAAGTATATAGACACACATCTTAAAGCCTCCATTTCAGTTTTAGCTTAACTGAGAAGAAAGTTCCATGACTAAGAGACTAGAACACTGTTTACACTTCTTTAAGCTTACAAATGTAATGGTTTCAGTGACAAACCTTGCACTTGGGTCTCTAGACTTACACCACAGCCACATTACAAAAAGAGACTGCATTTGCTGAGGGACAGGCCATTTAGACACAGCACTCCCTCATTCTGCTTAGAGCACTTAATGGAATCAATAACATGCATGGTCTCAATTACTTTAAAAAGTTTTAATTCACTTAATTAAACTACTATGATAAATATTGTTGGGTGGTTTTTTTTTTGTTTTATTTTGTTTGAGCAATCCTGGCAGTAAATTAGATGGCTTGGCTCCCACTTAATATATTTTCTTGTATCTGTATTTTCCAAGCTGCCTACAGTTATTTATACAACTTTCACTGCTTGCAAAAGTTTTCTCTTAACCATGTGGGAGAGAAAGAAATTTAGCAGGTTCTGTTGTATATTTTATTAACTGAAAAGAAACAAAAACATTATAGAAGACTAAGGAAGTATTTAATGATCTTGACAGAAGTTGACATTTCTATCAAAGGTTAAACTTATCCCATATGCCAGATCCTTTTGCTGGTGTTTGCTACCCAAAAATCATCACTATATAATTTAACAGTTGTTAAAAGGTTGTACTAACATGAATTTATCTGGGAATATATTTATGAAATACACCAGAACTGTAGAGACATTTGTTAGGTGCACCACCAAATCCCAAAGAATTACTGACTTCCCAGCAATGTCATCCATTTTAACAAGAAGACTCCGTGACACTATCTCTACTTTTTGGGGTCAGTTTTTGTTAGGCAATATGCATATAACAAGGACATCCTCAATTTTTCGGATTCTAGACTGACAAAAGGATGGAGAAAAAGAGAATTTGCCCTCATTTTCAGAAAAATAGAAAGCAGTTGGCAGAAGAGGGAACTGAACCCACATCTTGTCACTTGTGTGTCAAATTTTCTCATTCTTGGTGTTCTTCACCAAATTCAGTAACGCTTTTCATTTCTCTCTTCCCAGTATCAAGCCAAAGTCAGATAAGCAAATGAAACTCAACAAGAGTACTTCCACACTAAGGCAAAAAGAGAGCCAACCTTATTAGAACATCCTGGAAACAGCAGTTTAAAACCTAACCACACACATACACTGAGCCTAGAGAATTATAATAACTATTATTTTAATGGGTTTAGATGGAAAACATAAATTATCTTAATGATTTCCAGATTCCTCTGATAGAAATTTTGACTGAGCTAAAATCAGATAAACAGAGTATCAAAGACTTTAGTTCCAAATGCCTCCAGAACGATTACAAGACAGAGATGTTTGGAGAAGAAAGTAAATATTTTCAACAACTCATTAAATAAAAAGAACATGATAGAAAACGGATGATCACAATATTAAATACTAAAAGCTGAAAGCAGTCTGAAAAGAAATGTCAAGTCTTTACTGCCTTACGAGGAAAGGGTGTTTTGCAGCTAGACTGCAGGTTGCCAATGGATTTTACTGCATTTAGTCACAGCTCTGCTCCACAGGAGTTGAACAGGTAACACATTTACAACTACACAATAGAAACAGAGGTGAAATAGCTGTTCTCAAATAGGGAAAGCTGGCAAAGCCAGTGGTTTCAAACGTTTTGAGATTTATTGCCAGTCATAAATATATATAATGCATTCTCAGATCTGCATTTTAGAAACATGCCACAGCAAAATTCTAGTAGCAGTACACTCTCACACAGCAGGATGTGTAAAACAAAATACCCGGAAAAAAGGGATTATCAGTTGTTAGAAAGCATTTGGGACAGATCTTCGAATGATGTAAGTGTCTACAGCTCCAGGAACCCCAGAAGAGCCAGGACACTGCAACAGGAGGATCTGCCCTCTGGAGAAAGTGAGCTCAAGCCTGCTAGTTCACACCTCAGCCAAACACCTCATTTCTGATACCTCTTGTGCTACCTGTTCATGCTGCCCTATGACTTTCTGCCTTTTGGATCCAGAAGATGCAGTCAGTCCCAGTCATATAAACCCTTCAGAGAGCATAAGAGCACCAGCTCAGGTCTCCAGATGTTTTACAGAAGCACAGCACAGCAGAAGCTGCTTCTGACGCAGGTCAGATGGATTATCTTTTGATGGTGCAGATGCTGCTCAAGGCTTAACTTCCACAGCCAGCTGTTTTGTGGTTTTGCTTCTGGTAGAGAGTGTCTGGGAGCTGTGCACCCCTCTCAGCACAGCTCTTCAACTGAAGAGGGGTGGCTGGTGGCCACCACGTCTCAAAACCAGCCAACCCTAGTAAAACAGCCTCAATGGTTTTGAGATATTTGCCTCCAGGTACTTTGCTACTACAGCAGCAAGGGCAGCACATGTGCTCACACACATTTACCAAAAACATAAAGCCCACAGTTTAAAAAAAAAAAAAAAAAAACAACAAAAAACAACAACTGTTTTTTTGGGGACTCTAGGCAGGTCTGACTTGTACTGCCCACACAGGAGAGACAGGTACTTCAAGTGGACCTGAGCATGTGAAAAGAGAGGATACAGCTTTCATTCCTATTCATTATAAACCTCAGCAGCAGGAGGATGGCTGCAGGAATTACAAAAAAAGGAAACAAAAAATGTCATGCCAACACACACCTACCAGGTGCATGATAAGGAGCTCCTTTCTATACCTATTTCTGGAAGAAGCCCCCAACAGTGATATATGCAGTAATTAGTGGGTTGGTGTGTGCATACATACACCCTCCTTCTCTGCTTGCAGCCACAACTCTTGGAAAAGCATGACAACTCTGGAAATTTGGATGCAGGGATTATTCTGCTTCTTCTGCCTTCCAATGAAATTAAGATAATGGGAGGCTTTCTCTTTTTTTTGTGACTGGAAGAAAAGGGATTTCACCCTGAAAGCAGTGGATCACAAAGAAGATGCTGAAGTAACACAACAGAAAAATAGAAGTGATGAGGCTTTTGAAGGACACAACCAGAAAGACATCCTTGTGAGAGACATGTTACAAACAGCTCAAAAGAAACATAATGAAGAGATGCAAAACTCTCCCAGTCCAGCAAATGAAAAAAAGAATGCAATTACATATTTAAAACTGAAGAGAAGGCCATGCATCATTAACCTAGTTTAGTTGATGGAGATTTTATGGCAGACCATTGCACAGCCTGCCTTGGGCAAAGAGGTTCCCAGTGTTGTTTAAGCAGTTATGCAGTTGAATCAGGTAACAGAAATAGATGGTAAAGTCACACTCCATGATGCAAACAAACCACCAACTGCCTGAGCTCAGGAAGCATCGTCCCACACTGGTAAATGATGACACAGCAGCACATCAGGGGAAGTTTTAAATGTTCCTCTCAGTGATCACAAAAACAGGAAACTGAACGGAACAGATCATGGGCCTGAACCGTCACAGTCCTGTGCTGCAACCTCCTCTCATTCACTTACAGTTTGCTAAAGCAGAATTTTTCTTTTGAAGACAAGAAGGCCCATTATGAGCCCATGTCCCACTCCCCTCAGCTTCTGACACCAGTGAATTTCAACAAGTTATGCCTGCACGACACTCAGCAACTTTAGCAGAAAGACATGTTTTTATTTCAGAAAATATTACAATAACTAATTTCCTTCACTACTAATATTTTACCTATCTCCAGGAACTATCCACCTCAGCCTCAACAACATCACAAGATAATCTAAGGTGAGAAAATATTTCATTTAATAACACTTGTAAAGACAAGCTTGCTCTCACTCTCATAGCACTGTATTGACATTCCAAACTGTTAATTACCAGTCCATTATTGGCTCTGCATCCTTCTGACTGTATTTTGAGCAAGTGAAAAAGATGAGGAAGGTGCAGACAGCACCTCCACACTCCCTTTGGTGACTGCCAGAGCATTCAGGTAGGATACTGTTTGCTGGGCTCTCCTACAGCTAACAGTTGCAGGCAAAGTTTAAAACTCTTGTAATCAGCAGGAGTGCTTAGTATGTCACTGCTATCAGTCAGGATGTGACAACTGTACAAAAATATTTAACTTCAGCAAGCTTCTTTTGAGGGAAAGCAATATCAGATATCAGTTGTTAGATTAGGTGCTGTTGTAGCAGTAAAAGCAGAACTCACTGTGAGCCCATGAGCTGCTCTGCATCTCCTCCTGCCAAGGAGGTCTAGTTCTAATTGTGCCAGGGCAGAAACTTCTCTGGAGCAGCCACATCTTCCCACATGCGTTTTGAGGGAACATACCGTGTCCCACTCCAGCTTTGCCTTCTCTTTCCAGCTTCTCTGCCCAGACAAAGATGATCTAATGTATGTCTCTCTTTGTGCGGGCCCTGAGCTGAACCCTAAAGATCACTTGTGCAATCTAGCTGTGGTCTCACTGAGCTCAGCAGCTGCTTCTTCCCAGGGCTCCAGCCTGGAGGAGGCCAAATGGCTTTCAGCACATCTGCACAGGCAGCACAGGCACAGAGCACCAGAGTACCTCACAAAGAACTAATTGCTGCTGCTTACTTCCCCGAAGAAAAATAAAGCTGAGCAGGTGTGTGTGCTCGAGCTATTGTGCTACAGGAACAACGGCTTCTGCTTTTCAGGCACCCCTTGGAGAAGGGGAACAAACCCTGGCACCAGTACAGGATCCAAAGTTGTCCTTCTGACAGGGGCCCCAGGGACACCCTGCCTCTGGTTTAGCACTACAGCCTTGCACCTGCAGCCCTTAAATGTAGACCTAATCCAATCCTACCCCAGCATGCAAAATATTAATAATATAATTTACAAGTGCCAAAAGAAAAATTTCCGTAAATCTGAACCAGTTTTTCTTGTGTGAGATTTATATTTGAATTAAGAAAGAAACATTATAAATCTATCCCCTGACAAAGTTTAAAACTTGGGATTTTAATATGCTGAATCCCTTGTGCTCTGGGCTGTAAAAGTTGATATAATGTTTCTTCCTAATGTTGCATTAGGCAAGTAACCAATTCATCCAATTACTAATCTGACAACACTGTTCCTGTGAACTGAAGATAAATTCACTAACTTGGACAAGAATGTACAATATTGTATGTATTGGGGCAGTAAACAAAAGAATAAATCCATTCTGTTGGACTGCAGACCGTTCTGGATTCAGATGGAAAACGGCAAAGCAAGAGTTGAAGTCAGGACACCAGAAAAGAAAGCTGAAGAGACTAAAATATCTGTAAAAAAAGAACTTGGCTTTTGATGAGAACATGGAAAGAATTCAACATAAGATAAGTCCTTTGCTCTAAGCAGATTAGGAACAAATCACAACAATCACCAATTGTTACTTTATAATCTAACTTAAGACTTTCTTTAGGTATTCTGTGTCAGGTTTTAATCAAATTTTTTCTCTTTCTGCCGTTAATGCCAAGAAACCATGAAAATAGAACTGTCAGCAGTCCTTGTATAGCTCTGATACCAAACAAAACTGGAAACATCTGGATTTATTTTTCAACAAGACAGCCAAGAAGAAGGTATTTTAGGCAAGAGCATCTGCCTGTGGAGTTCCCTAACATGGCTAAATGTGTCTAGTTTTGAAAAGATGGCCCTTGGAAACCAACTCAATGCAACACTAAAAAAGAGCATTAAATGGCATTCAGGATTCCTCAGCTGCTGCCATGACCACAGAGCCATACAGAAAACACATGGATACACATATACCATCCAGCTAAAGCAAACAGCTCTGCTGTATATTTGGGGAAAAAAAAGAAAAAAAAAAAGAAAAGAAAGAAGGAAACCCAAGCAATTCTGCATGGAAAAATAGTTTCATTACCATTAAAACAAGAATGAAGATGGATAATTTCTTTACATATACTTGGGCACACACTGCTTTGTTTTAGGTGGATCAGTTTTTTAATAGTTATTTTGCACATAATTGTTATCCCGTTTCATGATGAAAACAGAAAACCCATCAGTTATGGAGTTTCCAATAGGTGAGGACTCCCAGTTCAGCAGTTCTGCCCCATACTGTCATTGTAGAACCAGTTACACAGTGGTGAGAGGAAGCAAACATCTAGGTTGTAGAGATGAAAGCTGAAAGACTATGTCTGAGATTAGGAAGGAAAGGTGACTCAAGTACATTTCATATATGAAAACAGGTTAGATGAATGAATCAAGAACAGGAAATGGGAACTGATCTTAAATAATTCAAATCCAAACCAGACGGGGAGTATGGCTCTGCAGGGCATGTGTACTGAGCTCAGGAAGCTGCCTAAACACACACTGAAATAAAAGTCCAGAAGGATACTGTCCTTATAAAGTACAACTATTTATTACATTTTGAATGAAATCTACCCAGTCCAGGAACCCAGAACCACTATAACAGCCCCAGCAGTGCCTCTCAGAGAGCTGCACTGGCTGGAGTTGTTGGCAGCCACCCAGCCAGATGAGTGGTAAGCAGGCATTGTGTAACAGGCATTTTTCAAGGAGTTTGCACAGACACAGGGAGCAACAGCAGAAATCAAAACTGTCTCATTTTAATGGCAGTATCTAAGATCCCAAACATTATTGGCCAAATGCTGCTACAGCTCTGGGACATGGTGGTGGGGCTCTGCTCCCTTCTGAGAAGGCAGAGGTCATGAGAGCAGAAGTTGGCAGCATGAAGCTACCATTCCCTGTTTTCCCTTAGGACAGACCTGTTTAACAGCACAGTGAACAATTGCTACACCATAAATGTATGGGTTTTTCTTTTAAAAAATCTTATTGAGTTTAAATTAACACTCTTCCTAAGAGATTTTGGACCCATGATTTCACACACTGGTGAAAAACTACATCTGGAAGTACATATACCACTGAACAGAATGAAAACCAGACTAATTTAGGCAGATGTTCTGTGTTTTATTAAGACTTCATGGAAGAATTTTTTTTGCAGCTCTGGTCACTGCTGAGAAGATGGAGAACCTGAATGGGAAAGTCAGAGAAAGCTCCCAATCTAGAGGCCAACAACTCCCTTTTGCAAAAGTAAATCATGGAGAAAGAAAACTCAACAAAACCAATGCAGAATTAAAAGTTTTAGAATTTCCCCCTACTGCAAAATTCAACTGGTCTTGAGAACTTTTTGTTGTCACTTAGGAGTGCTAAACAAGAGAATTTCTCTCAGAAACAAGATACAACTTGCTTTTGTATCAATTCACCACAAACCACAACGGCACTGCTCAAGTGACTTTTAAACCTTATCTTGACTAACCCACCTCTCTGCATGGCAGGCACTTTCCTTATTGGAAGATGTACAAACACAGTGGACTGACTGCAGGCCTGAACTTTATGAGGGAATTCTGCCACAGCCTCGCATTACTCTGCCCTCTCCAGCCCCTGCCAAGCCCTGGTCAAGGGCTGGGCCATCCCTGGCCACATGGAGCACCTGAGGCAGCTTCAACCAGCAGGATGGGCAAAGCCAGCTCCAGCCCCCTCTGCCCAGAGGCATGAGAACTCTGTGGGACAGAGGGGCTGCATTCCTTCAGGGAGAAGGAAACCAGCTCTGATGATGAGGCTGTCCCAAAAGCCAGGCAGCCTCAGGCTCTCCGTGCTGCAGCCAGAGCTGAGGCACCAGCGGTGTGCATCCCAGCAGCCCAGCACGCTCTGCTGACGAGCCACAGGCACTGGGGCCAGAGCCAGGCACCCTGCCCAGGCTGCAGCACCCTGCCCAGAGCCAGGCTCCAGCCTCCAAAGTACAGGTGCTAGATTAATGGAGTCCCATGGAGGTTTCAAAGGCATTGGGGCACGGCCCTTCTAGACTGCTTTTTTTTAAAGCTGGTTTAATTGCCAAAGGAGTATCTCCAGAACTCGCTCTTCAGGCCATTGCAGTGACCACGAGGACCCCCCAAACATCAACACCCTACATTTGGGACCTAATTATCTGTTCTCTCCAGTTTGTCTGGCTATTAGATCACTGAAAAACAAAGATTCCAAACAAAATCACCAGGGTACAATTTACAGGAAAGATAAGCACCAGATTGACGACATAATTTATTTTTGGCACTGAATTAGTGCAAACTTCAACTGCAATGACAGGCAAACAAGTACTCATACTAAGCTTAAGACTAGTATCCTCACCAATTCTGCATGGTTTGATGCACTCAGATTATAAAAAAAATATAACGGAACGCAAAGAAGCTCAAGCAAACCCAGGTTCTGAACCTCTTCCCACATGAGGCTTCTCAGTTTAGATGTGAAGATCCATCCTGGCTGCAAAAGGCTATCAGCCTAACTTCCCTGTGCACAAGCAATCCTTCTGATGGAGCCTGAGCAGCATTACTAAATAGAATGACAACATGGCTTAACTCAGAGACTGCTCTGCCTCAAGTCAGAGCTTGCTCTGCCTTTCACTTTAAAGAGATGAGATCTTAAGTTCTCTGCTGACAGAGATTGGGTGTTGTCCTACTTAGATTAGAGAGAATATTTACCAGATTTAAGGTATCTGGGGAGATAGCAATTCAGAGTAAACAAAGCCATTGTCCTATAAAATTAAATAAGAGTCCAAAGAGGGGAGAAAGAGGTCAGGATATGCATCACATAAAATTCACTAAATTAAGTAAATAGCACCTTAATCAAGCAAAAAAGTTCAATAAATGTTTTACCAAAGTGGCATAAGCCACAGCAGACAGGAGAGACACAAAGACAGGAGGCCTAAGCCAGCCAAAGTCTGGCTTCCCAGCTGAGGCTGTCCTGGCAAGGCAGGTCCTCTGGCTCTGCCCACCCCACATGGGGGCTGCACCTGCCTGTCCCAAACTTGCTGAAAGGGCTGCTGCTGCTGGGGGGGCTGTTCAGCTCTGCCTTGCCAACAGCCACTCCTGCAGGACCCAGTAAACATGCAGCTGCACAGTGAGCTGGCCCAGCTCACTGATTAGATTCAAAATCAAATGACCAAAATAAACAACTTTTTTTTTTTTTTTTTTCCTTTTAGAAAATAAGTAGTTTTTCAACTCTCCCTGTGGCTGACTGCACAAGGTGGGGTCATGCAGTGGGGAAAATGGGGGGCCAGAGCAGGACTGCCTGTTTCACAGCCAAGCCACAGCCCTGGGGAGTGCATTTAGAGTAACTTACAACTGGAACAAAACCACCCACCAGTAGGATGAATGGAGGCTGAGTGAAAAGCAAACCAGCAGATACCAAACAAGTGACAGAACAAACAAGGTAAACAACTAAGCCTGAGGTTTAGGACAAAGAAAAAGAGACTAGTGCCTAAACTTTTTCTCCAGCATTGTAAATTAACAGCCTACACATATGACTGAACAATATCGCCCACATTCATTCTTTCCACAGCATAGGAAGAAAGAGGAATTATTCACCTGGGGATCCACCATCTAAATTAAATGCAGGGGAGGGCAGTGGAATTCATGTGACATCTGTGAAGTCCAACATATCCTCTGGGTGCAACGTTTTTGGTAGGTGTCATTTTTATAAGTATTGGCAAGAATCAAGGGACACTTCAGTAATAAATGTATTCTCTTGAAATTAAGTATTGCTCAACCACGTGTTCTGCAAATATATATTTTAATATTTAGCATACAGCTGGAAAAAGGATGAAAAATTAAACTTCCCCACTCCTGGATTTATGCCCCAGCCAGAGTTGTAAGATCACAGCTCACCTAATGAATATTTGTGTACTGAAAGCAAGGTGAAACAGTTTCATAAGTAAGAAGCCAGAGACCACCAGCCCAGAACAGCACAAAGGTTTATGGGTCTAGCACTCTCTTGAGAAATGAAAGATGCAAAATCAGAACTTGATTCTTCACATGTGTCCAACAGCTATAGAAACAACCAGGAAGGAACAGGAAGGGGGAGAAAAAAGGCATGACAGTGTATTCCCTTGCATGGTTTTTAAGTAGTCCTGATTCCCTGATAGGGACTTGGACTCTCGAAGAAGAACTCGTCAAGGTACACCTGACTTCTGAATGCCGGACAGCTTGGACACCCAGCTAATGACCACTGTAAAAACTAAAGGCACATAGAACAGCAAACCTCAATGCATTCAGCAAGTGTCACCGGGAAAAACCTGAGCCTGCACAGATCAGAGACTGAGGGTCAGGACTGCAAGGGTCCAGCTCCAAGGTGCGGGTGCTCACAGGATCTTTTAGATGGGAAGGCACTCGACAGCTGTGGCCCCGTGAACATCCTGGGATCTTGTTATTTTCCTGCACAATTCCAGCAGGATCACTGGAAGTGCGCATTGTAGGAACAGTCACAATATCGACCTTGTCATTCTTATCTAGAGAAATCAAATCCACATCTAAGGAGAGTTACAAGACCAGCTTAATTAATGATGGTATTTATTTCAGATTGCTGTTTAACAACCAGAGTGATCCAAACCACCCAGGAATCCAGCTTCATGGTATGGACTCAACAACTTTGAAGAGGACAACTTGAAACACCTTACAATTATACCTGCTGCTTTAGCAGTGCTCTTGGATACAGCAGGACATAACTTCAGTAAATATGTGTTTTCTGATGCTAATTTCATCCCACGCAGAGGGAAACTGTCTAGATATATTCACAACTTCCTTTGGAGTTTTGGCTAAACCACATCTCGAATTACTTGAAGCGTAGATGAAGATGATCTAATTAGCTATTGCTGGCCTGTGACAACACTTAGCTACTAATTCACACAGAATATTTGAATTTTAGAAGGCCATTTTCATACAGCAATACCGCATCGAAACTGTTCGAAGTACAACTGAACCTCGGACCTAATTTGTATGAAGACTCAATTCCCCAGTACTTCAAAATAGTTACTCCTTTCCTACCTGCCTACCTCTCCCAAAGTCGATAGGAATCACAGAGACTCGGCCGCCTCCGCCGGGGCAGCTCCTGCTGCCCGCACCTCTGTGCCCGCACCTGCCCTTCCCGCGGCCCCCGGGCGGGGATCCTGCCCTGGCCCCGCTGCCCGGCCCGGTACCTGCTGGGATGGCGCTGCCGGCCCCGCTGGCCGCCCGCGCTCCGCAGCCGGGCCCCGCCGCCGCCAGGTGCGCCCCGCAGCGCTTACTCACCGATCGCTATCGCGGAGGGGGAGTTTCCCCGGCACCTCGGGACTCTCCCGCCTCACCTGAGCTGCTCGCTGGGGCAAACTTGCCTCCAAATGGCTGCCCGTGACTCTTCTTTGGCTCTTGCTGGACCGTGACACCTGCAAAGTCGGTCCAGAGCTGCCCCTCGCTTTGCTAGAAGCACAACCACGCTTCTGTTTGAGAGAGAAAAAGCGATTTTTTCATGTTTTACAATGTTCTTAGAAAACGGCGTGTCCAGTCGGAATACGGATCCGTGTTAGGCTTCACATGGACACAGAATGAGCGTGAGAAAGCCCCTGCCACTAGAGTGCATAGTTCGCAGGGTAATTTAGGGACTGCACGCAGCTGATTGGTTTAGAATTTTCAGCAGGAAGTTCTGGTTTGGAAATTTCTTTGCAGGAAACAGAAAGTTCTGTAAGTCTCAAGGTGGTTTCTCCTTTACTCTAGCTGGAAGTGCTACAATACCCCAAGAGGCAAATATGAGGAAAAGGTGGGACTGGATTAGAAGAGGAAAGTGTTTACTTCCCCCAAAAAATGCTGTTTACACTCTGAGAGCATTTAAATTTCCAGTCATTGAAGTTTTACACAGTTGTCCTCATAGGTCTTGATTTGCAGTCTTTAGCGGCTTCCCCATTCACCAAGACTGTATTTTTTCCTGTTACAATATTTTTCATTTTAAATTTAATAACACCACAGATCTGCTGCTAACTAGGAATTTCATGCCTGTCATCATGCAGTGTAACACAGCTACTTCAAGCTCCAGAGACGTTGTAAGGGGAGAGAGACCCTCTGCCAACAGCACAGATGTATAAATTTTGAGCTGACAAAGCATCTCTGTTCATCTCTGCACAGAGCCAGTTGCAAGTACTGGTATCACATAGCAGAGAGGCTCTGCCTCCTGTTAATGGAACTCATGAGATTATGCATGGTCACTGTTTTAAAGAAATACCAGTAACCTGGTATTCTTCCAGAATTATCTGAGTCCTCCTGAGGTGCACATTAATCACACATTTCAAGGCATCTCACTGGATTAATTTACAGGACCAAACAGCTTTCTTTTCACTGTTCACAGAAGTGTGTTGTTTAACTGCTGATAAGGCCCCTGTGTGCAGCTTGCTGCTATCAAGTTACCTCGGCATTGTCATGCTCCAGGGTTTTTCTGCCTCTCAAGGACTTCCAGTCCTGCCTGAACGGCTCTCCAGGGGCTGGAGTTGCAGTGCAACAGCAGTCGTCCATTGGGATTGCAGGTGGCCTCTCTGATGAAGGAAAAGTCATTAAAACCAGTGTTCTTGACAAGGCAGTTAAAGGACAAAAACAGTTTGCAATATGACCTTCCTTCTTCATCCAGGCAAGACTGTGCCCTGTAATTTGAGAGGGGCTATTAACACATCTCTGTGGCTCTTCTGATGGCTTGGGACAACTTTCAGTCTTTTCAGCTGCTTGAAAATTGGGACGTTTGTTTCAATAAGCACACAATTCAGCTGTGCATGGTAAGAGATGTGGACAACCTGATCTTATGTGCATGGGGAGAGCATTACTGTCCTGTGATGTTTTTAGCTGGGATGGGAGACAAACCTCCCTCCTTCCTTGAAAGAGTTTTGTTCCAAACAAATCTAGTCTGAAGATCAGCAGTGAAACCAATTTACCTCTTTTCTTGTCAGCTGCAAATATGATCTTCCTTCTCTGCCAGCCTCCTGGTAGCGCCCAGAGTGCTCCATGCTCTGCTGTGTCTTTCTGTAACTAAACCTTCAGAAAGCTGGTGATGTTGCCCTGCCTTACTGACTCCTGCTGTTGGCTACCCTCTCCTCTGGTGACCATTCCATTCCAGGCTGTCATTGCAGCCACCAATCCTCACTCATTCCCGGTTCCCTGCAGCTGCTCTTGCTCCTCCACTCCAGGCACCCCCAGTACTAAGAGCAAGCTAATAAACTGGGCTGCTTTTGGCTGGCTCTGCCAAACCACAGCACTCTCAGCTCCAGAAATGCAGGGCTGAAATACTTGAGCAGACCCATGCAGGGCCAATAGAAGAGAATTTATTAGTCTGGGCTATGCTTCACCTCTCATATTCCCCAGCGAGGCCTGTCTCATCTGTTTTGAACCTCTGCACCACAGACTTTTTCACTTGCTGCTGAGCCTGTTTATGCTATTGGATTACAACTTCCCAGTGTTTTTCTTGTTGAAAGAGAAGTAGCCAGAAGACTATAGAAAGTAGCTACAAGCAGGAGTCCATATTATCATCTCTGGGCCTCAAACCTTGAGAAACTGGACCTGAAATAATAAAAACCCCATGTATAAATACTGACACAAATCTTGAGTAATTATTTACATCTGCAAACACTTTCAAACAGATTAAGACCCTTTTTCTTCACTCTCTGCAAATGCCCCAGTGAACAAAGTTTTCAGCAGGAATGCTCATTGAGGCTGCAGCTTTGAATAAATTTGGCCTGAATTCTCCCACGTGATCCTTTGCATCAGAAACCTGATCCCAACACCTGTGCACACTTACTGACATGCCAACTTCCATGTTAAAAATCAAGAAGTTCAGAGGTTGAATCAATGTTTGCACAGAGCACACTGAAGTCTTTTAAGCACAAAAGTGGAAGACATAATTGCTTATAAGTTCTTGCCTAGATTATGAAGAATTACATGAAATTAAGCAGCTGATGATTCCAAATAGCTTTCCCAGCTCTCTCCCAGCTGAGAATCCTTCAGAGCAAGGAAGCATTTAACACTACTACTTATGAAATATTTTAGTTGCAGAAACTAACATCAAGTGATGTACTTATGGTCAGAGTTAAATTCCAGTGTATATTGCAGTAGCCAAGTGATGAGCTCAGCCATCAGGACCTAAAAGCAGGGCGTTATCAGAACAAGTCCAGCACACAGCCTACAACATCTCATAGCCAAACTCCATGTGTAGCCACTAAAGTAGGTTTCCTGAGGCAGAGACTTTTTGAGAGAAAAAAAATGATTTCGCAACTCAGATTTCAGTGAAATGGCAGAGTAGTTTTCAGCTAAGGTCTGAAAGAAGTTAATACACCTTTGTTACAAACAACTTCTGCAGCCAGAGGATTTTACTACCTTTAAAGTTTTTGCAGCAGTAATCTTTGTCCCCTGAGGGTTTTTTGGGAGCAACATGGAACTGTTTCCTCATCCTCCTTGTCCTGCTCTCAGCTGGAGCCTGGTTTCTTTCCATTTCCATCATAACCTTTGGGTTTAGCTGACACCTTCCCTCCTCTGCCACAGATGCTGGGTGTGGTCCACACACTTCATTAGAGAAAGCTGCTATAATTCAGTCCATAACTATTATTTTTTATTTTCTCCTTTTATCAAATGTATGTTTAACATCATACTTTCTTGACATTACCTGTTGTAATTCTGTCCACAATCTGAGATTGCAGCCAGTTGCCTTATCTCACAGAGCTGCAGAAGGACAGCTTTATTGCACAATGACCAGTACCATTCGAAATTGTTGCTACAGTGCCTAGACAAGCAATTACATGGAGATACTCTGCTCTTCAAATTAGACACTCTCTTTATCTCATTCAGATTTGATGTACTGTGAATTTGAAAATAGATTTTCTGGCTTGTTATGTTTTACCTTATGCTGTAAGGCAGATTTTCTTTGCACACACACATCATTAATACATTCTGATAAGAAATCCAAGGAGGGGCTCATCCTTTGTGCACCAGAACACTTTGGTCCTGCCTCTCCACAGCCAGTCCCACATCTGTGTGAGCTGCAGCAGTTGTTCTGCACTCCACAGTGGCCTTTAACACTGTCAGTGGCTGCCAGCCCCAAACTGTCCGCAGGTGAGGAAAGGTTCCAGGGTGGATAATCACTGAGGCACAGGGTGCTGCTCTGGACAGGCCATCAGCTTCAGCCCAGAGTGATGAACAGGAGTAACTGTGGGTGCAGGAGCAAACAGTTCTGTTTCCTCCTCAGAAGAGGAGTTGCTAGCTGTTGCTGCTGCCTAGTGTCTAGGGATACAAGATGATAAATCAAATAAACTCAGGAGGCATTATACACCTTTATATGAAAAGGATGTAACAAGAGCCAAGGCATGCTCTTTGCAGTGTTTTCTAATTTTATCCTTTTCTTGCCTGACTTCATTAAGATGCTCTTAATCTGGCACAGGTTTGGGAGGACATTGTTATGTCTACTGAAAATAGACAAGACTGAATGATATCAACGTATTGACACCTTCAGATATTTTCTGTAGGTCTTATATCTGGAAGATTGCGGGTAGGTGGTTCTAGACCAGCTTTAAAATGAGCTTACTACATCAAAAATCAGTTGGCATATCAAATGTATCATTTAGATCCAAACAATTCCAGTAGTTTCCTCTTTGATTTGATGCTTTAAGACAATATACAGTCTGCAGTTTAAAAATTAAATTTTTCAGGGTTCAAGATAAAAGAGAAAGTTAGAACCTTATCTGCTGCTGATATCAGGAAAGATATGAAAGATGAATTATCTGAAAAGTTCCTGTCTACCTTTCAGTGCAGTAGCTGGACTTGGTTCAATAACAGGGTTTCAAAATGTTTTCAAACCTTCATTGTTGGGGGAAGAAAACCCCTACAACAAAACAGGAAAGACCTGTTTCAGGAAAGGCTGTTGTATCACTGAAAAAGGGCCCATGGAACACCTGACTCTGAAATATGCTTATTTATTATAAACAATTTCCATGGCGTCACATTAACAAACATAAAAGGTCACGAACTCCTGTATTTGAAGAAAATGTGTTTGACATCTGGGATCTGGCAGAAGTGCCTCCTGTGGGATAGATTGTTTGCGCAGAGCTTTATTGAAGAATAATATTAAGAATGAATTACGAAATATTAGTGTAACCTAGTAAGAAATTATTGTGTTTTACAAGCCAGAGACATAAGAGATCTTACAGAACTATTTCGGTTCATCTGATGTAAAAGCACATCAAGGAATGCTAGCTGTGACCAGTTAGCAGTGAAGATCTGTGGGGCTTAAATGCTGCAGTTAGAAATGGACTGAAGGGAGAAGCCCAAATGCAGGCAATGGCTCAAATGTTTGTCTGTGTTTTCAGACGCCCCTGCTCTATGGAGTGGGGAGGGAATTGGCAGGGGAGTCTGGGGAAGCAGAGGGCTGAGTGGGAAGCCAGGCCACCCCTGTGCACCCCCAGGCAGCGAGCTGGGCAGCATCCCCAGCCCAAGGCATCAGACACCTTCCTGGGGCTGGAGGGACATATGGCCGTGGGGAACTGGAGACTGTCACTCCTGCACTTTATCCTCTCTCCCCTCTCTTACCCATGCCCGTGAAAATCACAGGCACAGCCCTTTCCCTGCCTGGGGAGTGCTCCCTGGGCTGTTTGTGAATCCCAAGAACATGCTCTCCCACTAGGGGAGAGAGAGGCTGGGGTCATGCCATCTCGTGGGGTACTTCTGGGATGTCTTCCCCATCACTGTTACAGTCCCACCTGTTTGTGGTACTGCCAGAAATGCCTCTTGCAATGTGGAAGAGGGGACAGGGGCAGCTCACCCTGTCCCAGCCTGCTCAGGGCCTGCGTCCTGCCTGTCCAAGCAAAGGGCAAGCACCTGCCTGGGCCCTTTCCTCCCCTCTCTCTTTTTGAGACCTCGGGGCCAGGTGCTGCTGCCCTGCCCTGTATTTTCACACCACCATCTCTCCAGAGCCTGCTCAGAGCCTCAGGGCTGGCCTGTCTCCCAAAAGCAGACACAGGGCTGCCCGAGGAGGAGCAGATGTTCCTATCCCCAGGAAGAAGAGGCCAGCCAGGTGTCACCCGCGCACAGAGCAAGGGCAGCACACAAAAGATCCTTTCTGAAAGGGACTGAGTCAAGAAAAAGGCCCAAAAGCACAAAAATAATTCAGTGTTTCCAGTTGTAAAAAACTTCTTTTGTCTCCTATTTTCAGGTGAAAGCTAACCTCATTTCTCTTTCTGAGAGGGGGTGATGACAAAAAGCCATTACAGAAATCACTGCAGTTTAAAGCCTCCTGGCCCCATTGAAGTGAGAAAGCTCAGAAGAAGATCCATGGAGGCCAGTTGCTCACAGAAGCTGAAATGCTGTCCTTCCATCAAAAATTGCTTGGTTCAAAAGGAGAACACACACTGACCTCCAAACTGGGAGCTTTGGGCACATCCCCTTGGGAAAGGCAAGGTACTTAAAGCCATTCAAGAAATGACATAACTAGAAACAGAAGTTACCAGCCCACTCTACCCTAATTTTAATACTTTAACCCAGCTGCAGGTTGTTCTGCTCCATTCCCAGGCAAACACACCAGAATAGAGCACTCTTAAGGTACAGGAAATAAGGAGAACACACCTGCTGCCCACGTTCCCAGCCTTCCCTGTGCTGCTCCTCAGCCTTGCACCCAGAATCACTGGGAGGTAAATGTGCCACAACCCTTGTTGATATCACTAGGGGCTGTAGGGCAGGAGCAAGGATGAACTCTCACTGCAAAGGCCAGGATTTGCATGTTTAACCTCTGTTTGGTTATATGCAAAAATATTCAGAGAGGTTAGAACATACAGTTCTTGAGAGACTGCTCTGCCAAACAGGCTGAAATGGGTCACACCTTGGTGCAACTCTATGATACATCTGCGTGGAGGGGTGCAGGTGTCACAAACCAATGTTTTACCAGGAAGTTTAACAGCTGAAAACTGCAGGTTATATATTATTGGCAGTTTTTTCTTCAGCGATTATTTTCAAGAATCCTGAGTCAGCACCAATAACTGTAGGTACAAATATTTGTTGGTGGGATACAGTATCTTTGCTATGCTATTTACCTGTACTCCCCCAGCCCAAAAGTTTATATATGTATGACTAAGGCTGGCTTTCCATGGTGACCAAATACCCACTTGCCTCAAGTATTTTCAGTTGTCATTATTGTTTTAACTCTTAGCTCAATAAAAATTAGATTGTATGGTAGCAAGGAATTCAAGGGCAAAAGGCTAATTATTTCACTGCAGCTCAAGGATTTAACTTCACGTTAAAACCATTTATATGGTTTGCATCCAAGTGACAATGAAAAGCGTGGTAGAAGATGGAAGGTGCAGTCATACAAGCAAGCAAGAGGTATTAAATTAGTTCTTCAAGATCTTAGAAAACATGACCAAACACTTCTCAGCCAAAGCTGTGGCTGTTCCTTTGCTTAAGCTGACATGGTGATCCCATGAGTGACAAGGATTTTCATTAGCAGGCAGACGGAGGATGTATTTCAGTACTGGATTTTGGGAGGCCTTGATGATGATTTTGGGATGGTGTGCTGACTGAACCTTGCCAGAGCACAAAAAAAGGAGGAATAAAACAGGCTAGAAAGAGAAAAATGGGAGTGCAGAAGTGCTGTTAAAGATCAGCAGCCAGCTGCCATTCAGAACAGTCCTTACAAACAGCGGCACAGACTATAAACATCATTGTGAAAGAGCTGAGATCACACTTGCTGTCCTAATGAGTTACTGGCGTGAGAAAGTGTTCACCTGTATGAGCCAGGGAGCTGCTGTCTGACTTCCTGGAAAAAACCACGTAGGCTCATTTTTTCCATCACTGATTTGGTTATGTGCAGGCTGACACCAAGGACAGGTTAACAACATTCAGCAGTACTTGCAGGCCTGAGGAGGAACTGGTGCCACCAAAAACAGAGAGGGAGGAGAAAGCAGGAGTTCTGGTACACAGACTACAGCCCATGGGATTTCTCAAGGAAGTACAGTTCAGAGTTTACCCTTAAGGAAGTGCAGCAAGAGGTTAAAGCCCTGCAGGGTGTCAGTTTTATAGTCCAGCAAAACCCCATCTCTCCAGCAGTGCAGTGTCCTTTACCAGCTGTCTGGATAGCACTGACAGAAGATTAAGTACAACCTGTTTCAGGTTTGTCCACATTTGTGAGTCAGCTTTGGAGAGACAATTTCCTTATCCACAGAGCTCTACCCCCTTAGCTGGGAGGACTGTCAGGACAGATTGGTCTTGCATAGTGAAAAGAGCAACAAAGGGGAGGGGATCACACTATTCAGTCCTGTGTGCAATCCCATGTCAGACAGACATGGTGACAAGTGTAATAACAACCTAAAATACAAATTCTAAACAACTAGAGAAAGAAGGATAAAGTGACTCAGGTGTGGAAAACCCGTATTGGGCTACTTCAGCTGTATGTCAGCAGCAAAGTCAGAGCAGCTGTGTTTTGTGAAGTGTCCATTCTCTACCACATTCAGTGGAAAACCAGCCCCTTGTTACCTTCACTCATCAGGCCACTTCAACCAGAGTGGACTGTAGAACCGTAAGTCTTTGATCAAGGGTCACGCCTGCTTTCTCATTTTCTTCAAGTAGTTCTAGAGAGGAGTTGTTTTCTTCTCTTGAAGAGAAATTTTGTAGCTCAGCATTCCTGCACTTGGCCTCTCCTCTTTCAGTTTGCATGTGTGCTCATTTCAGTGTAATTTCTCTGGAGCATGTGATTCAGAATGGATGTGTTTGCAGTGTAGTGGAGGGAAATGACGCGTTCTCGTGATACTGGGAATGAGCGGCGGCGCTTCCTTTGAGTGCATACCAGCTTTCGGAGTGCTTGTAAATCATCACAAGGCCAGTCAATGGCGTATTACCTACCTCACTTTGCAGCGACTTATTTGAGTGATAAGAATGTGAGAGAGCAACTGTGTGACATAAATTCCTTCACTTTCCACAAAGCAAACCAGAGCCAGTTTTGGCTCTCCTTGCAAATTGCTGAAATAAGAGCATTCCACCTGCAAAACACCAACCTAACCAACAAACTCAAACCTCATTAGGCATGGGTCATTGAGTGTCATGTGGCTGGAAAAGCCTTTGTTGTACTGAAGTCATAAGAAACGTAGTGTAGGTGGGAGTGAGATCTAGCCACTGGTTAATGATTTATATATGAGGAAACCAGTTCAGTCTAAGTTATATTGTATTAACACTACTTGTTATGGAGATGAGTTTATTCTGCCAGTTGGAAGCCAAATTCTGGCCATAGCTTCATGGTCACTGTACAAACCCCTGCCTTCATTGCCTCCAAAGACCCAGGACAACTGGGAGAGGGGTAGGGCACCATGTCAGCCTGGGAGGAGAGCTCATCTCCTGGGGTTCTCTGGGAATACTTCCAAGGCATGCAGCCTTTACACCCTCCTGTGCACTCTCCAAATGTGGTGGATAAAACATGGCTGGTGCTTGAGGGGGAACTGGGCAAGGGAGCCATCCTCACCCTCAGAAGCAGTGACCTTCTCCATCCTTCAGTGAACTTGCAGGGGAAAGAAATGCCTCACATACATCAAGCTCCTAGTACAGATAAAGTAGTATTACACAAAATGTTAATTTGAGCTTTGTCACACATAAACCCATCAGGAAATGAAGGTAAAATACACACAGGTACCTCCAAGTGTAAGCAACTGTACAACATAAAAACTGTGAAAGAAAATTAGCTTCTGGAAAATTAATTGTATTTTGCTTTGAAGTTTTCTCTGCTATTGCCCATATGTTACTAGTGTTTATGACCAGTACTAGTTACTAGTGTTACTGGTGTTTATGACCAGTAGGTGTACCAGTACCACTGATCCTCATTCACCTTGCTTTCCAAACAGTTTACATAATTATGTCATGCATGCTTGCAGTGATCTTGTATGAACACCATTAAACCAGTTAATGATCAAAATAAACTAGAATTCAATTATAATTTTTGTTAACAACATATTTATTTTTTAAAAAACCCATTAAAATAGTCCCTACTGTTGTATTCAATGCAAATTATTAATGAGCTGTAGAACAACGCAAGCCTTAAAACCTCATTTTCTGCTAGAAATGAAGTAATGGTTATAGGCTAAAGGGACAGGATGAGGGATATTGAAACTATCTTTTTAAAATTACAGTACAAAATTATTCTTAAAAAAAAAAAAAAAAAAAAAAAAAAAAAAAAAAAAGACTTCAAAATATAACATGTTTATTAATCCAAGCTGCAAGTAAGAGTTAGGGAAATTACTGTTTCAGCAGCAACACTAAGGAGCATCCTTTGAGCTGGGCAGTGAGTCCTCCTCTTTCCGCTTCTACTGGCTGCAGGATAAATGTGGGTGTAAGGTGATACTAAATGTGCTATACCCAAAATTGTACTTGGATGTTTCTGGTGTCCAGTGCTTCTCATTAGGTGACAGATGATGGCCAGGGCATCACCTTTTTAATCAACTGATTCTGCATTCAAACACATGAATGCTGCCATCCTCCCCCACGCCCTGCCACCCCTTTTTATTGAAGTGATTGTTCGTATTTCCCAAGCAGAGCTAAAGTGCTTCATACAGCAAGTGAGATCTGTCTCAGAGATCCTGCACACTGAGAGCATTCTTTAGGACTTTTACATTATCTTAGTGTGTCTCCCCCTTGCCTCTGGCCATGCCTGCCTCTTTCTTGGCTCGACCATCAAACAGCCATTGTGTCTGTATCCTGATATGGATCAACTGTGCTTGATCCTGCTGTGGGAGACAAGGATGCTAGAGGTCAGGGAGTGAATTCTTCCTTTTACAGATGTTGTCTGGGATGTCTTAATGTCAGTGCTATTTATAGGCTACAGGGTACTTATGTTTCTAAGGAGATAATCCCCTTTTTAATATTTTGTGTTTCTGGTTTAATATTTTTGTCCATGTCAATGACATCATAACCAAAGCACTGAAGGTTAACTAATCAGCAAGCTCTTTTTTATTAACTTTCTGGTTCAATTGTAATTGTGCCCCTCTGTAATTCTCTTGCATCCATGGGTATGACTGCACTGCTGTGAACCAAATGCTGTCACTTACACCATTGTTAACCAAATCAGGCTGGGTAATTCCAAGTGAGCACAACCCTGAGGAAAGGCAGAGGGATACACTAAAGCTTTCTGCATGTATTTTGTGTATGTAGGTAACAGCTTGGTCCTTTTAATTTTGGTAATTTTAAATTTTGCATTTATACAGATATATAAATGCAGTGAGAAATTTTATAGATATTATGATGTAAATCTGCCCTTGATATCATTCAGAAGTCAGTGAAATTACCTCTCCTTCAGTTCTATGTCTCTATGAGCTTTGTTTGTTCCTCACTGACCTGGTGTGTAGACTTGGGCTTGCAGGTGTTTCTGGTCACTGTAGGAGCCCAGGGATCTCTGTTGAGCAGCTGCTGTTGTTTTGGAAGCAGTCAGTTTTTCTGTCCCCCTGTTCTACTTGAATGGCATCAGATGTCAGGGTCCAAAGGAATATTTTTAAATGATAAATTATATTCCACTATTCTTGGGGATACGTATTTGAATAACAAATCTGTGTAATCTTGGCAGGCCTTCTTCCTCTTTGTTTGCATTTCACATAATCTACAAAGCAAGTTTACTGACCAAAATGTTTCTGAAAAACGGGAATTTCTCATGAAGACTGGGGAACTCTGGTCCTGGATTTTGGAATTGTGTTTGCATTATGTGTAGGCAGCCAAGAAACACCATGCTTTGAAGATTTTTGTTGAAAACTAACCTTTGGAGCTATGGTTTCACATGTTGGTTGGAGAACACGTGCAGAAAGTTGCTGATGAGCAATCTCCAGACTAAGGTCCCAGTCTGGACAAACACATGCATACAGAACTGCAGAGTCTCAAGGAAGTCAACATAATCAGTCATAGGTTACAGAGACAAACAATTCCTGTCAATAATGTGACTATGCAGAGGCTTGGGTGTAGCTTCATGTTTTAACAAAACAGAATCTAGTGCCTGGGCTGGCCTTTGAAGAGCAGGAGTGAGGAATCATTCATGGAAATGCATCAATGAATGTCTTGAAATGCCAGAAGAAAATTTGAAATGTTGAAGGTTATCTCAGGAAATGGCAAAGAACCCAAAGATAGCACCCACAAAGAAAGAGATACTGCAATCATGCTGCTATTTATTCAAAAGAAAGAAGCTTTCAGCTCTATTCTAAAAATAATACATATCTGCTTACCTTTATACAACTGAGATTTGAGACTTAAAATAAAACTGGGCTAAATCCAGACCTGAGGTGAGGTGTTTAGTGATCACAGACTTCAGTGCAGTGTTGATCACATTGAACTCTCTCTGACTTGGGCCACACACTCTGTCTGCAAATTGGAAAAACCTCATCCAAGGTTTGTAAAGCCCAAGGCTATATTGCATAAGCATGTCCTTATCAGACTTCTTAAAATGCCTTGAGACTATCAAGCCAACACAATAACAGATGCAATTTCCAGAGAAAATCTGTACTTAGCATCTTTCACCTTCAAAACTGAGGAGTTGAGGGGTTTTAAAAATCCTGTTCATAAAACCAGGCTCTACCAGCGGGCTGGGCAATCCCTTCAGCCATTCCCAGCTAACACTTTGCTGTAAGAGTGCTTAGAACATGGCAGTGTCTGCATCTCCAGTGAAACACATGAAAAGCTTGAACAGGTGGTGGCTACAGAATAACGTGGTGGGAAAATAATGGATCTTCCCTGGGTATGAGAAGAGCAATTGGGGTCAGTCAGGCCCTAGAAAACACAAATAGCCTACAACTGATCTCCAAAAAGCAATGTTAAGCACCAGAGAAGAAGTGGAGTTTGCTCAGCATGTGCTTGCAGTGCATGAGCATGATGAAATCATTTGTCCAGGACAAACCTGAAAGGGAAAATGAGTAACCTCAGGGGTATGGGAAAGGGAATTGGAAGAGACTGAATATTTCAGGAATTAGTAATGGCTGTAGTGTTTCCTACAGATCCCTTCACTTCTTGATTCTTACAATGAGGTTACTGCATCATTATTTACTTCCTGGTGTAAAAGCTGTACCCAAATTCTCCCTGTATGGCTTCAACAGTGTTTATTGAGTTAGCCAGAAGGGTCAGTTTGCAAACCACTAGAGGGATCTCAGAAGTTTGAGCTAAGAATGGGAATAGGTGAGATTTCCACAGCTGATGTGCACAGTTAAAAACTTCAGACTGACACAGGTGAGGGAAGGGGCAGGTGCAGAGAGCAGTCAGCTATCACTGACATCCCCACACAAATGCTTCTGGACCATTGCACTCCCTGCGGCACTGACCCTTTGACACACGTCACCTTTCTGAGGCAGGCTTTCTGCAGAGTCTCCAAAAGTCTGGTTATGGCCATTGTACTCAGTCTTCATGCATGGCACCTGCTTTGGGGTTGAGCTATTCAAAATTGGTTCAAAGACTTACAACAACAAAATGTAACAGGTGTAAAATGCTTGTCTGGACTTGCGTCAGATGAGGAAACAGAATTTGCTTGCGTCATGTTGCCTTACAGCTCTTTGCCTTCCAAATGCAGAGCCACACCACCACTTCTGTAGCTTCTGTAAATTCTCCTGTATACAGATACTTGTGCAGTGCTTTACACAAACATAGAAGATTCTAAGGACACTTGTTATCTTTTCATTGAAAAGCGTCAGTCATGCAGATTAACACCGCCTGAGGGGTTTGTCCATAGAGGATAGAGATTTATTTTCATAATAATGCCTGTCAGGATTGAATAACATTAGGACATAGTTTTATTCCTTTTTTTTTTTTTTAAACATCTTTATGTTATGATATTTTCCTTGTGCTCTAATACAGCTACATACTGTGGAAGACATTCAGTAGCATATTCTGTGAATAAGCCAGACTGGAGAGCTTGCATGACCACAAATTGTGCTGATTGTATTGTTCTGCCAGCTCTAGACAGAGAAAAATTATTATACAAGTTCTGCTGATGCTGATACCATGTTTATGAGACAATAAAAGTTGGCTCTTCTGAAGGCTAAGTCAAAAAAAAAAAAAGGTACATATGAATACAGGACTCCAGCTGAAGAGGAGAGAGCTCGTATGAATGGCCCTGGACACTACACTCAGTGATGGTGGGTGACCAGGTTCTCAAAAGAAGTTGAGTTTTTTTAACAAGTTATTGTAGTCAGTGAAAATCACTAGTTGAAAATTGATTGTGTGGGATCAGGAAACTCTTGGGTGAAATAACATTCTGTTGTCTGTGTCAAAAAGGTCAATTCCCTAAAAATATCTCAGAGTCAAATAAGCCACATGGTAGGATTCGTTCTACTCCCTCTGGCACCTAACCTAACTAGCACAAACCAATTTTTTCATTTATGAAAACAGCTTCTCCTTCCCAATTATTGTGATCTGTATCAAAGATTACTGCCATGTCTGCTTTCTTTTACCTTTATTCCAGTTATTGCATTGGCAATAGGTGCTGTACAAACACACAGTGGAGGGCAGTTTTTCTGCTGAGAACCTGTGTTCAAACAGACATGACAGCTGACAGGCAGGAGAGGCAAAGAGCTGTCCCTTCCCTGCTTGGCAAGGGAACAGCTCTGCCAGCCTGAGCAAGCAGAGCCAAAAGGAAGCCCCACACACTCAGGGTCTGTGCTCTCCCTTGGTGCTGGTCACAATACTGGCCATTAACCACATGGCAAAACTCTTCACGTTAGAAAATCGTCAGCAGTGGATTAGAATAAAGATTCATTTTCTGAGCAGACCTGGAATTCTGTCTGATTTTGAGGAGTCCTGGCCTCAAAGGAGGACATGAATATATGAAACAGTTGCATGTTTACATTTTTAGCTTTCATGCTGGTAAAAACCTGACATGCGTAGTCTGCTTTTTTTATTTGGTGAGAATTGCTGTAATATCTGAGTCTGCAATGGTCTATTGAAAACAGACCTCTGACTAGGAAATAGAGAGTTTAGATGTTATAAACTGCTAGTAATTTATTATTTTGAGATTGGCATATATTTTGGCAAAGTTTAAGTTGGCTGGAGTGATAGTGAGTGATGAAAGATGTTATGGCGGTTGAAAAGTGGCTGAATTCCTTTGTTTCCAGACTTTTCACTTTTTTTTTAAGGCGCAGAATGTTTATATAGAAAGTGTAATATTGTTTTATGAGTATTTGCTGGACCCTGCTAAAACCAAGCACTCAAGCTTTACTCTTTTAACAAAGTGTTTTGTTATGGAATTCCTCTGGGTTTTGATGTTTCTAAATTAGGGTTAAATCAGGTTGGTATGTGGGGGCCATGGGAGAACAGGCCAGAAGTGACAAACTGTCTGATGTCTAGCAGGGTGTGCTTCCACTCCAGGACGTGATGTGGTGGCAGGAAGAGAAGACTCCTCAACTGGGCATGAAGGAACCATAACACAAGGGCACAAAAAGTGGGGAAGAAGGGATTTTAAGCACTGGGAAAGCTGGCAGCATTTTAAGAGGTGGACATTTTCAGCGCAAGACCCTGCCTGCCCCACGGCTGCTCTCTGGTCCACCACAGCCTGCATGCTTCCCATTTTTTATTTCCATCATCTGGAGCAGGAGCACTTTTAGTCCCATGGTTATAAATTATCATTCTTCCTTCCCAATCATCTCTATTTTTCCCTCCAAGACTGTGATACTTGGTGAGCCACGATATACTCAGGAAACAAATTCTTGTTTCTGATATTTCTCTGCCCATTTCCTCTGCATTTATCTCCTCCAAGTCGGCTGCTCATAAAACTCATTGGCTTTCTGCCTTCAGCTTGGCTCACTAAACCCTGGAGTCAGTTTCCAGCCTTTTTGTTTTTACAAAAAAGGACAGAGCTCTGAGCCACAGCATCCTGGGATGTTGTAGCAGCAGAGAGAAAGCCTTTAAACCATTAAGAAACGGAAGCTGCTAAACTCAGTGTTTCATTGATGAGAGCATCAGGGCTTCCTTCAAGCTGAGTACAAGGAAAAAGAGCAGAATTTCTACTAATTCACAAATCTTACTAGGAACAAGAGGCAGTTTTCTGATTGTATCATGCAGTCTATATTGTAATAACTTTCCAAGTCTGTATTCTCCCATTTAATACTCCGCTTTAATGACCTCACATTGCTACTCTGCTCCTACTTGCTCACATCATAGTCTTTGCAAACCTCTCCCAAGTAGCACTCAAAAGTTCTCAAAAGACAAGCAAAGGTTATCCTTCCTGTCCTAGCAATGCTAGAGACCCAAAAAGCCAGTAAGGAAAAACAAAGTAAAAGAGCTTGTTTCAAACAGATTTAAGAACAAGGCATGTAAATCCTCATCCCTATTAAAATAAAGACCAAAGTGCCAGTGGCTTTAACACGCATTATACCTTCCAACTATACAATTTTAAAATTTTTTTTCAAACTATTAAACATATGTATAGATTTAGCTTAGCACTGAGAGGCCTCAGCTGGAATACTTTTCACAGTTTTGGGCACTGTGCTTCAAAAAAGATGTGAACCAACTGGAGAGAATCCAGATGAGAGCAACAAGAATGATCAAAGGTCCAGAAAATGTGATGTATGAGGAAAGACCAAAAGAATTGGGTTTGTTTAGACTAGAGAAGAACAGTCTGAGGGGAGACATGACAACAGTCTTCAGACACGTTAGACTGCTGCAAAGGGGAAGAAAAACTGTTCTCAATTTCTACTGGAAGTAGGCTAAAAAGCAACAGATTACAATGGAGATTCAGATTAGACTTTAGAAGAAACTCTTTTTTTGGTTACAGCAGTTATACCTGAGAAGACAATGCCCATGAAAACTGTGGGATCCCACTACTTGAGATTGGGGTGCTGATATAGGCTGGACTGCTTTGTGGTAGAAGCATGAATAAGACTGCTCCTAGTCCTTTTCAGCTATTTCCCTCCATGTTAGAAGTGTAGGAGAGAGATTGCAAGTGAAAAAAAAAAAAACAAACCAAAAAAAAAACCAACTAAAAACCAATTAATATTTTCTGAAGGAATTTGGACAGATCGGACCTCAGTGGTCTTTGAACAGGAGATTAATTGCAGCCATACCTGCAGAGTTAGTATTACTACCTTGTAGCCATTAGAAACTGTTTGCAACTATCACACTGAGGAAAACAGGGAAAAATAGAATTCTGATTCTTATCTGCTCTAAAGTCCTTACTTATGATGGACAATATTCTGGCAGTGGAGGCCTGTCAAAAATCTTGAGTGTAAATAAGCATAAAATCCTCAATGTTGTAAAACACACCATCCAGTGATAGATTTCTATGAACTCTGTTATATAGAAAGATTTAATACAGAAAGGAACCCAAATATGTGACACTTTGTCAGAAAGCAAAAGATTACATAGTACAACACATTTTTTTGGAATAAATTTACAATGAATTTTAACTATAAAATAGAGTGAAAAAAACCAGGTGAAACTAAAACAAATGCAGGGTGAATTGAAACAAAGTGCCTGACTGATAATTCCAGAGACAATTGGGAATGCAAATTAGGACTCCTGAGGTCCCTTGTTTCAATAGGTGCGTTTTTTGTTTCTGTTTCTGCTTGTTTGTCTGCTTTTCATTTATAATGAAAAAAAAAGTTAAAAAAGGCAAGATTGCAAAAGCCAGCTTTTTCCTCAGTTTTTTTGGTGCTTTCTGCTAAGCAGCCTTGGAGCTACAAAGGTTCACAGTCTTTCACATAGACTCATGCCCTAGAAGTGCTTACAGTGAGAAGAAGAATCCTTAAAATACATGACCACACAGACAATCATATGGGATCTTCAGATGTTTGCATCCTGGTCGGGACTGTGCATGAAGAGGCCTCTAGACAGGCATAGGTCACCGGCTCTGTGGAAAGAGCGGTCTGGAGCTGCTATGGGTACTGGCTTTTGAGGAGAGAGTTCTGCAGAGGAGGAACTGTCTCTTTTGGCTGAATGTTTCCAGGGCACAAACTGGAGGTTTAGAAGGAGTACTGTGATACAAATATCCTCAGCCGGATGACGGAGCTTCCTCTGAAGTTGATGACGGTGTTAACAGTGATCATTTCCAAGTCCAACTCGACAGTGCGGGGCCCCTTCACGGGCCGGGTCATCACCAGGGTAGCACTGATGGGTCCCGTTTGCTGTGCAAGAAACAAGAGAAAGCAAGTGAGATTGCCAAATTAGTTCTTCAAAACTACTGTCTCACTAGTCTTCAAGCAGCCAAAATAGGTGTTTTCTGTTTCATTCTTTGAAACCACTGCAACTGATAGGACAGAGTTTCATTTCAGCTTTCGGCTTCTTTTCAGTGTGAACTGTCACCTTCTACAGTTTGTAAAGCCTTTGGGAGCCCTGCACATTAAAGTACCTATTGAATATAGATACTTGCTATTGCCCAAAGAAAAAAAAAGGTGAAAACATGGATTTAGGGTATAAACAAGTAATGATAGATTTTTGTTTGTTTGTTTGTTTATTTGAAGTACTCTTTAGTTTGATGTAAAGTTATTGTGAAGAAGCAGACACCCAGAAGGCCTTGTGTTAAAGAACCTGGAGAACAGGTGTTCCATGTGAATGGGGTCTGGGTTTGTGGTACATTGTGTATGTTAACGGTACAAACCTTACACTCCAAATAGAACTTTGAATATGCAGTGGCACTTCAGAAAACCAGTCCTTTATTAAATGGAAGCAGACCTTTGCAATATCTGACCAGAACAGTGGATTACGTGCATTTAAAAATCAGAGCTGCTGATGTTAAAACCAACTGCAATTTGTTTTCTGTTAGGAGCTTACATAGCCACAGTGGGTCCTGTTTTACCTGTCCAGTTCTACCTCAAAATGGGTGTTTGTTACCTTTGATCAGGGAAGGCTGACAGAGCCATGAGGAGGTGCTAGGCACGTTGCCTGGTCCATGCTAGGCCGGGCCCCAGCGCCTCAGCAAGGGCACAGTGTCCCTCCCTGCTGGCCATGCCCAGGGAACGGCTGCATGGTGAGCCCCTGGAACAGCAGGCTCGGGCATGGGGGTGGGGGCTGGGGCCTCAGACTGCTAGATCGGCCCAGATGGGGGGAAAAGGTCAGTGGGATCAGTGATGGCTTTGCAGCAGGAAAGCTCTTGTGAGATGTTAATGATTGTAACAAGTCCGCTTGTCGGTTCAGGATTTTGGAACATTTTTCTTTTCTTACAGTGGGAATCTGAGGTTCTTGTGAGAAATATATCCTGGAATCTATCCCACTACCCATGTCTGTGATGGATGGGAGCCTTCAGCAGGCACAGAACAGGACTCAATGTGAATGTCAGAGCCAGGTTTTGCCTGGGGCTGAAAATCAACCTCCCGAGAGTCACTGACCCTTGTGGATGTGCCCCATTCTCTGCAGACACCCCTGTAATCTCTGCATTGTGGTGTTGTGGCAAAGATGACTGGGGAACACAGAGATCTTCTGAGGAAAACAAATTTAAAACCTCAGGTAATTACATTTTCTCTAACAGTGTCTACAAAAAAAATGTGTGTTCTCAGTGGAAAAAAAATCATAACAAATGAAAGCAAAGAACCCAGAAAGTAAATTGTTGGCATAAAGGAGTAGGTTTTTTTTCTTACTTTTTTGCTTTTCACATTTTTCAATTTCCAATGAAAAGGTTTAATAAAACAGATAAGAAACACTGAGTCTTTTGGTGACAGTTGTTGATTGCCCATCAAATAAAAACCAGTTTGGCACAATGGTTTCTCTTGAGCTTGGGAAACCTGAGCTATTCTTAGACATGGGTACAGCTCTGGGCTTTCCTAAACCTACTGTCTCATAGGAGAGGCATGTTTGCTTTGGGTAGGTTTCTCTCCTGAGAGATCCAGCAATTCCTGCAGATCAGCACACTGCTCTGCGCGTCTGTGTGTAAAAAAAAAAGCCTCATACTGAAGGTTCAAGTGATAGACACGAGAAGGTCAGTTGTGCCATCAGGACATACAAGATACTTCATGTTTTCTCCAGAGAGTACTGGACTTACCCGCATGTAGAATTCCCTGCCCTCGTTCCCTGATTTGATTTGGAAGATGTAATAGGCTCCAGGGTAGCGAGTTGTAGCTTGCATCTGGAAAATATCCGAAGGCACGGATCTCCCAGACACCATATCCATCACTCTGTACAGGATGGTGAACGGCTGATCTCTGCACCCAGGGTTTTCAGCGGGACACATGCAGCGGCTGGTTGTCAGAGATAGGATTGTCAGAGATAGAATTGTCAGCAGGGGTTACAAACTGCTGTAATATTTGATTCTTTATATGCTAATAGAGGTGCATAAATAAATAAACAAATAATGTTGTTGACCAGCTAAAAGAATCAATGAAACTTGTAATGCATTTTCTGACTTTTAGCATTTTCTGTGTTGCTGTTCTGGCCTATATCCTGCCTCCTTTTTCTTGTCTTCTCAGCCAAAATACCTTGGCATTCTCCTTAGATCACTCAAAAATGTGAACTTTCTTTGAAGCAGCCCTGCAGGTGTAGACTACTCGGTACATGTTTGTTCTGATAGTAATTTAAACTGAACTGTCCCCAGAATATTATTAGATCATTTCACTGATAGTACTACATAAACAGTAGTGATTTTTTACTATATTTTGTACTTTACATGAAAACATACAGTAGACATCCTGGATCACACCAAAGCTCTAACATCAAAAGCAGAGCCTTAAGGAAGAAGAGGATATGACAAGCACATGACACTTCCACCAACAGTCTCCAATTGTTTGTGACTCAGGGAATCCTTGAAACAAAATTTTCTTATTTCTATTCGTCAGCTATTAATGCATTTCTTATCCATCAGCTTTTCCAGCTTCCCACTTGAATGTTTGGCATCCACAGCCCCCTGTGGCCAGGAGCCCCACAGCCCCTTTTCATCTCTCTTTGCATGGCCTCTTTCTGACTTTGTCTGGTGCTCCCAGCTGTTCTACTGAAAGGAGAGCAGCCAGTCAATCCCTGCCCATCCTAGTCACCCATCTCAGGGCTTCATACTTGACCCTGTTCATGGCTTAAGTGCTCTAATTTGGCTTTTATTCACAAGGAAGCTATTCCGTACTTTTGATCTTCCTCATTGCTTCTTATGAACCTTTATCCAATTGTATTTCTTTTGACAGGAGGGGAAGGAACTGCACAGTCTTAAAGATGTGGTACACAATACCATGTGCTCCAAGGATATTCTCTACCTATTAACAATTGAAATTCAGATTGCTTTTCTGACCTCTAGTGAGTACTGCAGATCATGGAACTAGAACACTCAAATCTAAGTTTGCATGGATTATGATCAGATCATATTTAATTTGTGAATTTGGAATTTTCTTTTTACTTTAAATTCATCTACACTGAATTTCATCTGCCATTTTTATTGCACAGTCATTGAGGCTTATTCTGTAATATTTTTCTACCCACTCTTTTATCTGTCTTCAGATATTTTTGCAGACTTTACCCATCCCATTTATTGTTTGTCCATCCCAGGTTGTTTGTGATGGACCAAGTAGGTCCAGCTCAGACCTCTGCAGAAATTCAGCATGAAAGTTGGCAATTTAATACTATCCTCTGTTTAATTTTTATATTTCAGCTTCTTATTCTTGTGTTCCAGGGACTTTTCTCTGTTACTTATGACTGCTTAATTTCCATAATAACTATGTGAGGGGCTTTTCAGAAGCCTTTGGAAATGCAAACAGACTGCATCAGTCCATGTGCCCTAGCCACATGCGCTGATTTCTTCAGAGAACTCTAAGGAAGTTGTAAAGCAGGATATCCCTTTATAAAAGCCATGTTGGGGGAATTTACTGGGCAAGGGTCTTTTTGACTATTTTTTCTATAACCTCCACCGCTGACATCAATTTCAGACAGTCCATCTGGCATGTCCCCCATCAAGAGACTCCTGGCATTATGAACACCCAATTTCTTCCACAGAAAACACAGATGCAAGGAATTCACTTGGCTTTTATACTGACCACTTCTAGACATATGTCGCTAATTAAGTGCAGTCCCATCTAGACATGAGCCAAAGCCACCAAACACAAAGCTCAGAGATCATGTTCTGATGCAAGCTGCTCTGCAAGGACTCTGTAGCTGGTCTCTGGGGAATTTAGATGCAGAGGATTCAGTTATGTCAAATTCCAGTTTAAGACTCTGTCAACAGGTAGGAAAACCCAGAACTAGACAGAAAATATGTGTCCACTCTTCAGCTGCCCTAATTCAGAAAACAATGTAAATATACTAACAAATTCTAAAGGAAAGAAGCGAATTACTAATCTCTTGACTTTCTGTAAAATATATTAGGCTACTAAGCAATTCCAGGTTATTGGGTTTAGTACAAACACTGTGGATGAAATAATGTGGGCTGCAGTATATTGAGATCTGTCTGGAACTGAAATATTTTGAGCCCCAGAAAATGCATACAAATGTAAAAGAAGCAGGCTATTTTTAGAAATGTAGTGTTTATTGTTTGCCTGCTCAAATGATTCCCAGTTGAGACAGTAACAGTACTAACAGCTCCATCCAGACATACCCAATGTCTGGGCAAGGTGGATCAGTCTGTGAACTATTCAGAACTTTTAACCTTTAAGCAATAAGAAACAATTTACATCCTGCTCTAACTAATATTTTAAAGTACTTTTCAGGCATAAACTAGTTACCATTTGCAGGAAATAGTCCTACTAATAAACAGGTTGCATTTGAGCATATATGAAGTCAGTAATGTGTCTCTTATTACATCACAAGCCTTGCTGTTTTGTCAACTGATAGCTGTTTTTCCAGTCTGATACAGTAATTTTCCAGTATGATACATATATCATATCATATCATATCACGTCATATCATATATCATATACCTGGTGACCTGATAAACAATTGCATTTTCTTATCTTTATAAAGCTTACCAGTGGTAAATTTAGCAATGTATGTAAATTTAGCAGTGATGTAGCAATGTAGTAAGTTTAGTATGTATGTATAGCTGTTTAGACAGACTTCATGGTTGTAGTGTAAAATTGCAGCTTCTTTGGTTTACCTTAGATACAACTTTCACAGAGAGAATTTGCTTTTGTGGCTGTGGGTATGCTACTCACTTCTCATTAATCTGGAGATAAGGCTCCTCACATCGTACTGGGTCTAAACATTTATATTCTCCTGGGATATTGAAACATGTTTGCTGTGAAGTGCAGGTGAAATTTCTGATTTCACATTCATTGATATCTAAAACACAAGGAATGAGAGAATGGCTGAAGCAGGGAAATATGTACAAAATACCACTCCTACAAACTGGTTTCTGTCTTAAAGAATTACCCCAAAATTCATAAAACTCTTGCACTGTGAGACGTGGCCGTTTTATAACTGTTCCCTCTTTTAAGATCAGTTTTTACTCCATTCACTTCTGCTAATTAGAGTGCTCCCACATGCTAAACACTGGGGAAAATAAAAAAAAAGGGAAAGGAATTGGCTGCTCAAACCCTCTGACCTTAGAGAATAGGAAAAGTAGAGATGTACAGCAGAGGAGAGAGCATTTGAGGTCTTTCCTGTGTAGCTGTTTTCTAGCCAATAAAGTCTTACTTAAAACAACACACCAATTCACCTCAGCAGGAATATTCATGTGCTGACATTCTTACGTGCCTACATTGCTGCAATTCTTAGAATTGCATAATTGGCCCCTACGAGTATTTCACTGTGCAATGCCAAGACCAAGCATCTCAATTCTTGAAAACCTCTTTCTAGACACAGGATCTACTTTCTGGTCCCCATGGGTTTAAATCAGTGCAGAAATGTTACCTTGGCAGCTTCTACTGTCGTCAAGCAAGTTATAGCCCGAAGGACAGGTACAGTAGTAAGAGCCAGGCCCGTTCACACATTCGTGCTGGCAGAGGAACTCTGAGAAGCTGCATTCATCCATGTCTGCAGGGGTAAAACAAAAACCAAAGTTTAGTGCCTTTGGCTTTACTGTCAAAAGAGCAGGCAGGCGGCCACCCAGACTAGCTGCCCATTACCTCCGCTGGAGGCTGGCTCTCTCCAGCTCCCTAGAGCTCTGCAGTAACCTGACAAAATGCTATACAACAAGTTCTTCATTAAACACTTTTTTCCTAAGGAAACCAAAGCTGCTGCTGAACACAATGTATGGCTTTTAATTATTTATTTTTCTTTTCTAATACCTGTCACCAGTTGGCCATGTTTTCATTCCTGTTTTACGTCAGAGATAGAGATACTCTGACAACAAAGCTGCAACTGTAATTTAAAAGGAAAGACTTGGCAGCAGTTTTATTTTCTTTTTTCCCCCCTCTTTTGGAGAGCAAGCTTCATGTTCCCAGGGCCACATGGGCTCCAGCAGAACTCCTGCAGCCAGCCCTGTCTGTTTCACGTTTTTTAGCCTCTAGTCAGTTACTTCCAAGTCATTCCAGCAAGACTACAAGATCACATCCCAGCCTGGGTCAGACGCACTGGAAGGCCCAGCCCTCTCCCAGATACCCGGGGAGCCAGGCAGTCTGTCAAATACCTGACTGAAAGGAGAAACTGTGCTCTTTCCCCCTTGCTCTCATGAATTGTCCAGTCTTTGTGTTCTGCAGAGCTGTGCTCAAGTGAGAAAGACGAACTTGAGAGCTGCACATGGAGGCATGGCTGACTGAGGGGAAAACACATGCAAAGGCACTAGGCCGAGGGAGGCTGCCACTAATCATTTCCTTATTTCCACGTTCAGAGGAAGAAAGAAACAAAGGCCAGAGCCCCAGCCAGGAACTCCCAAGTTCTTATTCCCAGCTCTGACATGTTGACTCTCCCAGGCAAATCACTTTTACTCTTCAGACTGAATTTCCCTTTCTTCTAAATTGGGCTCAGTCCATTTATTCACTTCTGGTGTTTTGTGCAAATGGATTGGAAAATATTTGAAGTCCAAATATATCCAAGTGGCTTTAGGGCTGAAATCAGATTCTCAAAAGGGAGATGAAAGGAACTCTACACCTACATAGTCCTGTTACCGTGTGAGCTTCCCCCATGAGTTCACTGAAACAAACACCTTCCTGAAGCTACACGGACTGAGGGCTGACTCCATAAAGTGGCTGAGATATCAGCCACCCTGTGGCATCCTAGCACAGACCTCCAGCATATTGGACTCGTGTAACTGATGCTTGCTGCTGTCAGGTGCTGAGGGACTTAGAGCCCTGAGGGCCCTACATTCCTGCTGTTGGGCCCACAGTGTTCCTAAACACTCCTGACATTCTCCTGGCTGACTGTGTGCAGACAACAGGGTGGCTGTCATTTCAGAGCACATCTAATGCATTTGGAAGACCTCTGTGATTAGAAAATAATGATGATGTTGGGAAGGCCAGGTTGAAATCTCTGCCTCTCTCCTTGAACTGGGGCAAGAATGCCTCCCAGTTTCAAGGTAAGTTGGCTGCTAGGCCATGGACTAACTCCGCTCCTATTGAAATAAATCTGAATCCTGGGTGTCTCTTAAGAGTGTCCTCCTAACCAGGCATTCCCTTTGTGAGCCTCAGGTGTCCAGTGATTGCTGTGGAGTGGAAGAAGATCATGCAGAGAAACTTGATCTGCTTTGTCAAACATCTCTTGCACAAGATTGTCAGGAAGAGATTTTCTGCTCTGTGTCTGGCTGGTGGAAAAACCTTTTGGCTGGCTGAGCTCTCAGACATGGATGCGGCTCAAGCACCCTTATTGGGCATTGCAATTGAACTTATCTGGTTCAGACCCCCAGCTAGCTCAGGAGGTGAACACATAAAAAACATTCAGGAGTCTAATTTAGAAGAAGAAAATCCATCAGGATGCAGAACATTAGGTGTTTAATTGTTAAGACCCTTTAGCTATTTAATATTAGTTCTTCCCCTTATAACAAGGAGATTTGCAGGGAAAATATCTTGGGAAACACTAATCATGTACACTGAATCTCACGTCTTCTCTCTCAGAAACAGCATATTACATCTGTTTACTGTAAATGAAAACTCAAGTATTTTCCAGTGCATTTTTTCTTCCAGGACATATTGGCTGAATTTTCTAATTGTATCAGGCTGATTGTACAATAAGCAAAGAAATAAGTTTTGCTTTCAACTAAAATAAAATAATAAAATAAAAACAAAAACCAGAAAGGAAAAGTTACAGTGACATAAGCATAATTTATTCTGCTGTGTGCTGAACAGGTCAGCAATAACTATACTAAGAAATCATATATCGTTTCTAAAGTGAAGCCAGAGCCAAACAGGAGAAACTGGGGAAAGTTTCACTGGGAAAGAAGTGAGCAGTCATGAAAAGCAAGGGAAATATATGCATTCAACAGACAAATGGAAAAGTGCTTTTTATAAACTATTTCTTTAATCATGGAAGAATGTCCTCAGACTATCTCTACTTGCTCTAATAAAGCTTCCTGTTCGGCATTACAAAGTGCTTTCTTATGTTTTGCTGTTACCTTGGAGATTTTGAATATTTAGGTTATTTCTTTAAAACCATTTGTGGCCCTCCTCCATGGAGCTTTCCTGGGTATTTGCTGAGTGCTTTAGCTGGAAAGAAGATCATATGAGTTGCAGCTATCCTGATGCTACTATGGACCAAGGCGAAAAACTTTTTAGAAAGTATGTAAAACCAATATCTTTGAAAAAGTACACGTAATAGAATTAAAGAAACCAAAACAGTAAATAAGACAGTTACCACTGCAGTTAACTCCATCAGCTTCCAGTTCATAGCCAGGTTCACAGCGGCAGAGAAAAGAGCCATAGGTGTTGACACAAGTCTGAGTGCAAGGGTTTTCACTTGTACATTCATTCACATCTATGGGAAACCAATGCCAAATTAATCAGTGACTTCTCCCCAAACTCCATTTTTATTTTTTTTTTCTGCAGAGCATTTCAAAGAGATTAACTGTACAGTCAGAATGATTTGTTCTGAAAAATATAACCAAGTCAGCCCTGTTTATTTGGATTCAGGTTGATGCCTGGGAATAGTATGTTGGAAACACAACATGTATGGAAGTGAAGCATTTTGGGAAAGACTTCAATTAAAAAAATAACGTGGAAGATGGGGATGAAATTTTTATTACAAATGTTTCATTCCTTTTCCTGCAATTTGAAAACCATTGAAACAATATTATCATAACAGATCTGAGAAAAAATGCAGCAGGATTTTCCTGAGAAAGATGATGTAATGATGAGGGGTCCTTATGGAAACCTCGGGCTAAGGCAAAAGCAATATTTTTTTCCTTGTAGGACATTAACAACTTCTGGGCATCATGAGCACAGACCTTCTCCTGCAGCATGTGGAAAGATATTCTGCTTTGCTAGGGGAAGGGGTTGTGCTTACTTTGAGCTAGCACATCACAGCAAAAGATGGTCTAATGCTTAGGACTCCAGTCTGGATCTTGGGAGACTCTGATTTACTGATCTGACAAAGTTTTCCTGTCTCAGTTGGGTCACACAACCTCAGATTTTAATAATAAATTCAGTGCCTGAACAATTGGTAATTCCACTGAATTGAGTGAATTGAGGTTTGGGCCTCTGTGCATATCGCTCCTGATACACCAGTCCTGTTGCACCTGAAGCCCTTCGAGGTACTGTGGCACTCCAGAGAGATCTGTCTGACAAACCTGTGAACATTTTCAAAAGCAGTGCTGGGAAGGTTAATTGTGTTCTAAAAACCAAGCAAGTTTTAAGGGTGTGGCTGAGGGGGGACCAAAGATTTCAGGCGTGGTTCCCCATACTCATACCTTGGCAGGATCTCCCATCGTCATTGAGGGTGAAGCCCGGGTTGCAGGTGCAGGAGTAGGAGCCGGGCACGTTGGCACACAGCTGCTGGCAGTAGCCGTAGCGGCATTCGTCTATGTCTGCGGGTGGGAAGGATGGAAAGTGGAGTGGTCTGCATTTTCTCACGGGATACAAAGCAGCCAGCACACTGAGCCAACAGTACTGATAACACAGAAGTACCCCAGCACACTGGTCATGGATGTCACAGCCAAACTTCCAGGCATTCAGACATGGAGTTAGTTAAAATATACCTCTCCCCAGTAGAATGTGGTAATGTGGTTTTATCCACATCTGGCATCTACCAGTGTGTCTGATTAATTGATTGGCAGTGCTGTAACCTTCAGTTTAAATCAGGCAGCCCAGTTTGTTCCTTTAAGCAGCTCCCTCAAAGGATACCTGACAGCTGGCACAGGCTGCCAGCACAACCACAGCCAACATTGCAGCAAAATTTTGGCAGAATCAAAATAGAAACCTTCTTTGCCTCCATATATACCTAAGCCTCTCACTGCAACAGCAGTGCTTGTTACTACAGGCTTCTTTTTTGAGTGAGGATATTTTTGAAAGATTTTTTTCCAAGTAGTCACATTCTTTTTTTAATAGGAATTTTTAACTGACAAATTACAGACTGTATAAACAGTTTATTTAATGCCAAAATAGCAGTTTGGGCTAAATTGCAGCATTGGCAATGCATGCAACTGAGTGCTATAAGCACAAGAAAATGCTCTAAGATATGTAAGATAGTAAGTACTAGAAGATTTTTGCCTCAGAACTAAAAATTAAACTGAAGCACCTGGAATAGCTGTCTTTTCAAAGCCTTAACATTTTCTTGTTATCAGTCAGCTTTTGATTTATGGACATTTTTAAAAATGTCTGTGTTAATGCTTTGAAGCTAAATTTATGCAATAGAAAACCCAGTATACTATATGCAGTCAGCCAGATAACCTAAAGGTCAGGTCAGTGGTTATGCATACACCAGCAGCAGGCTTCACCAAATCCTGCAAAAATAACACGGGTTTTAAGTAAATTAATACCTCATTTACTGACACAGTGCATTACATTAAGTACATGCTTTGTCTTTTTGGGACTGTTATCTGAAGAGTGCTACATTTTGAGGATAAGGACCTCTACAGGGCTGCTTCTTGTGGGTGGGCCATGTGGATACTGCTGCACTGGCTTCTCTGTGTAAACTTTATAGGATTACTGCAACAGATAGAAGTGTAGATTTTTGTAATGGTGATTTACTAACAGTAATTGGTACTTCCACTGAATTCCACTGCACTATTAACAGTGCACCGAAAAAAATTGTCTCTAAACCCCAACTTGGCCTTCTGATTAAAGTATTACTTTACTGCTTTATGGCAGCAAAAATCACATCTCCAAAGCCAGTATAAAGTATGGAAAACTGAGACTTCTTTGAAATTTAGGGGAAAATATAGCAATTCCAACCACAATATGCTTTTTCTTTTTCACATAATCCACCCCATGATTACTTAAATAGGGCATTACTAGGATGTTATTCCCTATTTTAGATAGCATAAGCAGGTACTCAAATCAATTCATCAATGCAGCCATTTCAGTTCTCTGCTATAACCATCAAGCAGGAGAGTATTTTAGATCTGTGTTCAAATCCTGAATGCTGGATACAACCTTTTCAATTGGCCTATAACTGGGAGAAGGAAATGGGTAACAGAACAGGTGATGCAGAGCAGAATCTGCCTTCCTTCTCTGCTTCATCCCCGCCCTATCACATATTCCTGTACATTCTCCAGCACAAGCTTTGAGAAGTTGTTTTATCATAGATTAATGAGCAGGGGCCTTGGAGACTTCTTATCCCAGGGGAACTGCAAGACAGTGACTCCCTGAAGTGGCTATGACTGCACAGGCCCCAGATTGGACAGGGCTCAGCCTGGTGCCTGCCAGGTGAATTACACAGCAGCTGTCAGCAGCAGTTAGGAAAGCAGCCATGAATTCACGGAATTGGTACTTGGGAGGAGAAAGCTGGAAAATAACTGGAGATGCTACAGGGACAAATGGGCAGGGAAAGCCCATTCTCCTTCTACGGGAGATGTGACAGGATGGTCCAGCTCTGCAGAGCTGGCACCAAACAGCCTGCATTGCAGGGAAAAAACTAATAATGGGCAAATTTTCTTAAAAAAAAGTTGTATGCTGATTCCTAGGTCCTACCTGTGTACCTAAAATTAATATCTACATCGTCATCCCATGAGCACGTCAAGTGAAGGGAAAGGTCTGGAGGAAAGAAGAGATGGAAGGTTTGTTTTCCTGTGCTGTTTGTTGAGCAATGTTTTTTTAACAAGACTGAGCTAAAAGGATGAACAGGACATTGCTGCAAGGAAAATAATAAAATTGAAATAAAACTGCAGGGAAGATAGTGAAATGGCACCCAGTTCAGAGGTATTTTTTTTCCTCACCCCCAAACAAAAGAATTGTTTGACCTAGGATTTACTGTTAGTCCCATTTCTTGGTATCAAATACAGATTCCTTCAGGTCCACACTGTCACAGTAACGAAAGCACAAGTCTGTTTGGGCAAAAATCTTTATGCACACATGCTTGCAATTGATCTTACATGAAAGGGAATCCTTCAGACTGGCAATATGAAAAGCCCAGTTATTACACTATTATGATGCTAGTCATATGGGATTTACAGCTTACAATTTTCTGTGAGGGAATCTCTCTGCCAAACACCTCATTGGCACTTCCAGAGACAAAAGACAGTTTTCACATAGCTGAAGGTTTAACCGTGTCCTTGGCAAAAGTGCTTGGTGACTTTGATTCAGGGAGTCGCAGGTACACATACACAGACACTCAGATACTGTAGCAATTGAGGATTTTACCTAAACACTGGCCTTCTAACAGCCAGTAGCCTTCAGTGCAGGAACAGGTATAGCCCCCCTCAGTATTTATGCAGATCTGGGTGGGGTTACACTGGTGAGAATCTGAAGCACATTCATCCACATCTGCAACACAGAAATACAGAAAGAAAATGTTAGAAATAGCAACATCAAAAGATTTTTCATATTGTACAGTGTGTACACTGCCTCTGTGCAAGGAATCAGAATTTGCAGCAGTAGAGAGAATGACCATAACCTGAAGGAAAATCACAATAATAAATGTTTGAGGGCAGTGGCAACTGAGGATGCACATCAAATCTCAGTTTTGCAGGTGACCCAGTGTTTCAGTTTTTCTCCTCTAGGAAAGTCTCTCATTGTCTCGAACTTTTTGTAACTTCCACATTTGCTATGTCACTGAGCTGGGATTTCCATGCTATAGAGCAGTGTTCAGTCCTAGGGAGCGGCTGCTGAAAGGGTTGTGCTACCCCACTGAAAAGTAAGAGATGGAGGGGAGTTTGAGAGATGCACAAACACAACTCAGAGACATAAAAAAAAAACTTCCTACCCCCACCAATGCAGACCATCTCACTGTGATTTTTCAGACAGAAAGTTCAACCAAAAATCAATCTTTACCTGACCAAAAAAATGTATACTTCCCTGGAATCAATTTCCTGACAATAATAGTATTTTCTTTTAATTTCCACACCCCCCCCCCCCCCCCCTTTTTTTTTTAATTTCCCCCCCCCCCCCCCCCTTGTCATCTTTACTGGGTTTAATGTATTTGGGTTTTTATTGCAATCCCTTAGGGTGTTTTTGTTGTGGGCTTTTTTTTTCCCTTCTTTTTTTTTTTTTTTTTTTTTTTTTTTTTTTTTTTTTTTTTTTAGAGGGGGGAAAATATTTTTTTTTTTTTTTTTTTTTTTTTTTGCAAAGGAGGTGAATAGCATTCTTACATTTATATAAGCCAGGACTCTGGAACCTAACTGATTAAAAATGCCTTTGCCTTTCAGAGTCAGAAATTCATTTTGAATCACGCCTTGCTCAATATCTTTCCTGATGTTTCAGGTGTCAGGTTTGCCTCTAGATGTCAGAAATGGAAATGCCAAAAGATAAATTGTGTCATTTTCCTAGCCAACCTAAATTTTTATGTTTTACTTATTGATACCTAGACTATTTTTCATTCCAGCATACTGTGCACTGGCCTTTGCTGAAGCACTATGTCATCCTAGCAATGCTACTCCCTTGATCCTCCCCTGGTTCTTATTAACCCAGACTTTGTCAGGTCATGACTGAAACTATCTCACCAATGCCCTGGGCTGGAGCAGGCAGCAGAGGGCAGGAATTCCTCTCTGTATCTGCCCCCAGGCAGCCAGCACAGCCAGTCAGCTGTACAGTCCTAGCAGTCGTGAAATAACTGATCCAGTCTACCACAGCAGCATATCTAACATGTTCAGATACATAAATAAATACATACATATTATACATATGGAGGGAGTCTAGGGTTCTTATCTTGCCAGCATCTGTACCGGATAAATTTATGGTGAGTCAAAGCTGGTAAGATAACAAGTGGGGCACAATTAGAGGTAATTAACTCTGTCAGAATTCGGTTCCCATGTATTTATTGGCCAGATGAAGACTGGCGAAATGGGAAGTGGGAAACGGGTAAGATAACAAGTCTAGACTATATAGGTCCACAAATATGTTGTTCTGTTCAGCTAGTGCTTCTGCGATTGAGCTAAAAAATTTGGATCCTCCCTTCATAGCATATCACACATAATTGGTAGTATCTGAACAGAGATTTTATCTGACCATAAATTTAATAAAAATGACATTAATGTTTTCTAAATGAAAAAGCTTTCTATTTGTCATGCTTGCTTATTGTTTTAGGAGTGGTACCTTGGGATCTGGCCAATTCTGCTTTTTCTAGTCTGCACTCAGCTTAAAAAGGAGATTTTCATTTTCCATGTTCCCTGCTTCCAGTAATATTAATAGGTGAAGCAAAGTGAAAACAAAATGAGGGTCATAGTCTCACCACAAATGGTAGCAAGACAGTTTGAAGACATCAGATCCTCTACTCTTTTGAGGGGCATTTTTCTTGCAGGGGTTACAACCTCTTTCACTTAAAGCAACAGGTGGCTATGGGGTTGGTTTTGTTCCTAAATCATCCTTTTGGCAGCTGCTTGAGCTCCACTCTAGAGACATAAAACATTGATCCTCTTCCATTTGCTTTATAACAAGCATATTTATTTGCTTACCCCCAGTGTTCACCTTTTGTGGTGGTATTTGGAAGCATATTTCCATTTGAATGCAACATTTTTTTACGATGGAGGCCTCCTGTGGAGTTTCTGCCACAAACTCTGGCAGAATCTGATCTGATCTGATCTTCTATGCAGAAGTTGAAGCCAAGTACCTTGGCTCCTCACATTTTGCACTGAACAGCACCTTAGTGATGTCACTAAAGAAGTTTTATGCAATTAACAGTTGTAAATAGCTTTACTGGTAGCAGCAAATCTTTTTGATTGGGCCTGAGCATGCACACCCAGTTCTGTATTTCGTGTCTGGCGTTCTCTAAGATTGTCCCTACCATGAGGTGCCATTAAATTCTTACTGACATAGCCAATACAATCAAATAAAGTATATTTGGCAATCAGCCTTCACAGTTGAAATAGGTAGTATAATCCCAGGCTGTCTGCCCTGTATTATCCACATTATATGGGCTCACTAAGCAGGAGCAGATATTTGTGCACTGAAAAAACTATTGGTGCACCAATTGGCCAGACATTAGGTATCTTCTTCAAGGATATCAGACCTGGGAGACATAGGGTATCTTACCCAGCCCATTTGCACGGTGAAGCCTACAGTAAGAGCAGATGTGGTTGGTAAAGTCAAAACTAGACATTTGGCAGGGAAAACAAAAAAAACCAAACCAAACAATCCCAGATTATTTCCACTGGATAGAAAACTAGCCATAGAACTTCAAGAGATTATCTATAATGGATAGACATAGAAGTTATATTAAAATACTTCCAGGGCATTTTTGTTTGAATGGAAAATTGCAAGAGATTGCAAGTGGAACATGACAATCCATCAATAAGGCATGAATAATTTCTTTGTCTGGTTGCACAGCTTATTCTGTCCCATTCAAGCATAAATCTTAGGTGTCTTCATGCTGTGGGAGTTCAAAGCCCATTTGTACTACCTCTGCCTCTGTGATGGGTCATAAACAATAACTCGGCAAGCTAATTGCATATGATAAAAGATTTTCAATAGTTTTGTAGGTTCAAAGCAGATAAGACAAATTCAGAGAATAAAAAACTGTAAGCCCTACTCAATGCAAGGAAAGCACATGTGGCTCAGAAATCCCTGAGGAGTATTTTCCTGAAGTTTGGAAGAGTGTGTCTGACACAGCACAATTTATGTCACAGTCTTCACCATGGACAGAAATATTGCAATGAGTTGTTATCTGGGCCCCAAAGTAAAGTCTAATCAGTTGGAGAGCAGAAGAGTTATTAAAGGGGGGCATGAAACCCGAGAAACCCCACTGCCCTCCATTCAAGATGTTAACAAATTGTGATATTTGATGATCCCAGAAACAATGCCATGAAAGCATCAAATGCTGTCACCCATCACTGATAATCCAATGATGGTTTTTATTATACCAAGCATGCTTTTAGTATCTTTCATCACCAAGATCCTTAGAAAATCTTATCTGCATCCAAACAACAAGTCTAGTCTTTCATTATAGCTACTGTTAAGGGATACCTCATGTGATTTTGGCTAGATGACTCAGTATGTGGCAACAAAGAAGAATTGCCTTGAGGTGGACTGGGAAGGAAATACAAATTAGATTGTCCTCAGTGAAGATAGACTAAAGTAGCTGGTGGTTACTGTGCAGGACAAGGAGCCAACACAGGTACACTGACCACACTGTAGCTCATGGGCTGAGAATTTATCTTTTGGGAACTCTTCCTTGCTTTTCATCTTCCATCACCCGGCTTCCTATTTGAAAAGCAGGGATTACAAAATGCATAAAAATCCATTATCCCTGCCATAGTCCAGTCTCCCTCGCTGTTTAGTACTTAAAACTCTTCAGGATAGGGCTTGCCCTCTTATGTACAAAACCTGTTCACAGTGAGTCTGTTTGTATTTGATGCCTTCCAAAACTAATACAAATCAAAGTGGACTACAAAACCCTGCAATATCCCACTTGGTGATAAACACCAGTGCACAGGGATTTTAACGAGGAAATTCAAGATTAAGGAATTAAAGGACAAGCCTGTGTCCATTTAACAAAACAGAAACAGGAGCAGGTGACAGACCTTTCTGCCTTGTAGTCTCTCATGTACAACCTGCCCCTGTTATATGAACAATTCAAGATACCACTTTTTCAGAAATTTTATGCAGACTCTACATTGGCTAGTGAGACCTAAAATAAAATATTAACCATCATTCTGAAAGCATTATGTTCTACTATAGGACCTCAGAAGCATCAAAGTTTCTTTCAGTTAAATTCTACGGTACTCAGAATGTTGTTGTTCTACCCTAATGTTGCATGGAACCTCAAAAATTCCAGTAGTTACTGAAGCAGGAAGAGAATTATTGATGTAGTCTATGGCAAGTTAAAAGGGTTATCTGCCTTTCATACCTCTTCTTACCCTGACAGACAGGACTGTGAGTGTTGCTGTGAAATTACATATGAAAAAAGTGAGGATGTCAAAGGTTGTCATACCTAATAATTTCAAACAAATTCAGATTTTTCTAAATGACTAGTGACTCTGGGTGACTCCTTTGAGAGAGCAGTTGTTCAGCACTTTGTAAGCACATTAGAGAACCAAGGCAGGATAGATGGATCACTGTTCAAAACTTCTCTTGCTTGGCCAAAGGTGGTCCTAGTTGTTTCAGCTCTTGAGTATCCTGCTGTGTGCTATTAAATTAGTGGTCATCTATATTCTCTCACCCATCCTTCTAGTTGCTGTATTCACTTCTCTTATCCATCTTTCCAGTTGCTGTATTCTCATTACTGCTCTCACAGCTAATTCCAAAGGCAGAAGTTCAGGCAGGATTCCAGACAAATTAAAATCTGACTTGAAGTGGGAACAATTTACTTTGTTACTTCCCAGATGAATACAGAGAACAACCACATGGCCGGTCCAGAACATTGCTCTCTGCCTGCTAAGAAATACCACCTACAATGAACAGAGCCTCATGGCTCCGAGCCATGAGATTTAAACATCTCTGGGCTACTGGCAGAAAGAGAGAATAGGTAGATGGCATCTCCATATCCCTTTGTAAGGAAACATGGGCTGAAAGAGCTGAAGCCTGAACACTTCAAAATTAACCACATCTCCCTCTCTTTAGATCAGTATGTCTGCCTTAAAAAATTATGGCTGTGGTGGTTTGGTTTAGCAGCTCTGGGGTGAGATGTTTTCTTTACTTGACATTTTGACAAGAGGTGAGGTGGCTGGGGCAATGGGATTTCATCTGGGGATTGCAAGGGTGGAGAAAGTTTTTTTAAATTTCTGGCTGGCTGCCTGCCTTTTGTAGGATGTGATGTGCTGATGCTTTGTTTTTATTGGTACAAATTGTATTTTTAATGGATGGCAGAATGCCTGGTGACTGGATAGATATCATTTACAATGTCAAAATAAACATGTGAACTAATAGTGTTTAGCATGCAAATTACTGCCTTAATGTTTTATTATCTGTAAAAGCTAATATTAATAGATATTAGTAGATTCTTCAGAATTTAGCCACATCATAGAACAATGAATGAAATTTTTAAATCACGGCTCATAAATTAAAGAAAAAAGAAATAATTTAAAAGCCATGCATGCGCAAAAAATGGAGCAACATACTAATATAGAAAGGAAAACTAGATGTGAAACTGCAGCACAACACTGCATCTCACCAGGGAGGAAATTCTTATCAGGAGGTCTTTTTATGGTACTGACTCATGTTCACCAGAAATGCAGGACTGAGACCACTCTTATTTGTATTAATAATACTGCAAGAAATCACAGCATAAAAAGAAAACCAACACTCTAACCCTTTGAATTAAGACCAGATATATTCAGTACTTTTTAAACCAAAGAGACTAGGAGTTCAATAATCTCAAGAGAGAATCATAAATGGAGAGTACTGAGGATCTGGTTTTGCCCCACTGTTTTCCACATTTGTGGTAAAATGCAGAGGATCACAAACTGGTTCAGTAAAGAACTACAATGTGAAATGAATTCTTATATGAAAGTATTTCGCTAGGTATGGTGGGCACATTTGGAAGTGCTTTTCAAGACAGACAAATGCAAGATCATGTATCAACAGTAAAAAATGTAGGTCAAAAAAATAACTCTGGGGTTGTTACAGGTAGTCACTTGAGCATGAACTATTCCTGACATCATGTTTCTGAAAAGACAAGCATTACTATGAGAACACTGAGTAGACACAGGAAATTGTTCTTACCACTGTACATTGCATTAGTGCAATAATTACTGAAATACATTTCTGGTGTCAACACTTCAAAAAATGGTATTGCAAAGAGATACTAAAAGATTTCAAAGAGTTGTTCCAAGCCACAAAAATTTATCTTAGAGCAAGATAATGCTCCATTTAGTAATCTATTTAAGCAAAGGTTCAAGATATATTTGCCTGTAAGCACCTTCATGGAAACTATGTTCTCATCTGGAGATGGTCACTAAAGCAAAAGACAAAGAGATATAATTCAGTGTTTAGAAGACAAATTCAAAATAAAAATAAGACACATGCTTTAGTGCTTCTGATTAAGCATCTGAAAAATAAAACACATGCTAGATGGTGCATGGAACCTCAAATTTTCCAGTAGTTACTGAAACAGAAAGAGAATTATTGATGCAGTCACTAGCAAATTGAAATAATTATCTGGCTTTCACACCTCTTCTTACCCTTACAGATGGGACTGTGAGTATTGCTATGAAATTACATATGAAAAAAACTAGAATGCTAAAGATTGTTCCTGTCCTGTAGGGTCTTATACCTCAACGGTATTTATTCTTTCAAACAAGCTGTAGCAAAAAACTGTGTCTTCAAAACACCATTTGATGGGTAAGGTTCTGTGTCCTGGGTCACAAAAAAGAGAGATTATGTGGTCAAAGTGGTGTCTTAAAGTATTCACTGAATAATTTAACACCTTTCAATTTTTAGTTATTTTTGTCTGTATCCATAACCATCATACCTGAGATTTTCTGTTTGCCTTACCTCATTTTCCATTTCCTCATTTCCTAGGCCATTAGAAAATCTAACTGGGCCAGTGAAAGTACTGAAAATGAGAATAGGAATTTGAAAAGTTCTTCCAAATGATTTTTCCATTGCAAATATTTAAATGTATGCATACGCTTAAAATTTTTTTTTTTATTTGTAGTTTAATCAATAAAAATGATTTTTAGTGAGATAAATTGTACCTCTAATACTTTTAGGAACTTCAGAAATATGTGGAAAACATAGAAATGTTAATAACATTTTTTGTGGTAGAAGATGTTAAATCATCAGCCTAAATAGGTTGGGCATGCCAACCACCTTCCTTTCAGTACACACAGAGTGATTGCTCCAGGTTATTACCACAGACAATTCATCGAATCAAAGAGCCTCAAGAGGACTAAACCGCAGGTTAGAGGATGTGCTCTTGCAGGAAGTAGTAGATTTTTCAGCAATCTAAGTAACTTTATGAGGTGGACAACAGAAGAAGGAGCAGAGGTATTTAGGAACTGGGAGCACCTGCTCTCTGGAAGGTGTGGTTCAAACACTGTAAGCAAAGACACTTCCTTTCTTCTGCTCAGAGAAAAAGAGGATTGTGCATAAACAGGAGTTCATGCACTAAAGAATACAGAAGGAAACAAAGTCCTTAAGATCAAGTCATCAGTTCAGAGACCTTTCAGAGCTCTTCAGGCAGGAAAATATTTTCTTGACAAAAAGCTACTTTTAAAGGACAAAAAAAACCTTGGTACTTTATGGGCATGTGGTTAAATATCGCACGACAGAATAAATGCAGAGTGGAAAGTTTACCACGGGAGCTCCATCCCAAGGAGATGATTTGCTCCTGCCCCAACAGGAACAAGGGAGGCTATTGTCCTTCAGTCCATCCAGTGGTGTTGAGTGGTGGGACCTGTGCTCATCCGTCCACAGGCATGGTCTGTGCTTGGGGCACTGTGACCATCCACTCCCTCACGGCAGCTCCTCTCCCAGCAGGCTGACAGTGGAATAACACCATTAGCAGAGAGCTGTCACGGAAGGATGTGGGCTTATCCTCTCTGAGATAGGACCACGCTCTTGGACACTATGACAATTAGAAGTGAAACTTTGCTTGGACTCTGTGATGAAGGGGGAAGCCAACGTGGACAGCAGATTTCCAAGACAATATGCTTTTGGCAATGTGTGCTGTTTCACAGATGGACTGTTACATTTTGTTCTCTTTGGAACATATTTAGCATGCATGACTTCCTTTCTTAAGTAATGAATTCTGATAATCATGCTATGAATTTCTGTGGGTCACAGTAGTAGCTAAGGCTGCTTTTCCTTCTTTTGGTCAGCCATTGACAAAAGTGGATATGCTTTTGCCATCATGATTATTTGAGAGCCGCTAGCATCATGGGGTTCAACACAGTAATACTGGAGATTAATTTGACAGTTGTGAGAGCACAGGTCTTGCAGACTGGAAAACATTTACCATGGAAAATCTTCTTGCCCCTTTTGCAAGGAGGTGTGGGTGATTTTGGGGCCCTATGTCTTTATTTTATTCTGTCTGTCTTCTAGTCCCACTGTTTTACTGTCACAACCCCAGGAGCTAACCCAGCTCTTAAGATGCAATGATCTGGAAGAGAGGCTCAAAGCTGACAGCTCGTTCCAGAATCTCTGTCTGCTCAAACACTAAAGCTCATTCAGTCATTTATAACCCTCAGGGCTCCATTTTAAAATAATACAAAGATTGGATGTCTGTTTTTTATAGGCATAATTGCAGGCCAGGACTAAACATCCGAGCTCAGTAACATGGGTATCAGGTCCAAGATTACTTGGAACAGAGTGCTTTCCCCAAACTTCTCCCCCACTCCTTATTTGGACACTGAAAAATAATTTCCTCAGTAGTAGATTTTTACTCAGTGAAATCACATGTTTTCTCAATACTTTTTTTTTTTCTCAAGATAATTACATTTGATAAGAAAAGGGAAGAAATAACAATGCCACATTCCTAAAGTGCAGACTGAAGCCAAATTCAAACTGCTGCTGTGTGGGGTCAGTGTTTTTTCCAAGGACAACTGACCCCGCTGAGCTTGGACACAATCCAAGATCAACTCCCTAAACACCTGTTTAATTGCATATTTCACTGTCTGAGGACTGGCCATTGATTGCTGAATTAATTTTCTATCTGCATCCCATATGCATTAGGTTATTGGCGGATGGCTAAACAAGGATTAAAGTGAGTTTTTTCACACAGAGGGTCAGTCTGGAAATGATACTAAATAAGTGTGAGGCATGAATCTGTAATTCTGCTCCCTCTGCCTGGTATGAAAATTGCACAACATGTGTCACAGGTTCTAGGTCTCCTGCCAGCTATCTGAGCCTTTCCTTAGCAAGCGCACTTTTCACATTACTCAAAGATGATAAACAACAGCTAAACTGTGAAAGACTTTGCTCTTTGAACACTGTTCTAGTCCTGCTTTTGTGGCTGAGATTTACAGGACAGCCATGCAAAGAAGTGCATAGCAAGGGGACTAAAAGGCCAGCAGCCTCTCCCCTCTCTGCTCAGAGCAGACCTGTGCGTGGTTCATACACTTGGCATCACCTGCATGACCACAGATCCTCACTCCCACCAAATCCCAGGGCTCTCTCTTGATACAAGATCACAGCCACTTGTGTGGACTATTTCTGGTGTCCCATGAGAGCTTCTGCACAAATGCACTGTCAGTCAAATGCTGACTCTGGGATCAAAAAAAAAAAAAAAAAAAGCTACTAATTTCAACCAAGAGCTTTGCTTAAAGATGGAAACTCCATGGGCTGGAACATAACCGTATTCTCTTGATTCATGATTTCCTGCTGCAGATTCTGCACATGCATGATCAGTGCATGTGATTTGGGAATCTCACTTATTCTCTGTTAAATAGCTGCAGTATAGCAGAACAAGAGTGACCCAAGTACCCTGCAGAAGTGACACAGACACATTGCCATTCCACTGATGACACTGAACCTGCTGAATTAGGAGGCACAAAGGAGTTTTGCTCAATATGGTTTTATCTTCATCATCAGGAAATATATTTTTCAGCTGAATAAATGAAGTGTTATTGTGGTTTCTCAAAAGTACTTATTTTGTATGACCATGTGCTACACTGTGATCTGCTGGTAGAGTGGTAAGAGGAGCCAGTGAGCTTTTATTAAGAATGCTCCCAGCTGCTGGGAGGTTATCTAAGTAGCACTTTCTATTGCAATGGAAACAAAAAATGTGCAGTCAGAGCCAGGAAATGCACACTCAGAAATAATAAAAAAGATCCTTACAATCATCAGTTTGTTGCATGATGTGAAGTAGTCTCATGCAAGAATCTCTAAAAAAGGCTTATAAAATTTTGCAGAAGAAGTGTAGAACTATTAATAGTGAAGAAATGAGTTTTCTATAGCTGAATTGTATATTTTCTCTGCATTACTATGGGTTAGTTAAAAAAGACCCTGAAAGAAAGACTATATTAAAAATATAGGTGTTTAAAGCATTATTTATAAAGCTTTTAAACACGTCGGTCAAATGCTATTGGCTTCTCCTCCAACAAATTTTTTCAAAGACTTTTCTGTTAGGGTACAGAACATGAGAGAACTAAAAGCAGAGAACTGCTATTCCCACTTTTGTTCCCTGGGGAGCTTTGAGAAATCTCAAGCACAAATAGTCCAGCCAGCTGGTTTAGCCAATTGGTGGTCAGTTTACATTTCCTCTAATAAGTGAACTTCTTGACCGTACATTTTAACTGAGTCATTAAGAGCTCCTTTTCCAAGTGTTTTGGCAGGCTAGAGAGGTCTGGGACTGTGAATAAACCATAATAACTAGTAAAGAAGAGAACAGTCTGACTTTTAATATGGCAGAAGAAATTGATCCAAATAGATCCAGAAATTAAAGCCACAATGAAAACAATGGGATGCAAATATCCACCTGCAGGTTATAACAGAAACTTTTATTGGAAGGGCTGCTTCTTCCACTAAAATGCAGCCACTTTGGATGTGCAACATCAAGCGTGGTGTGCAAACAACTCAAAAAACAAGTGAGATTCTAGGTGAGCAATATGTACATATATGAAAAGAAGACAACAAGGGATCTCTGTCATGGGATGTTATGATAGAGATCCCTTGTATGGGATTTGTCACTAACTGATCTCTCACAAAAGCTACAGCAATAATCACCAGCATCTCATTCAGCAAAGGACTGGATTCAAAACTGCTTGGCTTGAGCACACAAGGAGTTACCAACTGGATGTGGCATGGCTGTAGATAGCCTCATGTCACATGAAGCTGCGTGAGTCAAACACACATATAATGGGCACTTTGACTTTCTCCAAGAGGGTAACACCTTACTCCCTTAACATAGCCATTAAACCGGGGAAAAGAGCCTGGCTTGCAGAATGTGTGTCTCAAAGTTCCTATAGTGAAGTAGAAACAGTTAGCAGAAATGTAGGATTTTTTTTTTTTCTCAGTTTTTCAGTGAAATTAATCTTCAGTCTCATGGAGAGAAAATTCAGTCAAGACCATCCAGATCAAGACTTCTGTTTTATGACAGGATCAATACAGAGGAAGAAGATCTGCCCTTATCTCAATTGATTTATTGATTGTCATGTGGGGGACAGGACTCCTGCAAATGTTAGGTAACTTTTATTAGAAATTTTCTTTGATGCAGTTTCAGCCTTACATCTTGTCCTGCTTGGGAGTTTTGCAACCATCTAGAACCTGGTCATGGTCCTGCTCAAAACTGGCAGTTCTTGGGGCTAAACAAAACACAATTTTCTGCCTCTAAAGGCTCAGCACATCCCCTTTGAGATCTTGCTATATCAGAATTTCCCAAACCTAGAAATTTTCTGTCTTAATTTAAGCTCTACAAGTAACTGAAAGGGGCTACTGAGAGAGAGAGAGAGAGAGAGAGAGAGAGAGAGAGAGAGTGAAAAAGCCCTCTGAGATGAAACACCTCTTTTTCCAGGGAGCCATGAACTCAGAGTAAGGAGAGCAGGAAAACTGCCAGTAGACATTCACATCACACACTAATTGGAACAAAGTAAACCTCCCATATCCACACAGTTTTCATTTATCCAGGACAGTTTGCAACTCAGTTGGCTGGCGGCAATTTTTGGAACATTGCAAGAAAATGTGGTTCAAGCATTATAAAGCAATGAATGCCAAATCTGAGTTAAAGCCAGTTATTTGAGCAGGGCTTATAGGCATTTTCCAATGATCACCACCACTGAAATAAATAAATAGATGGCTTGCTATGTATACACTCAGGGGGGAATGTTGCCCAACATTCATAGCTCTTTGCTATTAAGAGTAATGAGGACACAGCTGTCTGAGTCTGGAAGCCAGTATTTGCAGAGATTTTTCTTCTCCACTGGCTTTATTCCACTACCCATTCTTTGCTTATAAAAGAACCCAAAAGGTCCTAACATTTATACAAGAATTACCTTAGCTTTGTGGCACTTTTGAGATTGTTATAAAACATGCTGACACATGGACAGATTTGAAGCTCAGATGAAATATGAAAAACAATTTTCTCCCCTGATAAGGTCCCCAATGCCCTTAGTGCCAAGTCTAACACTCTCTTTAGTCAATCATGACAGCTTCTGGAGCAGTCAGCAGGAGCTGCTGCCGTGGGCAGATCTGAAGGTCTCCCTTCTTAAAAAGGACCTCTAATTCTCACTGCAGACCCTGGGGTTGTGATGTGAGTTTTGAGTCACTTAACTGGTCAGCTCTACAGAGCCTCCAAAGCAAATATAAAAGCACCCCACTCCCTTCAAAGATCTTACAGCACTTTAAAATCAGTGCTAAAACTCATAATCCATATGACAGAGAGACTATCACTTTCATTTTATGGAAGCCTTCAAGATATTACAGGCTTGAACCAGTATCAGACACAGGCTACTGCACCTCAGGCACTGCAGTTTCAGAGCCATGGAACAAGGCATGTTGAAGTTGGCTTCTGTAAGTCATCTGGTCTCAGCCCCTACTCAAAGCAGGGACAATTCAGTCAAGCTGCTCAGGACCTTTTCCAGTTGAGGTTTGAGTTTCTCCAAGGGTCCAACCTTTAGCTGCAAAGTTTTTGAACCCCTGTTCCAGTGTTTGACCACCTTCACTGTGATAACATTTCTCCTGATAGCTAATAAGGATTTCCCATGTTGCAAGTTTTGCCCATTCCTGTCCATATCATCTCTGAGATAGATCTGGCTTCATCTTCTCTACACACTCACATTAGACAGTGGAAGGCAGCAAGCAGTACAATTCCATCATAAGCCTCATGTCCTTAAGGCAGGTTAAGTCCAGTTCTCTCAGCCTCTTCTTGTATGACATGTGCTGCCACCCTCTAACCACCACAGAGGTCTTTTGCTCCCTATCTTCAGTGTGCCCAGATCTTTTTTATGCCAGGAAATCAGAATGATTGGGAGAACTGGGTGCCTGTGAAGGCAACAGAAATTGACCGCACTTTGAATTCTCCCCTGGAGGTAGTTAAGAGAAAATAACTAAAATGTGAATCTCTGCTTAATTTAGTAGCAACTGTTGAGGTTGGTGAACCATTTCATTGGATGCTGAACAAACACAGAAGCAGACTGCACTACTCACACATACAGACCTGCACACATTTGTCCCCAGATCTCCAAGGTAAGCCTACCTTCCTTATACCAGAACTCAGAAATTCCTGACTAGTGCTACAAGCTGACCAGACTGGCCACATGAGCAGTGTCACAGGCAGACCCACCAGCTCTCACATTATCCCTGAAAGCTCAGAAAGACACATGTTCACACTGAACATTCCCAAGCCAAACAGTTCATTTTCAAGTGGCCTGGCCTGAAAAAAACCCTCTATGTTCTCTTTGGGTAATTAAAAAAATGAAAAGTAAATAAATAAACAAAGAGAAGAGACAATGTTCCCAACCAGCAGGAACATTTAATCTCTGTGATTATTCCTGGAGCAAAACTCCTGCTTTTACTCTCTAGAAGGTACATCCCAGTGAATTTTCCATCATGTGGGCCTGCTGTAGTGGAAAGTTAATTTACATTTTTTTTTTTTATAGTACATTCTTTTATTAACCCTTATTGCCACAAGGTCTCAGGTCATACTGAGTCATGCAAGGGAGCAGTTCCGTTTCAGAACGCACAGTCTGCAGGATAGAAGAGGGCCTAGCAAATTCTTAGCATGATTAGCATTCTACAATTCGTAGTCTTTCAAATCATCTCCAATCAGATACTGAAGACAGTGCTCAGTTTAGCATTTCATGTCCCTCCCCAGGTCAAAGGGAATGGATCATGTATTTTTGAAACAGTTTCATGTCCCAAGCTTCTAGATGTCAGCTTGTGATTTTGTGGAGCAGAATATGATAGTATTTTGCATTTTTAGATGATGAGCATCACTTACCAGCTCCAGAATGCATGTGACTTGCTGGGCCTTTAATGGATACACTGCAAATTGTCAGCCACTCATTATCTTTAGAGGCATTCTCTAGTCTGTGTAGGGCACACCTACGCCATAGTTCTCTGGACTCAAGTCTATATCTGGACTTATTGCCTGAGAAACATGGAGATAAACGTTTTATTTCTTTCCATTTCTTTCCATTTATTTCTTTCCATTCATGAGCAGTGTTTGAAGTCTTATGTGCAACCCTGTAAAATTCTCTATATGCAACCCTGTAAAGTTCTCTTATACCACTTTTTATCTATGACTAGTTAAACCTCTTGAAAATGTTAATGAGAAAAAATTTTGTCCCAAAATGCAATGTACCACCTGAAAAACACAATACAGGTTTTACAGAACTGTATCTTCAAACAGTACTGATTTCAGAAAGGAGGGCAAAAGCACCTCCTTTCTGAAGTTGGCATGCTACAGTCTTTTCAGATGAGTGCATGAAATCAACTGATAGCTGTCAATGCACAGGTCTGGGCTATTCCATCACAAAGTCAGTCCTGCTTTTAATTAAAATAATTTCAATCTGCTTCTGAAATAAAGCTCCAGATGCAGTGCTTAGTGAATTGCTGGCAATGAGTGTTGTATATATTGCTGCAGTCTACCTCTGAAGAACAGGAGCCTGATCCAAGGCTGTTCCAGCCTATGCTGGGTTTGGGATTCCCCACAGGGTTTGCAATAGCAGGAAATTAGCAGCATGCTATGGCTTTCAGATCACATCTCCTCTCCCTGGCCTGGTTCCTGCTCCAGGATTAAGGAGTGGCAGTCTGGCAAACAGACTCTGCACTGCTCCAAGATTCCTCCTTTGGAAAGGGGATGTCAGGCTACCCGTTCAAGCTATCGCAGCTCTGCGTTGCTCAGCCGCAGTGACAATAAACGTTGTTTAATGGGTGGAGGCACTTACCCATGCTATGAGCTTTTCTCTGCAGAGTTAGATGAAGCATACTGGGGGGTTTTTTGTGCCTCTGTGCACACTGGAACCAGGAAATATATCAAAAGACTCAAAAGTACAGCAAACAGCACCTGACAATATCTATTTCACCTCCAACTTGTGTGACTCTTTCTTGCTAAAAATTGTTCCAGGCAGCTTTTAAATGATTCTACTGTTACATTTTGTACTATTCCTCCACTATAACATACCTTGTGTGTTCTTGTATAACCTGATACATTGCAGTGCCATAAAAGGTTTTATTATGTTCAGTCTAAAAGTAATTTTCCTTCCTTTCAGCAAATTTTACCCTATTCAGCAATAATCATTCTTTTGTACCACCCATCATACAAACTTCTACTTCTGTCATTTACAGTTCCAATTACTGTCATCTTACCCTAAGTTTTATAACACACTTTACTAATTTAATCAAAGTCAGCCTCAGTAATGGCCCCAACTTGCTGCTGCTCTATACTGAGATTTCCATAAATTTGTCTACATTTATCTGGTAGTAAAGTACTTGCACCTAATGTGAGTAGGTTGGAGCCATTCTCAACAGAGCATTCTGAAGTACTATTTGCTCTCTGTTCTGGAATGAGAAGTCTTAGTAACACTGCCAGAAACTGCCTAATGCTACACTGCTCTTGATATCAATGCTTTCTATTGATCATCTTCCACCAGATGACATGTGTTAGGTTATCCTTTCACCTACTGCTGTGTTCCAGTCCCTTAATTTCCTGATCATAATTGTAGCTTTCCTAGACTTTTGTGTATTACTATTTATACAATCTTCTCAATCAGTGTTACCTACAGATATGCTGGTTGTGCTACAAAGCCAATCAATGCCTTTAATCCAACCATCAATTTACTGACTCACAAGTTAATGCTTCATTTACGTAGGGGGCAGAATGGAAAATAAGAATTTTACTTAAAATAAATTAGAAAAAAAAATCAAGCTCAAAATATTATAGAAAAGCAGAAGTTAAAGTTATTTTGTGGAAAAAACCAAAAGGAAACCAAAAACAAGCAACACAGTTTCAGACCAAGCAGTAGATTATGGATTCTTTCAGACCCTGCAAGTTTATAGTGCATTCCTCTCCCTCTCCTCCTAGACTCTCCCTGTTTAGCTGATCACTTCTTTTATTTTCAGTATCTGAATGCTTCATGAATATAAACAGATTTATTCTCACTGTAGCAGCATGTTACTGACATAGAGCTAATATATAGAAAAACAAGAAAATTTTCCAGACGGACTTATGAGTTTGTATGTTCAAACTTGCAGATGCCCAAAAGACACCGTTCACACCCCAACTTTCAGTAAATGCTAAAGGTCTCTTCCTGAAAATCCAGACCCCTCAAAGGTTTCCAGATTATTGCTTGGATATTGAGATTCCTCAGAGAAGTAGTGAGTTCTGGAAGCAATACTGAGCGAAGAGGTCTGAGGTTGTACTGTCAGCCCATGACAAAGGCTGCAGACCAGACCAATGGGCATTTATACACTAAACTCCCATGGAGGGTGTAGGTCAGTGACAGCAGGGGACTTAACCAAGCTTTGGGGACCTGGGCCTGCATTTCAGCTGTCCTGACACCTATACTACTGCCTGTCCTCTGCACCTTCCTTCTCCTCACACTGCAGTGTGGTCTTATACCACAGAGCACCTGCAACCATGAGTTACAGTTGAAAGAAGAGAAGGTTTTGCTGGTGTTAAAAAAGAAGAAGATGGATTTCAGTACATCTTGTCATCCCCAAGGGGCAGAACATCCCAGAAATGAGGCAGAATGCTGAAAAAACGGCCATGAACTGGGCTGGTTGTAACTCACATTTATCTTCTAGCAGCTTTATTTTCTTTGAAAAATTCTCTCATGTCATTGAAGTAGTAAAATGGGAAGGCAGAGAACTGGCAGATTAAGGGGTCAGAGCATGTTAAACTCCATGCAACATCTTACTCCAGGCAGCTCTTCTATTTCTGTGTGGCAGCTCTGTCATGGGTCTGGTGTTTTAGGGACAGGACAAAGGAACAGTGCCAGCACATTATCACTTTCTATAGAGTCTGGCAAAACATATGGTCCATTTGGCTGATTTATACTGGCAAAGAAAAGAATTCATATTTTCTATATATTTTGGCTTAACATCTATATTGTGACATATAACCATGGCCAATTTCAGGCTGGAACCAAATGAAAAGAAGCAAGACTGACCCAAAACATATAAGGGAGAGGCCAAGAAAAATAGTGACTTTTAAGTCATTGAGAACACTGCCATCTCTAGGCATTGTGGGTGATGCAAATATATGCAAAAATTGACATAGGCCTGAGTAGAGTGCTGGTGCTATGAAGGGCACTGAAACAAATCAGTCTTCCAGGTGAGGAGAGACTATCACGTACTGAGCTCTGCACATTATGCCACAGGAAGGTAGAGAAAGTGTCATTCATAGGAAAATGAGAGAAAAACAGGCCAAAGAGCTGACAGACTGGGGCAGGGTACTCATGACATCTGTCAGTTTCCCAGCACTGTTAAGTGACCTGATTTTCTTTTAAGCCCTGAATGGTCTAGTTGGTGGGACTGTCTTGCATGACAGCTATTTCATAAAGGAAAGCTCATGAAATCTACCCCAGAGCAGACAGAGCTAATCGGTACATTGTGGCCTTAACTGATTTGGCACTGTTGAAATCCCTGGAAGTAAGACATAATAAAGGCAAGGCGGCAACAGAGCCCCATGTATCAAACCACTGCTGGCAGTGAGTCTAAGGAATCACTCTGAGATTAATGGCAGGGGTGCGAGCCCTGCCCTGGCCAGCACATGCCAGAGGATATGGCAGGCTGGGCATGATTACTGCTCCTCTGAATTGAGTCAGATGTAACCTCCTGCCAAGCAGCTCTGGGTGACAGCTGAAGTCTGTGTATTGTTTGGCTCAGAGCCCAGTGACCAATAACCCCCAATTCAGAGACCAAGCATAATGGAGGCCATTAAAACAGAGTATCTGTTGAACTTCTTTTCCTTGCATACCCTTTCCCTCTGTAGTCTACAGATGTCAAGGGAGATGAGATTCCTGGGTTCTTGCCACTTTGTATACCAAAGTATCATACAGTTCCAAGAAAGAGGGAAAATTGAAACACATCATGAGAGAGAGGTCACAGTCTAGACAAATTTCAGCTTTCCTGTGTCTGCACTGTAGCCTGCACATCTAACAAGACATGGACACTGTCCCTTCTGTACTTATGCCTCTTCTCTGCACACAAACCCATTATGTTATAACATGACCCATTCTCATTCAGCTGTTCCCCTCAGTATGGTACTGTGCTTCCCTCCTGGCTCACAGCTCAGTAAAAAAGAAACTAGAAAACTTTCAATCACTCCCAAATAGCAGATGAACACTTCCACAGACAGATTCAGTTTAGTTCAAGGTAAAGTTGAAACCAAATTCAAACACTCCTGCTGGTCCCAATTTTTAATCATGAGATGATGTTCTGACCGCCTGTCTATCCTACCTCAAAATGTCAAGGAATGCCACAAATCCTTATTGTAGTATCAGTATTTTAGAAGGAGAAAAATATGGTACCTGACTGCCTGACCATAAGATACTTAAGCTTACGTTCAAGACAGCTTAACTTCACTGCAAGAACTTCTGCTTTAAGAGTTTCACCAAAGTCAGTAGGGACTATAATCATAGGTCTAAGTGATTTTGTCTCCAGCTGTTGTCCAGCTACCTACCCAGTATGACTGTAGTTCATTCAAGTTCAGTTGTGTCTATACTGTAGTTGTATTTATTCTGTTTTCACTTTTCACATCATCACATATAAATACAGTCAGAGTGGTGCTTGAAAGGCACTGACATGCAGAATAATGGGTTTGCTCCTACTGTTACACTTTGGATACTCAGGAGCCTGCTAGTTTTCATTCCAGTGAAGAGTGCCCGTTTCCTTAATAACATGCCAGCATTATTGGCTTGCATGTTATATTTCTTGGTTCAATTCTACTCATTTCTTTGTTAGTAGTAGAAGTTAAAGTGAAGCACTTGCCTGTGCTTTAACCACCAGACTGTGTTCCTCCCACACTGCACTTAAGGAGGAATGAAAGCAGGAACAAGCCAAGCCACAGAAGGTTTAGTTTACCATGCTACAGATTGATACGTACAGCAGCTTTTTCTGTCAAGCTCACTTCTCTACAAATGGATTAACTTCCATGAAAAACAGCATTTTGACCCTCATTTCCCATGCTAAGCTGGACAGGACACTTTACTGATGGTCATATTTCTGAAGGAATGACTCTGTATATCATTCTGTAGGAATGATATAGAGTCATTCTGAAGTGGCTGGATGAGTCTTGCCTTTCCTCAGGCCCTGCCCATTCTCTGTGCTGGTGCAATGGTTTCCTGACAGAGGAAGGAGCTCTGACTGTTTTCAGATGTACCTTTCAACCCATGATTATTTTACAGTTAACTTGTAATTACCTTTAAGAAGATTGTTGGGATTGTGAATAGATCAGGCCATCAGATCAGAAGCACAGAACCTGGATCTAAAAGATTTATAGTTATGTTTGTCTGGAGCTGTATAATGTGGGTTTATCCAATGGGACAGGATTATGTTAACTATGTCTGTACTCCAGGATGTGAATGATCCTTCTTTCATTACTGTCCTGACATATGATCTTGAACCTTAATGTACACAGTTTGTATTTTCCACGTGTTTATTTTACCTGGCTTGTCTAGTCTCATTACATTAAATAATCAAGGGGAAACCATCTTGAGTTGTGCTAAAACATGAAACAAATACAGCATAAGTAGAAGATGACTGAAAAACTCCAGGATCAAATAGCTGCTGAAAGCTTTTGTAGCTCAGCTATTCCTTGAAGCAAATTTGAGATACAGGTAAAGGGCTTAGACTTCCCCTCTTCTCTGATCTATGCAGAAACATAGACAAAAGTGGCCACTGAATTCCAGCCAGGTAAGTGCACTGCTGTAGTGGCTTAGGAATGGTACTTTCCAATTTAGTACTGCCACTAAAAAAACCACAAGCTGCTCTCCCTCCCCATCTCCTACTAGAGGCACAAAAGGCATCACAGGTTGAGATAAGAACAATTTCCTGAAAACAGCAAGGAGATAAGAAAATGAACAATAATAGCAATAATATTAATAAAAAAGTGTACAGAAGAGAGTGATTCACACGCAAAAATGCTCATTGCAGCCTGGACAATAAACAGCCCTAGATGAATTTTCTCAGCTGGAAGGAACCCCTTCTTCCTGGAAGACACAGTCCCTTTGCCTGCTCCTGGCAATGACATGAAGGGGTACAGAATAACCTCCGGGTCCTGGCCATGTCCCCTCCCAGCTACTGCAAAAAATGAACCCTGTCCTGGCTGGAACCAGGACAGCTGGGGAAGCAACTGAGTGCCACATGTCTCACCTTGAGCTTCACTGCTGTAGAATTATTAAACTGGACCTTTTTCCCCTGTCTGTGTATCTTTACATGATACTTGCCTGGAAGTCACCTCCACACCTATCATCCCCTTGTGAAATTAATCTTGGTATCATCCTGAAAATGAATATTATTTCATTTTAGCCCCAAAATATCAAGCACAGAATCACAGAATCAGTCAGACCGAAAAGGATCTCCGAGACCATTGAGTCCAACCTTTGACTGCGTTGTCCCCTAGACCACGGTACTGAGTGCCATGTGCAGGTGTTTCTTGATCACTTCCAGGGATGGTGACTGCAGGAATGGCATGCTTTATGGCAAAGCTGGGAACTGAACACAAACTCCTCCAACCCAAGCCTTAGCCACCAGCTATAAACTCTTGAGATGCTTGAGAGGAAACTTTCCCATTGCTATGGCAGCATGAGGTCTCAATTCATGTTTCCTCATACATCAGGAAAACCATACTACAAGTAAAAGCTACATATCATGGCCCTTAATTTAATCAGGAGCTGTCAACAATTACCTATACTTTCAGAAGTCTGAGCTCAGCCTCTCACAGAATCTGTTGTCATGTAATCTTTCCCTTTTTTTTCTGGTTAATTTGAACATGATGGCAGTCATTCCCTACCAGGGATCATGCATGACCTTCAGGAACTGGCCCTCTGGAGCAGCAAAAGAGATTGTCTCACAGACCAAGAGGAAAAGGGAAAGACACAGAGCTGAACCAAATAGGGTTAAAAAAGGAAACGGCGGGAGTGGATTCCATTTTGATTCCATTCCATTTTATTCCATTTATACAAACCCTTGTAACGCATAATCTCCTTGCTGCATTTCCCTGCTTTTCTTCCTCCTGTTTCTATATGCACAGAGAGGTCACTAGGAAAGTCATTAGGAGGAGGCAGCCTGGCTTGATGGCTAAGCCATGGGATAAGGAACTCTGGGCTCTATCCCAGCACAGCCATGAGCCTGATGCAAGACCTGGGCACCTCCTTTCAGTTCTCTGTCTCTTAATTTCCCTCCCCTTTCCCCACACAGGAACATCTGGTTCCTTCATTTTGCTTGAAAACTCATCTAGACATAGGCTGCTCTTAATGAGGTTGGGCACAAGGCAGGGCAGTGCAATTGCAGGCTTGGATGTGGGGTTTAGGTGTGCTTGCAGTATAAATTATAATGATCTAAAACCCATCTGTGCAAAGGTAATCTTTTGAAGGAAGGAGTTTCACTCCACAAACGCAGAACTGGGGACCCATTGGTGGGGAATGTAGGAGGTCCTGCCGATCTCTGAGAAATAAGGAAAGCTGAAGCAATGACTACTGCACAAATGGGGCACGAAAACCAATTCTCTCTTGCACTTGGAGACAGCATCCTTCCATTTCCTTCTTCCTTTTACCTTTTGCTTTAAAAATTAAAGCAAAAAAAATATTATGTTTTGTTGTTTTGTTTTGTTTTGTTTTGTTTTTTGTTTTTTGTTTTTTTTTTTTTTTTAAATTAGCTCCTCTGCCCTCCTCCCTTCCCTCTCTATCTAGGTCATACTTATCGGACCTTATGCTCGTACTTTTCCTGACATTTGCCGCTCTGTCTTTGACGTCTGCTTTCTCTGAGCTCTCTGTTCAACCTCTCCAACCCCACCATGTCCTCACATTGTGAGTTTGCATTAATTGGAGAGAAAGCAATAATAAGAGCCCACCCAGTACAGTTCTTTCTACAATGCCCAGAAGGATCTGTGTTTGAGGCATGTTTTGAAGATCATTGTAAATCAGGAAACAGCAAGGTGGAGTGAAAGGAAACTGGAAAGAGCTCTCAGCTTACGAATGTATAATGCAAGAACACAGGCCCTCACTCCAGTAATCTGAAGCCAACAGTTACTAGACAAAGTTCCTTGTGCAAAAAGTCATTATTATGACTAACTCATTCTGTATTTATAGAGAAGTAATGTTAGAAGACAAACAGTTCAAACAGTGCTCTTGCACTAGATGTTCTTTGCTTTTTTCTGTATGTGGTCTTTTATTCCAACATTAATTGTGGTTATAAATCATTCCCAACCTGCTTTGGAATGATTTACAAAAACTCTGTGCTGTTGAAAACACAGACCACTTACATATACAAAATATAAAGCACTCAGCAACTCCAAAGGTCAAAAATACCACATATTAGGAATCAAACCCACAGAAGAGTTTAGAAGTAATTATCATTAAAACATTTCTCTGTCTGCTACCACAAATGGCTACAGGTACTTCTGCAGCGCACAGAGGACACTGGAATGAGCAAAGCCATCACAGACAGGTGTCTTTGAGAGGGACTTGAGCCAGGAAAAGTTTTGTTTTCATAAAGGACAAGATCTGGAGATGAAAGAATCTTGGCAAGACTGAGTGGTGACCAGGATAGGGAAGGATTGTGGACACTTAACCACTGTCTAAGACCATCCAGGCCAGAAAGGATGAGGCCAAAAAGCTCGAAAGGGAGAAGAATGGATAATATATCTTCTTTCGCTGCATGGAAACAGATCAGCTCCACGAGGGGGAATGTTATGTGAACAGCAAGGGGTGCACATTCCCTTGAGAGCCAAGGAATGTGGGGTCATGGCAGGCAGGCCAGGTGCCAGACTGGGACAGAGTAACCTTCTTACAGCCTCCCTACATTTTGTGGAGTGGTAGGAAAAAAAAAAAAGAAAGAGCTTGTTAAAACTCACAAAACTTTCAGATCAAATTTTTGTCCTGTTTCACTTTGGAAGTATCTTGAACAACCTCAGTGCTTCAAAGCTGAGGCTGCAAATCTCCCAACTCCCAGAAAATGCTCCTGTATTCAATAAGCTGTTTTGACTGACATTCAAAGTGAAAGTAAAGATTTCTGTTGTTCTAGTAGTAGATCTGTAACCCCATATCTGACCAGACAAAAATGTGTACTCTGTTAAAATCTGCAGATTGCTCAGACACATTGGCACAAGAATAACTCTAGTTCCCCTGCAGTCAGTAGCAAAAAATCTCATTATCTCTAGTGGAAATACCTTTGACTAATTTTATTTGGAAAGAAGGTGCTAGAACACCAACATAACAAACCTGTTACACAGTGACCCAGCTACTGGGCAAAATTACTTCTAGTTCGTTCTTTTCAACCATTCCACCACAAAATTAGCCATTGGAGTGCTTTGTATCCTAAGAACATGCTGAATATGGACAAGGAGGTAACACAGAGCAACTGAAATACCATTAACATGAGTGATGCTTATAATTGGCTTATGGATGCCATGATCCTGTGGGTCAGACTTTCTTGAATGACCTGGGTAAAATTTTGGTTGCTCCTGAGGACCCTGTCAAGGTTCCCTGATATTTTGCCTCCAAGGATCAAGTGACTTGAAGCATGGCACTGCACATAACCCTGTTAACTGCTCCAGGAATCCTGGAAACAGGGGATCAGGCCTTTCTACCATCACCACAGTGAGACATGGACCAAATCACTCCCTTTGGTGACCACACTTTCCATCCTGGGGCACATAGGTACAAAACACACACAGATACAACAATAAATACTGCATCAAGATAGTGAATGTTTCAAGAGAATCTAACTAAATAAAAAAATCTAACCCAGCAGAGACCCCTGACAGGTCTTATTTTCTTTTAGTTTTGTTTTTCTTCCTTTAGCACATCATCTACCCAAATTCAAATCTGATGTAGACTTACAAAAACTGCTCCCAGCTTGCTGTGGTGCTCAAATGGCAGCCTGTCCTTTCCCATGCATTTTCATTAATGTCTCTCATCACTAAACTTTCTTTACAATTAAATCCCAAATATTTGAAAGTTAAAATGACAGAAGTGAACAGCCCTGACTGAAAGAAGTATTAGTCCTCCCATTTCTGCCAGCATAGATAGGAACATGTGTGCTCTTTGGAGGCAGTAAAGTTCACTGTAAAAGTTTCCTAAATCTTCCTGTTTTGATTATTCTGGTTTGCATGGAGCAGACCAGACAGTATAATTCAGAGGTTTCATTTCCACTTTCATTTCAGCACTTCTTTTCTACTAACTAGCCTACTTCCTGAATCATCTAAGGCAAAGTGAGCAAAATGAAAACACTCCTGGAAATCTACAAATCAGTAGATAAAATAACAGGTTGATCAATTTGCTAAGATGAAATGGACTATAGCTCATTTTCAAAGAATCAGATAGTAAAAATGCTTATTTTTACAGTAAACTCTTCAGTGATCCTAGGATTTAAACAGTCCTCAAAAAAAAAAAAAAACAAAAACAAAAACAAAAAAAAAAAAAACCCAAACCAAAACAAAACAAAACAAAAAAAACCAAAAAACCAAAAAAAAAACACAAAAAAACCCCAAAAAAACCCAGGGTTTAGGATTTTAGTTTTCTTCTTTGTTGATTAGAAAATATGTTTTTCCCACCTTGGAAAGGACAAATACAAAAAATGTGTCCCTAATGTTAGCTGAATTTAACTCTAGACTTCCAAAGCTCCTGTGAAGCTCTTGTGGTCTCCTCAGCAGGGCAACAAAGACAGTGCACCATTTGCAACCAAGTCCTGCCAGAAATTTCAGACAACAGGGCAGAATAAGCCCAAAAGACAAGTCAGTTTTAGCTCTTGTGTTTTTCTGCAGCAGTTTTGAAGAAAGTGCTGTTCCTTACTCTAAAGAGAGGTAAAATTCTCTGTTGAAAGCTCATGGCTTCTCAGGTTTAGGCTTTTTTTTCTTGTCAAAGACCAGTTCACATACAGCCAAGAGATGAATGGAGTTTTCCCAGGCCCCATCTAACACTTCAAATGAAGGCCACCTTCTCTCTCATGGACAGAATCATAAGCATAAAAGGCATGCTTTTGATGCACTGACAAATCACCTGCCTTCAGATGGCTGTTTATTTCATAAAAACATTACTTCTTTCATGAAAATAGCTTTCCTGCTTAAATAATAGGACTGAGTCATATCTTAGTTTGCACTGAATACTGATGATATGAAACATACAGCTTGTATCCTTAAAAAATTTCGACTTCAAAATACTGGGCTTGATACTTCAAAATAGTGCTGCATTAACTGAAGGACAACTGCAGGACAAGCTTTAATGTAAATGAAAATCTAGAAGAACGATTTCTGCTACTCACCAGCACACTGATTGTTTTCATCCAGCTGGAAGCCGAAGCGGCAGATGAGAGGTCGGGTGGCAGTGGGGTAGTTGGGGCCGGGGCCGGGGGCGGGGGGCGGGGGATACACGTTGGAGTAAGGACTCAGGTAGGGCGAGCGGTACACCGGGTTTGTTCGGGGCACGCATAGGTAGCCGCCGTTCTGGTTGACACACACCATGTCTCCTCTGCAGGCCTCAGGAATAGTCCGACATTCATCAATATCTGGAATGAAATTGCAAAGGTTGAAAGAGAGATTGCTCCTTAATGGCACCTATCAAAGAGTAGTTAAATTTTTTTTTTTTTTTAAAACTTTGCAAAAAAAGAAATATGTTCTCCATCAAGTGGCTAATCCTTCCTTGTGGTGTCTCACTTTGAAGTTAGATTGTACTAAAACAGGAAACTTCCCTTATATGCAACATATCCTGTGATCTGCCTGTTTTACTCCACTATTAGAGGATAGAGGGAGAGGACAAGACCTGCTTTGCTATTCCATAGAAGCTTGGTTTAAACTCTGGTTTACACATGGCTGCAGCATGCTACTGCCTGTTCCTGCTGGAGGATCTGTCCAAACCACAACATACAGATCAGGATTTCAGAAACTGATGGTTTGGTCTGCCCAGCTGTGAAATTTGGATCCTGCTTTGGAAGTCTCGAGTTCCTTCCCTCCAAATTAGGGATGCTCAGATCTGGGGACACAGTTCAGGCGTCTTTCTTGCTTTCACTGAGATTGTGGCTGAATTAAATTTAGAAAGATACAACTGGTTTAGCCAAATTGAGCATTCCCCTGGCTCTTGGGCCACAGAAACAGTAGGCTATGGCAGGACAATCTGCTGCAGGTGTTTCCCTTTGTGTTTGGGGGACTCTATGGATGCAGAAAATGCTGCCCTGGAGACTGATTGCCAATGACAAAAAGATGCTACTGGGCAAAATGCAGATTTCCTTACACTACCTCAACTCAGTTTACTTGGAGTTTCAGTTTCTGAGAATGGAAGACTTTATTTGAACCTGCAGGTGGAGACAGGCAACATAGACAATAAATCCTGAATTTGAAGGAGAAATAGAAGGAGGGTGAACAGCCCTTGTCCTTTGGCAGCCACATTGAGCTCCTACCAAAATGCATCACTGTTGTTTTAGTAGCCCTGACATCCTGTCAGTATCACAACAATGTCAAAGATCAGTGCTATGTAAAGGCGCACACACACACACACACACACACACATTTATATATACTCATATTTTTTGTATATACATGTATACAAACACACATATCTGTCACAAAGTAAGAACTTTTCATCTAAAACATAGTAAGAGCAACACAATGTTAACTCAATAAATTCAGGATTTCTGAACCCAAATGTAAATGTATTGATTTAATTAAAGTCCTACCTAAGCATTGCCCAGAGGCACGGTCCAGGTCAAACCCATTAGTGCATTGCTGCTAAAATGAGAGAAAAAAGGACACTCAGTGATGGTGAAATAAGAGGTTTGCAGAGTCAAATGTTCATCTGGATTGTTACGATTAGTACAACTGTTCAGCATGATACAGTACATGAAAATAAAGCTCCTTCCCCAGGGGACAGTCAGCAAGCCATGAACCTGAGGCCTCAGCACAGGTTCCAGCCCCTTAGCTCAGGAGTGGCACCCTCAGGTGATGGCAGTGTCAGGCTGCTCCTCTGCCCAGGGGTCACCAATGTGTTATGAGTACAGGGGTACAATGTGTTATGAGTTGTTAGCACAGAATTACCGTCTTCTAGTTTAGGGTCTTGGTTTTGCCAGAACAGGGGGGTTCATCTCGAAGGTCCTTGTTAAATCTCCCACAGGCTCTAAATCTCCCCAGACAGCCCATTCAGCACACAACACGTCAGACATTGACTCATCCAGAGCCGCAGTTGAAACATAACAAGCTTAAAAAATAAGGCTTTTCCTGTCCACCAAACCTTGTGATTTTTAGAGAAGAAATCTTTATAGAACACATTATAGGTATTCAAGGTTACTGGAAGCCTTGTTTCTTCCTGCTCTGCTGGTCATCATCAGGGCTGCAGCCTTGAGTCTTCAGTACCTCCTCAGTGACCTCAGCATCTCTAAATTGGTGAAAGTCCTAGTTTCACCAGGTTTGAAAGCCTTCTAAAATTATTCCCTGCTCTTCCTAATTTTTGACTGGGCCTCCAGCTATTTAGCAAGGGGCCAAGCAATTGACATAAGCACAGGATCTTCCAGTAAATAGGTTGTATTAGGCAATGTAAGCAAGAGATATCCAGGAAACAGGAACCACTGAAGCAACCAGTGGACAGAGGGATGGAGTGTGTTCAAGATTCTTCCTTTTTTGTTGTTTCTTAATGATAAAGACACTTATTTTTGGACTTTATGGAAGAAATGAGTGGAAGAGTAAAGGACTTAATTGATGTTAGGAAAAGTAGTAAGTTGTAGATGGAAGACAAAGGGTTAGAGGGGTGGGTCATTGCAGGAACCAGGGACAGGACATGAGGTGAAACACTGTTTGGACTGCACCTGACACTGACACATATGAATACACAAAACCACTGCTAGAAGTGTCAGACAAGTATGGAGGAATTCTGCCTTCATTTGCTTTGGCATTCCAAGATGTTTTAGTATCACGTTGTGGAAAGCCAAGATATTCTAATGGGAGAATGTATAATCACCCTCATGTTTTAAAGAATATATGTACTCCACCTTTTGTTCTCCTTTTTGAGTACATATCCTATACCTAGGTTAGCTGGAAAAGCTCAAATAGTTGTTAACAAAATTATTTTGTTTTGGTCAAAAAATGATGATTCAAAACCCCTGAAACTACTGTAGAACTGGTTTCCACAACTTTCTAGAACTTTAGTCTAGAAAAGATTCCAATATTGTCAAAATTACCAGTTTCAGTATCTTCAGAAAGAACTCATTGCTGTCATTTCAGCTTCAAGTTTCTTTTTCAAAGCAACTTCAAAAATCAATTGATGTCACAAGATGTTTTTATAAAAAATGCAATGTAAACAATATTTTTTAAATTATAAAAACAAACCCTTAAAGACATCTCAAAAATTCTCCAGAGGCATGAAGAGAATTTCCCGTACAGATCCAATGATCACAAAAATATCAATAAGCATGTCCTGTGCAGGAAATTTTCAATGTAATAGAAGAAAAACAACTACATTTCAGAGACTTTTGGCAAAGGTATTTAGAAACACAGCTCTGGATACCAAATATATCTGGACTATCAGCTAGAGATCCAAGCAACATGCCTGTAGGAACACTTTTTCCTGATTTAAAATTACTTGGAGGCTGAGCACACAAAGAACTAATGATTCTGCTGTTTCAAGAACTGGACTGCTTTTCTTCTATCCACCCTCTTGAACGGAAATGGGTTTGGGCATAAGTGAAAATGAAAACTGGGATACAGTCATTCAGGATCACAGTCCAAAATTTAACAGTCTTAAGACTTGATCCTGCTGTACACAGAAAATATGTATTTCTATGAATGAATTTTCCAAATATGGATGTTTCTCACAATAGAACTGAGCAGTCTCTGGTTTCATAGCACGGTTTTTCTTATTTCCTGTTCCAGAAGTGTTCAGTTTAGAGGCAGAATCAGATTTTCAGTGAGGTCCAGGTTTCTACAGGGATATTTTGCTGAGCTGGCAAGGATGAGTCAATAAGCTCAATCCATGTTCAGCTCCAGAATCCTGCTGGCTCCAAGTTCTCCCTTCTAAACCCTTAGACCACACAACTTCCTTTCCATGTAAACCCCAGACCACAGAGCTTCCTATCCACCTGCTAGCCAGTTAAGTTTCATGCCATATAGCACTTCAGTACAAACCAGTACACACATCTCTGCATGCACCTCTCACCTGTGCTTTTCCAGGGCTTGAAAGGCAGACAGCCAGTGTGAAAGCAGTCAGTATCCTGTAATGCGCATAGAAAATAGGCTGAAAACCTTCTGATATCCAGGCTTATTACATAGAATTACATACACATGGACAAATTAATTTCTAGTGACACTCCAGTGTGTTCCACAGTTTTGCTAACACGAATTTGGCCCTTGTAGAAGGAGTAATATAACTGTGGGCTAGATTCAGGTCTCAGAGCCAGTGACTCAGATGGTCCTATGGTTTTACGCAACTGGGATTGAAACCAGACTGTACATGTCTATGGACTAATCTGATTTTTATGACACCCCATGCAGCAGCAGTTAAATGAACAAGTGTGCAATATTCAATAAAGCGGTTTTTCCCCTCTCTGACACCTTTCTTTTGCAAAAATGAAAGCTTTTCTTGCACACTGTGCATGTTTTACAGATGGGTAAACCCAAGCAAGGCCCTGCCTAAGCTCACAGCGTAAAGTGTTGGCAGGGCTGCAGACATGTCACGCAGGAGGTCCTGAATCCAAGCCAGCTGCTCCAACCGCTAAACCGCATTTCATCCCCAGGAGGCTCTATCTGAGATGAATCCATTTTCTTGGGCCAGATTCTGTCCCTTTACTCAGTCTTGAGAAGACACACTGTGCCAGGTCACCAGCTACCAGAAGCTGTTATCGTCAATGGAGCCTTCCCCAGGTATACCATCTTCACATCTAGTGCTCCCTACTGGGTCTCTCTCTACTGCAACTGAAAGACGAGGCTCCCTCACTAAAAGAGCCCTACCCCTACTTTTGGAGCTCCTTACCTGGAGCATAAAAATTATGGGCAAGTAAACTTCCACCTCCAAATATTTACTAATGGATAGAAAACCATGAAAGCACAGTCAGCAACTACTTTTTTCTAGGTCCTGTGGATTTCAGTGTTTTGCTGCTGATTTATATAAAACTTCCTAGTATCATTAGACCCACACCTTGCTTATCTTGGATTGTAATTCTAAATGACAACTGGATACAATACATTCCCACAAAACCAGTACAGGAAACGGGATATTTTAGGTAGCCTTAGTTCTGCTACCCATGTGAGCTGCCAACTTTCTCTCTTAGAGCTGTCCCTGATTTCCAGAGTGCAAACTGAGCTGCTGAGCAAGACCTACAAATGCATCAGACAAAACCACACACAATGACCGACACATTACAACAAATTGGACAAGCTCTTGAAAAGTAAACATAAACCCTAAAACGGTTGTTCATAGTGCTGTGGAGACAGATTTTGCTCATTAGCAAATTTTGTGTGACAAGAAAAGGCAAATTTTGCACAGAGTTTTCCTTGGAGTCCAATGTAAAGCATTTAAACTACAATTTTGTCCATTTAGGCTTGCACTTAATTTATTGATTCCTCAGATATTTTGAAGAGATTTTAAAGTGTGCAGTTCTATAAAGACTGCATACTGACTTTGCATAGAGTGAGAAAAGCATTGGGAGGGAGTACAACAGGTTACAGCAGAATACTGACATATGCAGCAACTGGGCTTTGCTGCACATTGCTGCAGGACAGTGCACGATAACAAAATCCCCCCTAAAACAGTAAGACAAAACTCAAACATTTTTAGACAGTCTTTAGTTTCCTTTGCTATAAGATGATATATTCTTTCCTCTTGGTGGGGGAGTGACCTTACTGCCTCATGCATGTTCTGTCTGCACCCATGATCTCAATTTGCTCATTACTTTAGATCTAAAATCCCCTTAAGAATTATTAACAGACATGCAGCACAACCTATCAACACTACATGCAGCTGGCCACAGTAGCTTGCCCAGCAGGCAAAATATTTTAAACTAGTAATTAACTTCTGCAATAGTAACTAATTTACTTCAATCAATCACTGCAGCCAGTGGGATTGTTGCTGCTGCAGTTCAGCGCTCCCGCAGATGCGCAGAGTATAAGCACAGATCAAGAAGGAACTCATCAGAGACAGCACAGCTTTAATAACAGGCAGATTGTCTTTCCCCACCTCTGACCATTGAGATCCCAGCTCTTTTCAAATGGCTTTTGCAAGTGGATTGGCATAACATGCCCCTGCCACAGCTATTTTCCACAAGTAGGTTTCCCGTCAGTAAGCAAAGAAGTTTCATGCATACCACTTACCTTCTTAATCCTTGCATGTCCAAAACCGTTGGGGAAAGGTGGAAAAAACCCAGAGTCTGTGCTGATGAATAACTAGAAAGTTTTCCAAACATTACCCTCTGCTAGCGCTTCAGTTCCTCTGTCATTTATAGTCCAAAGAATGAAATGGCAAGTAATGGAGAAGATCGGGAGCCGTCTGTACCTCCTCAGACACTGGAGAGAATACAGAGAAAGCACCTGGTTTTGCTTAGTTCTCTTCTGTAATTCAGCATTAAACCAATTGGAGGAGGAATGTTAAAAATGAACACTTCATTTTCTAAGTATGTTAAACAATGCAAATGGGGGCCTCAGCCTGGGACAGCTGGTTTAGATTACAAAGCTCACCAACTGGCTAGACTCCTCACAACAACCTCGAGGAGCCTGCCAGGATAAAACACTAACAGCTTGAAGGAAAGCCTCTCCCGCTGCAAACTTCACAGTTAAATGTGCCTCAGAGCAGAGAGCACCGTTATTGGACAGAAACCCTTATCAAGGGACTGGAGAAGGGAAGGGATTGTTTTCCTTGCTCTGAGAACAAAAAAAGTCAGGCTTTTTTGGAGGCCCTCTAGCTGGTGTCCTGGACAATGAATATGCAACACTCGCTGCTCTGTGCCAATGGCATACTGATGAAAGGTCTGACCCCCTGGGAGGTGAATAACTCAAATTCATGATGATCGCAGCTACAGGAACTATATTGCTTGGGGATTATTTAAAAACAGGAATAAACAAATTAGACATTCAAAGGAAAACAAATGGTTTGTCTGCAAACACTGGCTCTTTTTAAAGTGACCCCATGCTTAAGGGAGCAGTTTATGATATGAAATATTTCTTCAGGAAAAGCATAACTTGCAGATCTCCAGTTATGACTGAAGAGGAAGGAAATAAAGTACTTTTTCAGGTGTTTTGCAACTTTGCCACAGGCAGAGCTTTAGTAGGTCAAGAAGAACATTTATGGGATGTGAAGGTAAGCAATAAGATGCAGCAAAGATTATAGTGGATCCAAAGATGAACACTGAAATTAAAGACAGACATGGACATTAAACAACTACTTTGAATTTCTGTTGAGTGTCCCATTTGAGAAAACCCTTTATTTCTAAGGAACCTGAAATTATTATCATACATCTCTGTGTAACAGATTGAGAAATAGAAGTACAATTGATATAACAGATAATATAAAATTTGCCTCTAAGCATCAATATCCAGCTTGAGATACAAGGACTGCTTTAGAGGCACTGAGCCCCCACAAGTTGTATTGGAGCCAAAGGGAAGCTCGAGACCTCTGTATCTTGTTAACTGGCTGTAATTACCTTTCAAAAATGACAGCACCAGAGGCTCCAGGCCGTTTCTGACAGTTTGACTTGTTTGCATCACTTGCACTGCATGGAAAATTAAACACTCACCTGGAATCATTCAGTCTATAGATTGGCAGATAAACAAGAACCAATTTACTTACTTTTAATAAAGTTCCCAAAAACCTAACAAAAACTTGCACAAGGGATTTCTGAAGAACCTGCTGGGCATGTTGTGAAGTTTTGTTGTGGGTCAGAAAACAGGCAAGAGAGGATAGAAAGCAAAGACCAGGAAAATTTTAATTATGGCAAATATTTAACAGTGAGTATTCTCACTGCTCCATACCATCAGAGTTTCTCAGTACACTCAATAACCTGGACAGCTAACAGATATAAGAGTAGCAGTGCTTACTGTATGTTAGAAGTGTGAAAAATCTATTGAAACAATGAGAAACAGCTTTACAGGAAAGCAAATGCTCTGTGCATCCAGCTGTATGGATGAAGAGCTTGCTTCATCTGATAATACTTCACTTGCTAATCCACTGAATTTTTCTACAATCACATGGTAAAATCATTGCATGCATGCCAGAATCACTGTATGAGTGCAGCACCAGTCTACTCCCAAATAGTTGCCTCAGAGTTCTGATCCATCAGCCAACTGGCAGAGGTGCTCCAGCCCTGGAGACAGGAGGTGAATCCAGATCTCACCACCTAAGGGGCTCCCTTAAGAAGAAATACTGTACAAATGTTTTGATTTTTCCTGTCTCCATCTGACAGCTGGAGTGGATAAAAACCAGAGTATAAAAAGTGTACCAAACCACAACCTGGGCTAGTTTACAGCTTGGTGACTGTTTTTTTTCCAAAATAAAAGGATTTGATGTTGTGGCTAAGTGGAATTTCTGCAGTACCTTTCTATAACTACCATCAGTCACAAAACAATGAGATGAAACCACAGCCTTTTCACAACTCTGTTTGGTATGAAGGGTTGTATAAAGGAAGGATTTTGTGGTGTATAAGCCCCCTTTTGTTCACCCTATAGAAATGAACAATTTGATGCATCTTTCAACACTCTGTGCTAACACCTTCAGCATTTATGCTTAAGATGGTGGCTAAACTTCATGTGTAGTGGTGCTCTCACTTCAGTGGTCTCAAATATCCCTCCAAATGATAAAATCCATTACTTTATTTAGATTACCTTGACATTGCCTTTGTCTTCATGAGGAGATGCAGAACTGTCCCAGTATAAAATAGGGCTCTGATAAATAACTATGTGCTCAAAGTTTGCTTCGTGCATAGCTAGGGTTGAAACCATATCTCCAATTAAGACTGGATTTTGAAAATTGTGTAATATACAATAAGGGCGACATAAAATGTGCTGTATAACTTTACCCTCTTTGGATGAGACAGCTGCACATGGGAATTGAGCCATGCTCCTGCAGATAAAGCACTGGATGAACAGGAGCCCTCAACACTGGAGAACATAATCTGACAGATTCTGAATGCTAAGACAAAAGCAGTAAATAGGTCAGGGAACTTAAGAATAGTTAATTATACTTATCATCCTGAACAGAAAATCTTCCTTGCAGAAACAAGTAATCCTCTAAATTTCACAACATTTCATCTCCTTTTTTAACACCTGATTTTGTTCTTACATTTTGCCAGAATCACATCTCTCAAACACCCTTCTTGGATGTTCTTGTCACTTTTTAGAATTCCCCCACTCTGAACATTTTCAAGAAAATTTTAAAACTGTGAGAAGAGTGAAAGCATACAACTCTGTATGGTGGTAGGTCTGTGAGCCCAAAGTCATTCTACGTGCCAAGTCATAGACATCTTTTACCCAGCCCCACAGACGTAAATTCATTAAAGGAATTTTCCAGTAACTGACACTTTCGGCCCTACATGTCCAAGCTTTTGATGCTAAAAACATTAATTTTGCTCCTACCAAATCTTATGGAACCAAACGTTTTTACCAGCAAAAATGGTAAAACAGCAAAACTGCTGGGCACTTGCAGAAACAACAGTGTTTTGCTAGCATCTAAGCTCTGTGAGATTCACAAGTTGAGCTTTTGCCTAACATGGAGATTGAACTAAATGTTCCTGGAGACTGCCAAGTAAGCAAGCTTTTGATATTGTCACATGTTGATGTTAAAACACAGGCAGTGATTTGACATACACACATCTCACCCTAATGCCCCTTGTATAGCACCACGCTGGAAACAGGGTCTCAAACCCTAATTCTGCCTGAGAAAGAGTAGCACTCATTTCTTCCACCTCTCAGGAAAGAATCTCAGCTGCAAACTCCAGGTGTGTGGGGAGGGTTGCCTATAATTTTTCAAAGACTACCTTAGATTATCAGCTGAGGTCTGCTTCGCTCACTGTCTGAATTATAATTGCCATCTCATAACATGACTGATGAAATAACCTGCTCCAGATGGCTCAGGCCAGAAGCTCAAAAGCACAGTGCTACACATATTTTCCTTTCCTAGCCAAACATAACACAAGCTAAAATTAACAGTGAAAATTATCATAGTATGTAATCGTAAAGACATCAGTAGTGCTAATTAAAATGTACTGGGAATGTAGGGTCCCTGAGGTGTTGTGGTGTGTTGATCTGCAGCTCACAGTACAATTTTTAGGAAGGAGAAAACGTAACAGTTCCTGTTGTGATGTCATCTTTTGGGGCTCAGCTGCCTCAACAGTTCCCACCTGCATGAGATATCCATGCAAAGCGGAGCCAATACAGCACCCTTTCCTTTCTCCTGTGCAGGGATGTCACCTGTCTGTCTGAGGCACGTGTTCCTTTGGCCAGAGCATACTGCTGATCTCATTGCTTCCAAAGAGCAGCGTGCTGAGCCCACTGCAGTGTTGTACCAGGTGGTCTCACAGTGCCCAAGCACATGGAATAAACCCTTAAGATCCTTGGTTTATTCTAACTCTGCATATTTGTCTTGGTTTCAGCTGGGGTTAAACCACACCACCCCATAGCTGTACTTTCTTTGCAGGTCTGTGGTCACTCCGATACCAGTTTCTAACAGCCAACTCCTTTCAGGATAGAAATCACCAGTGGAAAGCACAGGCATCACTGTACCCATTCTGAAATGCAACTACTCTAAACATGGACCAATACCTGACTCCAATTTACTGCTTTGAAAACATTACTTGCCCCTTTGGATAAGGAGTATTAGGATCTAGCAGGTACATACCAAAACTCCATCAGTTTAAAACAGCCCACTGAACTGCATCTACTGTAAAACAGAACCATTTCAGGACTATTCCCTCTAGTGAGATCAGGTTTGTGGTTCATGATCACCTGTTTAGCTGTAGTACTTTCTAGGACAGTCTAAGAAGATGCCTGAGGCAAAAAAGAGTAATATTCTTGGAAGAATTCTTCAGTATTGTCCAGGGTTTTTTAATCCAATAAAAGTAAGGTAAAAAAGCAAACTAAATAATTACCATAACTTTCTCAGGAAAAAAAATAGAGCCTTTCACAGCATTTTATGTGACAACTCTCAGCAGAGAGTAATAATTATTCATGGCAGTAGTTTGGAACAGCCTGCAACATTCTTGAGTTTTCAATCCTTAGATGACTGACATTTGTACTTTTAAAATATTTTCCTGTAAAAAGTGTATAGAACATCATCCTTTGCCTAAAGACAAAAGATATATTTGAGAACATCCATCTCCTCCTTGGTTGCTCTAAGTATCCAAGAACAAGGTGCCCCAGACCACTGTTCATATTTTACTTCTTTTTCTGTTGAATCTCAGCATAGCTCTGGTAACTGCAGTTCACATTTTGCCTGAAACTAGACAGATATTTTAGTTTGTTTTTGTTTATTTTATAAGATTGACATGTACATAAACTGGGCTGTAGCCTTCTCTGCATTTTTTGTCAAATGGTCTAGACAATGTGGTTGAAAACAATGCTCTTTAATCTTGTGACAAAATGTTTACCAGCCCCTTTTAACAGCAAGCGTAAATACTTTATGGCCTGTTTCAGCTAATAATGACCTTCCATAAATAAAGACCTAAAACTCTTAATACTTCTGGACCAAGACTAAAGTCTGTTTCACTATTGGAGCAAGCCAACATTCAGTCTTCACAAGTGCCTGGAATACATAAACCATTGGGCTCCAATTACGACCAGACAGTTAGAAGTATGTACTAAAACCCTCCTTAGAAATATTCAGGACTGATTTATTTTATGCTGAAATGCCTCAAGACTGCTGTGTTTTTCACAGTTTCCCAAGCCCTTTACTAACACAAGCACCACACTGGGCATGTCTGGCAGCATCGGGTGGCACCTTAGAGCAGCTGACTGGAGCACTGCTTCACCTTTACTGGTTAACCTGGCAGCTTTCCCTGGCTGCTGGGCATCAGTGCCAGTAAAACATCAGCTTCATCTGTGCTTCCTCAGCTCCCAGGTACTTTAATTCCAGCACATGGAACTTATACTTTAGGTGGGTTTTGTGTTTGGGGTTGGTTGTTTTTTTTTTTTTTTTTTTCCTCAGATTCAGTTGGGCATCCTTTCTCCTTTTTATTCTGCTTTGGCAATTCACTTTGTTTTTATCCAGAGCAAAAGATCCAGCCACTGTAACATTGAGCATATTCTGTGTTTTCCATTAAAACACTTCAGGTTCTGAATAAACCCAAACAAGTCTGTGGAAATGCCATCTCTCAACAGGGGTGTATGAACGTTCACAAGTATGTGCACTATTTTTGTAAGGGCACCTGCCAGAACCCTGGTGATGAATCCAGAGTAGAAAATATTCGACATCAACCCTCTCTTCCAGAGCTTCTCTTCTTCCAAGTGGTGGAAAACATTGCCTTTTTAAACATGCTTCACTCTCATAGGTGAATGAATACAATATAAGCAAAGACTCCTGGCTTCTTTCTCCAATAAGACAGCACATTTTTGGGTCTTTTCCTTATCTTAGGATTTTTGGCGTTATATGTTAGTCAAATACAGGAGTGGCAGAAAGTTTCCCTATAAGGAGAGAAATAATTTTGACTGTTTTGTGCTTTCTCAACTGCTTTCCTAACCCCAGAAGACATTTATAAACTTTCCTTCAATTTAAGAACTACTACACTTAATTTACTTACTCCCAGAGCAGGGATGACACCATTTCACAAATTACCCGTTTACTTTCGTGACCTACCCATGCCATTCATAAGAATTGCCTGAGAAACTGGGTGGTAAACATGATCTGTGTTGTCTGTTGGTTTTCAGACCTTTTATTCACTGCTCTGCAGCAACAAGTGCTGCTGTAAGGCAGCAATTGAGCATGCTGAACATAGAAATCCCACTGAACAGGGATGTACTCCCATTTCTTAGTTGTGCTGTAGAGCTTACAAAGTCTTGAAACTGGAGGCAGTTTCTAACACAGTCTTATTTTTTGTGTGTGTGTGTTTTTTTTTTTTTTTTTTTTTTTTTTTTTTTTTTTTTTTTTTTTTTTTTTTTTTTGTTTGTTTGTTTTTTTAAATTTTATTTTCTGGCCTTTGCCTTGAGGTGCACTGCTTGCCACAGCAGAAGGAGATGAGCAGTAGCAGGAGTTCCCCGTTCAGAAGCAGCCTGGCCATGCCCAGGGCTCCCATGCATTCAGGAATTGTGAGGTACCAGAACCTCAAGCAGCCATGTGAAAAAGTCAGTGGAGCTAGACCCATCTTCCAACACAGGCACTTGTACTGCATGTGGAGTCCATTGCCAGAGCCTGATAAATCAATCAGTCCCCATTTTGTCTACAGTTCCATAACAAAATTCAAGAAGTTGAAGTTGTGCCAGATAAAGAAAATAGAAAGGAACAAAAACTCTGACAGGTTAAATGTGAAAAACAGAAAGTCAGGCCAAGAAGGTTTGAGAAACAAATCATAAGAAGCATAAAAGCTAATAATAAATTCTTTCTCAGACACACCAAGAGCAGGAAAACTGCCAAATAGTCTGCAAAGCCAACAGATGAACAAGGTATACAAATAGTGCTTAAAAAAGATAAAATCACTGTAGAAAGTGAAATGTTTCTTCTTCATCTGCATTTGCTAGAGAAACTTCAAGAGATTACCATAGTGGAATAAAAGGAAACAAAAACAAAAAAAAAAAAAGGAAAAAAAGAAAAAAAAGAAAAGAAAAAAAAGAAAAAAGCAAAACCAAATCTGGTTTGGGAAGATATGTCTGAATTGAAATGCCAGCAGGAAACCTTGTAGAACAAATCAAGAAAGTTAAGAAAAACCATTCATCAGAAGTCACTTGACATTTAGAAATTAAGTATCATTAACTGAATTAAATATGACCATTTGCAACAGCTGAATTGTTTATCTGAATTGCAATCTCACACAAAAGTGCCTTGGTGCTAGAAGTAGTGAAAGTACCGAATACAATCCTGTATTTCATTGGTTTATGTAAAATGGTTAATAAAGTACAGAACAGTAAACCCAAAATATCTGGAAATCAGTAGCACAGCACAGGAGACAGGAAGAATGCCATAACGGAAAGGGTTATTAAGCATTGGAATGGACTGCCCAGAGAAATGGTGGAGTCACCATGCCTGGAGGTGTTCAAGAAATGACTGGATGTGTCACTTAATGCTACGGTCTAGTTGATGTGGTGATGATCCATCAAAGGTTGGACTCAATAGTCTTAAGAGTCTTTTCCAGCATTAATGATTTGGTGATCTTTTAGGCATAGATTTTATTGGAGATTGTCCTTAAGAACTACATATCTCAGAAAAACAGCTCTGCTCCATACAGAAGTATAGAGGTTTATTTTTGCATTTACTCTAGCTCTGTGCATTTGAAAATGGCTCTAGCCAACTCCGTTTAGAGCGTCTACTGAAATCTTTCCTTTCATGAACTAGATTGCCTAGTCCCATTTGGCCAGGGCAGTGAAGGCTTCAGGATGCCAGCAAAGCATCAGGTTATTTAATTATCTGTACAAGGCAGTTGAAACCACTGATTCAGTTCAGGAGACGAACATCAGAGTGCAGCGGGCTCCCGGAATCTCCAGCCCTGCCTACTTGGCAGGTTCTGGGAAGCACACTCTGTTCAGAGTCCGTAAGGACAGAGGTACCACCTGCAGCCCCTCTGCCTGCAGTGGTGCTCTGCAGGTCCTTCATCCAGAGCACTCTGCAGACAATGTGCTATTCAGTCGGCAGTTTGGTCCAGACACATCTGGCAATCCTAGTTATGACTCATTAATTTTCTTTAGAATCCTGTACTCCTCAAATTTTTTTAGTTTCATAATAAGCCTTCTCTAAGTTAGCTGAAAACTGTTACATCTGTTACTGCTCCTATTGTCAAAAAATAAGGCAGTGTTCTGTTTGCCTTCATTTTTATTGGCACCCACTACTTAAGCGTAGAGCGAAGTGCAGTCTAAGTATTTTCCAAATCTATTTCCAGAAAAAGTTTCAGTTTTAATTACTATTTTTCAGTGCTCCAGTCTACCATTCAAACCACTTTCCTTACTATAGCTTTACTCCTGCTACAATTTAGCATTGCATCCATGATATGGCATGTAAACCAAAACACACAAATGAACCAGAATCAACTCAGTAATTTGCTTGTAGTTCTGAAAATACCCTTTTATTACAAACAAAAACATCACTCAAATACTTTAATACCTTATAACAATAAGGAAAAGTACTGCAGGAGATAAGGAAACAGTTTTACATAAAGGTTAATTTTACAATCTGTGGTTGGCTTTCTCCATGACTAGCTGAAACCTGAATCCCTTATTTCCCTTTCCCTATGCAGCTTTTTGGACACCTGCCCCCAAACAGTGTCTGGAATCACTCTCATGATCTCTATTCTCCTGAGAAAGTGATCTTAGCACTCTCTACAACTACCTGAAAGGAGGATGTAGCCAGGTGGGAGTGGGCATCTCTTCTTCCAGGCAACCAGATGAGAGGACAACAGCCTCAAGCTGCCCCAGGGAAGGTTCAGCTTGGACATCAGGAGGAATTCCTTCACAGAATAAGTTGTTCAGCAATGACTCTGTGCCACGGTCTAGTTGACAAGGTATGTTTGGTCAAAGCTTGGACTCTGTGATCTCAGAAGTCTTTTCCAACCTAATGGATTCTGTGAAATAATGTTTGCAGCTTGCATCTCTTACATTTGTTCCCATTTAGGAACTAATATTCTTATCCAACTTCTTATCCCTGATTTACTCAAAACTGCTACTACCTCTAACTGTTGCTCTACTTACATCCAGTTGCCACTTTGTTGTTTAGGCTAAATATATTTTTTTGGTCACACTACACTAACTGTTCAGGAAACTAATGGATCCAGGCTACCTAAGTTGTACAAATGAGGGTAGATTTAGTTCTAAAAATCTAGCTGACTCCACCAAACTTAATGTGGGCTTCTGTCTTTCTCTGCAGCCTTGAAAAAGTAAAAATCATTTTCAAAACCTTAGAACAGCCTTAGCTCCCTATTCCCTAATTTACTTAGATTTGAACTGTTATAACTCTTGAGCATTCTGTTCTCAGAGGGTTGTTTAACAGTGCTTCTCATTCTAGGGAGTCAGGAGATTTTACTACCTCAAAATCAACCATCTGACTTTGCTCACCTTGTATGAGAGCCTTAGCAGAAAGGTGCCAAATGACAAAATATGCACCACTTGCAGCATGTTACACACTTCTTTTTTCTAATCCCTTGGTCTATTCTATAAAAAAAAATAGATACTAAGTGGCTGTACTATAGTGCTGGCTGATAGCTACTATTTCATAAGAGACATGAAATAAATAATTCCTAGCTGCCTCAAATCCGTAAAACCCCCTTGGTCTGTACTTCTATACCTGATCATGCTGCAATTCAATCCACCTTGCAGGCAGCATCTGATGTCAAAAATGAAAACCTTGGGGTTCACCACACAGTACTGGCCATATTCCCTTTACCTTTGTGATACTGGTTGATATTCAAACAGTATCCAGCAGCTCTCTGAAGAGTTAGATGTCCTTTACACTAAGGGATATTCAAACAGTATCCAGGCAGCTCTCTGAAGAGTTAGATGTCCTTTACATTAAGGGAGATAGAACATTTCAGGTTGTTGGTACAAGGGTCAGCTCACTGATTTTGTTAACAAACACAAAACATGGGTATAAATAACTTGTTTCTCTGATACCATTGGTCTGTGGCCTGTCAGTGCTTGTTGCAATGCCACATGTCACAGGGCTTCTAAACTCTCTTCTATCATAAACTGGCAAAACCCTCTAATAGTAGTTGACCATAATTCAAATATCATACTTTTTCACTTTTCCCACAGACTACAGATAGGGTAGGATTTGATTAGATACTAAAAATAAATTCTTCCCTGTGGGGGGGGTGAGATGTTGGAACAGGTTATTCAGAGAAGCTTTGGATTCCCCCCACTGAAGTGTTCAAGGGCAGGTTGGATGGGGCTTTGAAAAACGTGGTCTAGTGAAAGGTGTCCTGCCTATGACAGGGGAGTTGGAACTGGACAATCTTGACGGTCCCTCCCAAACCAGGCCATGTCATGATTCTATGAAAATACCAAAAACCCAGCAATATATCAACACAAGCAATAAGAAGACATCAGTTAACTGCAAAGTCTTCATGAGGTATGTGATAATGCGAAATACTTACGAGGCAAGCATCTTCCATTCTGTCTCTCTTGCTTTAGCCACCAGTCACTCCAATACACAGTCCAGACCACCTGCCTTGTTGGTAACTACTTGTGTAAAACGGTCAAGAATGACAAAAAGAAACAACAATAAAATGCAAGGGATTGGCACTTGGTAAAAAAACTGAGTTATTTCTACACTGGTCACTATAATGTATGAAATTATATTGCTGTGACTAGCTGGTGTAATGCAGGGAAGTTTAAAAACTCCCAAACCTCACACCGTGCATTCCTTTACAGTGGCAATTAGAAAGATGAAGCAGTTACTTCCTTCTCTGTGCATGGAATGCAGGATAAGCAAAGAACAGCAAAAAAATTAGAATGTCTAAAGAGAAGAATGGAAAACCCTAACCTTCATTTTCCCCCCTTACATCAAGCTTGCAAAATGTATCTGCTACTAGAATTCTGTTACCTTACAACTAAAGATAACTGACAGCTTGTTAGACCAAAGTAGGAGAATCAGACACCTTCTTCTCCTTGCAAAAGCCACAGAAAAGAATTACATTAAATGAAAGAACGAAAAATTTCAGCTGCTGCACTAGTTCATAAAATCCAGAGACTTTTTTCCCTCATGCTGCTGTGTGAAAAACCCACACAATCAACAGGACAGACTACATGAGTCACGTATGTACATGTGGGAAACTGGTAAGGCAACTATATATGGAACAGTTATCAAGAACAAAGTAAACACAGAAGAAAAATTAGAGGAAAAAATATATCTGCTAATCATTCAATGAAAACAAAGCGTTAATGTTTGTAATAGTCTGTGAAACATTCAAAGAAGGAAGAAAGAAACAAAGTAATGATGTTGTTCTATATTTTTCTGCACAAAAGTACTGCCTGGAACACAGAGGCCAGATGATTTCTAACACAGCATCAAACCACACCAATGTACCTGTGGAATAAGCCTTAGAAAAGCAACCTCTAAGCCATGAGGATTTTCTCCATAGTTCAACAGAGCTTACCTTCGAGGACTTAAGGACTGAAGCCTTTTGTCTCTCTGCTGGAAAAGATTTTCATCTCCATCAAGGAGCTTAATGAGAACTCAAGTTTTTCAGTACCTCTGCTTGGTATTAGACTTCCCTCTTCAAACTCATAGCTTAGTGTATAAACAGAACTGATTTACAGCATGCAGAAATAAATAGTCTTACTATGTATTCTTTATTGGAATTTAGAAAGCTTCCTGAAAGAGAAATGTACATACTAAGTTCTCTGCAGTTAAAGTAGAAAAAAGTGCATTTAAAAAGTTAAGAACTGCTCAGTTAGTATCTTCAGAGAATTGTGAGCAGCATGACTCCATTTGTAAATTACAACACGTAAGTCACATAATTTTTTAAAACTAACAATTTCCTTCTGCTTTGGCTCCTCAAAAGGCAATTTTATTGCAAAGCAGCTATATATCATTAAACAGACATGACTACAAGACCAAGAGAGATTGCACAGAAGCCATCTGATTTCACTTTTCTTTATAACTGCTATATAGAAAAAAAAAAAAGTAGCTGTTCCAGTCCAGTTTAAATGAAGATGTACATTTGAATTATCTGACTGCAATATTCCCAGCTGAGGTAATTTGAGATTCTCATTATATTTATTACATAACATAAATTTTACTTTGGTAAATATGCGGCTGCTATCTTTTCAGAAATCGAACTGCCAAACTGTCCATAATTGGGTAAAAAATTTAAAATCAAAATCCAATATGGTAGGTCAATCCAGTTACAAATTTGCTAAGTCTTCCATGAAACATTACTATACTGGAGAAAAGGGTTTCAAATAGCTCTTAAAGTACAGCAAATAAAAAAACCTTTGCTAGGTTTCAAGGCAATAAACGAAATTCACTATATGACCTCTATATAAATAAATGCAAAGATTTCTTGCATTATTTTGGTTGATTCTGTACAAGTTCACTAATTAATTTTATTTAAATATAACTCTTACAACAGTTTTATCCAGAACCTTAATGAAAATGAAGAAGGTTGACAGTTCTAATATAGAACTTGCACAACAGTTATCTTAACACTGACTTAACAAGGAGTAAAAAGACGTAGAAATTACACATTTTAAACTGAAGATGTTTTATCTCAGATTCACTATGAGGATGACTCTTATTCTTTAGTATGCAACTTCATTCTTTACCTGTTAAACAAAGTGTACAAGTTATCACAGCAAAATTTACAGAATAATTGGCTTTGGCCTTGGTTGTACAAAGACCTATTTACACATTTGAGATAAGCAAGCACCTTCCTCCCTTTTAACTCTACACATGTGTTCAAGCTTTAAGTCTGTATTTGGATCTACAAAATCTTGCAAGATAAAAAGTCTTATATATACACCTTGGACCATTAGAGCACAGTGTCTATATATGTGAATGTTTCATCTGCTAAATTACCCATTCTTCATATGGATGTGGAGCCTCACTTCCACAGTTAACTCCTTGGTGCTGATGGGTTTGACTGCTGAAAGCAGCTGTTAGTCTGGGGGGGGTACACCTAATCACTGTGCAAAAAGATTAATGTGCCTCAAATTGCCCCCAAATGCAATAAAACTTGTAAGTAGGAGATACATGTCCAAAAGTACATTAAATAAACACCGTTAATTGGGTGCTTAATTTATTTTTTTCTAGTTCTGCTTCTTGAACATAGATGGCAGATCATTTTAATGGAAAAACAAATCTCAACACCAAAGAGTTAATGCTATCTATGCATATCCAAAATAACCCAGTATACCTAAGGTTTTAAAATCCTTTAATTTGTCTTGTGACAATCTAGGAACAAGACAGATTTTTTTCTCAGTTAAATATTTAACCCACACCCTGCTAAAATGAATGCCTGCTATACAGAAGGCAATTATTCATTCCACCATTAGAATTTCTGAAGCACTGATAAGTTTGTAAGTACAAGAAAAGCAAGGTACAATTGCAATCAAATACATGACTTTTTACAGAAGGCCTCATTGTGGTAAACTATATACAACATAGTGTTCTCATTTTCCTTAAAGTGCTATCATCTGTACTTGTACTGATACAAGATCATCTATTGTTTTAGGAGATCTTTTAATACAGCACCAGCACTGGCATCAGGGGACACTGGCAGTGGTGTAAAAGTAGGCAATGCATCAGAAATAGGTTTCATAAGCAGATGTCCAGAACTACTAGCTGGTGTTATGAGAGGCACTGCTGCAGATCGAGGTGCTAAAAATGGATTTGCATCTGGTCTTCTACCCATTCCCGAGACTGGAGAATCTGGAATACAGAAAAACCCAAACCAACAATGAAAACACTTTGTTAAAAAGCATTCCTAAATCTATCAAATTTTCCAGCATTTGTTCAGAGACTTATTCTGAAACTGCCTATTACAGGTTGCAGAAGTAAGTCCTTGAAAATCTCCTTGCCATGGACTGTAGACACCTTCAAAGACTTTTATTGTCTCTGAATACTCTCATAGAATCATAGAATCCTTTAGGTTGGAAAAGACTCTTAAAATCAAGTCCAACTGTTAATCCAGCAATGCCAAGTCCACCACCAATACTCTGTAACAGCTCAAGCTACCCAAGAAAACGTGCACATCTGGCAGGCAACATGAACACCCTTTGCAGTTCAGTTCACCTTTGCAATGCCAGACAGGAAGTATCTGTGACACTGACTCCAGCACTGTGCAGAGGTGTAAGGGCACATGACTACAGTGCAGAGCACAGGAAGGTTTCCCAACACATGGCACAGCTTCCCAGGGTCAGCCCCAAAAAAAACCCCATAAATAAACAGCACTTTGTAACATCCAACTACTTCAGGTGAATTTAAAGAGGGTTTTTTAGCATCTCTCTCTATCTCTGTACATATATATAATATGTAGGGGTTTGGTGTTCAGGGCTTTTTGTTTTAATTGTCTTTTGAGTTTACAGCTAAGTTTCAAACAAAACAAGCTTCTGCAAACCAGCAGGTCTATAATAAGGTGAAGTCTTAAACACATGTAAAAAAATTAAGAACAAACTGAACCAGCTAATTTAAGATTTGAATTTTAAATTATTTAAGACAAAATTACATTAATTTGACACACATAATATAAGCCAAAATGTTCTCTGTCTTAGAAAAAGTCAACACTCAAAGTCAACACTTCTGCACAGCTTACAGAGATTTTTATACCAGGCCATACACTTAACTGATTTTATTTTGGTCCTCTCTGTGCAACCAGGTTCTACACGCCAGAGAAACACTGCAAAGTTGTATTATTTGCATTCTTCACTCACTTCAACACAAGCTGATAAACAGGGATGCTGAAAATCAGGACTGGGCTTACTGCTACACCATATGAAGTTGCCTACACAGCAACTGTTTGGCTCGAACAGGTGTTGTTAAATCCTTCCTATATCAAAGAGAATTTGGTCCCTCTAGTCTTCTGTATTGAGAGTTTAGAAAGTGAGGTATAGATGCAGTGGGAAGGAGAGACAGGAGAAGACTTATAAAAAAAAAAAAAGACAAAAGTAGGACATGGTTGGGGAGAAGAAATCAAGTTCATAATTTACAAGTGAGGAAGCACAGAAGCATTAAAATCCTCTTGAAAATTCTACCCTTAGTTATTTATGTCCTCTGTAAAGATTAGAATATTACCTTGCATTTGATTGTTGGGTGGAGTACTGCTAGTTTTACCAGTTCCTGCTGCTCCTAAAGGCTTCAAGTGATGAACAGACAGCTTGGGTGGGGGAAGGCTTGGGCAAGATTCAGTTTCAAGGAATTTCACGAACAGTTCTGAAAAAGACTATAAGAAGCTACTAGTTATTATATTTCACTGATGCTCTGGTGAAAACCACTAAATCAAAAATACATATATTCATAAAATAAAAAGCTGTCAACAGCCTGCAATCAATGTTTTACTTGTACTTAGTACTAATCAGTCCTCAGTGAGTGACAATGCAATTTATTTTCAAAATACACTCTTTGTTGTTGTCTCACTAAGAGGCATTTATATAAAATTGATAAACTCTAAAGATAACACACATACTTCTACCATGGTTCCATTATTGATTTAAGCCAGTTATTTCAAGAATTCTACACTATTACTGACATTACAGTATTTCCTTAGTCCTGGCTCAACCAATCTCTCCTCCAGAAACACATGAAACCCAATCTCTTCTCTTAAAGCCCCTGTATGTTTTATTTCATAAAGAATCTCATATAAAGGAAACATGGAATGATTAAGGTGTCAGTAGCATGACAAGATAAAATGTGGCTTAGTAAAGTCTGTACTATTCACACAAAAGCATTAATTTTTCTCTTTTACTTTTACATTTTATCAGACCACAGTTCATTAGTGGCCTATGTGCCTGCACTATTTTAGGGAGAAAAAACCCCAATCCCAACACTTCAAGATTATTTACAGGGATCCATTTTCTAGCTCAACTGAGATAAAAACCAGTCAATCAAAGAACCCCAATCCCTCAGTGCTTGGTCCTTGAGTACATTATTTACTGGCCTGTAAAATAGAAAGTTCCACAGATAAACTGCTCCTATGGATCATGCTATGAGATCTGTTGCTTTACACTATTTGAAAACTTAAAATTATCAGTTTTATATGCGGTACATAAGAGGCACTAGCTGCAGCACCTGAAAAAGCTTTTCCATTTAAATTTAAAGGACATTGGGAACACAGTCATTAAAATACAACGTCATGGTATTCTATACTGTTTAGAATTGTGTAATTCCATACTCTCACATACATTTAACTTCCAGCATTTGTAGTCTGCAAGATGAAGTCCATACCATACGAAGAGTGATGCCAGGAATGAGTGGAACAGTAATTGTCTTCTGTATTAGAAGACAAGATTTATCACTGTGTAATTTTCAATGTCTAAATATTTCCTTAGTGCAGGAAAAAAATCTTTTGCCAAAGCAGTTGCACAAAACAATTAAGGCAAGATACAGCAGCACCAGCAAATGCAGCTCAATACACCGATGAACCAAACATGGGCATTAATATGCAGCTTCCCCGTTTTTCCACTCAAACCAAGAGAATGAATGTAAAATTCTTACACTATTAAAAATGTTCTGATGAGTTGGTCTCAAAGGTGTACTAGGAACACTCTTTGACCCAGCTCCTCCACCAAGCCAGCCAGTCACCCATCTCGTAACTCCTCTTTGTTCTTCAGATAGTAGCTAGAGAAGCATTTCAAGAAAACAGGGTTAGGAAACAACAAAAATAAAGCAGCACATGAAAGAAAGTGAATAAATCCAAGCTGCAATGCCACATAATGTGTCACTCATACAGACAAATACAAATTTTTATTATTGTCAAAACCATATTCCATATTCTCCACCTCCCAAAGAGGTGGCAGTCTAAAAACTTGCCTCTTTATTTAAAAACATAAGCCTCACATTTTTCACAATAACTACTGTACATATATAACAGGCTTACTTTTCTGTAACTATTACAGCTACTCTACACAACAGCATAAATTCCTTTCCTTTCTGCATCAGCATTCCTCAGCAAAATGAAATTTACCCTATTAAAAAAACATTATCAAAAGATTAGGATCATCATATAAACAACATTAAAAAGTCCCACATAAAAAAAAAAGGTGAGACGAAAGAAGAAAAACCGCACTTTCCCCAAAAGATGTGCAGGGACATTTAGTTCAGCAGCAAGTCATTCTATTTTCAGGTAAGGATACTGAAGGAAAAGGAAAAGGAACAGGAACAGGAAAAGGGTGCCTTGTTTACTGCAAAGTATTACCTGATCAAGTTCCTCCTTTTTCAGTCCCAAGATACTTCCCATTAACCTTAACACTTCAAGACGTTTATTTTTTGGAGTATGAAAATGCCCAATAAAGAGATTTCTCATCAACAGTCTGCAGAATAAAAGAAGGTAGTTATACAAGCTGCTCTTGTGTAACAGCTGATATCATAATACTGATGCATTTATTCCTTATACTCTTGCCTAATTTACAGTAATACAAATAAACACAACAAATACAAATAACTAAAGGGTACCTCACCAATTTCCTCTAAGTTATTACATTTCTTACACAGTGTGGATTTGGACAGTATTAGCAATATTGTATGCAATGAGGTGAAACTGAATGGTAACATGAGCAAATTTGGATGTACATGCTACAGTCAGGGAAAATGCTTGTTCTAAGATCCTGATTCAGCAGTGCATTTAAAAAGAAAGCTCTGTATAGTCCCAAACCAAGACATAATGAAGGGGGCAGGGGAGCCCATCTGCCTATCCCTGTTTCAGTTCTACTGGGTAGAAAAGAAAAAGAAAAGGACCAAGAAAGAGATTTACATGACATCCAGGTGATGCAGACACATGAAAAGGCCTGCTGTTCACACCCAGAACATTATAAAATAGTTTCATTAAGAACTCTTATCTCCATTTGCAGAGCTCATGCTACAGAAGTGCACTTCTCCTTTAGAAACACATCAGTGAGCCAAAGACACATATCTCTTGGTTTTAAAAATCAAAACGACTATTTACAACCACAAAGCAATTGAAAAATGTCAAAATAATAGAAGTGTAATTACAAGGTAACATACAGAAGTACAGTCCTCTACTACACCTGCAACTGTGAGTGCCACATCTGTACATTGAGAGGAATAAACCCAAAAACTTAGATCAAGTCATTCATTAAAGACTTACTTGTCCACTTTCCCTTCTGTGCTGTTCATAAGGTTCATTAATTTATTTTGTACATCTTCTAACATTTCTCTTCTGATCTCACCTATAAATGTAATGTCACAGCAAAAGAAACAAAAACTTTGAAACGCTGCAATAACTGATCAGTAATACATACCTTCATAAATATTGCTATGGCACTTTTAAATAAAAAACCAAAACCATAAAATTGATGTGATTTTTTAAAAAAGGTGTCAACTTAGGAAGTCATTGCTATTTGAAACCACAAGCTGAAATTTCAGGAATGATACTCAAAGCTGAAGTACAGGGCCACACATTAAATAAATCCATTGCAGAAGGTCTAATAACTACTCTTTTCTATCTAAATAATACAGAACTAGAAAGGAACTCTTCAGCAAGGCCTGTAGTCCTGTGGTGGTAATCTTTTTCATAATGACTACACTCCATGCTGGCATCAGGTCTTTTTAATCTCTGCCCATAACCTCCAATATTATCCAAGCCCAGGTATTCCGCATACCCTACTATCAAGTTGCTCCTTTGAAGCACCAAGGAGTTCTTAAATTTCCCAGATGAATTACTGGCTAGCAGAGTAACATCTAGCTAGGAGCTTGAAGCTAGGAGCTTGTTGAGAGTCTGTTCTGTTTGGACCCTTCCCACTCCTGTGACTGATGCAAGCCCTGGAAACAGCATGCTGGGACACACTAATGCATGGTAGAAACAGTGTTGTGCTTTGTGATTGAGTATACTAGCAAGAGAGGCAGACACATGCAAGATTACCCCTACTTTGGGAACAAAAACATGAATGGAAAAGATGAAATGCTACCATGAACCAAAAACAAGACTGAGAGCAAAATGGCAAACACTTCAATCAGGCATCATGGCCTGAAAACTGAATAAATAGGCAGAAATATAAGTCAATGAATGTGAGGTGGCCTGAGACCAGAAAGGCCAAAAAAGCGTAATTTCTCACCAAACTGGGGTTCTGCAACATACTACCTCTGAAGCCTAATAAAAGTACAATTAAGCCTTATTCACACACAAAAACTTGACAAATATACTATAACATGGACTGTTCATGTGAAGACCATCTCTACCTTACAGACGTAAGCAGACGGGATGAACTTTTTCTCCTCTCTCCCTAAGAGGCGTAATGCTTACCTCCAAATCCTCTGCAAGAACTGCTGATCAACTTAGTTTTTAACAGTTTTTGGGTTCATGTTAAAAATGCTTCATTAGAAGCCACAAAAGATACACTTTGGTTTTATCTATCTCATAGTTAATTTCTAAAAAGCCTGAACATCTTTGTAACAAAAATTACTTCTAAGAATTTTTACAACCTTCAAATAATCTGTGGTGCAAGGAAAGGATTCTACTCATTTCCACAACTTTCAATATTTAATAAGTGCATGCCACAACTATGTTGACAAAACACGGTTCTCAATTAACACTAATTAATTAACTCCACGAGAATTCACACAGAGATTTCATACATACACACATCAAAGAGCCAGTCTGTGAAATGGATGCAACCTAATATGCCCTGTTCAAATACTACACATCTTTATACAAACTTTTTACTTCACAAATATGAATTTTAAGGAGTACAGAATAGAACAAACTAATGTCATGATGGGAAAGTTCTTATTCAAAGAACACACAGAGTAAGCTCCTCATTCAAAGCAAGTTAAAAATGAAAGGAAAACATGTATTATGCAACAATTTAGCTTGTAACAACTACATCCATATGCATCAAAATCCATTCTAATAGTGTGACTGCTCTTCAGCACTTCTCTCTCAATGAACCAGGGTGAGGCAAAGGAGAATTAAGCCATGGTTTCAAGGTTTACATTTATTTAAAATTGTGCTGCTTTATAAATATGGTTAAATAGGACACCAATACTTAAAGAAAAACATAGGCAATATGATTATAGAATGATACAGCTGCAGGAACATGCATAGGTGAGTTGTTATTTGCATGTCCACAGAACAGAAGGGAATAAAGAGTGTTATACTATCAACACAAAAAGATAAACAAGCAGCATGTGAAAACAAATTTCAATTAAATTTTACACTGCTGTTATTTCTCTACAAAGCAAGACAATTGTGACTTGCTTTTTCAATTTTTATTCATTTCAGTTATTCCTTTATTATGGATCTTAAAACAAAAGTATTAATAATTTAAACAAAATAAAAAGCACTAACAATTTAAATGAAAAGAAATCTTATATCAAAGAGAATCAACTTTTCAGGACCACTACACAGCTATATTCCATCCACAGTGATTATGCAATTTTATCATTAAAAATATTTTTTAAATGGAACATTTCCCTCTAAAATAGAATCCTACAGCTGAAAAGGACTTAAACATGTACTGCGGGTGTATGAAAAGACTAAGTAACAAAAAGGTTCTGAGCCAAAATTCAGCATGGACTGCTGTAAACCAGACATTTACAGTCTCCAATAATTTGTTAACCATTTATGGCAATCCAAAAAACTGCATCTGGTACATCTTATATTTTTCCATTAAAATCACTTCTTCTGCCAAAAAATCCATGCAGAAATCCTTCAAAAGATCTGGCTAAGAAAACTGTGTCTGGGAATGTATTTGGCCAATTTGCAATAAGACATTTTATGTTTTCTTGTATAAATAGAGAATACAAAGTGTTATTTTTTTTCTATAAAAGTCATTATTTACAACAACATAAAAGTGCTGTTTCCTTTATGCAGCAATTCCATTTCAATTTTTTTTTATCAAGTAAATTGCTTGCCTATACAACACTGCTTGATACTCAGTTTTCTCTCCAAGTTTAAACCCCTCCTGCTTTCTTATGCAAGGGTTTGACAACAAAATAAATAGTAATGAAGAACTTCCCATTTAAAAGCAGTATTTGCCTATGCCAAAGTTAATTTTAATCCAGGGCTTGTGAACTTTTGCTGTGAATGTCTGTAGTGAGACAGATATACAGATCAGTCAATTCAATAACAGATTAGTAGTTATACATTATGTAGCAGTTTGAAATTTAATTTAGCTTATAAAGTTCATATGTCAACTCAGGGAGCACTTAGAGAGAATTAAATTTAGGTAAGTACACATTCAAATATGTAGCAGAAAAACAATAGACTGTTTTTTGTAGAGTTCTTGCTGGAATCTTGAAGACTTTCAAATGAGATCCCATACCACCTATCTGTCATAAGCAAGAATGCTTCAAGAAAACATCACTTATTACAAGAGTAAGACTTATTATCATTTTAAAAAGTGTAGCAATAATTAGTTGTATATGTTCAAAGCATGAGTTACCACTGCATCCAGCAGAGATGGAAGTCCCATCTATGCACGAGCTGCTGCCTCTACATCTCTTACCAACTGCACACCTTTAGCTCACTGTACTCCTCTATCTATGCCAAATATGGTAGCTACTTTGGAAAATCTGACAACATTTGGCATTTCACCAAGTTTTAAAAAAGACACTTACAGAGCTAAATCAAGTGTCCTGGTATTTACAAGGAAAAACCCCAAAACACTTCTACAGGGCTTTCTTTTGAGAAAGGTCTTAACAGAAGGCAAATATACTTTTTCATATTTGCTTTATAAGCAAGGAAGTCCTCAGAATGTGTCACAGAATTAGTCCCTCATAGGATATGAATTCTGGTCAGTTTCTAGGAATACTACATTATCTCCTCAGCTGCTTGAAATATTTTAAGCAGAAATGAAAAAAAAAAAAGTAGTTACCTTCTTTCTTAAGTTCTTCAATCTGCTCCTCTTTGATGTCAAGCTGCTCAGTAAGCCTGGATGCTGCATCCAGAGCAGCATTTGCCTCTTCTAAACTCACCTAAATAGAGGGTAGGAAAGGGACAAAAAGAGAAGCAGGGAGATCACTATCACAACTACCCTAATATCCCACACATCAGACATCAATGAAGAGACTGCAATTACTTGTTCTTTCAAATAACTGGATTGTAAACACCCTCAGAAAACAGAGGGTCAGCAGAAAAATGCTACTTTGCTTGCTCACTGAGGAACTACATTTTAGTTTCACAAGGTTCAATTTCATTATTCAGCCCACCTGCAGTGATACAACTTTTTCTTCTAGGTTTTCTGCTTTCTTCTTCCACTCTGCACTCTGTTTTTGGTGTCTCTCCAGCTCTGCTGAATACATAGCTTTTTCTTCTAAAGAATTAAAAATAAGAGACAAAACAAAACTATCTTAATTTACAACAAGTAACTCTTCTTGGGATATGCAATTGCAAAACCTCAGCATTATCATATCTGGTCTTCACGAGGTAAGAGGTGGAATTCAAATTCCATTAATGTGATACTGATCAACAGTTTTCACAGAATTGGTTTTTTTCAAGTTTTTTAATAGACAACAGATTCTAAAACTCAGGCTATCAAAAAGAAAACAAGGAAATTAATACTTCAAAAGCACCAAAATATGGTAACTATTCCTGTTGCAAAATACTTGTTGCAATCTCTGCTACTTCTTGACAAACCTTACCCTGTTGGAACTGCTCTAGTACCATCTGCAGGTTGGCCAGAGACAGTGCATACTGCTTCACTTGGTCCTGGGAGATGGTCAGCTGCAGCATGCTTTCATCTCTCTGCTTGGAAACTAGGTTTAACTGCTCTTGCAAAGATTCAACTTGCAGACTAGCCTGATGGCTTAATGAAAACAAAATACATTACTTAATTTATCACAGTAAAAATTAAATCCCACCAAAAAACAGCTTACCAAAATTTTTGAGCTCAATTTACAAAAATTTTGGCATTTTCTCCCCAATTCCTCTTTAAAAACAAACAAACAAAACCAACCTAAAAAGAGATTTAAAAGAAGTCTGGCAACAAAATTTTGGCCATCAAAGAAAAAACCCCAATCAACTTCTTCCGTCTGAAATGCATTAGAAAAAATCCTAGCTTTTGTTCATTATTATAACATCATCTTTAAAAAAAACCCTGTATCTTCCTAGTTTTCTGCTTCAATTACTATGAACCAATAGGTCTACCAGTTTTTACTTTTAATCCCAGTCTCCAAGAATTCAGTATATCTTGCTACTTACTAATGATTAAATGCTCCATTTAATTTCCCATTGTGCAAAAATATTTTAGCCTCCCAGATTCTGCTACCCATGAGAAATTTAGTGCATCTTGCTCTATAGAAGGAAGTTCTCAGCAGTGTAAACTTTCCATGGTATCAGGTATAAAGTAGAAGTGTGTGTCTCAAAAGCAATTCACACGGCATGACAGTCACAGACAATGCACATCTGTGCATTGAAGTGTATAAAATAAGACTCTTTCAAACTTTTTTAAGACACAACTAAATTGAAGGGTTAAGGATTTTTTTTTCTAGTTCTAAGCACCGTTGATGATGTAAGGTTTCAATAGTTGCTACTGAAAGGAGAAATACATTAAATTCTCGACAGTAGCCAAGTATATTCCAAATCACCCTCTTGATTCTGAGTACCAAAAGTTCCCATAATTTTGTTTTTTCAAGTACTTAGTTTGTTACAGAATAGCAGCTCAGTATAATAGAGGCATCAGTTCAGTTTAGCTGACAGTGATACTTAACATTACCTGGCATTCTCCACTGCAGTAGATGAGGATGCAAGTTTTTCTTCCAAAATCAAAACCTTTTTTCTTAGCTTGACCTCTCTGTCTTCTGCAGCTAAAGCTTCTCTGGTGTATGAGTCTTCCATTTCTAAAAGGTGATTCCGCAGCCTCTCCAGTTCCTGATTTAGGCGTTGCTCCTTTTCATGCAAATGCTGTACCTGTGTAGAACATACCTTAAGTTGCTTGGACTGCCACTTCATATAAAAAAAATTAAGCAAATATAACACATATCCACTGAAGCACACTGCAAGGGTATTAATTTTAAGTGTTTTTAACGAGTGATTGATATTAAACTAATCCAAAAAATATTACAGATGCAATTTCTTATTCTTTTTTCATTTATTTCTTGCAACTATAAATTATTTGGTGGTACCTCACTCTGCAGGGCACTGCTCTCCATTTGCTTCTGTTTGAGTGCTACCATGACTTGGTCTCTCTCTTGCTGAAAAGTAACAGCCTTTTCCTGCATTGATTTAACTTCATTTAACAGCTGATTCAATTCTCCTGTCTTGCCCTGTTGAAGACATAAACAAGTATTGCAAACACTGCCAACAATTTTACCAGAGGCATAGTCTTTGCCAGGAAGAGTGTAAAGATACAACTGATCTAACAAGGAAGAGGGCAGGACATATATGGCCCTGCAACACAGAAAAATATCCAGGAAGCATATTATTTTGAACTTGTCTAGTTTGAAGAGACAGTCATAAAGTATGAAGGTACATACCTGTTCTTTGTCTTTCAACAGCTTCTCAAAAGCAAGAGCTTTTTCCTTCATGGAGTGAGACTCAAACTCTTTCTCTTTCAGCATCATTGAAAATTGCATATTAGTCTCCTGAAGTGCACGGAATTCTGTTTCTTTTTCCCTGCACCTTGCAACTATTTTTTCATTTTCTTCTTTCAGTTTTCGAATATCCATTTCTAAAATTAAATTTCTTTCTTTTAGATTAGTTACAGCTTGCTTCAAAAGCTCATTTTCATTTTCTTTGTTGCTAAGATTTTCACTCACAGAAAGTAACTGATCACTTTTAGATTTAATCAATATATCTTTTTCTCTTAGTGACTTCTGTAACACATCATGTTTTTCTTTTATCTGCCTCATTTCTGATTCAGTCCCTTCTTGACTCTTTCTTTCAATCTCTGATGCTGTAGCAACAGAATCAGATAATCGCTGATTGTTTTCCTGAAGAATCCTGATAGTTGAATCTTTTTCTTGTAACTTTTTTTTCAGTTGTTCCAACTCATTTTGAAGGAGTTTGCACTCCTCACTGAGTGCTTCAGGAGGACTGCACTGAACACCTGAAAGCTGTGAAACAGTGGCAGCTGTTGCCACAGATGGTGTTACCAAATCCAGTTTGCTCAGGAGAAGATCCTTAGTGTTATAAAGCTGTCCTATGCTGTGTTGAACTTGTGCTAATTCCTGACTAAAACTTTTCAATTTTTTCTCATTCTGTTCATAACTCTGAATCAAGCCATTATAATCTACCTGCAGCCTTGAAGTACTATCGCTTTCAACTGAAATTTGTGCTTGCAGCCTGTGCAACTCTTCTTGGAGGTGAGCTGACTCATGCTGCATGTTCTGGACTGTAGTTATTACTTGTTGTTTCCACTCTTCCATTTTCTTTACTTGCTGTTTCAGTTTATCACGTTCTTGCAGAAGTTCCTCAAACTGGTTACTGTTCACACCACCTGCCCCATTATCAGCACCTGTACTGGATGTCTGCAAGACAGTCAATAAGGTTTGGCATTTTTGACTTAGGGCATCTATTTCAATGTCTTTTTCTCGAATGATACGGGATAGATTCTGAATAGTTTCTCTAGACATGTCTTGACTGCTGTTTTCGGATCTATTGGATAACCTTCGGTTCTCCTCTTGCAACCTCACCAAAGCTGCTTCTTTAGCAGCCACCATGTCCATGATATTACGATACTCTGTTTTTAACTGACTGTTTTCCCTTGTCTTTTCACTTAGAACTGCTAGTACTTGTTCTCTTTCCAGAACATAAGCTTGCAGCTGCTGCTGAAGGGAAAGAACATCCTGCCTGTAGGAACCTGAGGAAACTCTAGCATTAAGAGCTTGTATTTCTAAATCTTTCTCTTGAATGATCCGAGTAAGTTTACCAACTTCATCCTTAGACAACTGATCAATTTGTTGACTTAGAGAAACATTCTTTTCATTTAACAGCTTAATCTCCATCTCCCTTTCCTTGATACCTTTGACCAGTCTTTCAATTTCAGCTTTAGATAAGTCATGTTTTTCACTTCCATTTTCTCCATTAAGAGTCTGAACCTTGGTTTCCCGAAAAAGATCAGAAGCATCAGTCTGAATAATCTGTCTCTCTTTGTGCAACTGAGTTTTAATTTGTTCAATTGTTTTCTGCAAATTTTTGATTTCCTCATCTTTTTCTAAAAAGAGTCTTTCATGTGTGACATTCATTTGCTGACACTGCAATTTGGATTCATCTATTTCCTTTCGCTGCTCCTGCAATGACTGCTGAAGTTTCACTGTTGCTTGATTCTGATCTTCTATTGTTTTTTTGTGAACTTTTATTTCTTCTTCAAGATTATTCTTTATCACTTTTAACTGTGTTACCTCACTTTCAAGTTCAATAATAATATCTAAAGTTTTAGGCTCAACCACAGGCGTAGATCTACTCTGCTGATCCTTAAGCCGTTCAATTTCTTCTTTCAAATGATTATTTTCTTCTTTCATGACTGCAAGACTTCTGTCTTTTTCCTCCAAGTTCTGTTTTAAGACATCCTGCTTTTCTGAAACTTTCATATACTCCTCAAGTTCCTGCTTTGCCTGTAAGGCTTGATTTTTGTATTTTTCAATGAATACCTCTTTCTCTTTTATTAGATCTGTCAACTGCTTTTGTCCTCCTAAGCTAGTAGTCAACATCTCTTTTGTTTCTTGATGGTCAATTTCCATCTGCTCAATGGTCTTTTTAAGCTCAGAAAGCTTCAAGTCTTTCTCTTGATGAAGCTTAACCAGGCGCTCGTGTTCGAGCTGCAGTGCAGTGGTACCCATACTACGCGCGCTCGATAACTCCTCAATAGTTTGCTTATAATTACGTGCCTGTTCCAAAAGCCTCTTCTCTGCCTCGTTTAATTCACTCTCTAACTGCCTTTTTTCCATTTTCAAAGCCTCCACAAGAGTGTCTTTTTCCAAATGAACTTTCTTTTTCTCAGAAATGGCATCACTTAACTCCTGTTTTAGTTCTTCAACGGCTGCTATCAGCTTTCCATTTTCTATTCTGAGATTAGACAGAGATTTCTGTAGATCTTCATTTATCTGTTTATTTTCTGAAACCTCCTTCTGTAGTTTTGCAATTTCTGCTCCTCTTTCTTTCAGAATCAGATCTTGACAAGTGTAGTTAGATTCCTCATTGCTTTTTTCTGTTAACTTGCTCAAGGATACATGAAGTTCCTCCTCTCTTTCTTTCAGTCTCTGCTGCAAATCTCCAATTTCTTTTTTACTATGTGAATTACACTCCTGGGCTTTCCTTAATTGTTCCTGAAGATCTTTAATATTGTCTTGTAGCTGCTGCTTAGTTATATGCAAATCATTAAGTGCATATGAACAGTGGCTTAGTTTTTCTTTCTGACTATCTAACTCTTTAATAGTTTTCATCTTCTCATTTTCTAATTCTGATACTTTCTTTCTTTCACAATCTATGTCAAGTTTCAGCTGTTTAATGAGACTATCAGTTTCTGTGTGTTGCTTCGACATCTGCTCTTTCAGTGTAATCATATGCTGGAAATGAACACAAAACAGAATTCAATAGGGCAGCAAAACCAGTTGAACTATGCATTTCATTCACTTCTATCCTCTAAACAATAAAAAAAATGGAGAGGAAAAAAATGTTAGTTGCCAACATAAGTTGGCAAGTAGGATCAATTAGTCAATGCTAAATTAATTTAAACCAAATATCAAATAAGGACAGACTACATTTCACTACAAAAAAAGAAAAGAACACCACCCCTACAAGAACCTTAACTACCTAAATGAAGAAAAATAAAAAGACCTACATAAAAAAACCTGTCAGAAATTGCCGTAACATTTGGAATTCAGCAAACATCCATTGCTTAAAAGAGGGTGGCACTACATTTAAATTATCTGTACATTCTATTTTCAAATTTTGTTTTAACTTTGGATTAATTTCATAGGTGATTCATTGGTAAATCAATAAAATTGAAAACACATGGCTTGCAACTCAAATTTACAGGTCAAATATACTGGTATTCTGACATAAAGGTATAATTTAATTCTGACTATATATAATTGGTGACTTTTTTACTCCATGAATGCTCATATTATAAAGAACTTGCTATAAAGTAACTTAAATATTCAACATAATTAAAAATTATAGAAGAAAAAGTTTCAAGAATCATAGTAATGCATACTATCCTAAGACAGATCAGAATATTACCAGGATAAACTTCTTCAGAAATGCTGCAATGAAAAATCAGGGACTATTAACAGGACTTTAACAGTAAAGTAACATCTCTTATGGATAGCTGACACGCTGCATTACTTCTTTGTCTGTAACAAGTGGGTTTTACTTGCACTTCTGAATTTCACATTGAGATGGCAGATATAGAGAAATACTGGCCCCAAGTATTTGTTTTTAGGCCTCAAAAGATAACTTATATTTCCCTGCTATCTATGTTCAAAGATCAACTTAAAAGAAAAACACATACAGAATTCTAAACATTTATTCAGCAGTTCAGTAATTAGTTATTGTATTTATTACCTGAGTAGCTTCTTGATTCTGCTTGTCTAGTTCTTCCAACTCTGCTATTAATGTTTCTCTTTCAGCAATACTTTCATTTAATTCATGTTCTTTCCTTTCCAAATCTTGTCTTAACTGATTTATTTCTGAATTCTGATCCTCTGTATTCGAAGAAAGAATATTCTCATGTTTATGTTGTGCACTCGTCAGTTCCTTCTCAAGTCCCTCAAAATAAAAAAAAAATTTTGTAAATATCAGACTGTTCTTGCTGAAATTACATTAGAATCTCTAAGCCTGCATAAATACCACCCCAGTTAAAAATTCTTTGCTGGGAAGTATCTCTCTCTACCACTCATACATATATATTTATTTATCACTTGGTTTAAGAGTGCATAAACTTCTGCACAAATAGAACTTCTTACCATGGTATGGTAAGAAGTTATATCTGCCTCTGAGGTATGGATTGACAGCTGGGATAAATTATTATAACTGCAAGAGCCACCCTAAACACAGCAGGCTGCATGGTGAGACATAAGTTTTAATCAAGAGCATCTAAATAACATCATTATGAACCATGCTATGGGAACTCTTGAATGCATACAAAACACAGAAAAACTCAGTTGAAAAATACTACTGGATACAAAGTAAAATAAACTAAATCTTTCAAGTCAGAGTTCATAAAAGATCAAGACAACAACACCAAAAACTAAAGGTGTGATATGTTCCACTGCTTCACTTCATCAGTAAGATGGAATGCAGTATTATTAAGAGTACTACACAGAAGAGAAATATTTCACAACTGGTAAGTGCCAAAACTGAAACACGCTAAAGCAGAAGTGAAAAATGACATATTTTACAGAATGTACCACTAGTACTTTTAAAATGTATATTACAGCTTTCTAGTCAATAATGGATGGGTGGAACTTGAATGATTTTCCTAATAGAATACACAGTGGAGTTTCACAAGCAAAAATGTATTGTTTCTGTAAATTCCACATATAATTACAGAATTAAACTACAATTATTTTCTTTTACATTACAATGTTATTTATGTAGAAATGCAAATGTTAAAAAACCCCCATCAATTCAGAAATTGCTTTACCTGATTTAAACTGCAAAGTCTTGCTATTTCATTTTCTGCTTCTATAAAGGAAAATGAAATCAAATAGATAATTTACTACTTTTCAAACAACAATAAAACAAATACGTTCTCTCACCTTGCCCAAATAGAACTTTGCTGCTCTGAAGAGAATAGTTTCACAGTCCTTTGTGATGACAAACATCAGTGCCGTAAAAGACTCAAACATACCATCAATCACCACCTCAAAGCAGAGTATTACTTTCACAACACATCCCACATTAGGGGCACTTTGGCACTAGAGTTTATCAGTTTTGAAATATTTTAATATTTTCTACCTACAGATATATTTGTTAAATAGGTATGTTAATGTTTCCTTAAGGAGAAGATATTAGCAACTGAGTACCTTTATACACACACACACACAAAAATCTACTTTTTGAATTTAAACAAACAACTTCTATTGAGGCTTACTTACTTTTAAAGAAAAAAACCCATACCAAACAGCTGGCAGACACGATTACTTCCCTAATCAGAAACCCCTATGACAACCACACTAGTCCTAACAGGATTCTCTTTTCTGCTTCATCTTATTTCAATGAACAATGCTTTTCTAAAACAGCAATACTTTGAAGATTCATATTCTCATATTCAGTTTTAAATTCATGAAATAAATTTTGAGTTTTAAAAGCGAAAGCATGTCAAAATATACTAAAAATAAAATAATAATAATAAAAGCTCATAGTCTTAGTACCTAACAATGCTTGCTGTAGGCTGACAACATCTTGTGGTACTGATGTCTTTGACTGGAGCTGCTTCTGTTCTTTCAGGAGAGCATCTTGCCCTGCCACAGACCTCTGAAGCGCATTAAAGTCAGATTTAAGCTTTTCATAATCTTGTGCTATTTGGATTTTTTCTAGCTTTGCAAATTCTTGCTCCTTCAGAAGATTTTTGTTTTCTGCCTTGGCAGAAGACAATTTGTGATTTAATTTTCTTATTTCATCCTCTAGGTCCTTTACAACCTGCAACTCTTCCACCTGTCCTCCATCTGGACTCTGAGCTTTTTTTTTCTGTTCAGTAAATTTAGGGTCATCCACGGCATCAGTGCTCACACCATCTAAAAGACAAAAGAGATTATTTGCAATATTAACCAAAACCATCACTCTAGATTTTTTACTTCTCTTCTTTCACCTCTTCTCCTGACAGAGGGAGATAGACTAAAACAAAGACATGGTTATCATCAACAGAAAGCTTGGTTAAATAAGGTTAACAACTGAAGCTGTGCTATACATATTACTAGCAGGACAAGTAGCTTTTTGAATACTTTCACATGCTTGGCTCAAAATAATTTTAAATGTAAGTGTTGCAAGACATATTTTGTTTCCAATTTAATTGGAATATACTTGATCCCCACCTCTCTTGGTGAGGAGATGACAATCTAATTTATCAGGATTTAGAACACCTCAATTTTCTAATAATAATTTTTCAAATCCCATCTAATTCAGATTGATGCAAAATCAATTTATAATTTAATTAATTACATTTCAAAAGTTTGCCAAATAGTTGTTACAGAGAAAAATTTGCTCCAAATAATTTTCTAAATGATGCACCAAGGTATTCAACTGAACAAAAACATTTTCCAGAATTTCCTTTTTACAAATCCATCATATACTATACTGACACTCATTTCTGTACAATCTTCTATAATTTCCAGGTAAGTTAGAGAGTACAAAAAGGCATCATCAGAAGAGTGCAGAAAAAAAAATTAAATGAAAGCACACTACTTGTGAATTCACTTCTGTGTCTGCTCGAACACTAGACCCTGCCCTAGCCCCTATTATATGTTGTCAGACAGAATGACCAAAATAAAAATGTAAAATATTCTAGTTCTTCAAAAGCCACTAGCAGTATTTATTTTGCAGAGAAGTGGTAATGTAAAAGATAAGGGACTTCTACCTTCAACTTCCTTAAATTAGTCCTGCTGGTGTATGTATGTGAAGTGAAAAAACCTATTACGTCTTAACAGGCATCTGATTTTAAGGAATAAATTCCTTATCAGTACTACCTTTGAAGTTAAGAGAATCTGTAAAAAAAACTTCCCTTCTTTCCAAGAAGGGAATAGATCTCTTGTTCCAAAAGGAGAGTATATACACTCCAGACGTTCAAGTTTTATCAGGTAAATATAGAGGTTTACAGGCAAAGCTTATGTATTTGTGCAAAGAAGCCTCTCGAGGAAACCTAACTGGCATGACTATATTTAGGGAGGATGAAATACTTACAAGGCAACAAAAAGTTATTTGTGGGAACTACTGAGCTTCTACATTGTAGTTATGCCACACACTAAGGCATGGTCCTTATGGCAATCATAGAATCACAGCATAGCTTGAGCTGGAAGGGCCTTTAGAACACCTAGTTTCAACACTTGCATCATCATGGGCAGGGATGCCACCCACTAGATCAGGTTGCTCAAGGTCCTATTCAATCTGGCCATGAACATTTCCAGAAATGGGGCACCCACAACTTCTCTAGGCAACTTGTTCCAGTGTCTCACTACCCAATCTTTGAGCTTTTGCCAAGTAACTCAATTGGCACATAGTACTTCTCAAAAAAAGTTGGTTTTTGTCCTGATACTTTTGTAATCCTCAATTCAGTATGTCTTATCCTCACTTATATTCAGTTTAAGTTAAAAAACCAACCCAGAAAGTGCAAAATTCAGAGCACAACAATTGGTATGTATGCAAAATGACCCTCCAGACTGACACATGCCACAGATGAAATGCTATCATTCCAGTGCTGAAGACAACCAGACTGAATAAAAGATACGGGACACGTGTCTTAAATAAGAAGCTGAACTGAAACTGAAATTTGAATTCTAAACATCATGTATTTGATATAAGCTATACTGCTACATGCATATTCAACATTTTAACCCAAATTCACTCTACATAAAATGAAACAGAAAGCATGTGGTAACAGAGACCTTGCTGTAACCGATTCTCAAGTTCTTCAATTCGCTCTTCATATTCACGCAGCTCTTCTCGGTGTCGACGACTTATCTCTACTAACCTCTGTCTGTGGGCATCCTGCAATACTGACAGCTCATGCTGATGTTCGTCTATTTCTTGACTTAAATTCTGTTTGAGCTCCTAAAAATATCATTAGAGAAACAAAATGGCAAAACACAGCACAGTGTCTTCTTATGTAAGAAATAATACAATACAAAAGAAAGAAGTTTTCTCCAGTCTAATTAAAGGATTTATTGATGGATTTCTCACAGAAGTCAAGTTTTCTGATATTTGTTGATTGGGATTTTTTTTTAAACATGTGGCAAGAAATTCCTTTAAAGAATATGTTCACACAAATAGTATGCTCTCCACAAGAGCAAATATTAAACCAATGTAAAGCAATTACAAGTCATATACAAAGTGGATACACTAGAATGCATTTTTAGTAACTTTCTAGGATGACACGTAAAATCCGTATTTTGCACCTTCAACAAAAAAAGGCAACGTGTTTCTGAGAAGGGAGAAATTATTCTGTCTATCTAAAATACAGTCTCATAACTCATCAACAGCTTCACAAAGTGACTTGCCCTTGTAAGTACTAATGTCACTGTTTCAAACTAAGATACTGTTATTATCAAATCATACAAACACCCTTTCTCAGAGTAATTGATTTTAAATATTGTACTGCTGACTGAAGGGTTGCTATGCTACTACATACCCCCATGCATTTTTAATAATGTTATAATAGTGTTAGTTAAAATATTTACAAGTATGTGACCACATGCAAAACCATGAAGAGTAAAGCACAAGAAGACTAGTTTGTCATCTTACCTTAACAACATTTTGTAGTTTGCATATTTCACTTTGTTCAGCATCATTTGTGCCTTGCAGTTTGGAAGACTAAAAAACCCAAACCACATATCCACATGAGAACTACGATAAATACATGCATTTTTTATCTAAATTGCTCTTCTACTGATACTCAAAAGTAGAAAACAACAAAGCTAACATGAAGCAAAATAAAAATCCAATGTTAATTTTGATTTTTCAAAAAAATACATTTTAATGGAAACATTTTAATTTTTCACGGATTTTTATAATTACACTGCTACATATAATAGGTAAAAATTTGAAGTGGGGGTGTTATGGTTCATAGTAAGACAACAGGGTTGCATACTTTTGAGTATTTTCACATGGGAAAAGTATACCTCCAAAATCAGGCTATACCTGAAAAATGGTAACTAGCATCAGCAGCAACTTGAAAGATTACATCCATTTTTGTGTCAACAGAGCATGAATTATAACTGACGTACCATGAGACTGGGAGAAGAGAAAGTATAAAAGAATGCAAGTATCCAACCATTACTTTGAACAGTACTGTGCTATCAATAACAATCCATAACATAGCCAAGAGGAAGGGAAGTATTTTTTTGAAAGGCTGAACAAAAATGAAACCCTGAAGTAGCATTCTAGGTGAATGTTCATGAAATCCTTTACCTAAATTGACAAATCATGCATAAAAGCATTGCAAAATAGCATTTGGAAGTTAGTCACTGAATGTATCCTTAGTGATGTGACAGCACAAAAGGTTTCAGCTTTTCCACCACAACATGTTGCTTCTAGAAATTTTTCAGCATAAACTTTCAAAGAATCCACCAAATGCAATGAGAACAATAATTTGGAGGGGAGAGGGAAGGACAGGATAGAAGAGAAACCACTCACCACTGCAATCTGCTTCCAGTGGTCAACCTCCGATTCGAGCCTGGAAACTTCATTGGACAATCTGTTTATTTCTTGTTGTGACCAGATTATATCTCCAAAATCCATGTCATCTCCTTCAAAACCTGAGGAATGTCTGACCTCTGGAACATAGGAGGCCGATGCAGTGGCTGCTGGCAAAACACCAGCTCCCAACTGAGCAGTCTGAGCAGCTGTCTGTACTTTCTGCAGTTGTTCCTGTAGTGCATTCTGTCTGGCTTTTAGATGGCTGATCTCCACCTGGATATACAAAATAAAATGCATTGTTTCAATAATAAGAATATCAAAATACACTCTACCCATTGGGTCCTTATGAAATGTGAAACAAACAACATCCCCAGCACAAATAATAGATCACTTTCACTAAAAAAAGAAAAAAACTCCAAACATTCTCATAATGGAGAAAAAGCCACCCTTCGCTCAAGTGTTCTAAAGTACCTCACAGAAACACACAGGGGTGTTTTTAGCAGCCAAGGTACACAAGCAGTACAGCAATATCCAGGCTAACCAGTTATACAAAAAAATTAAATATAAAAGAGGGTATTCAGATATGGAAGTTAAGCAATATATGATGCTTTTCCAGGTATTTTTATTACACTTGATTTCTTTTATGCTTAACAATTCAGTGTAGCGAGAATTTACTTATTTACTGTAAAGTGAAATTAGCTGCATGTAATTTTACTGTAACAACTCTGTTATTGTATTTAACAAGCAGATTTTCATACATCTCATAGTTCTACTTCCTCTACCTCCCACAAGAATTTGTGAACAAATCAACAAAGAAATAAAACTCCTCTTTGTGCAACTCTCAGCAGGCTGGCAACTTTCTTCATTTAGGTCTACAAAATCTCATACAATGGGCTATAAAGCTGATGCTTCCATCACAAAGGGACATTTCATAAATTTTGAAAGCTAGCTCTGTTCTCTTTAATTGTATATGTTAAAGATAAATAATGACACCTAAAACAAAATAATTGCTTCAAGTGGGAATTTGTTCTTGTTGCCTTCCTTTAAAGTAACTGAATCAGAAATACAAAGCAGCAGAGTGTCTGTTCTCACAGTATCCCAGAAACAACAGAAATTCTGACAGCTGCACGACATTCCCAGAGTGTTTTCTTTTAACTATCTCCTGGCAGCTTGGCTTACATTACATTATTTGATGAAATATGTCTTAGTCTACATTAACAAACCAAGAAGCCATAGCTGTGACCAGTATTTCCACTGGAAGAGAACACACTAAAACAAAGGCATTAAACAGAAAAACAGCTAAGTTTATTGCACCTACTTACTGAGAAATCTTACTCTGTGTCTTACCTCCTTCTGTTGAAGCTGATTGCGGTACTCGATAGACAACTGCTTGATTTGCAGCTCTGCTGCTTCATGCTTTTCTTCTAAGTCACTACAGACTTTTTTCAGTCTATCATTCTAGCAAAAAATGAGAAATGAATGTTGGTAAACTCAGCACAGTCCTTAAAGGATCAGAAAAGCACAAAGCTACTGGACAGCAAAGAAGTTAAATTGTATGGATTTCTCATGTTACTTCATTCAAAACATACAGTAACAGCAATGTGTGGGCCCCAAATCACGGTCATGTCCAAGCTTTCCATTTTTATATGGCATGGACTCCAGCTCACTTCCAGAAAAAAGGGCTGCAATGACCAGAGATAAATGCCAAGAATTAAAGAAGTCAGGGCTGAATCACCTCTTAGCAAGATCCATAGGTAGAATTTAAGAACAGCCACAAAGCACAAATTGGAGCTAACATCCAGTATTTTCCCTCTGACCTCAGCCAAGAGCAGATGGCAAGAAACTAGAAAGAGGACAAGCAGGAACAGTTATGTCCCCAAAATAGTATCTTAACTTCACAATGCTCTTGAGGCTTGAAGGCATACGTGAAAGTTGTTTATTTAGAGACAAAGTCAAAAGACCAAAAAGTCCTTTTTAAGCGGGGAGAAAGCCACTTTCCATGAAGATACATGAGATTTTTAAGTGGTTTTGGAGAGGCACGAGCAGCCTACGCCAGAATGACCAAACAGCAGGACAACAGAGAGAGAACAGAACCAGGGAAAATGCCCACACTTTTCAGAGCCAAGCCTACTGCTGCAGTCCAAGTCCACCTGACAGGGCAGGAACAGTCACAGTTAGCAAAAGATGAAAACTTGCAGCACATGCATACACCAATAAATATGTGTGTCCCTAAATAAAATTTGTGTTCCTAACTGTGATGGCAGTTTGGCACAAAATCAGAGTCACATTCTAACATCACTGTCACCCTTGTTTCTGGATTTACCCAGGGACAAACAACTTCAGTGCAACATTTCAACTTCATAAAAAACAAATTCTATGTACTTCTTTTAATTACAAAATAGTGATCTACAATTTCTTACTTCAAACTTTTGTGCTGCATTAATACTTTCTATTTCTCTGAGTCTAGAATTGGACACATGGAGTTCTGTCGCTGCATCTGAAAGAAAATGAAAATTTTCATTTTAATTACAATCCTTTCAATCTGTTAAGACCAGATATTAATACATATCTTACTTCAGACTACTTTAATGTTCATTCCTAGGTAAATATCAAAAGCTGTTTTTATCAGAACACTGTAAGAATTATTTCTCACAGTCTTTCTGCATCTAATTTAGTTCACTCATATTTAGGCTTTAAATCAAATCAAAACCCTAACAGATTAGTATGGATTTAAGCTTTAAAGTAAGGGAGATAAAAATGTTTTACTTGACTATTTTGTGTCCCTGAATATGTTTCTGATTTCAGACTTGTTCCTGACCTAAGATTCTGTTTCTCTGTAATACCACGCGAAGTTTCAAAACAAATATTAATTCCATTAAATACACATAACAGTGACTGAATTTTCAGAAAAAAAACCCAAACCACCCACACCAACAAAACATCAATCCCATAAGACTCATTGTCTCTAAAAAGGTGATACATCTACCATCCCAGTTTATCCAACAGAAAAAGCAGGTAATTCCAGACACATTTTAATGATCAATCCTCCTCAAACTGGCTATATTCACTTCTTCTATGTCCCACCTTTAATGGACAGAAACACCAGATTTCCTTTTAGCAATGAGAAATCATCCTGAATTGACTATAAAGCAACCTTGACAATACTTGAAAATTTGAAATTAGTACAATTTCCAAGTAAATACTATATTTCATAATTTCCCATGTGCTGTTTAAAACCAAGACAGCTCAATCACTGCAGAGGAAACAATCTACACATGAAAACTGCAAAATGGAAAATGTGCAAGTCCATAATCCACAAACAACTGATGGGAGTCAAAACACTGAATGCAAGGCATAACATCAAAACCTATCAAATTTTAACTAATTAGGAAATTAACCCAGACTGTAAGGAAGTAGTTCAAAAGTGTTGTTAAGGCCACATAGTACTTAAAGGTTTTTACAGAAGAGGATGGCACTAGATTTTTTACACCCTGGAGTCTAGTCACCCATATGAATGTACTACCCTGACATTTTCAGGAGACTGAAGTTGTTCCCAGCAGTATCCAGCAGTGAAGTACATCTGGAAGTAACTACTAAACATCAGTACATCTCTCTTGCACAAACTCATGCACCAATGCATGAGTTCACAATTTATCTTCCAAAAAAGCAAAATAAGCACTCTAAATGACTGCACAGCTCAGGAAAATAAAATAACATTCCAAACTAAACTACTACAGATTTTGAAATTTAAAACATTAAGTAAGCCTTTCAGAAAAGTGAAAAAAAAAAAATTCACAGTTGTCAGAATTTCTCTCTTCTGAGCATTTTACCTGTGCACCAAAAAGGCCATCCATATGAGACCCATTATATCAGCTTGCCAACAGGGTTTATACAACACATGTTTCTATAATATTCTTTCACAACACTTCAGAAATGAGAGATTGTAAACCAAGTAGAATTGCTTAATTTCACATTTAAAATGACTACTCAGAAGTCTTAGCTGTTCTTTGTAGTGTCTATTCTTAATACTGTTTTGAGGAAGCTAACTTTTAAAATAATTTCTAGTCACAAGATGGTAATACCAGAGATATAATAAGTATCTATTGATACTTATTACCACATCATGCAACAGCTTCACTAAAGTTTTTTTCAAAAATTTGTAACCAAAAGTCATTACTAAAAATATGAAGAAAATATTATATTCCAGAACAGACTTACTATTGGTTTATAGAATATCTTAATCTGACATCTCTGATTTTTGTGGGTTTTAAAATTTTTTTTATTCTAACTTTCTGTTTTAAACACAAATCGTTCTAGCCTCTAATCCTTATAAAGCAAGGGCCCTGTTCTCCTACTTGGCTGTAGGGGAATTGTAGAACCCGACAGGTTTCTCCGGGCACAACTGAAATATAAACAAAACAATGACAAACACTGAACCTTTGCCTCTGTGACACGTCAGACTTGGATCACACCAGTGGCAAAACAACCTCTGTACTACAACTCTGCAGTTTTATGGAACCGGTGTAAGAGCTGCTAATTAACTGAGAGTTTAGATAAACTAAGCAAACAGAATGGAAAAAAGTGTTGTTTGAGTGCTGTCATTCCGGAGCAACATAACACTTCACGGAATTCAGAAACCTCTGAATAATAAGCGTAAAACAGGCTCACATTTGCTATTAGAGCCTGGGACTATATTTGTGTATTCAGATCCTGAAATCACAAGAGCGGAATAAAAACAAAAACAAAGGCAGCAAAGCCGGCAGCATTCGCGAAATCACCAAGCCGCAACCGGCTCCCCCCGGGCCGGTGCGGGCAGCGCAGGCCCCGCCGCTGTGGGTGCGGAGGGGGCCGGGGGAAGAGGAGGAGGAGGAGGAAGAGGAGGAAGAGCTCCCTCGCGGAGCCAGGCCCGTCCCGAGCCCCCTTACCGCCCACTTCCTCCGCGCCTTCCAGAAGGATGTCCTTGGTGAAGCTGGAGATCTGCCCGGTGAGCGAGGACAGGCTGTCGCCCACCTGCCCCAGGGACTGGCCCAGCCCCGAGCCCAGCCCGCCCAGCCACGACGCCATCGCGGCTCGGAGGGCTCCGGGCCTCGCTCGGCCCTGCCGGGCAGCCCCTGCAGCCGGTTCCCGCGGGCCAAGGGGCCGCCTCCGCCCCCCTTCTCTTCGCTACAGCGGGTCGCCGCTCCTGCTCCGAGCTCAGCACACCGGGCTCGGCAACTCGTCCGTCAAAGCTGCGCGCATCCTCCCGGCTCCTCCGGCTCAGCTGTTCCTCCCGGCTTGTCTTGTCCCGTCCTGGCTCAGCGACTCCTCCCGGCGGCTGCTGCCGCTGCCACCTCAACGGCCGCCATGACACCCCTCCCAAACACCATCGAGAGCGGCGGCTCGGGCTAGAGCGCCGCCTCGCAGGCGGATATGGCGTGTGGGCGGAAGCAAAGGATGCCGGGATGGCGGCGTGGAGCCGTGTGACTTCCCCGCCCGGGTGGATCTGGGCCATTAGCCAACAGTGTGGTTTGTACGAGAGTAGACACGATTTGTGTTTGAATATGTGTTCTCACAACACACACAAGGTCCTGAAGCCCCGGCTGCTTCGGATGTACATGGAGTGGAATGGGAAGACCGAGGGCACCCGATCGACGTCTATCAGTCTCAGGGAGCGGTGCCAAGAGGCTGCGCCCGGGCTCTTCCCGCTGGAGCCCGGCTACAGGACAAGGTCTGCAGCGGGCAGGAACTGATGCACAGGAAGATCCACCTGAATATCAGGAAAAACTTGTTTATTGTGCAGTGACTGCTCACTGGAACAGATTGCCCAGAGAGGCTGTGGAGGCTCCCTCGCTGGAGGTACTCGGGAATCATCTGAATGCGGTGCCATGTGCTCCAGGGTGACCCTGCTTGGGCAGGGAGGTTGGACCAGATGACCCACTATGGTCCCTTCTAACCTGACCCGTTCTGTGATTCTTGGTTGTATTTCCAGCCAGAACCCCAAAACTGCTCCAATTCAGAGTTTTTGTTTTTTGATCAGGTGAGGTATTTAAACTTGGGACTACAAGGACTACTGCACTGTTACAGAAAAAGCAGTTTTGCGTCAGTCAGAATGATAGTTACAAAAAACGCTGATATAAATACAGGGAAATGTATTTATACATTTACATATGTATACATATACATAATGCTGGAAATAAAATACAGGGCAGCTGGATCATTGCCTGTTTCAAATTGATAACTACATAAAAAGATGTGTAATTAAAGCACCACATCAACGGCAAAATGAAGCTGAGAAGAGCATTTCACAGGTGAAATTGTTTTTAGAATTTTTGTGCCTGCTGAGAAAGCAGCAGGCACAAAACACAGGCTGTAGAGTTACAAGCTGGCAAACATTAGCAGACAGACATGGAAGAAGCTGCTTGTTGCTTCCCAAACGGGATCTTGCAGAGCGGGTGAAGGGTGCCTGCAGTACTCTAGTACCTTTTACTGGCCTCTGTCACTCACAGGCAATGCTAAGGCTGGGCATGGTATGTTGTCCAGGAGCTTAGAAGTTAAAAGTTCTCTAATAAAGATTGTTTTCCCTCTTCATGGAACAACTTTTCTATCAGGTTTATAACTGATTTCACCAGTATATTAATGGCATACTTGTCACCCTTATGATTATCCACAATAAAACCAATCATACAGCACTTCAAATCAGTTTCTGGCTTAAAAAAAAAAAAAAGGCATCAGAATTGTAGGAAGCACTAGTGCTGTGATGAAGCATGGAATGTAGACATGTACCTTTATCAGTTTTATTAATTTGCACTTTTGGGTTTAATGCCGATGAAACATTTCCAATACTCAAAAGACCCCTTGTCATTGGTTTAACAAAACCCATATGGGTCCTCATGACAGTAAAGATGTGTCATTTAGTATTTGGCTAAATAGTTTTTATGGGAAATTGTCTTAGCATTTTTTAAACTAAGATCACAGATTTCCTGCAGACATTTAAAATGTTTAGGGATGATAAAAACATCTTCTATGGTGGTAACTGTTATAATGCCAAATAAGGCGTGTAGTCAATAAAGTAGCACAGAAGACTTTTTGTAATGCTCTTTTTAATTACTACTCTTGTAAAATAGAAACTATTTAGCATTTTAAGTAATTTTTTTAGCTGACCGACTTAATTCACTGTTAGTAAGGGCACACAGAAATCATCTAGTATACTCTGCTTTGACTAAGCCACAAGAGCAATGCATTGTGTCACAAAAAGAATGAGTATTCTGGCAACAAAGCAGGAAACTGTAGCTTTAAAAATTAAAAAGCATACAATTTTTAAAGATGTAACATAACTGTAATTGGCACCAACTTCCTTCCTTAACAGGAGTGTCTTTACACAACTTTTGGAGTATCAACAGAGGCAAAGACTCAGAGATGATGAGATGTCAGCAACAGAAAACTATCCCAGTGCTCTGTCCAACACCTCTGGTGCAAAGCCCACTGATACCAGAGATGAGATTTCAATGTTTGATGATTCTGTGCCCAATCCACACGTAAGGGAAAGCACATATGCAAATACTTAAGAGAGAAACATTAGAAGCTATAATCATATTTATTAAAAAAAGTGATATCAAATACAACCATATATATTCATGCCTATTTGGAGAGCATTTTCAAAATATCGAACAGTGCTGCCATTTTCCAGTCAAAACAATGACAAAGCATTTCAGCTTTCCCTTTTTAAATCTTTTCAGTATTCTATGCTTTATATACACAAAATAGGCAAAAATTATACAGGAATCCAGAGCCAAAGATGTGATATGAAAACAGTCTTGACAAAAAAATCTTACTGAAAATGATTTCTAAAATATACAACTATTAGGTAAGAGATGAAAAATTATTCCCTTGCAAAATCCTAACTCTACAGTGATTTGTACACAAGGGGTTTCATGTAGAAAAAAAAAATCAAAGCTTACATGCTTTAAAGACAAGATTAAGGTTTTTATTTTCTTGGGGGTTTCATGTAGAAAAAAAAAAAAAATCAAAGCTTACATGCTTTAAAGACAAGATCAAGGTTTTTATTTTCTTTTTTTTTTTTCCCATTTTGATTTTGCACGGTGGCATTTAAGTATTACATCCCTTTTTTCCCTCCGATTTTGCACAGTGGCATTTAAGTATTACATCCCTTTTTTCCCTCCTGAAGTTCCTTCCTGAATTCACACAGTGCCTGTACTGAGGATGGAGGGAGATTAAAAGAAAAGTGTAGTTATAATTATTTTTCTTAACAAAGAAAATAATATATAAGTATTTTGATTTGATGAAAGCAGTTGAAAAGTCACATGTACTAACTGTCTGAAGAACTGTAACTGAGGAAAAAGGTGACTATGGCAGGTTACATACTCCAGCATTCCCTCCATCTCTGAAATGCAAATAAGGCAAAATGTGTGTATGAGGATTAAAAAATTATTGCAGAATTAATACTAGAAAATTTCACATTTTAGAACTGTAACATGTTAATTTTTAAGCCAGTCAGATTTGTAATAAGACAAAACAGCTTGCAAATGATAATATTTGTCTACTAGACACCTGCAGAAGCCATTTTAACCCCCCCCCCCACCATTCTGTAAGTTTGTAATAGAAGCAATAGTCCAACATGAAAACACATCATAGATTTAGATTTGTACTGGTTATTTTCAAGTAGTCTGCAGAGTAATAAAAGTATGACAAGTCAGAAGAGTACCTCAGCTGAAAACTACACTTAATTTTGCTTCAGTTCTTTGAAAGGCACAGGAAGCCCAAATCTTAAAGTAAGCCAGTATGGTATCATATTTGTTTCAGGTCTAGAAAGATGTAAGCATTTAAACAGCTCATATTTGTACTTGCTGTGCCTAACAAGAATTGCATGCAAGCATGACTGCATTACAACTCTTGTTCCTCCTGCCTTCACTGTAAGACCATGAAAGCAGTTTGCAGAATTATACTTAGAGAAGTAATTATGGAAGATATTTATTGTATCACTCACTCCCCCTGCCCCTTTTATTTCTACTGGCACAAAACCACAATTTATGTCACATGGACCATTCACTGGAAAACAGTAAAATGTGTTGAATGAATGAAGGCTGAAATTCCATCAAATATAATTCTGTAATTAAAAAAACCCAAAACCCACCAATAAAACCCAATGTCTGCTCCCTTACAATGGACTTTGGCCTAAAGCTGTTACATGGGAAAAAACCCAACCCTTCAGCCTGACAGGGCAGGTAACACCGGAAGTACACTCTAAATTAGTAAATCAGAAGCATAGTTAAGTCACACTGATAACTGTTTATAATTGAAAGAATGAACACCAAAAAATGACAGCAGTGTTTTATTGACAGCTTCTTGTCAGGTCCAGACATTTTGAACTTGAGACCTGGCTTATAAAATATGTACTGTCAGCAATCAGTATGAGTTTTTTTCTTGGGTACAGTTCAAATAGAGACCCTGTCACTCCCTACAAGTCCTGAAAGGAGGTTGTAGCATGGTGGGTGTCAGCCGCATCTCCCAGACAACAAGTGAGAAGATGAGAGGAAACGGCCTCAGTTTGTACCAGGGGAGGTTCAGTTTGGGCATCAGGAAGTATTTATTCCCTGAAAAAGTTGTCCACCATTGGAACAGGTTGCCCAGGCAAGTGGTTGAGCCCCCTTCCTGAAGCTATTTAAAGGAGGTGTAGCTGTGGTGCTTAGGAACATTACAATCAGTGGTGGACTGGGCTGGATTAATGGATGGTTTCTAGCAGCCCTTTTTCAGTGACAGGATTACGTGAATGAAGAGATGTAGCTTAAATTGCCCTCTCGTAACTGCTTGTCTAGATAGATACGCCTACATCATTCAACTTGACATTTCTCTAAAAATCAAACTGCTATTTGTGGAGTGACAGCATTTCTCCATAGAAAGGGAAATAGCTGGCCCTGTGATCACTGACTCAGCTGCACCTTTCAGGCACTGACATTTTATATTTCTTCCATATTAAAATACTGGGGTGATGAAGTGACTTATGATGTGACATGAAAGTTCAAAGGCAAACCTCCATGTTTTAGTGATTATAAAACCAGGTAGTTGGCTTGGGTTACAGTCAGTGAGATTTAAGGGGCTGATTTTTTTTTTTTTTTAATATAGGGCTGCTAGAGCTAGAAATAATATTTTTATTATATTCTTGTAAGAGAGGATAAAAGGTCTGAGTTCCAGGTACTGGCATCAGCTTGCCAGTCTACACCTATTCATAAAAATGAGTCTTATTTCAGAATTAGTTTATGGCACAACCAAGAAAGGAAAGCTAAGCTGTGGTTAATTGACAGATGAGAAAAAAAAAAAAAAATCAGTGCTTTAGACACCTTTCTTGCTTTCAGTTGCACAGAAATTTCAAACTGAAAGCAGAAAATCACACCCTGAAAAATACAGCATTTCAAAATGGAATATGCATATATGGACTTTTAAAGTAATTGTTTAGCTATATTAATTTGAGACATTGCAAATAATTATAACGTGGATTACAAGATTATTTTAAAAACACAAAAATCAGTTTTTAAAAAGCAGTGCTGTCTCATGTCAAAATCCATATTGTGTAACACATACTAGTGGTTCTGGTGACATAGGTGAAAATGCAGCTCATAGATAAGAAAAACAGAATTTAGCCCGATTATGTATACTATAACAATATCCCAAGCTATCAGGAAACCATGGCTGTAAACAAATCTTTACTGAGAGGTAAGAGCCCTTTCATGTACAGTACTACTTGATGCTGAATGTGTATTTCCATCTAGCTACCATTCATTTCTTACTAATTTTAATTAAATGTTACTATTGTGCAAAGATGTAACTTTAGAATATTTTGATAAAGAAATTTGGGGTTATCTTTGAAAGATTCTTAGAATGCCTGTGCTAACTGTTAATGCTTTAACTGGACTACAGCTTATATACTCTATCTACAACATATTTCCATATAATTTATATGTAAACAGAATTTGTATTTCAAGCACCATTTAAGAAAATGAAACATCTCTCTTTTGTTGCACTGAAGTTCAAGGTCAGGTTTGGTCACCCTGTTACACATTCATCCTGGATATCAAAGCAAATGTCTTACAACCAATAGCATAAGCTATCTCACATACTTTGCTTCCCAATTTTTCTCAGGATCAGAAACAACGTAATAAAAAATTGTAAGGTGCGTGAATAAAGGCCATTCCTGAAAAAACTGCAACATTCTGACAGACACTCATAGAAAGCATTTCAGAAAGAACATCCACACAGGCATAAATATTCATTCTTAAAAGAGCTACTTGCACAGGGGTCATTTCAGATTGCAGGAGTGCATCTTATGTGTGTGGCACTGACTTTATGGCACCTAAAATGGCACCTAAATCCCCTCCTACTTTCTCCTAGACTCAGTTACAGCTCTTTCATACTTTGAAAGGCCAGAATAAAGGGTCGAGCTTGAAGAGAAAAATTCTCTGGAAGAGGTAGAAAAGAAAACCTGTTCAACCCAATTGAGTTTATGCTGCTTTTGTAGTAAAAAGGAAATGGCTTTAACGAGAGAGAAAATAAGAAAACAATAATTAAAACCAAACAAGAACAACAAAACCCCAAGTCAAATAAGGCAAGTTATCTGCTAAGAGACAGTATGTTAAACATGGATCTAAAATTTTACAACTGGAATTGAAAGTAAAACCAAAAATTGTTAAGAAAGTCAGAAATCACTGAAAGACTCAGGAGTAACATTATAGTCAACAATAAAATTTTGTCTTCAATTGAAAAGCATGAAATTTACAGGTTCTTGTTTCTCCTGCAGAATGGATCATTTCAAAAGTGGACAGCAGGATCAAAAAGTTGACATTAAATAATTCATAATAAACAATCAAAAATAAATTATTTAAGATTAATGGAATTTAATTACTCTCCCCACTTTAGAGTGTTCTATTAAAAATAATTTATGAGCATAACTGATTACTTGTATCTGTTTTTCCCATCAGTACTGAAGAAAATCATTTGATGGTGTTTTCAGCACTATTTGTATCTTCTATAGAATTCTTCAGAACAGTTGAAACTTGCTTTTTTAATGCAAGCTTTAAAAGCTTTACTTTTTAAAGTTACAGCTGTTACCCTTGTCTAACTTTGCATCAATGATTCCAGTAATTTTAACACCACTACTCTTGCGAGCAGATGTTTTGTAGGAGTGCTACAGTTCTCTAAACTAGTGCAATCTTTTTTGTATTTGCAGATCCTCTCTAAACTGACCTCCAGCAGCCCCCCTTTCATTCCTGCTTCCACAGCTCTGAAATGAACCCTGCTTGTGCAACATCCACACAGTAGAATTTTAATTGAGACTTAGCGTTTTGACAATAGACGGAAAAAAAGATGTTATTTCTCCTCTTCTGAATTCAAGTGGTTTCTGACAGACTCCAGAGACATATTCATGGCTGCTTGAAGCATATCTTCTTCACTCATATCACCTCCTAAAGACAATACATGCACACAAGCTGTAATAAATTCACAGTTCTTAACTATAGTTAAATGCATTTGTTGTTCCTTTCATCCACAGCCACCTTTTCCTACCCCACTGACAAACTGGTTTTGTTTTTAAAAATCACTAAACATTTTGCAAATAGTTTTTCACCAACAACAGTCAGTTTGCAACAATATACACCAGTTTTGGATCACCAATACCTGACACTGGTAAGGTCTACACATGGTCTTCTAAAAACTGATTCCAGTAACTTTGTCAGATGCTATTCCAAGTTGTCAATCAACTTTAAAAGTAATTTAGAAAACGAACAGTTGGGGTAGGTAATAGCAATGCTCTTCACTTTGAAATAGGATATTGACATTCAAAGGGAAACAGGCTTTTCAGGAAAGTCATCATTTCCTTCACTGCCAATACAGTAATGGCTGTAATACACCATTGGAATGGCTGCTGAAGTGACAAAATAGGCAGACAAGGAAAATTAATAAACAACACAAAGATGAAAAAGATACATTGCAGTGCTGAATGTAAGATTAAAAAACAATACCTGCACCAGGTTCTGCAGTGCTTGAACTAAGAGGTGCTTTGTCCTTTACGTTTGGAGTCTGATCTTGCTGCTGTAGCTGTTGTTGCTGTCTGCAAGTGTCATAAATTTGTAAGAGAATAAGATTAACATCAGTATGAGATGTGAATCAAGTTCATTTCATTGTAAGGAAGGCCAGGAGTCAAAAGTAGAAGCTGTTTAGTACAATAACACCCCTGTGCCCAAAATCTCTTTTATCATTTCACCCTGCTAACCTTCACATAGGTATCTTCCCAGTATTATATTCCAAGCCACAAGACTATTTTCCCAGGATTTGGAAGCTCTGCATTCTTATCCTACCATGTGAAGTCTAACTCCTCCCATCCATAGCATTTCTCCCTGGTCTTTATTTCCTTTATTACTGTAAGACACAGATAAGGAAAAGCTACAATAGCTCAGCTATCTATTAAGAAGGTACACCAGAACAGCACCATAAAATGTGTACAATGCTTTTATGTGATGCACATGAGAAGCATGTACTTACCCAAAAGCAAAGTCTTAGAGAAATAATACTTTTTGTTGGGAAGGTAGTTGCAGAAATTTACAGGATTTCATTAAAAGTACTTTTATAATAAATGTTTTCTTTTCTTTCTTCACAAGACTTGCAGTAGTAGCAAGACTATTTTGTAGTAGTAGCAAGACTTATTAACAAACACCCTCCCTCTTACTAGAGGTTTCTGTGTAGGAACCACCAGAGAATAGTAAAATTCAGGTACTGTTAGGAAATCATATTAGACAGAAGAGTTGAGCTGGACCTCAGTAAGAAACCCATCCACACCCCAAAAGCACTGAAAAATACATGTACTTCCACATGCAGTTTTCTATCAACTACTTTACTTTTCAAAATAGGCTTGTCTTCTCCTTCGCAGTTCTTCTGAAGAAAGGGAGTCTGTCTGACTGCTGTGAGATGACTGAGGCACATTCTGTGGTAATGAGCCTGAGAGCTCACTTCGACGGCTACCTAAAAGCAGAACATGCCATATCCTACTAATTATAGTAAAATGAAGTTAGCAAATAAAATATAACTTAAAAAATATCCTCAAACTTGAGAAGTAAGACTTTTTGGCAATCTAAGCACCTAGAAGAACTTCGCTTGATAATTTCTCTTCTCCTCACCTTACGACTGTTTCCCTTTCCTCCTGCTACCCTTTGCAAATTTGTTCTTCTTTCCTAATAATCAACAACAACATGCAAGTTACAACTTTTCAAAAAGCAGGAGGGAGATAGTTATGTGCAATCCTGGATTGTCCTTCCATGCCTCAAACCAGTCTTTCCAGAGATATTGACACATGCTGGAAAAATTGCCTGACAAACTGATTCCAGGAGCTGCTTAAAGCACTGCAAGAAATTCAGATAAGCACTGCACCTTGCATGCTGAGCTGAATGGCTCTGCGAAGATCAGCTTCTTCATCCTCCATATCAATTTCCTGCCTACTTAGAGCCAGGGCTCTCTGAAAATTCTCTTCATCTTCATCTAACATGCCTGTTCCGTCAAAGGGATGGTTAACTTCTATTGCTTGGTCCACGTCACTTCTGGGTAGCCTGTGAAATTCATACATCCATAACAAAATTCAGACAGAAATTACATTAGATTTTATCAGGAGGTTTAAAATAGTATGTTCTGTCAATTTAACTCTAGGTTTAACTTTGGGAAAAACATTTTTCTTGTGAAAGCCTGTTACATAAACAAGTATTTTCCTGAAAAATGAAAAAGCACAAAAGGGCTGCAAGCAACTGCAGAGCAACCTTAACATATATTTGCCACACAGTGACCTCTAAACCAATGCATACGTTGACAAGCTATTAGTTAGTAAATCATCAAAAATGATAAGCCCACAAAAAGCCGTGATACATGTTATTCAAACCTACTGCTATTTAAACAGTTACACCAACAGAAAAAAGTGCAAACAGTCTCCTTCTCAAGGAGGCCTTGAAGGCCACACTAAAGCAACAGAACCATACAAACTGTACACACTTCCCATGTTACTGCTAATTATTCCATCAATTTACAACATCAGTTTAACTCTACCAAGCGGAAAAAAGTAATGAATTCCTCTGAGAAGCCTAAAGCCTTTTTATCAGTATGCAATTTGTTCACTTTGAAAATTCAGTGAAATCATTGCAGAAGTGCATAAAGTACTAACTTTATATGCTTTCAAGGATGTTTTATATTAGCAGAATCCATCAAAAATGAGCAGCACCACAACGTTATAGCAAAATTATTCTAAGACAGAATGCTGTATGATTTATATGATATGGAATTCAAAGATCAGTTTCTCGTTCTTTTCTACTTATGACAAAATACACAAACCAGTCTTAATTATAAAATAATTACTATTAACCATAGTTTATGAGATTTTCTAAACTATTTTCCTCCCTGAGTCAAAAATCTGCACTATAATATGCTTATGCACATGGAAAGACTCAATTCTTCTCAAGCCAGCTTTTGCCCACTTAAAAATACACCATTTGTTGTCCATCAACTTGCTTTTACTGTGTGCAACAGCCATAAACATTGATCTAAAGGTACTTCTTATTACTTCCAAGTTATAAACCAATCATACTGAACATCATCAAAATAAAATCTTTATTTACCTTACCTCTGATCTCTTGACTGTGCTGCCTCTTCGCCAATCAATTTTGGTCGCTGCATTTGCTGTACCCGAATCATCTGCAGCAGCTGATCAGCCTCACAGTCTGGCAGGTCACCTTTTACTACAAATATGGAATAACCTGAAAAAAGAAATTGTAAGTCTACAGCATTAAAGTGCAGACACAAACACTCTAAAATGCATACTATATGGAATACAATAATGTGCAATTTAAGATGTAAGACTCTACCTTTTATAATAAGGACTTGGGTTATTTGAATCATAAAACTAAGGGTAGTTAACTGAATATGTAAGTTCTAAGAAATAATGATTATTACCTACTTTTAATTAATGAGATTTAACATCTGCAAGTTACTATTACCTTCCTGTTGTAATTGAGCCAAGAAAAGTGCAAGATATGTATCTGATATTAGTTCTGGACCCATCAAGAGAGAGTTCAAGTTAAACCACTGTAATTAAGAAAAAAAAAAGGTTGAGAGAACAAATTAGCATGAAGATTACTTGGTAATCCATTGTGGTAATGTTTTATCATGGAATATCCAAATAAATCTAGTAAAATAAATTATCAAATAGAAGTTTTTTGAAGCATAATACCTATACTGCTAAACATTATTCTTCAAATAGTCTAACAGGACATCTGAAGTGTGGAAATTACTGCATGCTCTTTCCCATTACTGAATACTGGTACCAGGGAAACACATTAAAACAGATAATCTTTAACCACTGTATTTTGATTTATTTCGGACATCATTCTAAAATTCTGCTTAATCCTAGTTTTAAACCTGAGGCTAATGTAGTAAGAAACCCTTCATCAGTTAATGCTATGTGTTAAGAAATTAATAGTTACAGAAAACAGATTATTTGCATTATCAATTATTTGCTTTAAATACTTTCATGGAACATTCCACCTTTAATAACTGGTGATGCTGCAAACAAGTGTTCACTCTTCTCTCAGATAATTTTTAAACTTAAAAATTAGAAAGAAATTTACTCAAATTTAGTATGCTAAGAGTACAGCACTATATTACAACAGGAGACACTTAACATAAATATATACAACTCACTTCTAGTTACCCAAGACCATAACTAGTAATTTATAATACTTCTAAACAGAAGCAGTATTATACTTACATAAAACTTCTAGAGAGAAAATATACTCAACGTGAAACAAAATAGTCTACCTTTAAACTCCCATATATATTCCAATGAAGCTAAAGAACTTTTTTTTAGACCTACTCATTCAGTATGATGCAGTTTTAACCAGAAAGCACCATTTGACTTTGTGGAAGGAGAATTTTATCTCCATTCTCACAGAAATGCACCAGAGATCTACCCAAACTTCCATATATGCACCCACAGACTTGCAACCAGGCCCATACAACAATGTAAGTAACTATCTCCCACCCATCATGCAATCACTTCATTTGCCAAAAACACTCCTTGCCACTAGGAAAGGGTAAAAAGACCAACAGTGAAGAAGAGTGGGAGAATAAAAAGTTCTGTAAAAAAATTGATGGACAAACTACAGCAAACTTTAAAAGACACTATGGAGGAGAAAATCTTGTTAAACTACTTTTGCTTTAACTGTAACAGAGGAGAAGCAACCTATTTTGTCAAATCTTCTCATTACCCTCTAGACACCTAGTACTGTCCTCATGAGGTTACAAGCACAGGTAAAAGAGGAAAAAGGCATCCCCCCTCCAGCTTAGGATGTCTTGGGTTAGAAAGGTTAGAAAGCTCTCTCCACCCAACATGGTTGCATTGCATAATAAACATAATGTTAAGACAACATCCAGCCTTTTTGATATCAGATATAAACAAAAAATGCCTGTAAACACACTTTTAAACTAAAGCAGAACAGTAGAGTTTAGTTCTCACTCGCAAGTGATTTTTATTTTTTTAAATCTGGATAACAACGTAAGTAGCCAGAACTTGCAAAAAGGAGCCAAGTGGGCAAACAGATTCCTTTCCCACTATTACAGACTCTAAAAGCTGTTTTCCATGAATGTTTTCTATGAAAAAAGCCCTGAAAAAACCAAACACTAAATCAGCTCATGTTGCATAAAAGCTCGTAAGCCTTTATACAACATGTGCTGCAAGTACACAAGCATGATCCAGAAAAATGATTGGCTGCTGAAATAAAACACTGAATTGGTGTTGTAAGGGACATGGATATGAACTGAGCTGGTACATATGTAACATATACTAATATGGCCATCTCTTGCCTTTAATAACTATTTCCTGCTTAGAATACAATTGTTTCGAAGTTTTCTATAACAGTATAAAGCTGAGATTCTACTTCCCCAAATTGATACTCTTTTGAGCATCCATTATTATACATCCAAAACTTCTCATATCTACTGGCCATTTAAATAAACAAAATTATTTTACAATGAAGTTTTCTATAACAGTACAAAGTTGAGATTCTACTTCCCCAAACCACATTCTAATTGATACTCTTTTGAGTATCCATTATTATACATCCAAAACTTCTCATATCTACTGGCCATTTAAATAAACAAAATTATTTTACAATGCCAATATCTTACTGGATTAAAATCAGCTTGAATTCTGTAGGGATCCTAATCTTTGTTCAGGATTCCCTACTCCCTCTGACCCCCCCAGCATAACTTTTCTTCAATATTTCACGCAGACAAAGAAAAGAAAATAACTTAAGAAGTCACATAAGACCCTACCAGAGGTGTAGCTCCTGAGAAGACAGATTCACTAGGGAATTGATCCTAGTCTTTTCCCAGGCTAACACTTACAATGACCTGCCTGGTATTTTTGTGATAAAACAAACATTTACCTTTTTTTTTTTAATATGGGATAGTATTAAACCAAACTGCAGCAAAAGCTTGCAAAAGGGAAGCACAATCTACATGCAACCACTTTTCCACACCCATTTCTGAAGTCAATTTTAAAATAAAAAAGACAGTGTCACCTGTTTTCCTAACTTTCGAACTGTAAACCAGTGTTCCTTATAATTACAAATAAATGATTTTTCATTTCTGTAAAAAGAAAAACAAAAGATATAAATAAAATTAAATACTCTAAAATCAGAGTACATAATAATGTTTTTGCTATCACTAATGCGAAATTAAATATAATAAAGTTTCAGTAATACAACCATTGATGTTACATTACAGAATACTCATACTGCTTTTATAACATTCAGGAAGTTGTCAATATCACTGAAATCTCCATGTATCTGATGTCACAGATACTGAAATATCATGAAGGCACAGAGGACAGATGTTCTCATGCACCCCCAAAAAGAAAAAAAAAAACAACAAAGCCAGGGGGCAATGCAAACATCAAAATGCAACAGAGCATAAAACACCAATTTAAAAGAAAGATTTAAAACATAGATTAAGAGCATTTTTACAGTAAAATAAAACCAAGGTGTTAAAAGAGTCTTACATAGGATCGATCCCAAGTCTCTGGTACTCTGGACTGTTGAAGAGGATTAGTTCTAAACCCCACACTTTCAAGGCATTGCTTATAACCTGACAAAAAAGAACACTTTTCATGAGTCAGACTATTTCAAAACTAAATTCAAGCAACGCAACCACCTTAGCTGTGCTAAACAATTATATTGTTTTCATAAAACCTAATTTCAAAACATTGCCAGGAAACCTGGGAACCACATTACTCAAAATGCAGCTGTCATGAATCCACATGCAAGCATAACACTCATATCTTAGCTAAGGAGAAGTAACAAAACTAGGATTTAACTCAACTTTGTTAATGAGCATACTCCTCCAAACAAAGCTGTCATTTCACCTTCCACAAAGACTTTGCAAGCTGCCTTCTCTCTACTCGCAATGCACTGCTCTGCCCTTACTTCCCCCTTTCCCCCAATACAATCTCAATCTTTCTTCACAGTAACTGTTGGAAATTTTGTACCACTGGATTATCACAGGATCAGTCAGTCAGTGATCTGAGCAACAACTCTTTTACAATAACTCTTTAAAGCCACACAAAATAAGGCTGTAAGAACTTTTAAGTTACCAATTCAAATTCCTTTCAGCAAGCCAACTGTGCCTCAAATGACAAAGCACTGACAGGACAAAAAAGTAGAACAAGGAAGCATTTTTTTCAGCTACTGAAGCAGCCCAAAGACAGCAGGAAAGCCAAACCGTTAATGGTTTCTTGCTAAAAAAAAAAAACCAAACCAGCCCCTTTGGCCACAAGGAAGCAAGGCTCTTGAGGGAGTGTGGAGCATTGACAAGTACCACTGAAAGCTTCAGAGACAGCTAAAGATGCCTAGAGCTCTAATCTAGACAAAAGCCCCAATTTGGTATTCAAAAATTTTTTTTGTTGTTGGTCTGGTTTAAGTATCCAGTATTAATTACTTTTCCCCTATGGCCTTAAAAAAAATCAAAAACACCCAAGAAAAATCTGCAGATCACTGTGATAACCCTGTAACCATTGCCAAGGGCTTTCCAGTCTATAATTTGAGAAAGCAATCTGAATTCTGCTTTTTCACGTGGGAGCCAAGGTCTACACCTGAAGTGCCCACAAGAAACAGCTTAGAACTCAAGCTTATTGCCAGCAGGTGTCATTTCACAGTTCCTGAATCTGTGTTTCTCCTAGGTATTTGAAGGCCCATGAACTGAAGAACTGCAAGTCACTGTTCTTAAAGGAAAACACTCTGAACATTTGCAAGGCCAGCACTTAATCCCATTAAACCCATAAATTGGTAACTAGATGGAAATGCTCAATGCCATTTAAATTACATAAAAGAACATATATTGCATAAATAGAAAATGGTCAGAAGAGAGCTGTGCTTACTTGAATTGAGAAGAATCCACTATCATCCATATTTACAGAAGGCTGCTGCTCAATGTGAAGTTGGAAGGGAGAAAAGGGAAAAATGGTATAAGCATAAAAGGTCAAAAATAAATGAGTTGTGAAAATGAAAATAAATGTAACTGCAGATCCTAAAGCCTTATGTCCTTGTCTGTAAGTCTAATTACAATGCCCCAAACAGGCATTTTAATTTAAAACTCAAACCTTTAGAGATGCTCAGGGCTTAAAGGGCAGACAGACATGGGAATTTCTGGTCCTATCTGACACCAGCTTACAAAATCACTGATCCTCCTCATCATGCCTGATCTTTCTACTTATAAGATTAGGGTAATGTAGCTTTTTGTAGAATTATTGTAAAGCTGTACTAGTAACATTTGAAAATGACACATCTAAGATGCATGAATAAAAAGGCCTATACATTTAAAATCTTTAGCACTAGAAAATTAACCTTGTCTAGCTATGCAAGAATAGCAGGCCTGTGCCAGACAATATTGCATTTCAGGCAATATCAAGCAATCTCAAATGAACATAATTTTACCTGTAAAAATGTTCTGTATTCTTCACTAGATACTCCTCCCTCTGCCATTCTCATCCTTTCTTCCTCATCCAGTTGCTGTGCAATAGAGGATAGCTCAACAGGACTGAAGTATTCACCTTGCAGCAAATTATTCAGACAGTGCTGAGCACACAATGAGCCTTCTTGCTAATAATGAAAGAGAGAGAAAAAAATAGAAAAAGAAAAAAAATCACCCCAGATTAATGCAAACTATGTCAAATGACTCAAATGTTTCATTCTGGCAAACTTCCTGCCCTCCCCACTCATGCAGAATACCATATATTCTTTCAATGTATTACACTGCAAGCTACAGACTACAATCCTCCCATCAACTTGATGGGACAAAACCCAACATGCATACTACCTTATCTCCTTAAGGGAAATAAATTTAATGTAAAAATTGTTTTTGAAAACACCATAACTATTGCTAATGACCCAACAAATCACACAGAGACTCTGCAACCATTAGAACAATGCATTCTATCCTCTTCCAAAACATCAATACCTGAAAATCAAAGAGTTTAGATCTCTACTTCATTTGTACATTCTACAAATGTTTCTACTCTACAAACATTTTCTATAACAGACACTCTCGTTATTTTTTAAATTTTCTTTTTTTCTAGGTATGGCTATTGACAATCTGCTCTCCACGTTATTGCTGAGAAAGTGATTAGGAGCTGGAGGAACAATAAAGCTCCTTTTCCACATGAAATTTACATATAGGAAGTAGATAAAATAAAGTCATACCACTAGTTTCAAAATCTTGAAAACAATGATGGGGAAACAAGAAAAAAAAATGAAATTCAGTATATTAAAGAAGGAAAATATTTTTAATTGATAGATGATTCAAATAAAAACCAGTTCAGATACTTTGTTACATGTCCAGCACATTACATGTAATAGAATTATAATATAAGACTTCTAAAACGTCAGCACAAATTTTAAAACAGCTAATTAACAATGTCAGTCATGCTTTTGTAGCACAAATTTAAAAATCTCAGATCTGAATGAATGCATGACAGGCTCATTTTCATATCTGAGATAAAATACTGCCCCATAAAAAAAAAAAAAAAAAACAAAACACAAGGTAAATCAACAAGCATCTTCCCATGAAAAGCAACCCTTTTCCACGAATAACTGTAACTCCATGTGCAAGACAAGTAACATCAGTTGAAAAAACTGCTTTTCTCTTTTGTTTTAATCAGTCTTCATTTTTATTTACATTAAGAACTCTCCTACACATGCTCTTCATTAAAAACAAAACCCCTCAAAACAAAACAGAACACCCCTCCCTCAAGCCAGACCCACAGAAACTAAGAATACAAGAACATGCGTTTGAGGAATATTCTTTAAAATTCCATAAAAGCATCATACAAATCATATGTAGAACTCTCCCATGATCTCCCTTACAGCTGAAACCTCGAAAGTTCCCTTTTCTCCAGAATCTTCCTATGGCTTCATCACTCAGTTGAGCAATGAGTTACTAAAGCTCCACTGTCCGTACAGCCAGGCTTCAGTGGAATCCGGGAGCCGCCTCCAGCTCGTGCCCTTCCTGCAGCAAGGAGCTCAAGACTAAACACCAGCTTCTCTCCCTCTGGGACCACATCCCTACTGCTGGTCATACGACGAAACTGCAACAGAAGAACCTGCTCAACAATCACAGGCTTCCCCATGAGAATAACATGAAACTGATTTAGAAACGGAGAGACAGTAAAATACCACTGAAAATTAATTACATACTAATTTCACTAAAAGGAAACTTTGTAGTAATAAAAAGTTAATTCAACATGCTAATTTCACTAAAAGGAAACTTTGTAGTAATAAAAAGTTAATTCATGCTGTGATAAGCTAGGCCACGTAAGAAAAGAATACATTTTGTTAAACTGTTTTCAAAGCCAGACTGAAGGTCACTGAAGCAGAGGCCATCACGGCTGAAATCCAACACTCACCCTCTGAACAGCAGCTACTTAACACCACAACACTTGCCAAATTTTGAAACCCAAACCTACTCCCCCAGTTTTTATGGATTTCAGAACAGGAATTTTTTAAAGGAAGGCACACAGCTATTTTACTTGACTTCTTAAGGAAACCAATCCTACATAACAAAACAAAGTAACAGAACTAGTATTAAGATGAACACAATAAAGTGGAAGAGACACTGGCAAAGTGCAAGAAAAAATTCAATTACAATTTGAACAGCATTAAAACAGAAATTGGTCATATTTGCGAAGCTGGATAAATCCCAGCATTTCACAGCAGCACTTGTCCTCCAGAACAGGAAACACTGTTCGGCACACAGCAGCACACTGCATGAACTGCGATGTCTCTAGCGGCTGTCCCACTCCATGCTCATTCACAAGCACAGCCAAGCCAGGCTCGGTGACGGATGGCTGTGCGAGCACAGGGACAGCCCCGCCTGCCGCTGCCCATCCTCGTACTCATTTCTCTGCCATGCGAGCTCTCTCTCAAGAAACACAAGTGGCTGCAGCCTACACCTCCCCGCACTTGGGGACTGCATCGGCAGTCCCCAGAACACAGTCCCTGTGCTAAAGCGGACGCCGAGGCTCAGCCCTGGCTCTCCTTTCCCTGCAGGGCTGGCAGCGTCCAGCTGGGACGGGCCATAGGCACAGGCACCGTCGCGCGGGGGCCCCGGCTCTCCCCCGAGGCAGAGAACAAACCACTGCCAAAGGCTGGAGAGATGCCAGGGAGGGACAGCGCGGCCAGGCCCTACACAGGCCGAGCGCACCCCGGGGGCTCCGGGGGCTGCCCCGCGCTCAGCGCGGGGACGGGAGGCCCAGGCACCGCCCCAGCAGCTCCTCAGAGACAGCTCGCGAACCTCCCCCGTCTCGGCGGCCCAGACGGCCACAACCGACAGCGCTACATCCAAGGCGGGCGGGCAGCGAGACCCGCCCGCTACTCCCGCACTCTGCAACTCGCTCCCTCACTCACCCGCTCGTGGAAGATCGACTCCATGTTTACTGTGGCGGCCGCAACCCCCGCCCCACGTGACCCGCCTGGCCAATCGCAGCGCCCGCCGCCCCCCGGCCGCGCAGGGCCGGCCCCGCTGGCTGCGCTCGCCGGCCCGGCACCGCTCCTCCCCGCACCGGCCCGGCACCGCTCCTCCCGGTACCGAGCGGAGCAGCGCCCGGCCCCGCCCGCTCCTGCCTTGTGCTCACCAGCCCCCAGACCCTCCTGGTCCGCTCACAAAGCCGCAGTAACTGCTTAACCACTGCCCCAAACAAGCCTACAGAGGAAACCCAGAAAGAAACTTAACCCGGTCCAGTTTCTGGGTAACATTCTGGGTTTGTGGAAGTATTCCTTTAAAGGCTAGTTCATGAAATAGCTATAAACACGTGGATTCCACACCACACACAACAATAACATCATAAATGATTTTTGCATAGTTTATTCTATAGTTCTTCCTCTCCTTTCCACATTAGGGAAGAAATTTTTCTCAACGCTTATGGACTAATGGAATTCCTGAACACATATTAATCGTGTAATTAAATCAACTTCAAAAAGTAACACCAGAAATTAAACTAGCACTGATGAATTGCAGATGTCCTTTACTGTAGTATCCTCTCAGGGTAAAAACCATATTCCTGTTCTTTCAATATGTAAGGTAAGATGATGAATCAAACAAAAATGTCTTCCTTTTCATCATCAGCTTTTATCTCCATGTTGCTTCTTCACCAGGCTTCAACTCCCTGTGCAAAAAAAAAAAACCAAAACAAACAAAAACCAAGAGGGAAGAGACTAAAATTAGTATCTTTCTTTCTAGAATAATTATTAATAAATGTACTTATTTGTGTTAGTTTATATTCAACAATACCTTCATTGTGAGATTCATGTAAAATTTTAACTTTCCTTGCAATTGCTGTCAGTTAAAAATCTTTCCATACTGATAAACTTCCTCCTTTCTTTCAAAAGCTTCAATGGATTGAGTCCTCTGAATTTCCATTCATTTAAATGGAAGCACAGAACAGCTGAATTCTAAGGAGTTAACAGACTTTTAATTGGATCCTAAATGAAAAATTCTACTTCTTTTAAATATAATAATTCATTGCTTTAGTGGAAAGAGAGGTGTGAAAGAAGAAGGGATTTTTACTAGATGCTGACATTGCAGCCCAACTTCACTAACAAATACATTAAGAAAAGTGCTAATGTACCAATGGGGTAGATTATGTCAAAAGCTTTCTTTCTTACTCAAAATTAATTTAGGTGAGGCCAGAGTTGGAAGAAAAATCCACTGGCAAACTGATAGCACTCCTACTATCAGTGTTTATGCAACATGACTTTTTCCCCTCTTCATTTGTTAACCTGATGATCTAATACAGAATTAGAACTGACACAGATGAGTCAATGTCTGCAGTTCTCTGATGTAAATACTCCCTGAGGAGTCAAGAGCCAGAAAACCCAAACTGATCAGTGCATACAATGACATAATTCAGTGAAGATATAGCAGCATGTATGTTAATTTTCAAGAACTTGGTAATTATTTTTAAGTACCAGACATTTATAAGAAGTATTTGGTTAAAAAGCACTGTGATAATTTTAAATTTAAGAGCGAAAATTATAACTCCAGCACCATGTTTCCTGCTGAAGTTATAGAGTCAAAATAATAGTTTCCATATTTCATGACCAAGAACTTGACATTTCATGACCAAGAACATGACAGTAGCTAATGATCCTTTCTTTCATGAAGATAGCTCCTAAAGATTCCATTTTCAGAGGGTATTACTGACCTAAAACACTTCATGAATGCTTGATATTTTTAGGCCTTTCTTCCCCTTTTTTGGTTACATTCATAACTAAAAAAGAACTGAGAAGCACTTTGAAAAATAACTATATATGTATATAAGAGGCATCATAAAGCAGACCTTTTATACAATAAGCTCTTGTTTCTGAAGGCAGACAATCTTTCATCATTCCATCTGTCCAAATAGCATCCAATCACAAATCCTAAGGGAACAAGGATGTGAACCCAGTGTTCACGCACAGCTTGGGCGAAATTCACCATGACTGCTAGAAAGAAAAGCATAACAGGTAAGAGGTACTAATAAATCCACACTTGCAAACTGTTGCATGCTTGGCACCTTTACTCTCACTTATTAGGATTCTACAATGACATAATACACGTGAGGGCTATCAAACACTCCCTAGGAGACACATGCTGTTCTCAAACCCATACCTGGGTTTCTTAGAAATAATCCTAACTGTTCACCATGGGAAAAAGAATTTCATCCTAAAACAGGACAGAAATAGACACATCTCTTTAATTTACTCATTAAAGCAACTCTACAGAAGTTTGCTGCTCTGTAAAACCTTAGGAACACTTTCATAGCCTAAACTCCTGTAGGACATTTTATTATCTGTGTCAAGTATCAAAGACAAGTTGTATATTTAGTGGGGAGCTGACAGATAAGAAAGGACAGTTCTGAAATAAGGAAGAACATTTCTAAAATCACAGAATGACAGAATTATGACAGCTGGGATGGACTTCTTGAGATCATCCAGTCAAACCTCCCTGCCAAGGCAGGATCACCTGCAGCAGATGACACAGGAACACATCCAGGTGGTTTTTTAATGTCTCCAGAGAGGGAGACTCCATGACCAGCTGTGCAGTGCTCTGTCACCCTCAGTTTATAGAAGTCCTTCCTCATCTTGAGGCAGAACGTCTTGTGTTTTAGTTTATGGGCACTGCTCCTTGCCCCGTTGCTGGGCACCAATGAAAGAGTCTGGCACCCACCTTTGAGGTATTGACAGGCATTAACGAGATCCCCTCGCATTCTTCTCTTCTCCAGACTAACGAGCCCCAGCAAACCTTTCCAACCCAACCAAAGCCTTCCCGACTGGGGGCTTACACGCGATACCGGTGAAGTCTGTCACACACAGCCAAGGGCTCGGAGCCCGGCCGGGTCCCGAGGGCGAGCCCCGCTCCCGCCGCGGCCGCTGTGGGGCGGCCCCGCAGCACCCCCCGCGGGACCCCCGGGCCCGGCCGCGGGCTCGGGACACGGCCCCACCACCTCCCGGCTGAGCCGCCCCGGCCTGCCCGGGACGCCGACCGCCCCTCCAGCAGCAATAGCGCCATAAAGCCCCAGGGCTGAGGGGCGCTCCCGCCCGCCGCCGTGCCCCGGCCGAAGGGGTAGGGGACAGGGCGAGGCGCTCCCAGGGAGGTCCGACCGATCCCGATCCCGATCCCGATCCCGATCCCGATCCCGATCCCGATCCCGCCCCACGCGCGACCCCGCCATTACCGCTGCTCGCGCCAGCGCCGGGACCCGCAGCGGCCGCGCCAAGGGCACCGGGAACGGGCGGGCCGGGCGAGACCACGGGCGGCGCAGCGGCGGGGGAGGAGCGCCCTCCCCCCGGCGGGCTCGCGGTGGTGCCGCCCGCTACCCTTCCGCCGGCTGTCCCTCCTCCCCGCCTCCCGCAAGATGGCGGCGAGCGCGGCGCGGGCTGGGGGTGGTTGAGGGCGCAGGTATCGGCTTTTTCACATCATCCTCCTCTTCCCCTTGTTCTCGTCTCGGACTGGAGTGGGCGCAGGGCTCGCCCCCGTGACCCCTTGCCCGCCCGGCGAGAGGCCAGGCCCGGGCCCGGTGCGGCGCTGGAGCCCCGGAGCCCCGCGCGGAGCCCCCGGCCCGCCCGCGCTGTGTCCCTGGTCGGGCAGGCCCTGGGTTTGAGGGGTCGCCTCTCTGGATGTGCCATCTCTGGGTGCCCCCATCCAGCTCCGTGGAGCTGCTGTTAACTGCGCTGCTCCTAGGGATTCTTAAAAAAATTATTCTTAATGTATATTGTAGAAAATTAACCGCACCTCTTTGTAATAAGACCTGCAAGAGTAGAATGTTAATATCCGAGACTTAATTGGAATCGAGCAGCTGTACTGAACAGTATTAACACCGTTAGCCTGCATATTTTCAGGAATATGTGAAGCTAGATTTCAGTAAATTGAATTTTTCTTTGTGTCAGTCAACGAAACATTTTGTCCCCCATTCAGATTAGTTCTTTTGGAGATTAAACACTTGGAGAGGAAAATGACATCGATTATCAAGTTGACTACGCTCTCGGGGGTGCAGGAGGAATCTGCCCTCTGCTATCTTTTGCAAGTAGATGAGTTTCGTTTTCTTTTGGACTGTGGCTGGGATGAAAACTTTTCTATGGATATTATTGATTCTCTGAGGAAGTAAGTAGTTCAGCTCATACACCTACTTTTAAAATAGGGCTTGGTCTATCTAGAAAGTTTTCAAAGTTTCATGCAGTGGTATAATGTGTGCTAAATGCAGAATTGTTCATTTGTTTTGTTTTGGGTATATTTCACGTGAAGGGAATCACACTGCTGAAACATTTCCCGCAAAAACTTGGGATTCTTGTCAGTCCAGTGAGTTGTGTCTCAACTGTAATTCTCAAACTGTTCAGTTTTTGTTTTGGTTTGGATGATTTGTTTTATTGTCATAAATGTGACACAGTTTAGGGGAGACTGACCTTGACTCTCAGCTAATTTGGAATTGTTAACTAAGTTTTTAATAGGAAAGGAAGCCTTCCAGCAAGCGGGCTGAAGACAAAGCATTTCAACTCATGGGTCTTGTTTCAAGTTAAATAGACTGTTAGGAAAACACCTTCTGTCAGGACACCAGCCCTGCAAAGGGAAAAAGCCCCTCCAAAATCTATCTAGACTTCAATACTGAACTTCTTCAGGTGTACAGCAAGGAGCTGTGCTGATTGCGTTAGGACTGAAACATGGAAATTTGGGAGAGAAACTGTGCTTTTTGTTATGGTTTTGTAGCATTGAAACGCAGTGTTTGAAATCTTTTAAGTGAGGATTGTTAGGTACTGAGGATAGTTTATAAAATTTTTCAAGTGTCTTATCTAAGAAGCAATTAGATAAAATTCCCTTTTTCATAACAGCCATCAAGAAGAATGGCTGTGTGCCCCACTTACTATGCAAGGGAACAAAAAGCTGTCAGTTCTGCTTGTATTTTCATTTGTTACATGTGTTTTATGCCCTCAAGTTTTTTAGTTATGATATGTAGAAAGGTTTTAGTCTGAGTTCTAATTTTATGCAACACTTTGCAAGGAAAAAAAAAGTTTGTAAGAGTAATAAAATCCCCCAAAGTGATGTGCTACTTTTCTTAAATGATATGTTTGATATTTTCTATATTTAAAGAAATATATTTTGATTTGATCTTTATCAGTTTAAGGATTGCTGTGTCTTTGGTCCTGTTACTTGGTCACTCTCATCAGAAGAAAAGTTGTGTCTGTTTTGGGGTGCATAAGCAATTTGTAGCACATCTGTACTCATAATATTCTTGGTCCCTCAGTTAATTTACTTTCTGCTGTCCACTTATATACTAAGGTCTTTCTCATCTGGAGTTTGATGTGAAAGTTTCTTCTTCAGATCTTCAAAGTTATGCTTTCTGAAGTTACTTGTGTTTTTAAGTACTTGAACATTAGGAAAGACCTGTACGCTTTAATTATGATTTTGAAAACTGCCAGTTCCTGAAGGGTTTAAGTTTTGTAGTTTGGTGTTCAGACTGTGTATGTATTCTCAAAACAGCCCTAGCAGGAGATAGACAAAACCATACAGAGCTCCTTTCAGTGGCTTTTGTTGACCCTCTTTTTATAGGCATGTACACCAGGTTGATGCTGTTCTTCTTTCCCACCCTGATCCTCTACACCTTGGTGCACTTCCATATGCAGTTGGAAAAATGGGACTGAATTGTGCCATTTATGCAACTATTCCTGTATATAAAATGGGACAGATGTTTATGTATGATCTCTACCAGGTATGTTTAAGTTGGTGCTTTCATCCACAACACCTTTGATATGGTGGAGTGTTTGAATGCTCTGTACCTCTTTGTTTGTTTTAGTCCCGCCATAATACTGAAGATTTCACCCTCTTTACATTGGATGATGTAGATGCAGCCTTTGATAAGATACAACAGCTGAAGTTTTCTCAGATTGTGAACTTAAAAGGTAAAGTTGTCACCAAAGCCTCAAGACATTATTATTAGTGAAAGGCAACAGAGCAGTTAAGAGTTAAAGAAACTTCACTAAAGGGACTGAGTTTTGAAATACTGTGTGTTTTGCAGTGCTGATTCATTAGCCTCATGTCAGTCTGTATCACTTGCAATTGTATCTAGAAATTGATAGAATTTTCACTTAATGAGGAGGAGGTCATGCCAAACAATGTTTAGATGTTTGTTTCTCTTTTGTGTTTTTGTAACTTCTCTTGGAATTTACTGATGTCTGTTAAAAGTGTTTACTTACCTCTGGCTGCAGATACCTCAGAACTCTCCATAGCAATAACACAAGGGAAAGCTTTGTAGAGCAGGTTGCAGAGATGAAGTTACAGCACGTGCATGATTTAATGTGGAGATCTTCAGTGACTCAGATCATAATCAGTGTAGGGTATTGCTGACACCTGTGACAATCAGCAGCTTTCCACTCGTGTTGAATGTAAAGATCAGAAAAAAATAAAAACTCCTCTTGAACAGAGACACGTGCAGGCTGACCACCAGCAGTTTGTCTCTGAAGTGCAGTTTTACAGGTTCATGAATAGTGCTGCCAAAATACCTGCCTTCTTATTTGGAAAATAAGAAGAAGATGTTGTCCTTGAAAAACTGTTGGCCCCTTTTTGATGTAGTTGTAGCAAGGCTATGTCTGGCAATTTTTACATCTAAAGAGCAGTGTTATCATACAACTGTTTTAAAACAACCAACTTCTTTTATATTTAATGGAGGTGATTTGGAAAGACTTGATGGAGGCTTTTAAGACGATAATATATGTTTAATTATTAATTATTACCATGCATTTAATGCAGCAGAGTCAGTGAGTAATGGTTGTGGTGGTCTTGTTTTAATCTGACAAACATACAAGCTGGTATCAATGACAAGGGAGCAACAGTGCATTTGAAAAATGTATCAGGTGCTGAAAAGTTCTCTCATCCCTGACTGCAATACCTTTTCTGAACACCTTTTCTGCTATGATTTAACTTGCATTTGTCATTCTGGAAAGCTTCCAGATTGTATAATTTATATAAGTTTTCCTAGGTAACCTCAAAAGTGAATGATACAGTAAGCATTTAGTATTGCCCCAGAGAAGATCCTGGCTTTCATCATTATGCTTGCTTTCTTGTGATATGTTTTTTATATAACTTACTGTTGTTTATGTCTGTAGTTACAGCGTCTCTGAGTATCAGTGGGAGGTGGAGGGAAGAAGTGATCTTTGCTTTAGTTTCTTTATTCTGGAGGAAATATAAAAGTGAATTGCAAAATATATTGACATTACTGCTTAGATGGGAAGGACAGATATGACTAGTTTTTCATACTTAATTTGATATTTTTCTCAGTAGTAATTTGGGTATTCAGTTGTTTAAAGTTACTATGTCTTGTTCAGAATAATGGATTTTAATATGTGTAATCTACCTAAAATACTGAAAACCTTTGTAGGCAAAGGACATGGTTTGTCAATCACACCACTGCCAGCTGGTCACATGATAGGAGGCACAATTTGGAAGATTGTCAAGGATGGGGAGGAAGAAATTGTTTATGCCGTTGATTTCAACCACAAGAGGGAGATGTAAGTTCAACATAGTGGTGTATAGTTCTTAGCTGTGTTAGCTGTGTGTCATTTAGTGGGTGATAAAGAGGTGTGGAAGCAGAAATGCATTTCCAGTTCTAATAAGACCACTAATTTCATTTGCATCCAGATTAATCAGTTTGAAGCAAGCATTAGCTCTGGGTTTCTTTATTCTATTCGGTTTTATTTATTTGTAAATTTGAAGCAGGAAGCATTCAGCAGCTGAGTAGTTTGGTTTCTGTACATGCAAATATCTGGAATCTAGCTGCCTTATTTTTTCTTGTAAAATAGAAATGCAAAAAAGTGAGATTTTTCCTTTTTTCCACAGCCATCTGAATGGATGTTCCTTGGAAATGTTGAGCAGGCCTTCATTGCTTATTACAGATTCATTTAATGCTACTTATGTACAACCCAGGAGGAAGCAAAGGGATGAACAGCTGCTGAGTATGTATTGTTTGGGCTTCAAAAATATCAGTAATGTGATTTATTAGACACTACAAATTATTTTTCTATGAGAAATTCATTAGCATTTAAACTTAAGAACCCTCATTAAAATGTAACAAGTTTTGAATTACTCTTTTCTGATAATACTGATCCTGTTAGTTAAATGTTTTCCTAACAACAATGAACTATATTTGAAAACAGTGTATTTTACCCAGTATCCTTAAATCTCTTCAGGGATTTTTAAATTACCTTCCTCAGCACTTTCTTTTTTTTAAACTCCATTTTCTGTTGGTTTTTAATAAAAAAACCCAAAAACAAACAAACAAAAGAAAGAAATACCAAGGCAGAGAGATCTTCAGAGCTACTGAGGAAACTCCAGCTCCCTTTAATTTTTGGTGGGAGTGTGGATTTGGATCTCTTTTGAAGTTTCATTTGTTTCTGTGTTCAGTATACTTTTGAACATGATTGCTAGTGTGATATAACAAAAAAAAATCCAAGCCACAGCACGAACCTTCTAACTTTGGTTCAAGTATAAATAGGCTTTTGTTTTGTTTTTAATTCTTCCTAGCTAATGTTTTGGAGACATTACGAGGTGATGGAAATGTATTAATAGCCGTGGATACAGCAGGCAGAGTTCTGGAGCTTGCTCAGCTTCTTGATCAGATCTGGAGAACAAAAGATGCAGGATTAGGAGTCTACTCTCTTGCACTTTTGAATAATGTCAGCTACAATGTAGTGGAATTCTCTAAATCACAGGTTTGTTTTGATTTTAAAATCCAGTTATGAAGAGTAAAGGAACATTTCTGCAAAAGCTTTTCTTTTTAATGGTAAAAAATGGCAAAATACTGGGGGAATGTCCTTCTGTAGTACATGTTTGTGTCTCAGCTCTTTTGATCAAGTAATACACTGTCCACTTTGTGACAGTGGGCATGTTTCTTGATACTGATTTCTGTCTTTACAATAAGACTTGTTAGCATAGTTTATAGTTGTTGAAAAAGAGAACTTAAAGTACTTGTTTCAGTGTTGGTTATGCTCAACATTATTTCTTCACCTGCTAAGAAATACTGAAGTAATCATGGGCATATTGCATCCTGTACTTCATATGAAGCTTGTACTGTTGAACAACTTGTATTTGTGTAGATAACTTTCTCTAATACATATTTTAGGTTGAATGGATGAGTGACAAGTTGATGAGGTGCTTTGAAGACAAGAGAAACAACCCTTTTCAGTTCCGCCATCTCTCCTTATGTCACAGTCTGTCTGATCTGGCTCGAGTGCCTAGTCCAAAAGTTGTTCTTGCGAGTCAGCCTGACTTGGAGTGTGGGTTTTCTAGAGATCTTTTCATTCAGTGGTGCCAGGATTCCAAAAACTCCATAATTTTAACTTACCGCACTACACCTGGAACATTAGCGCGATTCCTGATTGATAATCCTTCTGAAAAAGTTATAGATATTGAGGTAAGAGTTGTTTCTATAACTCCAGGTTTTTATCTGGAGTCCTGTGGGCAAAACTGAACATAATTTCCCTTTGATCTTCTGGAAATGCTTCTAGTGGTGGTGAGAAACCTGAAATCAGTATGTTGCATATTTATCAGATTGTGGATAAATTTACATGAAAATAGGTCTCCTACTGAGAACCGCAAAATGCTTTTTCACGGCGTGGCAAAATTAATAGAGCTGAGCATGAAGTTCCTTTTAAATATTTATTCTTAGACAACTTGTTCCTTTGTGTTTCTATTATAATAGAAAAAAGTCTGCTTGCAGCTGACGTACAAATTACCACATGTGATGGGTTAGTCTTGCTGGAAAATTCTCCCGGTTTGGGTGAGAGGAGAATCAAGTCAAATTAATATAATATATCCCAACAGGATTAGAAGGATAAGCAAATGCTGGAAATTAGGAGATAATTAATTGCTATTCATGCTTTCAAATTGTTTTTAATAATCTGTACACCTGTGTCTACTTCTTTCTGGTGGACATTGTTAATTTATGGAAGTCCCCTGTGATTGCAGTGAAAATTTCAATACTGATGATGCAGCTTTATTTTGGTTTTAGATTGGATTGAAATTAATTGAATTATAGTATTAGATTATTGCTAGAATTCAGTTTATTTAAAGTGAGCTGTACTCAGAAAACAAGAAAAAAAATCTACCGTTGTTTTGCCAGCTAGTATGACCTTTCGGGGTTCTTCTGGTTTGATGTTAATGATAGAAAACTAAAAAATACACTGCTTATCTAAGAGTATTTGCCTTCACTTATTTTTGGAAAGCTTAATTGATTTTAATATTTTAGAAATGCTTTCATTTAAAGTAGACTGTACAAATTGGCACTATCATGATGTCAAGGTACCACATTTTTGCCATAGTCTTGTTTTGTGTGCGATATACAATTTATACTTGCCCTTGGTGCCCAAGGACAAATATTCTTGTCAGCAGCATATAGTAGAAGTATTAAAGTTGTGTCAGCTACTCACAATAACATTAACTTTAATTCCATCTCCAGTTGAGAAAACGTGTCAAGTTGGAAGGAAAAGAACTTGAAGAATACCTAGAAAAGGAAAAACTAAAGAAAGAGGCAGCTAAGAAGTTAGAGCAGTCTAAAGAGTAAGTATGTTTGCTCATTCTGCTGTTACGGTCAGAGTTGAGATTTCTGTGTGATTATTCTTCTCCTTCAACTCTTTTCAGGCCTAAATGAGAATTAGAGTTTCAGTAGCCTTGTCTGAGGGCCCTGAGGAATCAGGAGTGGTTGTCTTTAATCTGTTGTCCCAATAGACCCAGTTTCATCTGCAGTTGGACTGTGAGCTCTTTCTCAGATACATAAACTGTCCTTGGCCTTGGTTAGTGTTATGTCAACTGTTATTTTCTAGTCAGCATGTTTATGTAATATGAAACCTGAAGAAAAAAAAAGAAGTGCTAGGTGTTTTTGGAATGTCATTTCAGGGCAGATATTGATTCCAGTGATGAGAGTGATGCTGAAGAGGATATTGATCAGCCAACTTTACATAAGACCAAACATGATTTGATGATGAAAGGTGAAGGTAGCCGGAAAGGAAGCTTCTTCAAACAGGCAAAAAAATCTTACCCAATGTTTCCAGCTCCTGAAGAAAGAATTAAATGGGATGAATATGGTGAAATTATCAAGTATGTGGTGGTAATGTATACTAACATAGTAGCTATGAAATAAACAAAAACTAGAAGGAATTAAATTCACCATTCTGTCTCTTTTGCAGCATTGCTATATGCTCTTCAAACTGTTAAGTCTTAGACAAAGCTTATGATAAGGATTGAAGCTGCAGAGTGCTTATCCTTGACCTTTTCACTCCAGGCTCTTTTTAAAAATCTTTTGAGATAGAAGATTTTAAATTCTTTTAACCTGACTTTTTTCTGCTTTAAATTTCACTTAAATTTGTGAGGTGAGAAAACACTGTCCATCCTAACAAAATACACTGAATTTGTCAGCTTTGCATAAGGAATACTTGCTAGAAATCCTCAATTTGCTAGTATTTCCTAAGTTATTCAAGTTCTTTAAGATGGGAAGGTCATCTTTTCCAAATCAGCTCTGTTCAAGTATGGAAATATTTGGCAGGTGTAGTAAAATTGCTGGCAATAACAGTTACAAAAAATATTAGTAGTAATAATCAGCACTGTTTGTTTTTATATTAGGTAGTGCTTTGGTTTTACTCTAAAAAGCAAAATACCTTTCATTCTTTAGACCTGAGGATTTTCTAGTTCCAGAGCTTCAAGCAACAGAAGAAGAAAAAAGCAAATTAGAGTCTGGTTTGACAAATGGAGAGGAGCCTACGGACCAGGATTTATCAGATGTTCCTACCAAATGTATTTCTGCAACAGAATCCATGGAAATTAAGTGAGTGACTTTGTTCTTCTCAATTCTAGAGCACTGGCATGGGTACAGTGCAAATTGGGTAAAAGGCTAGCTTGGATATAAGAAAGTGGAAAAGGACTTGATTTTTGTTTATTTTTTTCCTCAACCTAAGCTGTATTTTACTAGTCTTCCTGGGAGCACAGAAGAGTCTTATGGCTCCCAACTCTTAAAAAAATTGGTGTACTTCCTGTCTTATGGAGACACTGGAAGAGATAGAAGAAATTATGTAATAGTACATTAGCATAGATACTTAAGTATGTTTTGTTGAAAGGATAACATATTCAAATATGCTTATTTCATGGATAATTTTTTTTGATAAATATGTAAGTGAATTTTGTGAATGTAGTGTTAAATACACACATGCTAATATTTGACAACTGTATTTTACAGATCCATAATATACCTTGTGCTGTCAGCTTTTGTTGATGTACAATAATTAAAAAATACCTTAACAAAGTATTTTGGAGCACTCAAAGGTTTAATCCTTTACACTAAACATATTATTGCTGGGTTTTTTATTGAAACTAGAGCCAGAGTTACATACATTGACTATGAAGGACGTTCAGATGGGGACTCAATTAAAAAAATTATTAACCAAATGAAACCAAGACAACTGGTGATTGTCCATGGACCACCTGAGGCCAGTCAGGACCTTGCAGAATGTTGCAGAGCTTTTGGTGGAAAAGATATTAAAGTTTACATGCCCAAGCTTCATGAAACTGTAGATGCTACAAGTGAAACTCACATTTACCAGGTAAGGTAGTGGAATTTTTAGTTGTGTAACTACTATGGACTGTAGTAGAGCTGTATGAGCAGAATGTAATTTGTCCTCTGTTCTTTGGGAGAGGAGAGGTGGTACCACCTGTGAGTTCAATTAGCTTTGTGTGATCAAGGCATTAGTTGTGTTTTTCTGCCTTTTAGATAAGCATTCTCCTGAGGCTTATTGTTCATAAGTGTTTGAAAGCTTGAATGTGATGTCAGTGTGTTTTTACCTGAAGTGCAAAAGACAACATTTGTGGCCACAGGGGCATCAGTTTGCTTTATTGAAGTATGTACAAATTTATAATGCCTATATTTAGAATACCATTGTATACCAGCTGCAGTTGAGGATTCTCTTTAGAGTCTCAAATGGAGCCTTAAGGAGCTAGAATAAAAAAATGCTTCATACTTAAATAGTACCTAAGAGTGAACATGTAAAATTAGGAACAAGTTAATGATAAAAACAAGTAAGATACCCATTCCCCCAAAAAACTTAATATGATGATTATTGGAAAGTAAGGTTATGATAATGTATTGCTGTGTGTTAGCCATGAAAATTAAATGCAATATATTAAGTTTTGAATAAGAAAGCTGCAATAGCTTGTGTGAATTATGTGAAAATTGTGTATGTTCGTAATTTAATTTTTGAAGTTGTTTAGAGGGAAGTCTCTCACAAACATTTTTTTGCAGCTGTCCTTTATTCCTTTGTTCTTTTAAAGTTAATAGAAAAACATTGGTAGAATTGTTGAAAGAGGTACTTCTGTTTCTTTCCAGAGAAGAATCTGTTATCCTCTAGAAAGTAGAAAATTCCAGTTATTATAAATCATCTAGTTATGGCAGCCTTAAAGCAGTTTGTTTTCTGCTTGTGGTTTGTTTGTTGTTGGGATTTTTTGTTTCTTTTTTAAGGCTATGAGAGTTGCTAGTGTGTAAGAAATGACCCAGGAGAAGTGCAGTGGCAAAGTTGACTTTGAAAATAATAGGTGTGAGTGAAGTGTCAGTGTCACAGTGTCGTTTGAGTGGGCTGTGCTGCGCATGGGTGGGTAGCTGGTGGTTCTTTCACATGGTTGCAGCCTTGATTGCACTATGGGAACCATGGACCTTCTAATGTGGATAACAATCTCTAAGAGTTAGCTTTATTTAAAGGATTAAAGTCCCAGTGTCCACCAGAGGAATCAGGGTAAAGGCATTTAAAAGTCTCGTATTTACAACATCCTTTCTTACAATAAAATAGTAATTATAATTTTTTCGGAGGATTGAAATTTGAACTATTCATCAGCAACCTAAATGTATCTATAGAAACATCCTCTGAATTTGCTAGGACCAACTGGGGAACAACTTGGCTGTAAAAAAGATTTCTGGTTTTAAAAATAAATGATTGTTCTTACTGTAAATTTAAGTCAAGTTTGCAGTTCTATAGGTTCTTTTTTAATTTTAGCCAAGATGAGAAAGGTGTTGATCTCTGCTGCTTTTTAAGTTGTGATATGAGTGTTACATATATTAAATTTTAAAGTATCTTGCCTTGGTGATACCAGTTCCATCCTTTCTCTCCACAAGAGTGCATGAATCAAACCAACTGAAAAGATGGTGAAGAGAAACTTGCTAATCTTTAAAACTTGAAGTAAGACCTCTGTATTTTCCATGAAACTAGCAGTACTTTTATTTTTGTGCAACCCAGGTCAGGTTGAAAGATTCTCTTGTCAGCTCTCTTCAGTTCTGTAAAGCCAAGGATGCCGAGTTGGCTTGGATAGATGGTGTTCTGGACATGAGGGTTTCAAAAGTGGATACTGGAGTTATTTTGGAAGAGGGAGAGTTGAGGGAAGATGAAGACTTAGAAATGCAAGTGGATGTGCCTTCTTCAGACTCGAGTGTGATTGCACAACAAAAGGCAATGAAAAGCCTCTTTGGTGATGATGACAAGGAGATGTGTGAGGAGAGCGAAATCATTCCGACTTTGGAACCTCTGCCACCTCATGAGGTACAGAAATGATGCTGCTCTTTTATGAAGACCTTTGTATTCATTTGTGTTTTTCTAGTGCTTAGAGGTTGATACTGTGATCTTACTCAAATGAAAGCCTAACTGAAACTGGGTTTTTGGGCTTTGTTAAACCTGGTGCTGTTCTTTGTTCAGCTTTTACGCTTTTCAGTGAGGATGATCTTTTGCATCCATTAACCATATATTTATGAAATAAGATTTTAATTAGTGTGTGTCATATCTGTAATTAGTACATGCAGATAGAGAAAGTCAGTTGGTGTTAGTAATTTCAGGATTTTTATTACATTTTGTTGATGCTATGGAAGATACTTCATATACTTGAGATACAGATCTTTGACATTCATACATCTGCTTCTATAGTAGTGATTTGAGAGTTTATTAAATTTATCTTTTCTATAAATTTACCATAGCTCTTAAACTACTTAAACTTAGGAGATAACTATTTTATCTTTCTGTTGAATTATTCCAGTACCTTTTAATCCTGGAGATGCTTTTTAAGATTCTCTGTTTCACAGTCCTAAATGTAGTCTGTTCTGGGAGCTAGAGAATTGTGGAGACAGCTCTAAAGTCTGTTCAGACTCATGGCAGCCCTCATAGCACCCTGTACTCATCAGCAGTACAGCTCACCAGAGCTTGGTCCCTGGCATAGCATGGTTTGGAAGAGGGATCTTCATTGTAGCTTTCTATTTGTCTTCAATATGTGAGCAAAGAAAAACCTTTTGCTTTTTGTGATGGGTAACTTCTAAGGCCTTTCTGTCCTCAAGATGTATTGCTGCAGGTGAACAGAAATAGAAGCAGTTTAGAGTTCTGTAGTCTTGGCCACAGTGCTGCCAACACAATAATGAGATCTTTGGGAAAATGGAAGGTGTCAAATAGAAGCAGTAAAATTGTGTGTGTTGTTTTAAAGGTTCTTGGGCATCAATCTGTGTTTATGAATGAGCCAAGACTGTCTGACTTCAAGCAGGTTCTCTTGCGGGAAGGCATACAAGCTGAATTTGTTGGAGGAGTGCTTGTGTGCAACAACCTGGTGGCTGTCCGCAGGGTAGGTGTTCTGTGTTTTCATCTCTTTGAGAAATAATATTATAAAATGATACATATTATTTTAGTAATAAATAAATATTATTTTAGTAATAAAAGAAGTTTGTCTTTAATGTAAAGATAATAAATTGAAACATGTCTTTTGTTTCAGACTGAAACAGGGCGTATTGGATTGGAAGGCTGCCTCTGCCAGGACTTCTATAGGATAAGAGACCTTTTATATGAGCAATATGCTATTGTCTAAGAAAAATGCTGCAAAGGTGTTTTCACTTGAACTTTTACAGACAATGGAGGTTTCTTCCATTTCTGACTTTTTGTAGTTTTCTAATTTATATGGGAAACCTAATTCATAAAGAACAGTTAGCTGCCATGAACATGTGAGTAACTGCTACTGTTGTTCATAAATCTGTTGGTGCATTCCATGTAGTTGACTCTTCAACTGTTACAACTTGGCATCTCCCACATAACACATTATAAATGAGTTTATGATTATGAATGCTTCTCAGTAGGGGTTCAATTTGTCAGGGTATGTTTTGGTTTCACAGATTCTCTGTCAGAGAGTACAAAACATGTAAAAATCGTTCTTTTGTTCTAAAATAAGATTGGAAAAAGAGCTTTGGTTTCTTTGGTTTTGTTTGTTTTGGTTTCTGTGTGGTTGTTTCTGGTTTTGGTTGCTTGGGAGTTTTTAAGTAAGTTTGATTTCGGGAACAGTCTCAAGTATCTCCCTCTTTTGTTTTTAAATTGAGGTTAGTTGAAGTACATTATTAACAGCCTACTTAAAGCTAGACTGCTTAAAGTTTCCCCAGTGTTAATCTGGCTGCATGTGCTGTATCTGTTCCGTCTTACTGATTTGTTCTGAAACAGCATTTCATATTCTAATCTGCAGGATAAAAAAATTACTTGGGCAATTACTCCAAGAAGATTGGAATATATTTTCAGGTAGTTGAAAATACAGTAATTATGCTTGAGAGTAACTTCTGTGCAAACTTACAGAATTTGTAACTCCTAGCTCTTGCAAAATTATGCCAATTATAAAAACTTAGAAAAGTTCTGATTTTAATACTTTTCAAAGTCTAAAGCATTTATCCATGCACTGATGTTTGTTCAGAGTGCCACGAGCCATGTTCAGGCAGATCTTTTCTCTTGAAATCTGGGTTCATGTAATGTGTTTAATGATTTTGTACCATGTTCTGTTCTAGATGACAGTAGCTGCTGATGCTAGGAATTTACCTTACCTTTTAGGTAAGGATAAACACAGTTTTGAGTTCATTAATTTCTCAGAAATTAACTTATGAAAACAAATAGCCTCTCGAGTTTATTTAATCCTTTTCTCCCCATCCATGTGTGAAACACCAGCTTTGGCAGTGGAGAGTTGTTTGCTTTTTACATAAAACAATGTAATATATGCTTTTTGTGTGTATGCTTAAATAAAACCTTTTGAAAAAGTGGCAAAAAATAGCCCTGTGGGCTATCAATGGAAAGATAATTTACTTTGCAATTCATTCTCAACAAAAATTTTCTGTCTGATCTACAGACTATTCTGTTTAAAATAGTAGCTTAAAAGTGAAGACTATTAAACATTTGATAGAACTGTATACTAGAAATGTAAAAAACTTGAAAAGACAATACTGAGTGAGAATGTATTTTCTTACACAAAATCTAGGGATAACTAGATAGCTCAGTGTTGTGGGTTTTTTCTTAACAGCCTAGAAAAATGTGTATTTCTTTATATTGACATCCAGAACTTCATAGGAATGCTCTGGTTTTGTAGCAATGCTATGTAAATTTATATGATGATGAATACTTGTTGCTGAATACTATTGTATTACTACTGTTGCTGATACCAGTGAACTTTTATAAAGTGAATTACTTTGTACATAATCATATTGGCCGTAGGACTTTAACCTTGAGGACTTAGGATGGGAAGGGATCACATACGTCTGCATGAAAAACAATAATAAAGAAAAAAACCCTTAGGAAGTCAAAATAGTGCTGTTTTTAAAAAATGGATAAAGACAGCACAATGTGATCATAAACCTTTCTATCAGTTTTGTTTGTTTTTCTGACCTACTGATACAAATTCAGCTAAGATCACAAAATTTTAGTGTTATCAATCCATAAATTCTAGTGTGTGAATCCCAAATTATTGCTATCACTGAGGAAGAGGCTCAAGTATAAGCAAAACAGCTTCTTATTTTAGTCTATTCAGCATGAGTGTGACTGAAGTGTGAAATCAGACCTCAAAGCTGACATGCAAGGTGCAAGTAGTCAGCTGAGTGCTGGGACTGGAGTTCTGGACATCTGTAGAGAATGTATCACAGGCTGCACTGGTGCTGTGGGGCAGGTGTGCTCCTCAGCTGGGCATTCAGTGCATGTAAAGCAGTGTGCCCCTGAAGCCAGTGCTCATTAATTTTGCCTATTCTGCTGTCAGTTCCCTGATAAGTTCTTAACTATGATTTGCTTTAGACAGTAATTGAACTTCTGTGTGTGATTTTCAGAGTTACTAGTCTGGTTCTAGTTTTTATCTGAACTAAAAGATTGATTTCCCCTTACCTTCACAAAATGTCAGTACTGCCGTGATCTGTAAGTTGTGTTTTCGGATTTACATTTTCTTCATCAGCACTAAAAGTGTGCCATTTCTTACTCTGTACTCTGTTGTTCCTGAAGGTAAGAACATTAACTTCAAACCTAGTTTCAGTGTTCACCAATTAAAAATATTTCCTTCCAGTGCTCCTGGCTAGTTCAGATTCCTCACCTAAGAAGCACCAAGGGTATGTGGAGACAAGAAAGGTCTCTAATGAAAAGAAATAATTTTAGCGTTAGTTATTTTGCTGTTCCTATTATCAAAGCATAGCTTTACCCTGAGTTAGATAACATTGTTTGTGACAGTTTGATTTTTAATCATTTTGCTTTGACCATATGGGCTGGAGGTGAAGGTGACAATCATCTCCATTCAACAATATTTAGATATAACCAGATCCATTTCTCAAAATACGCTGTTAATGAAAAGGTAGGATGCCCAGCGTTCTGTCAGAGTAACAGTCTTGGGAGAGCATTTGAGATCTACTTGCTGCTACAACTTGCTTGAAAATGTAGGGATTTTCCCATATCTCTACCAGTTTTTAATTGGAGTCAAATGCTATTCATTAGGAATTAGCAAGCAGAGACATGCTCCCTCCCCACCCTCCAATCTAAATAATTGTTACAGATGGTTGTACCCTAAGACACTTGTTTTGTATAGAATCAAGATTTCTTTGATAAGGCATGACATGTATTACTACTTCAGGTAGTAAAGGAGAGTGTGTTGCCTTAAACCTGGCTCTGGCCGGGACAGGGTTGATTTTGTAGCAGCCAGGAGAGGCATGGCCAAGACCCAGAGGTTATTCCATGCCACCTCAGGTCATTTTCCAAGAATGGGTAAGGGGGTCCCTTCCTGGCAGTGGTAAGCTATTGTTGGGCTCCCTTTGACGCAGGGGTAAGCACTTGCATGGGAATTGCTCACTTCCCTTGTACGCTTCTGTTATTAATGTTGTTGCTGTTGCTGTTCATTTTCTTATTTCACTGCTGTTTCTGGTAAATTGGTCTTATCTCAACCCATGATCTTCAATTTTTGTCACTCCAATTCTTCTCTTCAGCCCCAAGAGGAGAAGGGAGGAGTGAGCAAGTGGCACATGTTTTGGAGGAAACACTAAATGGGAGAATACCATTCCTAAACTGTGAAAACTGCTAAAATGTTTTGAGTCTTTGTCAAAAGTAGTCTTACTTTAAGGATTGGAATGTTGCATGATATTCTGTTTCATGGCTTTTAGAGATGTTTTCATAGTTTTGAAAAGGAAGTGCTGGGGAAGCTGATCTCACAGCCAAGTCTGATAAAGAAATGTATCTAGTAACCACAATTGTAGTTCTTGGTCTGAAAATGGTGTAAGTCATCAGTGGTAGTTCAAAATGGGATAATGAAACTAGATCGAAAGAATCTATAAAATTGCCTGTTGGCACTTATTTTTAAAAATACTTTAAAAAGTATTAAGTTTTGCCTTCTCCTGAGACTTGTTCTGATTGGGTAAGAGATATAATACAAAGATGAAAATATCATAGAATCATAGAATGGTTTGGTTTGGAAGGGGCCTTAAAGAACATCTTGTTTCAGTGCTCTGCCATGGGCAGGGACACCTTTCACTAGACCAGGCTGTTCAAAGCCCCATCCAATCTGGTCTTGAACACTTCCAGAGATGAGCCATCCACAGCTTCTCTGGGCAGCTTGTGCCAGTATGTCACCCCCACTCATAGTGAAGAATTTCTTCCTAGTACCTAATCTAAACATACTCTTGTTCAGTTTAAAGCCGTTTCCCCTCATCCTAGCACTACATGCCCTTATAAAAAGTCTCTCCAGCTCTCCTGTAGGACCTCTTTAAGCACTGGAAAGTGCTGTAATGTTTCCCCAGAGCTTTCTCTTTTCCAGGCTAGACCACCCCAATTCTCTCAGCCTGCCTTCATGGGAGAGGTGCTCCAGCCCCCTGATCATCTTCATGGCATCCTCTGCTGTTCCAACAGGTCCAAGTCCTTCCTGTGCTGAGGACCCCAGAGCTGGATGCAGCACTGCAGGTGGGATCTCACCAGAGTGGAGTTGAGGGCAGATCCCCTCCTTTACTCTGCTGCCCACACTGCTTTGTATTGTATCCTGCAGTCCAGGATACAATTGGCTCTCTGGGATGCAGGAGCACATTGCCAGATCATGTCCATCCTGCACCACCAGCATTTATTTTGGGGGTCTTGTTATGTGGCTTGTTTCCTGCAAGTACAGAACAGTTGCAGGTCAGTGGTAAGTGAACTGATTCTTCCTTTCAGCTCTAACACTTCCTCACAGTGGTAGAAGTGGAATATAGTTACAATATAGTAACTATAGTTAGGAATATAGTATTTAGGAGAACAAGATTGTTTCATACAGTGAACTACAAGTTTTACTGGCTTTGACTGGTTGTGTATTACCACTGTGATAAGAAGTGAAAAATCAAAAAATACCAACCCCACTCCTGCATTATTTAGTAGAACTTCCAGTAAGCCCTGTAACTGTTTTCCTGGAAGAGAAGGATCCATACAAACTCTTAAGGTCAGAAGAAACAAGTTTGCTGTGTGAGCTTTAAGCAGTAAAAACCTGCCTGTTGTTGTATAATTGTCTTGGGTGATGCAAGCTGGATCTGTGATTCAACAGCTGAATGATAACAAGCTAAGCATCTGCCAAAAAGTATAGTTTGTAACTGCAATCTGGCAGTCACCGATTTTGGTAATGAACAAATACATTACTTCAGTTCTGCAGGCTTTTCTTAAATATTTTTAATTTTCAGTGCAGCTTTTTCGAGGTGATAAAATCTTCTCTAAAAGCTAGTTTTGACAAATGATTCTAAAGAAATTTGCAGTGGTGGTCATTTAAATTAAAAAATAATACAAGCCAAACCACAGGCTTTTTCTTGAACTTGGCCCAAGGTTGATACCAGTTTTTGTAAAACCAGATCTGGAAAATTACATGGGAAGCCGATGGAGAGTGTTCATCATGTTGTGCAGTACTGGCTACCAATGCCCTTGCTGGTACTTGAGATGTAGAAAATAGAGCATAACATTTAATGTCAATAGCAATGTCAGAACTTTTGCAAGTAAATAAAAATTCTATCTTCAAAATATTGAAGGTTTTTATTTTTACGTGCAGCCAAAATTATTTTTTCTTTTGTTTGTGGCTTATTTATGGGAATATATAGGTGTGAAGAATGAACTCTTAGAAACAGAGTTGTTAAGCAACAGCTCTTGGAATGATTGATTTCTCAAGTGGTGGTTTCACTGATACCTTCTTAAAGTTGTCACTTCACTCAGTTGCCTTGTCTGCAAGAAGTCTTATTTAGTTTTCTCACCAGTTCTGAACCATGTTGTGATACACAGCACAGTCATTTACTCAAGTGCTTCACGGCTCTGTAAGTAAGAACAAGAACTCTGATTGCTTTGCTGAGTTCTAGCACAGAAAGGAGATCATTAATAGCTTAGAGGTTTGAAGATTACCTTTTATTGGAATTTAAGGTTATAGTTTTATGTTAAAACCATTGCAGTTAATCTAATCCAGAGAACTGCTTCCTCTCCAGCTGTTAATATTTTTGTCGAAAGAGCAAAAAGTGACTGACAGGTATTGTAGCTTATTTTCCAGTATACTTTATTTTACAATATTTTTCTCCATCGTAGTTGCTTCAAACTGTGGGGTTTTTAGTGTTTTAAGTCCATCTGTGTAAGTTTTATAGTGTGCTCATCTCAGCTGTTATTACCAAGCTTTCCTAGAAATAATCCTGAGGCAGGTAGGTAGTGTGTCTTTATCAACGGTAACACTCAAATTGTGTAGTAAGGTTGTACAAGAGGATTTTGAAAGATTCTTGAAAGGAAAAAATGGGATATAGTTAACTTAATCATCACTGAAACTTAGTAGGACTGTCAGCCATTTAATTTCTGTATCTACCTAGGATGCAGTGAGGGGAACAGGCATCTCAGGAATTCTTTCTGATGCCACTGCAGTGAACTGTTAAATAAAAAAAAAAAAAAGGATCAGCAAAAAAAAAGAAGGTTACCCACATTTACCTAACTAACCTGTTGCATATGCTTCAATACATGAACTTGAAAATGTTTTCATGGTGTGGATTACAAACCAAAAAATTGTGATATTACATGTGATAACATTGCCACTCATTTTGTAATTTTTCTACATATCCGGGGCAACAGGTATAGCATATCCAAGTAATTATTTCTGTTAGGGCAATATTGTATCTTTGGTTATTTTCAGAGGACTTGTTTAACTTTCATGGAGAAAAAAACCCTGAGCATAATGTAATCAATACTTCCTAAATTATTGGCAGGTGCTCTGCAAGACACAGTAATGAACTTCTCTGGAAAATCATCAGGGAATTACTTTTTCTGCCGTGTTGCAGCTCCTGAAGGAGTTGCACAGCTGGTGGAGCATATTGCCCGTCACCGTGCCAGACTTGGCATTTGGAAGGCTGCCAGATTGCTTTGTGCTGTTGTGCGAGTCATGGATCAGCAGTTTGCAACAGTATCAGGATAGTAAGCATTTTATTCTTTGCCCTCTGTAGGACCACACCAGTTAATACTGCCTTTATAAAGAGTCCAACCTATTTTCTGAACCTACCAGGTACTTGGGTTGTATTACCTGATTAGATTGATCTCCATGCTGCAGGAATCTGTAGAGAAGTTATGTTTTTGACATATTCTAGTAAAATTTGTCTTAATATCAATGTTTGGAGTCACTCTGCATAGCCTGCTTTTCATGTTTTATGTAATTTTATTATGCTTTAGTATTTCTTTCATAATCTCCCTGATTTTACTAATGCACAATATTGCAAAAGCAGTATAAAACTAGTCAACAGACTTTAAATCATTCGTGTATCTTTAAACCTCTTATGCTGATTAAAAGTGTTAAGGCTATTAGTATTTTTTATGTAACTAGGTCTAAATTTAGTTTCTGTTGCAGTCAAAAAACACTCTGATATTGCAAACCATGATCCTAATCTGCTTCCTTTTTGGAGTTGATGGTTACAGTTTTTCAGCACAGCTTTTGTGTTTCTGTGCACTAATGACTAGAATAGTTAACACTGTATTTATTGTAGAAATTCAGTGTGACTTTTCATTTTCTGATTTCTTTTCCAGGAGTGTCAAAATACTACTTTTGTTGTGTGGAATATGATTCTATTTACTTCTGGGCATTGTTTTTGTTGTTTTTTTTTGGTTTTTTTTTTTATTCTTGAATTTTTAAAAAGTGACTTTGAGTACCCCATAGGTTACTGCTCCATTGGTTGGAAGGACAGAACTTAATTAAGAAGTTAATATTTTTCCTTATGTAAAATTCTTCTAGCTCTGGTATGGAGAGGCAAAAAGAAAAATAAATGTTGAACTGGAAGAAGTTGGATAGCATGTATATAGTCCATACCTTCCAAGCTGAATAGCTGTAAAATGCCTGCATGACAGTCTCATCCTATAAAACTGCACATAATGTCCATTCTGTGTAGTCTGGTCTAACTGTTTGAATAACTTAACTATTAGGAAAAAGTAATGAAGTTGTGCCATCATATATTACTGATTTTATTTCCTGCAATATTGTAGACTGCCTTTGGCCAGTTACAATGTGTGGTCTTCATTTCACATGCACGAGTTTTATGTCATAGCTGACAACTTGATGCTAAAAGCCATCTCAAAAAAAAAGGAAGACTACTGGTGTGGAGGTTTTAGAATATCCAGTGCAGGAAATCATAGCTCTGTTCAAGGAGCCATTGGAAAGACTGAACAATTTGAAATAGCCTTGCTGCTATTTACAATTGAATATAATATTATATATTTACATATAAAAATGAGTGCCTTTAAGCTTGTGTATGGAAATAGGTAATTGACATTATTTAAACACAAAATTGAAGATTTTATTTCTAATGCATGTGTGCATGATCTCAAAACCAGCTAGAGACTGCATTGTGTGAGCCATACATACAGGTCATAAGAGTACAGCACTTGGGTGCTTCTGGTAATTTTACTCCTGCAGGACTGTTCCACTGATTGTTTTCTAAGAAGCAAATAGTTTCCAAATGATATAGTTATTTTTTTAATCTGTGAATGGAATTTTCCTTTGCTTACATGGGCTCTAACAGTGCTGAAGTGCTTCTGAAATAACTCATCTAGTCAGGGGGCAGTATGTTTTCTGCAAAGTTGAGGACTTCTTTGAGACTGGGAAAGGATATATCTGCCTTGGTATTCTTGGTTTGGAAATAAAGTACGGATGGTGTGAAGAAAGAAATTTAGGCAATGTGGAAGGAAGGAAGGAGAAATAAGCAAAACTGTGATGACTTTTCTAGGGAGATGGTGTTCTGTTTTGCTTGAGAGAGTTACAGATGTCTTGTCAATTATTCCCCACAGAATTAAGCATGAGTTTAAGCTTTGGAAAGTTTTAGTGGCTAATTTTTCAGCTTCTGCAAGCCTGTCACATCAGAAGATATAATGGTGTATGTTTTTTTCCAGAATGAGATTACATTAGGATTGTGCACAGCATCATAAAGAATTAAATTCATTGATCACACAGCAGAGTCTGCAGGTCTAGGTTTGATGGCTGCAAGCTGCTTATGAAGCAACTCAAAGTCCTGTGCTGGATGATTTATTTGATTCATACTTCAGGTTATGGCTAAGGGCAGGATTAGGGGCACCAGGTTACAAATGGAATTTTTGTGCAGTCTCATGGGGAGAAAAGCAGAAATGAGGCTTAGTATAAATGCATAAGAGCACTAAAGGCAAATCATGGGTATTCTTGGAAACTTCCACCTTATCAACTGATACTGGGTTGACACCAACAACAAGAAGTTACAAGACTTTATTTCTTGTCTTTTCATAAAGTTTTAATAAATGCAGCACTCCACTGTCACTGGTCAAAGTGTTGGTCTGCATGGCTTTAAATACACAGCTTTGTGTAACTTGTTGGACTAACTGATAGTTACTTCTGCTTTTTATTTCATTATATTGATTATACCACTTAATTATTCATTAGATAGTTCAATCATATGCAATGTAAGCGTATGAAATCAGACCTAGAGGGAGTTCTTATAGTCAGGCTGCTCAATACTGAAAAATCTTCATCGTGCTAAATGACTTCTCATTGTGATGTTGCCTTTTTTAAATTCCATGAGCTTTCTGAGTGTTTCAAACGGTGCTAATTTCCTAAGCATATACTGCTGTAAGCCTTGATTTCTGATTGCAAGTGCTCTGCCACGTCTTCTGTGTGTTGTGGCTCTAGATACAGGGAAGATGCAGGGAAATCTCTGAATAGGGTACTACACTTTGAAAGTCTACTGCCTGCTGATGTATGTACAAGTGTAAAATCTCCCTCCTAGCAGTGCCACAGTCTGCTTATTGTACAGAACCTTGGCTTCTTTTGTGTGATTGATGAAAACTGCTGAAATACAGCATCATTTACGTTATTTTGAAAATTGTCAAGTCAGCTGCTTTGTTTTGACTCCAAGGTTTCTTTTTCCGATTGTCTAGCAAATTTGTAGGCCTGGAGTTGGTAAGTAGCTTGTGTCTCTATGCAAGCAGCTGAAATTTAGTAGCAAGGCACCTCTAATATCTAGTCTGATTGGGCATCTATCTATGCTGATAAAATGGTGTGCTTTAGGGAAGACACAGGGAAAAGATGGAAGTGGGGAAAACAGGCAGATTCCTACTTGGCTGTCTAATTATATTCCCATGGCAAATACTTAAGAGTTACTTTCTGGATCATCAGCTTCAGCCTATTTGTGATGTTTAATACTCTGCTTTAGCATAACTGCCTCCTCTGGGCTTTTTTCTTTTAGTTGGATGGGTGGGAATGTTCTACTCCATGATCTGCTGTGGTGTGTGGATAGAAGAGCACTTACTCTTACACTAACACCAGGTATGTGATGTAGGTGAATAGAAGCCTAGAGCTCCCTTGCTGCTTATGGAAAGTGGAGGATGTGATCCGGAACATGAGAAGCTAAGACCTTCCCTTGGTATCATCTGGGCTTCTGCACCACGGCTCCAGTGGTCTCTGTGCATTTCTTCCTCTTAGGAGTCTCTGTTTATCCATGGATACAGTGGATGGATGGTTGTCTGAAATGCCCTTTGTTGTTTTATTTTTTAATTAGGGAGACTAAGCTCAAGAGAAGAGTACATTAAAGCAGCATCCTTGAATTTCTTGCTCTAGTTTACAGTTTCATACATTCTGAATCTTTCAGACACCTCATTGGTTCACTTGGGACACTCAGCAGCTGTGCTTTTTGTTTTTTTCTGTGAACTCTTTTAAGAAACAAACTCAATGCTTTGTTGTTTCTGCTTTTCTAGTCTTTTCAGCTTGTGCCAGTGGCAGTTCTGATATCAAGCCAAAATTAGCACGTAGAGACTTAGTAGCTCAGAAAGCTTGGGGGTTATCTTGTAACTCTTGTGGAGTACTGGCTGTTCATTGAGGGAGGACTTGCTGTTCTTTGGGGATGCATGGATGCCTGTATGAGGCAAGGCTGTCCTTAGTTTGTCCTTAGTTTGAAGTCAATAAATGGGATATTAGATAGGATAGAATAGAAATTGTCTGCCCCTGCATTGCTGTTTGTTCTTTAACTTTACTGTCTGATTAAGCTAATGCAGTTCATGGAATAACAATCTCCGTAATACAGTCACAAAATGTATAGAAGTTACAAAGACTGTCAGGCACTGTTTGAAGCATGAAGTTTTTTCCTTGGTTCTATTCTTCTGGGAATAAAAAACATGTCTAATTTTCCATGACTTTAGTGACATTTGATGGGCAGAACAGTATTTTCAGAATATAGTATTCCTGAAGATAATAATGCTGTTTTGAATTAAAATATGAAGGTGGTTCTAGATATTTTTGAGTGCTTTTCATCATATCCAGAAGCTGTAGAAATAACTAATTTTAGAATCCTCTTGGCTGGTTACTACTAGCTACATCATTAAAAGAACATGGTAGAACACATTGCAGTTCAGAGATGAAAAGTACATTTTCCTGCAATGGTCAGATGAAAGTAAGCAAAGAATTTTAGTGCAAACATTTTCTTTATGCCTGTCATGTGTTTGAAAATAATTATCATTATAAATGCAACTGCAAGTCGTTTTGATGGTTGAAAAACCACACCAAAAAAAAAAAGGCAAAGTTTGTGATACAAGCTGGCCAGAAATCAAAACTGGTATGGCTGGTATTAGTGAAACCAATCCTTTGTCTAGAGACCCAGCTCATGTGTCTAGGTCCTGTGTTTGTGTGATGTCTTGCTGCCACGTTCACCTGCCCAGTTCCAGGTTCTGTGCTTTAGAGCATGCAGCACCATCACGACCCAAAGTCTGCATTTGTGGCTGCAGGGCACATCTTGTGTCTCAGGGTGCTCTGAGGCTGGAGCTTTGAAGGCCAAAGGACATTGATGATGCAGTTCACTGTGGGCATTAAGGAAGCTTCTTTGGAAAAGCAGGATGTTTGTGTGTCTCTGGTCCAAATAAAGTCCCTTTTCAGGAAAGTACATTATTGGAAACAAGGAAACTTCCTTGTGAAATGGCATTGTGTTTGAAATTGCATTCTGTGTCTGAGAACAAGCTCATCCGTTTTAACCTTCAAGTAATTTAAAAAGTCTCGCTTCTGATATCCCACTTAAAAGGATAATTGATTTTTTTTCCTTTTTATCTCCCCTTTGTACAGTTATTTGAAACCTCCTGCAGAAAATGTTAATTTGTTTTCAGTATGTATATTTTTAAAACACGAGCTCCTTAGCAAGTTATGCAAGCCTTTGAAACAAAAGCTACTGTGAAAAGAAATCTGAATGAAAGAATTTGCATAGCAATAGCAGCTCAGTGTTGGTATATATGCTGAAACAAATGGAAATCTGCAGGGGGAAAAATACCCCAAATCTAGAACAGATAAACAAATCCAAAGTAAATCATGAGAGGATTTTCCACAATTTCATGTCAAAGACTGCTGAAGTATTAGTGCTGTTCTACTTTAATATTATTTCAATATTTTGAATTTTCTGGTGCTGTAAGAGCAAGGGTAGACTGAGATTGCTTTTCTTTTTTTTTTTTTTTTCCCCTAATAGTTTGTCTCTACCCTTCAAGCTGTGTGATGCAGAGCAGCTGGCGCTGCACAGCCGTGTGTGACTGTGGGCAGTGGGGCTGCCCTGCCTGGCACGGGGCCATCGCCTGCCCTGTACTGCTGCCAGCCACAATGGGCAGCCCCCGGCATGGGCAGCCCGTGGCCAGCAGTACTGATGCCTTTGAGCAGGAATGGCAGCTGTGAGGGGCCAGAGGCACCACGCTGAGAGGGGCCTGCTCTTGGAAGGTGACCCACACCAAAGGAGGGATCCTTTGAGGGATGGGGGCTGTGGGTGCCTCACATCAGGGTGGGGACCCATCTAAGTGGGCACAATGAGCTGGAAACATAAAGGCATGGAGTGGCAATGGGAAAACAGTAAGAAGGAAAGAGCAGGGCAGTGCCTCAGCAGGGCAGTGGGACAGGCTGACTGTAACTGGGCTGTGACCCATGAGAAGCTGAGATTAGAAAGGGGCAGGAGAGCTGTTCATGGGGTGTTCGTGCTTTCCCACCCACGCCCCAGCACTCAGATGGACAATCAGAAGTTGGTGTTAACTGGCAGTAAATTACACTAGGACAAAAATACCCAAGTTCCTGGGGTGTTCTGCCTGTGGGAGGCCTGTGACTGCCCACCCTGAGAGTGTCTCTGTGGGCCCGCTGATCCGGTGAGTGGATCCAGGCTGTGGAAACACCCAGTGCGGTCAGCCACTGGTGCTTTAGAGCAGTGTTACAGACTTCAGGAGCCATCCCATTTGCTATGACTGCCTTTGAAAGGGTTTCGCCAGTGTATGATTTTTCACCAGATAAGTGAATTACATGGAATGTGGAATTTCTTGGAACCAAAATGCTGTTGGGTTAGTCGTGGTGCTTGCAATATGGTTAGGCAGGCGGGAGCCAGCTAACGTCAAAGCAGCAGATAAACCTGTCATTTAGGAACAGGCACTAATGAAGTGTGAGCTGCAACCATATGTGGAACAAACATCTTCGTGGTGTCAGTCGTGACTTTCTTGTTGCTCTTGTTGAGCTGAGCACTGTGAGGCACTGTCTGCTCTGGAGGAGGCACATGGGGAGGGCCTGGCTGCATAAGCTGTTACAGCAAAGCACCGAAAGTCAGGGGTTAATGCTGAAGTTTGGGGCAACATGGGATTTCTGCTAGCATTGCAAGAGAATGATCTTTTTTTGTTTCAGCTGGTACTTACAGCCTCACACAAAGGAGTCCACTTGCATTTCTGTGTCACTAAGTTTTTATTACAGTGTGCCTTAACTGACTATTTACAGTGGTACTGCCTACCATGTTGTTAAATTTTGGAATATATTTATCTACAATCACTTGCATCTTTCAGCATACTGACGTTTCTTTTTGGTATTGTTGTACCCTTTGCAGCTGTGCCGCTTTTAAATGTGGTGGACAAGAGCCTAATAGTTTCCTGGGGTGGTGGATGAGGGAATATAGAGGTTAATGTGGGTTAGGAGATATTAATCTGGCTGCTGGACAGCCAGAGCCTGCCCCAGGGAGACTGCAAGGTGAGATGGTGCTGGCTCTTAGTGTCTCCCACACATCCATGGTCTGAACAGAATTTCTTCTTTGCCTTTTTTCAGATCAGAGCAGTCACATCAGTTCTAGCTGCCTGCTGAAGAAAGGGAATACTCCCTTCTGATCAGGGAAAGAAAAGAGGAGTAAAACTCACTGTCAGCCTATTGGCTTCTGCCTATGTTAGCATCTTAGCTAGGGGAGATAGAGCCAGCCTTTGTGGGCAAGGTAATACAGAAATTTAGATCATGTGATATGGTCACAATTCAGTGGTTTGGAATCCTGTGCTTAGGCTTGAGGTATTGTAAGTCTAGCAGAGTGTTGCTTATTATTTGTGAGCTACATGCTCTGATGAATTGCTTCATGAGAATCTGCAAATTATTTTTCTCTTGCTGCAGCTGATGTTCTAAACTAACCAGCCTGGGAGGCTGGATCCTCTGGCCAAATATTTACCCAGCTTTTTGGATGCATTTTTCCAGCATCTACTGGGATTTATGTTCTGTATTAAAATCCTGACTTGGGTTCCAGGTAACTACTTTTAAAACTCGTTGGCTGCTGTGATGGTCCACACTCTGTGAATACTGAAGTGGTCAGCTCTCAGTCACTGAGTGTGTCCCACCATGATGTTAAAGCTGAGTATGGTCAAGGTCTGAGTGAATGTTAGCCCCTGTGTTAAGCAACCTGGACAGCCAGGCTGCTGGCATGTGGTGGGTTGAATAAATAGAATTGGGTTGTATTGGCAGAAAGAGCCTGCTTGCTGCTGCATTTTATGTCAGCAGGATGGGGATGAAATGCATGTAAAATGGTTAATCTTGCTCTCATGGTCTGGAGATGTGTGTTTTTATCTTGGGATATAATCTTTTTGTAATGGCCTTGGGTTCATGGACACCTAAAGGTGGCTTTGAGTGCCAGATGGGCCAAGAAACATAGCTTGAACTGAGAAAAGAGCAGCATTAACTCTTTGGTAGGTTTTATCTACTCTGGTTATTTTCATTTTAATAAATGTACACAGACATGCTGGCAGCGCCAGAGTTCCCTTTAGGATATATACTAAATTCATTTGGATAAGAATGGGAGGAAGTAAGAGTTGGTGGTAGATTTGCATGTGCGCTTCACTGACTGACTTTCACTTAAGTAAAACATGAATAAGAAATGCTGTTATACAATATATGATTTTTAGGTACTCTTTATATCTTCCCAGCATATCAGGAGTTCAGGAATCTTCTGACCTACACCATTCTTATATTCACCTGACCTTGACTCAAGTGGTAAGTGAGGTAGAGGCACTCAGATGTTAGTGTAGGGGTATAGGAAAAAACTGGAAACATGAGCCTTTTCTCCAATAAATGGTTGTGTCAGGACTCACGTGGTAATAGTGATGTCACTTCAGTTATGTGTTGATGTGTGATATGTGAACCTTTTTTTCAGATGATCCTGAATTTTATCCTCAAGTGTAGGAGGTACTTGGAGAGAGCAAAAGAAGTCAGCTGGCCAGATTTTGCTCAGTTTTGCAATCAGAAGCTTTAGAAATAGAGGCAATAGAGGGGCATTGATATCAGAGCATTTTCTCAGTTGAAAGCAAACACTTGTCCTTTCACCCCTAAGGGGGTAAGGGGAATTGTTAAGGACAAAGAAATAATGAAAAATTGAAAAACAAGGCCACATGGTGTGCAGGGAGTGGACTTAATTTGCTGCACTGGGAAATCATCAAGAAAAGTCCCTTCTTTTGATTTGACTCACTCCAGACTGTCTTTCTCAAGTTGTCACTTGCCTCTGTGTGGTGGATTAAATGGTATCTGTTTCATGTTGCTGTAGAGGTATGCCTGAACATAGGAAGCAAAAGTTTTGGTTGATCACATTCTTTTCTTAGTACAAGGTTTCCAGGGGATCATCCAATAAAGACTGGAAAGTACTACTATTAGAAATAAATGCAGAGCCCTTGAAATCAAATAAAGCTCACATGTAATTATAAAACCCACACAGATGGAAAACCAAAGCCAATTAGCAAATGGTATCGTTTGCCTCTCTGGGATTTTTGCTTACTGTCTCCACTTTTATTAGTACCAACGATGACTGTAGGTTTGATTGTCAGTAATGCTACACTATTTTGCCTTAAGGAATAACATGCTGGATGTTCCCACGTGCCTGTTGTGGAGACACAAGTTTTACAAATCCTGGTGTGGGTTGACCAGCAGTTAAGCACCCACACAGCTGCTTGTTCACACCTCCTGCAGTGGGATGGGGGACAAAACAGGAAGAATAAAAGCAAGAAAATGCCTGGGTCAAGGTAAAGACAGTTCAGAAGTGAAGGAAGGAGGGGAAAGTGCTGCTCTGGCCATCTTTCATGATCAGAGCGATGTCCAGCCAGACTCTGAGCAATGGTTATGCTGGAAGATGTTCCATCCCCTACCCCAAGATTTTTATCTCTGAGCATGAAGATGCACAGTATGGAATATCCCTTCAGCTGGTTTGTGTCAGCTGTCCCGCCTCTGTTCCCTCCCAAATCCTTGCCCACCCCTGGAGTGACAAACAAGAAAGCTTTGATGTTGTGCAAGCGCTGCTCAGCAGTAGCCAAAACCACTGGGGTTTTAAGTAACACTGTTCTAGTCACAAACTCAGAACACAGCAGGGCATGGTCCCCTGTGAAGACAGTGAACTCCATTTCAGCCAGTGGCTGTATACCACATTTGGATACAGCCTTTCAAAATGAACAAGTCCTTTCTTAGTGAGATGAATGAGGTGCTGCAGGTCTGATGACTGATGAGGATATTTCTGGCTATCTGAAGCAAGGTAAAATAAGGATAAGTCTGCAAATGTGTGAAGTACCGAAATAAGAATCAAAGTTACGTAAACCTTTACCTAAACTTAGGTTAAAAAATTTCACTGATTTTTTTTTTTTTTTTTTTGTCTCCCTCAAATGTTTAACAATTTTGTGGAAATATCTTACAAATGGGCTTTAATCAAGTATCATGACAATTAATAGACCTGATATGTTTCCAGGAATAAACTCCAAAGAGAAGAGGGAAGAACTCTTTCTCTATTGCTTAAAAATTAGAGTTGAGTGGGAGAAGAAAGGAAAAAAGGAGGTGAGAGAAGGAAAAAACAACTTTCTGATTAAATCTTACTTAACTTTCTGAAAGCACGACAAAGTATCTAAGCAAATAGCAGAACAGAAAATCAGCTTGACTGAGGGATCTAATATGAGTTTTCATCCAAAGGTGGCACTAGCCTTTTGCTGTTGGAATTTTTGTTGTGAGCTGGGAAATGCAAATACCAAGAAGCCCTCAACTAATCCAACGCTTACCATTAATCCCAAACAAACCATCATTAGTATCTGGATTTATCCTGCTTAGTCCTTGCTGGATAGTGAATTATGTAACCTTTGTTTTATTAACATTTAATGGAAGCTTATTATCAGGTAGGTTACCTCTGGGATAAAAGGAAGGCAAAGAAATGTAAATTTTCTGCTATTCTTTTACTTGTTTTTTTGTTTGATGGATTTTTAAGGATTTCTTTAAGTAGTGAGTGGATACTTCATAAAGTCCATAAGTTCCATAAATAAACTAAGTCAAAACTCACCAAATGCATTGCTTGGCAAAAAAAAACCAGCTGTTAGAAAAATTACATTGCCCTATTCTACTTAACTATCAGATAATGTTGATAACATAATTTAGCTAGTCTTGGTATGAAAGAATTTGATGTGATGTTTCAACAAATGCCTATTGTGTCCTCATACCTTGTTGCAGACCAGTTTTAGTAGGTGTGGTATGAATAAGATGACAGAATTTCCACAGTGATGAAGCTCATAATGCTCAAGATCTTGGCCTACTTAGGAATTGGTGCTGGAGTTGTAAACAAAAGTTGATAGGTGAGCACTGCAGGGAGGGGGAAGGATTTTGAGGTTAAAAAAATATGAAGGCATCCAGTGCCATAGGATGTTAGGATTTTTACATGCTCATGATGCAGTATTGCAGTGGCTGGTAAGCAAGTGATTTTGGAGCCATTATCAGAGTTGCATCAGACTAAAGGCTGATATAAAAGGAGAGAAAAGTTTTGTAAGCCATGATGTAAATGTGTATGCTGAGCAGCAGACCTGCAGCAGATACTCTGTGATTTGAGCATGTCTAATGTGTGATGAGAGAATATGTTTAATTCTATTTACCAGATGTTTGCTTTCGATTTCTCTCTTATTTTTCCCAAATGATAATGGTTCATTATCAAATTGTAAACATTTTCTCAGTATTGATAAGACTCCAGAGATGGGAGTAGTCCCAGCAGTCAGTCTGAAGCATTATTTCGTGCCCAGTCTGAGATAGAAGCAGTAGTGGAGGCTCCGTGTTGGTACAGTGCTCTCACGAAAACCATCAGGACAGTCCTGATTGATGTCAAACCTCAGGAAGCTCACTGAATTTTCAAGTGCATTTTCAGCTGAGTCTGTGTCCTTCGAGCTTACACAGCAGTTCAGCTCCTGCAAAAGGCTGAAGGCTTTAATTGTTGGGACAAACTCCAGAAAGATGTTTTGCTGTGCATGTGAAGTGTTGCATCAAAGTTGTGCCTGCACTTGATTGCCACATCTGAGATTATCACTTGACACACTTTGATAATGAGTAAATGCCTTTCCAGAAGTGAGAGACAAATCAAAAGGAAATTTATTTTTTAAAACTCTTGAGAATATTTCTGTTTGGTTTTTTTGGGTTTTTTTGGTGGGTTTTTTTGTTTGCTTGTTTTTTGAGTGGGTTTTTTGGCTGTTTTATTTTTTTAATAAAACAAGCTAGTTCCACTCACGTGTGTTCACTCACTAATGGATGATATCTTTACTCTTGATGAAAGAGCACTGCAACTGTAGATAATCATTGCTAGTATTGAGTCAAGTTTACAGCCTCTGTCTTCTAGGAAAACTTACACTGAGGATAGTATAAAATTAGAGGAACTTCCATGTAATTTTGAAGGCAATGTTTGAAGTAAATAGAAGTAAAAATGTTCTGAGGACTATGTTTGCAACTTCCTTTTTGTTTTGCTACTGCAAAAAAATAAAATCTGTGATATTTGAAAGATCCAAAAATGTCTCCAGACATTTTTAAAATTTGGTCGAAAGAAAGCAACTCTATTGTTAGATTAGGTAATGTATTTTGAAAATATAAATATTTTCATAAATACTTTTTTTTTCAAATAACAGAATCTGATTTTGCCAACAAATTTTATCTCTGTTGTTATTAGACCATCATAGCTACAGCACTGTATTGTACTCATGAGAAAAACTTTGAATCATATAGAATTCTAATTAAGGTGTTTTGATGTATCTTCACAAAGTATGAGTTTAATCTCCCTGTTTCAAAAAAGAAGCATACTAGGATAATAAAATCACTGAATTACTGGGAAAAATCCCAACAATCTCATAAACTCACTAACACAACATTACATGAACTTTGTTGTGACTGTTGATACCTGCACATATCTGAGCATATTTGGGTATTCATTTAGATTGTTTTGAAAAGTTCTGAACAAAAAAATCAAGTTAGGTATTTGCCAGATCCAAGAATTGAATGTGTTTGATTTCAGCAAACGTGTAGCAAACCTAGAAAATTGTGGATTTAGCACACAAGGTGAATTTTAAAAATCCCGATGTTACTGCTGATTCCCAGATTAAATGAATCAAAATTTTTTGCAAATAGGTATTTTTGACTTGACCATAATATTCAGTAAAACTCATAATGACAATTTCCTATCCCTTGAATCACAGGATTTGTATTAGTTTATCTGAGTGAACAGATCTTTAGCTCTTTAAAATACTGTTTTAATAATGCATGTATTCTACCACCTTGAAATCTGTATGCTTGGATTTCCCAGCACATGCTGGTTTGTCTTGCTGTTAAATAGTATTAGGAGAGAGCAGAAATGCCAGTTAGAGGAAAGCATCAGGGACAGAGGTTTGAGTATCAAGATCCTGCAAGGTATGCTTGACTTTATTGCCTTGTGTAGATATCAGCTATATTCCTCTTTCCTCTTTATCAGCTGGAAAATAGGAATGCAAGAGTAATAAAAATATGGCTGGCTTAAAGGAAAGGTTAAGCAGTAATTTATTCAGCTGATAAACATCCACATTGTGACACTTCTACTAATAGAGTGCGCTTTCCTTGGTAGCTGAAGGGATGATAAAAAGCCCATCATCTCTTGGAAATGAAATGACACAGGAGGCACGAGGCAAAGCATTAACGGTGAAGGTAATTAACACTGAGTGCAACAGCAGCTGACAGGGTAGTTTCCCCACTGGGTAGAATTTCAGTTTGAAGGTGGAAGTCTCATGAAGCCTTTCTTTAACTCAACGTTTTGAGCCTTATAAATAGTGAATTCAGAACTGGACCAACCCTGTGAAATTCCCTGTTCTGAGTATGTGTACATAAGGTGTTGGTGGGTATCTGATCATCCTTTAGGGGGGAACTGTGAACATGAAGTGTGATGCCTAATGCTTTTAATGTGTTCCAGGAGCCTTGGCTAAGAGACACAAATATTATCTTTCATTGTGATTGTATCATCTACTTTATATCATACTAGATAAACTAAATCAGCTTGAATTGATTTCATGTAAATTATCTATAAAATGAAAGCACAGGACAAACTTTGCTTCTTGCATTTAATTTTCTGATATACATGGATAAAGGGGTGAATTCTAAAGAACATGGATGGAGTTAAACCCTTGAATTAGAATGAGGAGGGATTTCTGATCAGTTAATTGAGAAAGATGTGAAAGCACCAAGCACTTGTTGATTCTCACTTCTGAGAAATCACTAAGGATGTTAGAAGAGTCAAGTTCTCAAATCTAACAATTGTATTCAGAGAACTTGAATCCAGCTGGGACGTGAGGCTGTTTCCAGCAGGTGGAGTTGGTGCCAGCAGCATGTTGAGATGGGAGTGTGTTTAGAGTGGCTGGCAGCACGAGCTACTTGTGGGTAAAAACAGTGTTGTCTTATGCCAAATCTTAAAAAGGTCTCTGTATGCCAATGTTCTGATGTCCCAAAAAAATGTGGGGATTCCTTTGATTTTAAACAATCCACCAAGTTGCCAGCAGAAGTGCTAACATATGTGGTTTATTCCTGCTGTCCCTACCTCCCTTCTTTACTATGGGAATTACTGTAATGGAGAGAGATCCCCTATATAATTCAGAATCCTCCTTCAGTGGTTTTGACCCCCAAATGAAACTTTAGTGGCAAAACAGCTCCCATATGATCTTCCAGTCACAGGTTCAACAAAGAAACACATTCTCTTGTAAATCATATAGATGGGGAACTTTTTAGAGATGTTGATAAGTTTCTATAAGTATCATCTCTATTTTGGTTTTAAGGAGTTGTGCTGTATTCTATTACTTTCTTTCCTAAACTCTGGGTATTCTCTGCTCTAGATTTGACAAGGTGGCAAAATACTGCAATAGAAGAGAATCCCAGGGTAAAATATTGGGGCAGAGCAGAGATGAGTGGCTTCCTCCCTAGCACCAGTTATGCTGAGACTGTGCCAGGTAGTGGGAAAAGGTGAGTGTGCAGCCCAGTGCAGCTGTCAGCAGCAGGGGGACTCTGTTAGAGATGTGTGCTGAGCAACAAATGCACGTGAAGTAGCAGGTGGTTATCTGAGCTAAGTTAAGAAAGATGTGCCTAGGCACATTAAATCCAGCTCGAATAATCTTCATCAGTAAGGACAGCAGATTTATGTTCCTATGAACAGGCTGTGTCTGAAATAGCGGACACGGCTCCCAGAAGGGATTTTCACAGGCTTTGGCAGGCGGTCTCCAGAGGGATTTTCACTGGGTGGGTGTTCCCAGAACAGATCGTGCGCATTATTTTAAGGGAAAGTTAAGAAATGAAAGCATTTCCCCTCCACTCCAACACTTGGCCAAGTCTGAAATCCTTCCTAGTCGGGTTCCTGCTCTGCTGACCTGCCTGCAAGATGCCTGACAGGCGTAGATGAGGCTGGGGAAAGTTCTTGCAGTGTAATGCTGGCTATCCTTGTGTTAGGGGTCCAGGGACTGTGCTGTGCCTGTATGCCTGTGTATAGGCCCTGTAAAGCTGAGCTGGGGGAACTGAATGATGCTGGAGGAAGGGAAGCTTGCTTTGAACCACGAGCTGGGTGTGCTGCCATAACCACCGCAGCTCTGTGCAGTGGGAGCACTGAACACGACTTTTCTAAGCCCTCCAGCACATGGAGTCTTGTGGCTGAGCAGAAGGGAATCAATCTAGCAGCAGCACCAAGCACAGAAGCAGGAAAAAGGAGGGCATCTTTGCAAAGGTCACAGCCTCCCTCCTCTGCCAAAACACATGGGGAAACTGTCTCTACCAGTAGTTTCTTCCAATGGCTCTGTCCCTAGCTGCAAACCAGTCACTGTGCTGACTAATGAGGAAGCAGCTTCTACAGAGTTTAATGAGTGTCCTCCTTGCCAGACCCCGTACTTCTATCATATGTCTGCCTTCAGGCCAGCTGGGTTCTGCATCTTTACTGTGCAAAATTGGATCTTGCCCTGGGAAGTTAATGCGATTGATCTGGCAGGTGATTTTCAGGATCAGTTCTGATAATGCCAGGTAGGTAAGGCAGGACACACTGTGAGAAGCCACACAGTCCCACATATGTGGGAATTACACTGGATTTTTTCTCCAGGGCCTGAGGAAAATTGTGAAAAACTCCTTCAGCCTAAACGTGGCTGCTTCTTAATCCACTCTTTCTTATCTGTATACTAATGACAAACAATCCCTAAAACAATCCCTCTGGTGTCCTGGAAGTGCAGTAGCTGTATGTGTAGCACTGGTGACTCCTACTGCAGCACTGCCCCAAGGCACAATATCCAGGATGTGCCAGCTCAGAGTGGTGCAATGCTCCATTTTGCTATAGTTTCTGAAAATCTGATTAGTTTAAGAAGAAATTAAAAAGGGGTTTTTTTGTTTGTTTCTATAACGACTTGCTGTGCCATCTGCTGCTTTTTATTCTTGGGTGCCACTCAGCTAGCCAACAGCTCAGGTGCCTGTTTTCACAGTAGCAGTGGGACCTGCAGCTAAACACCAGTGGTCCTGTGCCCTGGAGCAGCATTGGCAGGATCCCTTTGCTTCCAGGGAAAAGTGGCCAGCTTTCTCTGTGCTACATGTTCCATATCTGTGTCATGTTAGTAAAACATGTTAGTACAAAGTACTGACCTGTACTTTGAGGGTCTGGCACATACATTCATGCTTAAAATTATAGTGAACAGTACCCTGCTGATGTCAGTCAGCTCAAGTCCCTTGGAATCAGGGAAAGTTGTTTTATTCTGCCAAAAAGGTGCATTAGAGTTAAAGATGTTGATAGCCACAGCTACACACATTTTACATCCTCAGTGATCAGTGAAGTGAGATCAGAGGCCTTGACTCATCCTTGTGCCCATTTAATGTAAGTATAGTGCCTCTGGTTGTGCTAGGACTATCCCAGATTTGTGTGTGAGAGTGGATGTGGGGACTGATGTTCTGCCCCACCTCACTCAGTGACATTTGTACACAGATCAGAATCTGGGAAAGCAATGGCAGAGCACGCATGGCACCCCACTGCCCACTGGTGTGGTTTCCCACAGTAGTTTTGCAGCCCGGTCATTTCAGGTGATAGTTAATTATTCATTATTATTATTATTACTACTGCTATTGCTATTATTTGAAATTAGTTGTGAATGCACTGTTTCTTAGAGAATATCTCCGGATAATCAAAAAACATCTTGTGAACACTGATGGAAAGTCTGTCATAACTGTATCTTTCCAGTTTAGCTAACTGGAAATATTACAAAGCCTCTGCACTCCTATAAAATTTAAGTTTTGAATCAGTTTCATTTTTAACAGCTGCCTTCACCTGTAGTATTTTTTTATTGCTATTTTGCTCTAATATTTATTGATTTGAATCTCCTAATAACTGAGGGAAGTCCACAGACAGAGATAATGCAGAAAATGTGTTTTATGGTGTATTATCTATATTAGAGAAACCATCGTGGAGGTATCCTTGCCAGGTTTTTGTGTTAAAATCATAAATCAGTCTTGCAGAATACGGAATTTAAGTTTTTATATCTGGATTTTGACTTCTGATCATGCTGCCCAGTGAAGTTGTGCAGTCTTTTAAGGTGGAGGTTTTCAAGCTCCAGTTCCACAAAGCCACGGTTGACCTGTTCCAGTGTTGGAAATGATCCTCCTTCAAGTGAAAGATTACAGTCCAGGAGTTTCCTTGCAATGGAGATTTCTGTTATTTTGAATCTGAATTACATTTATCATCTTTTTCCATGGTCATGAAAACTCAACTTTTACAACTATGCGAAGTCATGAAAGCATAAAGGAAATCTTCTAAAGCTGATACTTGAAATAGCAGGGATGGCAGTGCTAAAGAACAGCAGGGCCTGAGAGTCACTACAGAGCAAATTTGAAGGCAGTCTCAGCAAGTTTCTGACTTTACCTTGAGAACTAGCCTGAAAAATATACTTTGGAACCTTATTTTGGGAATATTGAACAAGACAAAGTGACACCCAATACAATAATACAGATCTGTCCCAGCTTCAGGATTCTGTCCAGTGGGGGACTGAGCAGGAATGATTCCCTGAGTAACATGAATATAAACACTTTGCTCTTTATAGAAGTATGTGGGAAAGTAAGGCTGTCAGCTATATAATGTGCTGCGGAATCACCAGCACAACAATTCTGATCAGACCTGACACCTCCCATCTGTTTCTATATGCAGTCTGTTCAGCATAAATCATAAACAGATGGTGTCATGGTGTCAGTGTCTCACAAGTCATGCTGCAGTCACTGGGTGTTAGCTAGGACTCACTCAGTGCCTAACTTTGCCACTTTACCCTTAATTGTTGAGTGTGTTTCATCCATAGAAATAACCTTTTATCCCTCTGAAGCCAACTGCTTACTGGTTTCCATGGTGTGGGTGGCCAGAGAACAGGTTTTTCCACCAGCCAAGCTGTTCATCTTCCAAAGCTCCCTGGCTGCAGCACCATTGTCAACAAGTTTTTCAGAGGATCAGGGGCTGGTAATGCATGCTGACGCCCTCCAACCCATTTCCCATCTCTTGGCCACCCACACAGTTAGCCTGATTCTCAGAGCAGCACATGCTTTCACTCTCTCATCCTACTAATTTGTTAGCTGGGGTAGCCAGTCCTTTTGCTTTACTCCACTTGATCTCACAAGCTAGGCAGGGCTAGGTAGGCTGAATAGCCTACCTCCATGTAAAAAGCTTCCCATCAGTCAAGGATTTTGAAGGATTGGGTAAGGGTGATGTAGGGCTTAACCCTTATTTTTTGTGACTACTCTTGAACATCTGGCACTTTAGTGGGAGTTTTCTGGTTCAAAATCCAATCAGCTAAATTCTTCTTCTGATTTTTCCCTGAAGTTGCAGCTGAGCATATTCAACTACATTTGAATGACTGAAATTAATTTTTCTCTTTTGTGATATCCTCTTTGGTCGATTGAGTTTGAAATTCATCTCTAATGCTCTTAGAGCCCAATCAGCAAAACTGTAGGAAACTCCAAATTTCTTAATTCTTCTTGATATTGCTGAGATCCAGAGTCTTGGCTGTCCTGTTCAGCAAGAGACTGCTGCTTCAAAGCTTGGATCTAAGTCTGGACCTGGTGAGTTCAAATAACTGGGAATCAACTGTGCCTCAGTTTAACTCATACCTCTATCAGACTCCTGGGCAACTGCTTTTAGCAGTGTAGCTGCAACTCTGGGATGTGACATTGACTATTGATGGCTCTGTCCCAGAACCCATGACACAGGATGGACTTTGTCCAAGGGGGAATGACTCTTAGTTTGCAGAGGCAAAGCTCCAGGATATTAATTCCTCACCTCAGCAGCAGCTTTAGTTCTTCCTGGATTTCTCCAAAGCCTGTATTTGAGAAAACTACCATGTGAGAGTCAGCAGCACCTGAATGTCTTGCAAATCAGAACAGCCAAAGTTCGTCTGTTATCCTGTCACTTTGACATGTGTGTCTGTGTTCAGAATTGAGGCACTGCACCACTGATTTATTTCAAATCGAGCAAGAACAGACAAAACTCCAAAGCAATTTTCAGCCTGAGTAATCACTGCAAATTTGCTCCAAATGTTGAACAGATGGAATCTGTACATGACTTCTCTGAGTATAAACACAAGCACCCTCTCATATTTCAATTGCTGATGTAACAACACAATGTGGCTCTTGCTAAAGGGAAGGTACATGAATTTGGGGTCTGATTATTTGTTTTCTCACTGCAGTAAAAGATCTGGTGTATTCACTTGCAAATAACACATGACACTTGCCAATTGGTTCCTCTCCATTCAAATATTTAATCAGCAAAGCAGTAGCATGAGTTCACTGCAAAAGGTGTATCATTGATATAAAAACAAACTTGGGCTTAATTTGGCTTCCTCTTGCCACATTTGGTCACTTCTGATATGCAAACTGGCCTGAAAACAGAAGTGAAAGAGAGAGGATTCTTTTCTTGAGTTGTGGCCTCCTCCCCAGCTAATGAGGAAGGAGCCTGGCAGTCCCCAAACAGGGCTCATCCACAGTCTCCTCACTTCCTCTCTGGCTTTAGGAAAGTCTCAATACATCAACCTATTCATGGTTGTATCTGTGAAATGAGACTAGATGGTTTGAGATCTGTTGATGAAAAACATACAAGTTAATCATCTGACTGTTGTGGTTTAAGATGGGGATTTCAAATGAGAGAGTGAGGCTCTGTTCTACCTCTGCTGCTGGTGTTTGAGGCCCTGCATAAACACTGCTGTAGCAAAGGAGGAATAGGGATAACACCCACCCCTACTTCTCAAAGGAATGACTGGAGACCGCACAGTCTTCTGGTGGGTTTTCTGGGACAGGTTACCCTGACTCTCCAAAGGTGCTCCCTGGAAGGGATGTGTGCTCTCCTCCCCAGTACCTCCAGAGGTGATTTGGATCATGGTTTCCCTATAAGTGTGTGGAAACACACTTATTGCTGCTCTTTCCCTCAATACCTGGCTTTAACCTCTCTATTTTCCTTCTACTTGAATAAATGAGCTGGGATATTCCCCTCACCTTCTTCCCTGTCACTGTGCTGTTCTCACCTCTTGAGCACCTGAGATTGCTGCCCCTTTTCCTTCTTCCCCTGCTGTCGGCTCCAGACTTGTCCAGTGCAGCAGGACTCAGAAAACCTGAGCTGCTGCAGACAAGTGACCTGAGCTTTTCCTGTCACCTATTCCCAGTCACATAAATTCATTACATCCAAAACATATCCTGAGAGGAAGAGGGGCCAAGCAGCCGGAGGATTGCTGTAGCTGACTGCAGCATCTGCTGGAGCCTTGTTAGTGTTTTAGCTTTTGGACATAGTTGTGGGATAGATTTGCTACCTTCATTTGCTTCCAGCAAAAGCTGCTTTAGGCTTACACATAAGGCCAAGTACCCCGAGGGAGGATTTGACATGGCAGACCTATGTGTTAATGTTTTACATAATGTTTGATAAGAAAACCAGCTGTTATTTGCTCTTAGTCAGTTGACTAGATCTTCAGCAATGATGGCAAATTTACTTATGGCAAATTTATTTCCTGCTGAAGATGCTGAAGGTGTCAAAACCTCACACATAGTATCATGTTTGGGAATGTGCCATATTCTGAAATGTGTGCAGGATTTTCCAGCTTCCACTCTTTCCTTTTAGATCTTACTAATATCATCTATATAAATATAGAGACATGAGGATTTTCACACCTTAAATTTCTTTTTACTTCTCTGTTATCCTCCTCTTCTGTTTAATAGATGCTTTTAATCTCTTCACTGTCGATTCTCATCAGCCTCCACTTTGGATCTAGTTTATATCTGCTTGATTTTTTAAATACTTTTCATTATTTTTTCCTCCATTAGAAAGAGAAGGGGAAGGAAGGTTAGAGCAGTATTCCCAGTAGATATCTTCCAAGGGACTTCTCATTTTGTGGCTGTGGAAATCAATTGCTGGAATCTCTCAGCACTACTATTGCTGTCATAAAGTGCAGAAGTTGGCCCATGAGCTTCCTATGGTATCACTTGCTGACTCTGCTGCCTTGTTAGTGAGCTCTGGCTGAACTGATATTTATGACAGGCACTTGCTGTCTCCCCTTTGAAATCTGTTATACTGATGAACTGTCAAAAAAAAATATAAATGATATTTGTAAATGAGAAACTATAATCTAGGGGATGAATAGCAATTTGCAATTTTGTTTTTTTCACCTTTGCTATTCCAAGGCTGACCTCTGTGTGTGTGTGCGCCCTCTGACATTTGAGCAACTACTTTCAAATGTACTTTCTTTCATTACTTTCAAATTCAGTCAGATTTTAGTTACTTTGAGTTATTTTTTGCTGTTTTTCAGTGATGAATGCTGTGTCATAGCTTGTAAGTCACAGGATGGTCTCCGGATTCTCACATGATCAAGTAAAGGAAATTTATTTTAGTGCCCCAAAGCTCCTGCTAGTCTCTGCATGCTGTGTACCTTTTTCAGTTATGTGCTGAGAGGCTGCATAAATCTTTTCAGGTCGTATCATTGCTGAGCCTCAATATCCTTTAACTGGAACCTCATCACCCTAAATGGGCTTTCATCTTTGCTGGCTGGTTTCCATTTGATGTTCTGCCACCGTGAATTGGGAACTGATGAGTTTCATCCCACTGTTGTCCACCTAATGGTGGATTTAATAACACTTTGCAGTCTGATACAGCACCTTCCCAATAGCTAGGTAATTCTTCTAGCAGTGCTATTTATGAGAATTAAATGAAAGCACATTCAAAGATATAGGTATCTTCTAAGAGATGGAAAAAGATAGCCTTGCTTTTCACTCCGCTCCATGATACAGAATGCCACAACTGAAAAAAATGCAGATTTTAGAAAACCGGGATAATAAAATCTTGTTGAAAAAATGATCATTAATATGTTCAGGGCTGAGATTTTTCTTGTGTAATGAACTCTGTGGGGAAGGTAGTACTAAATGTTACTGCTCTGATACTGTGCTTTAGAGCTTTATCCCTCCTCAATATTGCTGCCCAAGGGTGATCTGCAATACCATGGGTCTAACCCAAGCTGCTTGCAGGAGGAACAGCCTTTAACCCTGCATGTTTCACTCTGCTCCCAGGGGAGAGGACTTGTCTTGTAGGATTCATCTGGTTTAATTTTTCAGGACCCAGGTCATGGGCAAGTGTTTTTCCTCTTTACCAATGTCACTGAGAAAGTGCTCACCTTTCCTTTTATGGTTTAGTATCAGATGGAAGATGCTTTTCTGAAGAAAGAGCAAGGAAAAGTATGTCCCTGGGGACCTGACCTCAGTCAGGATGTGGTACTGCAGATGCTGCTGAAAGAATGACCACTTGAAAGATCATGAGATCTGTGTAATGTTTCAAAAGCTATCTGCTTGCTCAGACAAAGGAAACATAAGAGGTCATGCTGTATGTTATCATATTGCTTTTACAAAATCAGAGTATGTTTTTTTGAATTAGGTAAACTGCTGTACATGTGTTTTGTCATCTGAATAATATTTAGCCCCATTGGCACTTTTAAATTTTCTGCATATTTTCAATTGCTGAAGAATTTTAAATCCTTTCTATTTAATATAGTTTTCACTGTTTGAATCCTTGAAAAAAAAAACTTGAAGTGTTCCCTGTACTTACACTTTTGAGAGCTGAAGCTGTGCCAGAATGCCTTCACAGATCCTGAAAATGGTAATTATAGAAATGGAAGTTAGATGTATGCACCAGGAACCTGGGGAGCTGCAATGTTTCTAGCTGCAAATAGATACATGGCCTTGGAAAGTTCAGCATGGTGATTCTTGATAACAGAGAGGCATGTAAGAAATGTGGACTAAAGCAAGTACTTTTCCTTCTTTTCCCATTATTCTTGTTATTTACAGTATTACTTTTGGTCACACATGGCTTCTCAGAGGAAAGCCCCCACTTAAGTCTCTTACTGGTCTGTACTCTCTACAGTTTTATGTGACAACATGAGCTGTGGATATGAAGAGAAAGTAGGGCTATACTGGGGAGAACAGGACCAGAAGGCTGCTGGGTAAGTGAATGCCAACTTAGACATGGTGAAATCTTCTTTTATTAGATGGAAAATGCTAATTAAAAATAAAATTCATAACCATCAATGAGTTGTTTGGTTTTTTTTTCCATGCTTAGCAAATGAACTCCAGGAAACTCACGTTAGCCAAATATATAAATATTTTTGCTTTCCAAAAGAAAAACATATTTTTTAAAAAAAGAGTACTCAGAAAAGTATTTGGCTGAAACATGCTCTAGTTTCTCTTTAGATCATATAAATCTTTCATACAAAGTATATATTCTCTGTTGAACAAGTTTTGGAATAAAATATCTGGCCAGCCTCAGTCTTTGTAATCGACACTGCAACTGGTCTGCGGCCTCAGACCAAGTGAAATGTAGATTGTAGTCGTGCTGCAAATGACCTTCCTCCTCCAGTGTTTCTGAAAGTTGCTGCTTCTTCGCTGAATATTTTTGACTTGGTTGTTCCTGGCGTGTGGCAGCTTTGCATGCAGCCAGAGCACATCTCCTGTGCTGTATATAGCTGGTGCTGCAAGCGCTGCCTCTCCAAAGGCAAGCAGGCTGCCGGGGGGATGAAACCCTAAAGTCTGGGGGTCAGGCTGCTTGTACTTGGTACAGGATTCTAGCCTGCACAGAGAGCACAGCACAGCACAGAGACTCCCAGCGTGTTGATGTTCTCCTGGCAAGTGCTGAAGCAGCCCCTACTTGGCTCGGCAGCACGTTTACTTGGTTAGCTCTCCCCAGGGCCCTTCTGCAGGCAATTTCTCTCTGCAGGGCTTGTACCCTGGGGATTAACAGCACACACAGTTTGTCTTGTCTTCTCAACACTGCCTGAAGATTATTTCTTCATGCAGAGACAATGTGTACCTGCTTCTTGGGACATGTTTGTGGCATCTTTGTGTTCCTGGAGCTGCACATGGCCACTGTTTTGACAGCCTTAATCTAGTCCAGAGAAAGTCACTAAGAGAGCCATGAGGTCAGCTTCTCTCTTTAGTGAGCTATGTAATGTTTGTATTATGTGACTTAGAGAGAAAGGACACATTTAGCTTATGGGATGTCAACAAACAATCCTGCCTTTGTTGAGTTGTGATGTCACTGGAGATGAAGGTCTTGCATCGCTGATCTCAAATAAGGGCATTTTCTGCTGCTGATCTTTGAATAGATGAACAGATACTCAAACACCCTGAAGACATTTACCTATATTTCGAAACAAATTTAGTAGCTAGATATTTTTCCTAACAAATGATGACTTGTTTATGATAATTGAAGTAATTGTTTTACTCTTCTTTTCACATCATCTTGTGATAAATAATTTTTTAATCCATCACAGATATGTTGAGAACATTTGGAGAAAAATGAAAATGTAAAAAGCCCTCACACGCAAAGTGCTGCTCTGCCTCTCTGATTTTTCTCAGAGCCATTAGCTCCTCAGTGCCCCAGTTCAGTGGAGATGGCATCTGAAAAGATTTCTGTTGTTTTCTAGAAACCTTTTTGTATGAACAGTACGAAAAATATAACAGGGAACATCCACATGTATTATTCTCTGTTAATACCAGTACCCTCTTTTGGTCTTTTTATAGGCGACACCAGGTGAAGGAATCTGTGCCGACCTGCAACAGAGCAACCTACTTAGCTCTGCTTTGTGGTCCTGAGTAAAGGACTGCTCAAAACTTTTGCAAAAGCTATTCAGTAACTTTTTTTTAATCAAGGAAACAGCGCTGGGTTTTATAAATGCTTTATTTACCTACAATCTCTAATAGTTTCTCAAATTACAAAAAATGGGATTGTGTAACAAACTTTCACTTCCTTTTCCCTGATTATCTTTTAAATTTTGCCTGGAAAAAAACATCTGATCAATTTTTAAATTTTTTTGAAATAGCCTCTCTGTGGCCTCATTTCTTTACTGGGCCATATCCACTGGTGCATTTATGTACAGCATGCTGCTGGCTCTGCTTAATTCAGCTATGGTCCTTCTCAGAAAAACATTTTAATGGGATAATTTCCACTGCAAAATCAATTTGTAGATTCATCCTTTTCCATTGTAGGTAACTAACCTAACTGAGGTTTTAGGGGGATCTTACAAAATTGTATCTCATTTATCTCTGTTAGCAGTAGAATCCAGGGGTGGCAGAGCTCCTAAATTGTGTGGCTTAAGTTACATGCCTGATACAGAAGTGTGGTGGATGAATCCAGGTTACTGCCCCTTGCCCTTAGTCCATCTGGAGTGGAGTTAAAAACAGCATCACAGAGCACAAGGCCCAGTCTCATGTGTTAGAGGCTGTTCTTGTTATTCACAATAGGGTTTGCAGCAGAATTTCCTGTGTGTTCTTTGAGTCCCTTCTGAAAGCAGAACTGGTGTTTTCTGGACAGGCTTTTTCCTTGTGCTTATTGTCCTCTCCGTGCTGTGGACTGCAGTGAATTGATTGCTTCATCCCTGATTTGCTATTATTCACTTTTTGCTGATAGGAAGTTGAGGGAGGGAGGGAGGGAGAAAGGGCAAAAATATCTGTAAGATTTGGCTCTTGGGGTTAAAAGGTTATCTGCACTTTAGAGTTAGTCCCTCTTTTGCTGACATACAGTCCTTTTCTGGGAGGGTGTCTGGGTATAAGACTCTGTGTCCACATAGCTAAATAAACCAGCATCTGGTCATGAGCTTAAGCACTGGACAGTAATTATCCATGTCACTTAGCTGGCAGGTTACTGCTGTCTGTGGCTGGGCTATGCCAGTTGGCAGCTGGCATGGCTGAGGGAAGGTGATGCTCCAGAGACCAGCCCTCACAGGCAGGATGGAAAATACTGTGCAGTGTCTGACCCCTCCCCTGTCCCCTGACATGCTCCAGCAAGCCGTGCTTCCTCCAGCACTCCTGCAATGCCCTCATGCTTTTCTGCATGGCACAGATACTTCACTTGCACTGGCTATAAAATTATCACTCTGCTGAAATCACATAATGTGTTTAAGTCATGTTATTTCGGGCCTTTTGCATTAAAGACCATCCCCGTCCCAGTTCTTAAGGGCACAAAGCTGCTGAGGACATTTATGATCTGGTCTATGCGGTGTGGATGCAAAGATGAACGGGAGGCTGAAACACTTCTCCTCGAAGAGAAGCTGAGAGAATTGGGGTTGTTCAGCCTGAAGACTACCCCCAACACCTAATGGAGCTCAAGAACGGTGAAGAGAGACTTTTTATAAGGGCCTGTAGCAACAGGACAGGGGCAAAATGGCTTCAAACTGGAGGGGGGTAGGTTTGGATTAGATATTAGGAAGAAATTCTTCATTGTGAGGGTGGTGAGGCCCTGGGACAGTTGTCCAGAGAAGCTGTGGATGCCCCATCCCTGAAAGCATTCAAGGCCAGGTTAGATGGGGCTTTGAGCAATCTGGTCCAGCGAAAGGTGTGGCTCACAGCAGCAGAGATGGAATGAGATAATCTTTAAGGTCCCTTCCCACCTAAACTGTCCATGACTCTGTGACCCACTGTGGCTCACTCGGCCCCAGCCTCGGTGCTGCGGTTGTTTAGGCAGAGAGGCTGAAGGTCTGGAGCCAGCTACCTCTGGGGGGAAGTGCAAATGACTGTAAGATCTGCATCTGAGGGAGCTCTTGGTGTTCAAGAAAAATGGGGAAGAGATCTGCAGCACAGAGGCACTGGCAAAAGGCTCGTTTTTGGGCCAAAAGTAATATCATTTTGGGATTTATGAAAGCTAATAGTGCAGCCAAAAAATGTTGTTCTGGAAAGAAGGTTGAAACAGCCTTTGTCTGTTGGGATTTATCTGTGCTGTTTGTCCAGGTCTCCAGCCTATAGTCTAGGGCAAAAGTCACATTATTTATGTGTCCTATTTTAGGTTTCTAAAAGATCTTTAAATCCTAGTAAATAAAGCACACCCTGAAATCAGGTGGTGCATGGACAAATGACTCCCCACTTTGGGCTGGGGCTTCTGGGGAAAGTTAACAGACACTAAGCCTGTTTTGGCTTTTTACCTCTTTTTTCTCCTCAAGGTTATTTGGTACCTGAGTTAAATGCAGATGTTGTGCCCACTGAGAACTTGTGCACATCTGACACCTCTCTGAGGTCTGACACTGACTGCTAGAACAAAGCTAGAGTGAATTCACTTGATAACAGATGTGAATTTATCTGTCAGATATCAGAATCTGTCAGAATAACAAAAAAAAGGAAAAAACAAACAGTTAATTTGGATGGTTTTCCTTCATGCAAGTCTGCAAGACTTTTCTCCCTCAGAAATAGAAAATGGGAAGTACTTTTTGGTCAGACATGTCCTCTAAATTCTGTGCTCCTTATAACTGCAGTTGCTGAGTAGAAACAAGTGATTACTGTTTTCTATTGTTATTTTTAGAACATAGATATAAATGGTGCAATAAAAGCAGAAGGGACAAAATAGTGTAGTGCTTCAAACTTTCAATGTTTGAAAAAGAGCTGCTGAAGTCAGGCTCATGCACTAAGCTGTGCTGTACCCGGTAATACTGTCAGGACTTGGGTGTGCGTGTCTGCAGTGTGTTAACAGCAAATCTGAGGTGACAGGTTTTACAAGTGAGCCAGACGTGACATTTGTCGATCACAGCCTGTACAAACCCAGTGGCTGCTCTTCCTAAGGCTCACTAGGAGGCATGAGTCTGGAATTTGCACTGGCCATAGGCTCTAACAGCTGGAAATTATGAAGAGTGTTATCAACTAATGAATGCAGAGCTAGCAGCCCACTGCATGCTAATACTGCAATGCTGGGCAGCCCATAAAGGTTCTTCTTAACTAATTTAACTTTTTTAACTCCTTATCCTTGTCTCCAGTGTAGGACAGTGGGTGATCATGTTTGCAGAAAAGATCCACAGATGAGAAGAACCAGATTATAACTTGGGGACATGTTTTTGTGCCCACAGGCTGAGCAAGCATTTTCTCTGTTCTTGTTTTGCAATGGCCTGCTTGTCCTCCCCTTCTCCTTGTGTCTGGCGTTCCTTCAAAGGGATCCCAGTGGGAAAGGCTGTAGGAGATAGCCTCAATGACACCTGTATTCCTCTGCTGAGTATCCTCTGATACTGATTCTGCAGGAGTTTCCAGCCAGCCCAGTGGCAGGCTCAGCAGGGCACTCTGGTGTGCCCAGCATTCCTCATTGTCTAGATACAGCAGCAGTTCATTCCCTCTGAACCATAATGTCCAAGCAGAAGTCAGTGATCTTCTTTTGCTAGTTTTATGAAATTGAAAGTAATATTTATGTGCTGTTCATTTGGACTCTGAATTCCTCTAGGTTCACTTACTAGGTTTAATCAGCATTACTCAAATATTTTAGTAGCTTCCTACTGACCCTCAGGACTATAATAAAACTTGAAACAGAGCAATTTATTTGCAAGCCTTTAGGACAATGCCGATCTTTTCTGAAATGCACCCTTCAGGAGCATAGAAAGTAATACCTTTCCATCTCACCCACAAAGAAGGATGAAGTTTCATTTTTAGTTAGGCTTTTGCACATTCGCAACCTTCCTCTCTAGGTTCTGCTAACAGCCACAAAGCTTTCCAAGCTCTCAGAAAAAAGCCAGAAAGGACTGTGAGAGGCAGAGGTTTCCACAGGACATTTGGGTTATGCATGGAATACAGACATGGTCTTTCTGCATCTCAGACATGGTACCAAAGCCTCCTGGTCCAGCACTGCAGCTTCCCGGCATGGGGGCCCTGGGCAGGATCAGGGAGTTTGATGGGTGCTTCCACCTTGGTGGCATGCACTACATGAGGCTAAGCAAGACTCAGCTGCACTTCCCAATACAGTTCTGCCACCATTTGTGAGCTTCACCTGCAAGAACTTCTGCCCTAACCTTTGCTGGGAATGCCACTGCCTGAAGTTTTATTGATTTAGACAAACATTCACTGCTGACCACGCACTCTGTCTACAGACTCATATAGGGCAGGGACATCTTCCCACTAGGTCAGCTGGCTTAAAGCCATTTCCCAACTGGCCTTGGACACCTCCAGGAATGGGGCATGTACAATTTCTCCAGGCAGTGTGTTCCAGTGTCTCACCACCTTCATAACAGGTATTTTTGTCTTATTGCTAATCTAAATCTAACCTCTTATAATTAAAACTGTTGCCCCTCATTATGTCACTGCAGGCTCTGGTAAAAAGCATTTCTCCATCCCTTGAATAAGCCCCCGTTATAAAAAGTTGCTATAATGTCTCTCTAGGTTGAACAACCCCAGCTCTCTCAGCCCCCTGACAATTTTTGTGCCCATTTTTCATCTGCTACCCAGAATGGAATTTGTTTTGCCAAATACAGGAATTGCTAAGTGATCTCCTTGTGTTTATTTCAACACATGAGCTTTCTTGTTCCTGTTTTTTTTTCCTGCTTTCTACCCCATCCTATTGGGTGTATGAGGGTAGAGAATGAGCAGCTGGGTGGGAGTTTGACTGTCAGCCAAGGCTAACCCACCAGAGGTAGCATCCTTGAAGCACATTTAAAATACAAATATAGAACATGTTTCTTCCAAAATGACTGCTCTTGTGTGGAGTGTTTGCCTATTACACACTTTCAGCTCCTTTCTCTGCTTAAAAGAAGTCAATTTTTTACCAGCCTGCCCTCTTGGCTGTGTAATACTCTGGCTTTCTTCCTTCCCTATTATAGCTGTGATTTGGAAAAAAAAAATGAAAAAAATGATTAAGTGTTGGCTGGAATAGAGATAGTAGGGAAGAGTAAGTGGTGCACTGACTTGAAAGGCTGGTGCTGGCTACTGTCCTGACCAATTGTTTAATGTGCATATGTCATTGGAGGAAACATTTAAACAGCCCATGGAGCAGGAATCAGGATCTGGGGGACCACAGAGTTCAACTCCCTTTTTGTCTCTAGGGGATTCAAGGATGTCAGTCTTTAGTTTAAGAGCCAGTAGTGTACAGAAATTATTTGGTGAAAAAGGACTGTCTTCTACTAGACTTTTCCTAGACATCTTTGGCATGCAGCAGGTCTCCAGAGCTCAAATGGATCATGAAGGCTTGCATCACAGATTTGAATTCCTTGCTCCAAATCAGCCAAAAGTGATGATTTGGAATGATCTAACAGTTAGCTGGACCTGTTTCTCTCTGGCTTTGAATAGCCAATTTCAGAAATGGGCTCACAGCTGACATTTCTAAGCAGACACAACTGCATGTTCTCCTTGGTGGCTTTCCCTGTTGGCTTGGCTCAGGCAGCCCTTTGCTTGGTGTGCCCATTTTCAGTGAAGCCAGCTCCCCTTGCTACTGGCCTGTGGCATTGCCTGGGGAGCACCAAACACCCTACCCAGATCTGTGAGCTCTCTCAGGCTCTGACAAACTCACATCCCCTTTGGATTTAGCTCTCAGGTCAAAGTATTGAATTTGTCTGCTTTGTGATTCATCCTCATTTTTAAAAAAGGTCTCTAGAAAGGTGTTGTATCCTCTAACTTTGTATGTTGCACAGGGGCAGGTTGGAGACTGCATGTCTGAGCTAAACAGATCTGAGACAAACTTCTTCAGAGATCTAACAGCGTGCTTAGTATTCCCTCGAGTCCTCTCTTCCTCTGCTAATCCAAACACCCCTTGACTTAAAAAGTCAAGAGGCTTATGCTCTTCATAGTCCCAACAAGACTCTGCTAACCTTGCTGCATTTCAATACTCTGGGCACTGTCTGATCAATTGTTTTTTCATGGAGAAAAGGCAGATTTTTCTTGTATTACCATCACTCCTGGAAAATAAAAGATAGAATAGAATGATTTCAATTGGAAGGGAACTGCAATGGTCATCAAGCCCAACTGTTTGACCACCTGATGGCATGTTAATAATGGAACTGTCCAAATGCTTCTTAAACACGCTGACTGGAGGCATCGACCCCTCTCTAGGAAGTCTGTTTCAGTGTGTGACCACCCTCTTGTAAAAAAAATACTTCCCAAATTTCCCCTGGAGACAAAATATGCTAATAAAATACTTTTACCGTGGCTATAATGAGAACTACCTCTACTTAATTAGCTCAATGTATTGAGCCAATTACATCTAGAGAAGTACTTTGTCTGGGAAAAGGCTGTATTGTATGTGGAAGGGTTAAACTGGACAAGTTCTTCCTGCAGAGTAGCCATATGTGGCTTCTTTCCTCTCCAGTCAGACAAGCCCAGCAGTATCCCTTTGAAGGTATAAATAATGAATTTCTGTGAAGCTCCACAGTGTGGGCTGTTAAGATCCCAGTTGTATCTTTGATCAGATGTGAAGCCAAGCCTGGTGAGAATATGTTCTACCTGAAAGGCTTGTTTGGGGGTTTTGGGTGATTTTTTTAACTTCTTCATGCCTTAGTTCCAAGTCCCTTAGTCTGGTTTAGTTGTTAATTGTAGACCATTAGGTGGAGTAATAAGTGTCTATTTTTTGTGAGTTTCTCTGAGTCATGAAGAGCTGGACAGAAAAGCAGCTGCACAGCTGGAAATGCTGCTGGAAAAAAAAATAAAAAATCAGAGTCCCAGGTGCTACTTATGGCCTCTTCAGATTAATTTTTCAAATTGTCTTTTTAGAAATTATCAATTATTCAGATACTAAAAAATGTCATAGAATATATTTTAAAGTTTTGAGTTCTCTGTACTTTCAGCAGGAATGGGTCTCTATACCTATAAACTTGGAGAGATTGGGTGAAAACCAATGCAAAATACAACATTACTTTTCAGTCACTGGTGACAGATCAGATGGGCCCAAGCAGTTGGTCCATCTCTGCTGTCATTCTTTCTCAGCAGTGCTGCATCTTATTGAAAACTTTATTACTGGGTTTTGAGTATGGCTTCAGTCTGTCTGACTGGGAATGCACAATATTGAACAATTCAGCAAATTTTTCCAATCAGTCTAGTCATATTTCCTACATACTAAACTGTCCTGATGATTTGTATGACCTGTTCAGAGTCATTGTGCTCTTTTGCTTGACTCCGGTCAGGCACAGGTGCTCCTACATAAGCAAATGTCCCCCTGTCCGGACTGTTAGCTCAAAGTTCTGATCTCTTCTAGTTCCAGAGAAAACCAAAATCTCTGTGAAGTTAACTTGGTGAATTAAACTTCTGGTTAAGTTGACTTACCTTGAAAGACAGAAATAAACTGGAATTGAAACTTCACAGCTGAAATGCTTTGCTTATATTTATTTTGTTTGTCTGTACCTTCCTTGAAGGTAACTTAGAGCCACTGAATTTTTAGTTGATACCGAGAAAGTAAGAGTTATAGCTGTCTTGTAGAAACACAAATTTGATTCAAGTGATAGTAACATTTCTCTTCCATCCTCTCCATCTCTGGCTTGGTTGAAAACTTCTGTTATTGGTCTGAGAGTTTCAGTAGATTGAAAATTTCTTTGGCACAGCCACATGAAGCTTGTGGATGTTGTTTACTGCCTTAGGCTGTAATGGTAATTATATATCAAATGGCAGAGTGGAGCCTCTAGAGATTGGAATTTCCTCTGAAACATTAAGCCTGTGCAATGCTGTTCACCTTGTGTAACCATGTGCTCCTTACATATGTGTACATAAACTTTCTAATTTTAATTATATCTAAAAAGAGGGTATTAAATCTTCTTCTGATTTAAGCATTAGTTCTTAGATGCTGTTCTTGGATGTCAGAGATTTAGTTCTCACCACACTAGGAAATGCTTTTACCCCAAATAACTGATGTAAACCTGCAGCAGACAACTTCAGTGTGGCTGCCACAGAGAAGGTGCGGTGAATAAGAGGCAGAGAAAGGCCATGAGGGTGCAGAGCAGTGCCCAAGTCCTGTCTAACAAGGCAGAGTTAATGGTTTTGAATTGAGGATGGGGATTGTTGGTTCTCCTACTGGTAACAACAGGAAACCGGGAGCCCTCACTCTCTGCTCTTCAGTGACACCTTGTAAACACAGCTTGAGTACCTGGAGAGTGCAGAGTTAGGATGATTTAAATTCATTATTTAAACATACAGTGACTATCTTATTGACTCTCAATGTACTGTTTGTGTAGGAACCTCTGAAACACAACTCCTAATTAAACACAAGGAGAAAGAAACCTTTACATTTTCATAATGCTCCAGTCTTCTATTTTATCTCATAGTAACTGTTTTGCTATTTAATTTCCTGTATATTGAGCCTAAGATCAAAGCAATAACTTTGTAAAAAAGCAATCCATAATAAGTTTAGCAAGCAGCAGAGGAAGTGTTTTGACTAAATGAAGAAGGTGTAGCCAGGTCTCGGTGGCTATGAGCCTGTGCCTGCTGGAACTGCTCTGTGCTTCATGTCTCAGCCTTCTTTGGTCCCTGGCCCATTCAATCCCTGTCCTGTCTCATTGCTTTGTGGATATGTGCCTGCTTTTCCCGCTCTGGGAGCTTGAGCAGCTTTACATCTGCTCAGCTCACATGAGAAAGGCTTGAATAATTACACCTTGGAGACTTTCCTGGAGATGAGAGTAAACAGCAGGCAAGCAGAATTTTATTCACTTTTAAGCAGAACTTACCCAGCTCTTGGTATCCAGTGTGGAACATACCAGTTTCTTACTTTTTTCACTTACCACTGTCCAGTCCCAAATGAAGCAAAAAGTTGGTGCATATGCTCAGGCCATTTACTTCCTGCAGATTTCACATACCAGGGCTACATTTTTGGAATTCTTCCTACTCTTTAAAACGTAAAGCTCCTGGTGTTAACAATTTAACTTACTTTTCAAATTGTGCCACTGACCTGGAATGCCAGGAAAGAAGGCGATGACTGGCACTGGCATTAGTGTTATCCTCAAGATGGAAAGCAGTATTCCTCCAGTCCCATTTGACTTTTTTATTAATACATGATAGAGCAGAATATACCCTCAGCAAAGTGGGAAGAGTGGCTGATAGAACAGAGGGTTATGCTGTCATCTGAAGAGACCTTGACAGGCTGGACAAATAGGCTGACAGGAACATCTTCAAGTTCAACAAGAAGAGCAAAATCCTGCACCCCGGGGACCCCCCAGCTGGAAAAGAACTTGGAAGAAAAGGACCTGGGCAATCTGGTGGATCTGCTAAGCTGAACAGAAGCCAGCAATGTGCCCTTGGAAAGAAGGGCTAATGAGAGTCCTGAGACCCATTAGGCAAAGCCTTGTCAGCACGCTGAGGAAGTTGATCCTGGCCCTCTGCTCAGCACTGGTGAGGCCATACCTGGAACACTGTGTCCAGTCCACCAGAGGCAGGTGGGCACAAACTGAAATGCAGAAGGTTCTTTCTGAACATTAGAAGATACTTTTCCATGTGAGGATGACTGAATACTGGCACAGGTTGGCCAGAGATACTGTGGAGTCTCCATCCTTGGAGATACTAAAGAGTTCTCTGGATTCAGTCCTTGGCAACTTGCTCTAGGTGACCCTCCTTGAGCAGAGGGTTGGACTACAGGGCCTTCAGAGGTGCCTTTCAACCTAAATCATTCTGTGATTCTGTGATCGTTCCCTGTTACAGGCTGTAATGTAGGGGATGACCTTGTCACTCAAATTTAATACTGAATGTCTTTGCTCTAGCTAATGTAATATATGAGAACAATTTCTTGGTGCAATTCTTTTCTGAAATCAAATAGCTTGAGCTAGAGTGTATTAAAAGAAATGCTTTATCTGAGACCTTTGGGATTAAAGGAAGGACCCACAGGGAGAATTTCTAAAAATAGATGTGGCAGGTAAACCTGAGTGTATCTGGGTGCCAGCTTTCCCATCATTCATTTCCCTCCTTCACCACCCACAACTTCCTGTGGATACACCCTTTGGCTTGGGCAGCATGAAAACAGCACTGGGGAACTTGCACCTTTCTTCAAAAGTAAAGAGTGTGAAGCAATTCAGCAAAAGATGACTCTCAGGCAGCACGTGAGCATGCAGGCCCAGGTACAAGAAGGTGCTGGAGGCAGTCTCAGAGAGAGCAGAGCTGTACACAGATACCGAGTCATTCTTTACACTATGAAAGGTCTCATCACACAGTACTTGGACTTTGCTTTTCAAAGCACACTCTGTATTGTTTTATTTTTCATTGAGAAGCTCTATTAAGCTTAATCAATCACTGCAAGACTGTAATCAATCACTGTGGTGTTTTCTGATGTACATGATGATCAGCTGGAACATGCTATTTAATATGAAAGCAGTGTATGCATAATTTCTACTATAGACTGGTACTGAATAACCTCACTAATCTATCAAACTGTTAATTTGACTTTAGTTTGTCTAAATGCTTCAGTCTACGCTGTGAATGCTTGTACTTAGACAGCATTCATCCCTTTTAAAATAGAGTGCACTGCTTGCCTTCCCTTTTAAATACCTCAGCTACAAAACGGTTGCAAACACTAAAGTCAAACCAGCAAAATATTGTGGTAATCATAAGATGAATACTATTATTTTAAATTTACTTTCAAATACTTTTCCTAACAATATCAGGGATGTATTTATTGTATTTGATGATGCGCATTTGCTGATAAGCCAGGTAATAATTAACATACCCTGCACTTAAGATTCCCTAGTGACAATCAAATAACAAAGGTCTTGGGAATGATTAACAATCAAAGCTAAAGATACCAGCTGACTTCAGATCAATCTCATCTTTACCAGAATGCATTTGGCTACAAAGACATGAAGTAACCCCTGTAATCCTTTAAGTGAGGTTACTCCAATCATACAGAGGCCATAAAAATAGCACTTGAAATTTAAGAGGTTTATCATGGCCAGCGCCCTACATGAAGAAACATCAAAAGAAAATATTCATCAACTGTTAAGTCTGCTTCGGCTCTAGAGGCCATTTAACAACTATGGCACATCCTTCAAGCTGGGAAAATGCACTTCTTTTTCCTATCCCGTACACAACCAGTTAACTCTCAGTTCTGCCTCTCCCTCTGTCCCCTCATCTTCACTAAATCCAAGTGATCTCCTCTTATACAACATTTAGGTGACTTACTTTCTTTCGAGTGTGCTGTTACACTCCACACCAAATATGATCAGCTTTTTCACCTTAATGTTCTGCTTTAACTATGCTGAATCCTAAAGCATATTCTATTTTGGGAGCAGCTAGCTTTTGGCATGTTTATAAATCGAGTCCTCAACAACCTGAAAGTAGAGTGATGGTTAGTGTCCAAGGCTGCAAATCAGCTTAGCTTGGTTGCTGATAAATATGACAGAAACACGTGTCTGCAACTAGTTATTTTCTCTTGCTAGGACACTTTTAGGGGCAAAAAAGGGAGATTTTAACACATCAAATTGAAAATCTCTCCCAGACGTGTTCTCTATATCTTCTTAACATACTGTTCTGGGGCTGCTAGTGTAGAAAGAGCAGGGAGAACAATTTAAACCTTACTGAAATTGAGCAAATTGGATTGTGGCGGCTAAGTTCAAGTGAAAGCTTCTTGTAAATGAAGAGCTTACAACTATTTGGTTGGCAGAAAGCCATGTGATCTTACTCATCTAATTCGCAGGAGACTTTGAGATAGTGACAAATCCTACTGCTCCAGTGGCTGCACGTGTGCAGGTGCAAAGTCACAGAGGTACTCCAATGAATAGTGAGGCACGAACAGCAAGAAGGGGAGACAGGATGCTGCTGCTGTTGTCAGTGCTGCCTGTGACAATTTTGTGACTGTAATTTCTTATTTGTCACTTTAAGGTCAAAGAATCAGGAATGATGGACTCAGTTCCCAGTGTGGTAGGTACTCTGCAAACACAGAACAAAAAGGCAATTTCTGCTCTAACCCCAAGCCTGCCATCTATGAGTAAGATAAAACCCAGCAAGGTGCAGACAGCTTAATAGGAATATGTGGGATCCAGTGGAGACATTATGCTCACTGTCAGAAGCAGTTTGCTCCAGCTACCAGCAGCCTGGCTGGCTGGTAACATTTTGGTGACATCATGGCTAAAGAGATTTTAACAAATGTTTGAGGGTACACATAAAGACGTCTATGGAACTTCACTGACCACTCATGTGTGAGGGCAAGGTAAAGAAGGTAAAGGTAAAGTAAAAGAAAGTAAAGAAAAGTAAAGAAGGTAAAGAAAGAAGACATGTTTTAGGGCTCCAAATGAGTGAGTCCTGTCACAGTCTGTTTAGAAGCATATTTTAATCCCTGTGAGAATGACTAGAAGAGCTAGACAGAGGCAGAGGTTTGAAGAGCTGGGAGTAAAAAGATGAGAAAGAAAAGACATTCATGCCATTCAAGGGCAGGAAAAAGTGAAGGATCCAAATAGTATCACAGGAAAATAATTTTCTATAAGGATTTTGAATGAGACAAATATATAGCAGGGATACTGGTAAAAACAACCTGCCAGACTGACATGTCTCTTGGCCATGGAGACAGAAGATAAGACACAGAATGGCATGGGTGAAAGGCTAGCAGTGTTTCCCAAATGAGCTGGACGAAAAAAAAAAAACAAAAAACAAACAAGGAGAGGTGGTGGGACAGATGGTAGCTCTGTTGACTGTGTGCTAGATACCACATGTGTATAAGCAGCTATCAGAATGACAGATTTGCATATAAGTGAAAGGCAGGTGCAGGTGAGGGACGGCAGCATTTTTATGGATAGAGGGCCAGAAGAGGTTGAGGGCTCTCAGTTTCAGTCCAAATCCAGTTCATAGTGAGTTTGAGAGAATGTCTTACCCTCCTCTACACTCCCTGTCATTCAGCTACTTGTGTAAGACAAGGGTAGTGTTAATTGGATGGTAAGAGATTTAACTGATACATGTACAGTGCTTAGAAACCTCTGCATGATTCTGTTATCAAACTGCAAAATATTATCTACCCAAATCTAGAAAATACAGTTTTTCTTTCACAAGTTACTTTGGTGCTTCCAGACATCTGCTGTTGCTTCATTGCAGGTAAAAGAAAAAGCCCACCAAAACTAGGTTCTGGAGTTTCAGGAAACTTCTCTACTCTAAAGGAAGAGCCTTGAAGACCACAAAGTTGTGGGGCTGAAGATCTCTTCAGTTTCCATTTTGAAAAACACCTTAATCTAGCCAAACACCTCACATGCATTAGGCCAAGAGCCTGGCAGTGGTTTCCCAGGCTACAGTTCATTAGTGTCTGTATCTCGGGAGGCCAGGAAGCACGCTGGAGTACAATGCAGGTTTCATTGTTGCGTGGTGCTGACAGAGAACTCGCTTCTCACATGGAAAATTAGACAGCCCTGGTACTTCAGGTATTTTTAACCCGTGTTATGATGTTTTAGAAACAGGAGAGCTGGCATAAAGGACTGCACGTTAATCCAGAGTTTACAGCGTAAGGCGTTGCTGTTTCAAGCTTGTGGCATCTGACAGCCACTGCAATAAATACCCACACGTGGGGAGGAACGATTTGCTGAACGCTCTGCTGGACTTCACCTTCTAGAACATGCATGATGGTGGGTTTTCCAGCTACAGGGGGGGATGGCTTGGGGCCTGAGGGCCTACCCAAGGGTGCAATCACAGAAAATAAGCACCCTTAGCACTCTCCCAGCCCTCCCAACCCAAGGAAGTATTGCCTTTAGCTACATGACAGTGTGCTGCTTAAAGGCCATGGGGAGACTGGGGAGATTTTGTGCACGTTTATGCACTCACACAACTTGACCTTGGAAGGTGCTCCCTGTGGGAAAGCCACAGTGCCTGCACAGGGCTCCAGCAGGCTCAGTGGCCCCCTTGTACATGCAGCATCCCCACATACAGAGCGCTCTCCAAGGACCAGGGCCATCAGTAACCAGGGAAGGAGTTGGGTCTGTTCATCTGCTAGGATCAGTGCTTGTCATACTAACTCCTGCTGCTTCAGGGGTCCCTGTTCTTTGCTCTCTGGGTGTGTCTCTCCAGCTGTGTCGTTCTGGTTCCTATGGGCATGCAGCTTTGATGGTCAATGTTTAATAGTGCCCAACACCACAGTTTCCAGCACAGTCTTACCACAGATTAACAGAAGTAACAGAAACAGGCACGAGGAACAGCACCTTCTGTGCTTGGTGCTGTTTCAAAAGAACTGCATAGCAATATGCACCAAATATCTGGAGTCTGACTTCAGAGACATGAAAAACTAAGTTTCATAGTGATTAGAAGCCATAGAATGAAAAGATGAACCTGGAAAATGAAAACAGGCTTCCTCATTCCATTTTCCATTTGTCCTGAAAGGAGGAAAAGGGGTCTTTGTAGAAAGTCTCTAAGAATATATTCCCTTCCCAGTTACTTTTCTGGATTTGCTGATGGATGGGACAGCTCACTGGAGAGGTTATTGGTACATTCAAACATCAGTTTCATAAGCCTATTATTACTAGAATCTGTGGGATAATTAATACTTGCATGAGAAGTTAATGAAGGACAAAGATTCTTTACTGCTGATGGTCTCAGTGAAACAACTGTCTGGAACATATGAAAGCGCTATTGTCAGTAACAAATTACCATTACAGAGAGCCACATGAATATAAATCTTTCAGAAAAGGTGACATGCTCTTTATTTTGCAGCTCTTGTTCTAACAGTGACCCTACTGTCCACGTGCATTATCTCTCTGAGGCACTCATTTGGCTTCTTGGTGAGCGTCTGTACAGTTGAAGGTCTCATCATTCTGCAGTTCTGACAGAGTCCCATTTACCTGCCACCTGAGCCTTGTTCTTCTGTCTAAAAACTCCTCATCTCTTCTCTGTCCAATTTAACTGTCTTATGTGATCCCTGAGCCAAATACCCAGATGTAGAGGCCAGCATTTTAAGCAATATTGATGTCATTGTTGTGTCACTGAACAAACAAATGTCAAGTACCTTCACCTGTGCAACGTGCTTCTGTAGAGTGCTGCTACCTTGACCTTTCCTTTGGGCAGCAGCTTTCTCTCTCTGATGGCTGAGGGTCAGCAAACCTCTGGATACAAACTTGGAGGTAATTTAACTCATACCTAGTAAACAACTGGACAAGAGTGTGAATAAGAGCACAAATCCTGATTGAATTTAGGCAATGTAAAGGTAACAGGATAGAGAACTGTGGGTCTGGTTAACACTGTTAACATCATCTGCAGACAGGATTGTATTTGCTACTCACTTTAAAATGAAGTGTGACCTACAAGCTAGATGTCACCCAAAACTACATTTTCAGCGCTTTCAACTTCTCTTGCATATTTAAGAAAATGTTATATGAAACAGAATTACTTTCCCTTCTGAGAAAAAAAAAAAAAAATTCTTCTGAGTTCTACTTGCTGGTTAATGAAATGACTTTTCATGTGGGTCATGATTATCCAGCTGACTGAGTATGACTAGATCCTTATCCCATCAGGTTGTGATTTTTCTGAGATTGCTGCAAATCCCACACAAGTGCCTAAAACCTGTCAATTTCCCACTAGATTTAAGTTAGTTTAGGTTTGTAAAGCTCTCGGGGCGAAGAGATCTCCTTGTGTATTTGGCTGCTTGGAAAGTTCTTGTACATTGTTTATCCCTGCTGGTACTTGAAAAGACTTGCAAGGACAAATTGGTGCATGGTTTTGCTCAAGATGTCTGTGCATTGCTTGGGCTTGAGCAGGGTACTGACCAGTGGTTTTTAATAGACATTACTCCATACAGGGGAAGCTGTTGAATTATTATACCTCAAAACTCAAGGAATTCTACTTTCTGGAAGTGCTAGATGAGTGGACAGAGTAACTGGAGAAAGGACTTGCCTGTTGCGTGGTGTGGGATGTCTGTCTTTCATAATACTAAATAGAATACAGGAGAAGAAGAAAAAAAATAAAATCAAAGAAACATATTTATAGCAACACTATTCATTGTCTATCCTTGCAATGCTGGACTTAAGGGAGGATCAGTTTAGTAGCACTTGTCTATAGACATAATGCAAATCAGAGTAAACTCAGCCACATCAGCTGCAACTGGTAAAAACAGCTACATGTGTTAGCAGGAGCATCAAAGAAGACAAAGCATAAAATTCCAGTGATGCTTTAAAAATCATTTAGTCTTTAAACAGATGTCATAAATAAAAGATTTATTTGTGAGAAAAGATTTGGAAAAACAATAAACCAGCATATCACAAAATAGCTTCTGTGCTGTCATTTCTAAAGAGGTGAAAGTGTCAGAAGGTATAGGAAAAGACAAATGTGCTTTACTAAGCCTGTTCAAGGAGATGAAATTAACTACTAAAAGCCATAGACATGCACATGTGAACACATTCTTCTGCAAATGCAGGACATAAGTGGTGAAGAGACTCATGGAATTAGTTTGCTCATGAAAAGCATAGAAAATACACCAATACTTGTGCAAATGCAAATGGCAGAGGCAACAAACTGAATATAAAGATAAACATGAAGATATGATGGTGAGTGATGGAGAATGGAAAATGTTTTGTGGTTTTGGTCACATGCAACAATTGTTGCAGAGTTTGCAAATAAATAAAGTTATAAATAAATAGCACTATACTAAACCAAAAAGCCAAAAATTCAAATGTGAGATTGGTTTTGTCTAGGACATGATAGAAGCTAAGTACTTTTCAAACATCTGACTAGCCTTAACTGCAGAGGTCAGACAGGGATACACAAGTAGTGTAACATCAAAAGAGAGTGCACAGCTCCTTTATGTTCAGAAGGAGGACTGGATCACCCAGCAGAATGAATTATGTAATAGAGAGAACCAAGTACGATAGATTTTGAACCACAATAAAGACGGCAGCTTTCACATCAAAATAAAGTACAAACAATCTCTTAGGAATGCTCAGAATCTCATGTGATCTCAGCAGAAAGATGCAGACATCAGGTTCTCTATTGCCAAGAATAAAAACACCCTTGACACAATGGAGGGTGTCCTGCAATAATGTAAGGACTGTAAGGATATGGAAGGACTTAGATTCAAAAACCTGAGGATGGGGAGAAATTCAAAGCCCTTCAGTGCTGCCATGGGGAACCCAAAATATTTTTGATAAGCTGCAAATCTGCTCTGCATTACAAGAAAGAGAACGACAGGTGGGCAGACAGACAACTGTTGCCTAATCTAGAAGCAGCCTTCTAGTATAAAAAGGCAGCAACAGAAAATAAACTATCAAACAATACAGACCCCCCTTTCCTGTGAAACATCAATGAACCAGTGAGACAAGCACAACATCTGTACAAACACAGCTGATTCTTCACACCCACATCATTCTTTCAAATACCTGCAAATCATCCAAACACTGATACTTAGAAAATGAGATTATCAATTTTCCAGGTATATTGGTACAAAGGTACCTGGAAAAAGAGGGCAGTTCTTAACTGAAATAAGATGAACACAGACCCATGCAGAGATTTAACAAGCTAGTTACGGATATCTGACACAATATTAAGGCATCTTTAATTGCATAAGATGAATCAGAAAAAAAACCCTTGCAAGAATGGGCAAAGCTCGACAGACAGATAAATTTGCTAAGAATTTAAAAGAGGTCTGCAAAAAGCAAAGAAAATGGGCACAAAGTTGTTCCAAGATAGAATATTTGGAATGGTTCATGGTAAAAGTAATCTGTCACAATGCCTGATACTGTAGCTGGAGTTGCAGTACCAGCACTACTCCAGCTCACAAAAATGGAAGAGAGACACTTACCAATCAGCAAACTCAAGAACTCTGAGTACTGTGAGGTCATATAAGGATCTAGCTGTTTCGGGGCAAAAAGGGCAGGCTTTTATTTCATGGAGACATGAATACGTACAGTCAGTACAAACATGAGGCAACACCACAATGATGAAAGATAGTGAAATATTCAGATCTTGAGATGTGAGCATCAATTCCTAGAAAAGACAGATCTAACAACAGCTGTTGGAGGGAGCACTCAAACCTGAGCTGTGGTGGCAGGAACAACTGCCGGGGATGTCCTGCATTTCCTGGAGACATGCACTCATGCCACAAGTAACTTCTCTGGAAAACTACCTGGTAATAAGCATGAAAGAGCTACTGTTCTAAACTAAGAGGAAAACATTCTCTGTTGCTAAGGGAAGTCAGGGCTTAGTTAACTCACCACATTTTTCATAGCAGATCCACATATATATGAGTACAGGATATGCCTCATGATGCACATTCATGGAATGATCGCTATGTGAATTGATTAACTCCTTTCATAGACACGATTCTCAGATTTAGTTTTGCTGTTTACATTCTAGTAAATGCCATTCTTGATTTCAGCATGGGGACATGTTCCTTCTCTACCTTTTGAGCACTGGATGCTTTTAGCAACACAGCATACAGTTTGGTGACAGCTGATAGGGGTTGCTTTCTGGCTTCTTATGAAGATGACATTTAGCCACTGGGCTATTCTTACTGGTGTTTCTTCTTTAACTCAGTCTTCATAGACACAGAAAAGAATTGTTCTGTATTTTACATTTTGCAAATATGCCAGCTTTAGGTAACAATTTAGCTCTTCCTGGGATAATGAAGTATCATCTGGTGTAGTGAAAAGTCAAATGCACCGGTACTGTGAAAAGTCTCCAAATATTTCGGGTTGTTAATCTTGGATTTTCAGTCTTAGGTAAAACGTACACACATCATAAATATAACTACAATGTAATGGCAACACTTGTCTTTTGCCTCCTCGGTACTGAGAAGTTTGAGGCTTAAAATAGTGATGTGCTTGCAGCATGGATAGTATTAGATAGACAGATGGTACAGTGTTCTCACTTTGTAATCATACAACCCATATTTCCATGGACCTACCTACTGCCTGATAAGTCAGCATGTGAATACAAAAGGTTAACCTGTTAGGCGTGCCCCGGTAATTGGAGAATTGTCAAGTGTTTTCTGCACTGCTGAGCACACTGGTGCATGCCGATTATTTTCTAGGGTTTCAAAATATATCATTCTCTTACTCTTTTAATAACTCTTGCTGGAATGGAGAAACAGAAACTGCTGTGCCTTCCAAAGAGAATTCCTTCTCTCTCACTGTTTATATATACACAACTGGGAAAGTCGTGTTCCCCTCATGCATCATAGCTGCTGACTTAGTGGCATATCCTATAAATGGGGTGTGGTTTTCAGGACAATTGCTAAATTTCCTTTGAGGTTCCTTCTAACATACAGACTCATGTTGTAAGTGTCCCAGCTTGTTTTTTATCACTTTTTTTTTTTTTTAATTAAAAAAGTTCATTTTGTAAATAATTCACAATAGTGGCTGCAGTGATATCACTGGTTTAAGCACCTTTTCCATTTAACCTTGCCAGGATTACATGACTTTCAATCCCTACTGTGTAAGCTCTGTAGCAGTTGTTCTGGTCCCTTTGTAGCTAAGCTTATCTCAATGTGATTTCTGTTTCTTTGTTTCTGAAATATTACATTTATTAAACTTTTGCTTTCTTAGGTAAAGTACAAAACAAGCATTTCAGAGGTGCATAGACAAACCCATTGTATAAACAAGCAGTATCTTCTTATGAAAAAACGCTTTGTCTGGGAACTCCTCAGATATACAAAGAGAACAAAACTCTGCAATTTCTCTCCATAAACAGTCTATTGGTTTTGCTGGGGTTTCTCCAAATAAAAAAAAAAAATAAAAAAAAAAATCAAATTTCAATATTTTCCTGCATACCCAGAAGTATGTTCCCAGAGCTCTATGTAAAGGTTTTCCTTAATTTCTTCTTCTCTGAAATAGTCTTGTTATACAAGCCTAAAAATGCTCTGGGAGGGATTAGTGAGGCATATTATCTTTGATTTTTTTTCTGTTGCTCTGCACATAAGTTTATCTAATCAGATGGTGATTGCAGAAGCCTGGATCCATCACAGTTGTTAATATCAACTGAGGTTTGCAGAGTCCTTCCTTTCATCTCTCTTAGCTTGTCCTGAGACAGCAGTTTCCAAATTGATCCAAAGCAGCTATTGCTGGAATGACTGTAAGGAATAGTTGAATAATGATGGTTGGGCAGAATTCATTTATTATTCTTATTATTTTCTGCATGGTCATCTATTTTCTATGGCTCACTATGGTGTAAGGAAAATATCTGATTCCTATTAATAAAAGGAAAAAATGCATTGATTTCACTAGGTTCTTATCCAGGTTCTGTGGCCTGTTTTAGTCATAACCTTGTTAGGATCCTGATCACAACAATTAGTGCACTATACAACACAAAACCAGTTTGAATGCTGAGAGCTGTAATAGTTGACTGACAAGTGAATCCTCAGATTTTATGTTCTTCAAAAATTTTGTACTATAAGGTTGGGAGCTATTCAAAGTTTCAGTGTTTTGCTGTTAATGAGAGCCTTTTATGGTTTTATGGTTGTGTATACATAATGGTATGGGACAAAGAAAATTATCAGCCTTGTTAGAGACTGAGTCCCATCTGTATTCTGCACCACATAGCTCTCATTCTCTATTTGTCTTTTGTAGGAAAGTGTTTTAATTCCTACTGGAATTCCTACTGTGAAATCACTTTTGGAGAAACAGAGAAACTGATACTGATGCAGAGACTAATACATCTGCCTTGAGGCTATTCTTTGTTTTTCTTTTTTTTAGCACAACTGGCCTAGCCCAGCAAAAGAAAATAAGATGATAGAAAAGGTAAAATGGTTTCTTCATACTTTCTTTTTCATAAACAAACAAAATGCACTGACAGATCAAAGTCCTCCAAGTATCAGCATTTAAACTAGTCTCCAGCTATCTGGCATTAAAAGCAAGTCTTCTCGTTGAGACTCAATCTCTTCAACCTTGTTTTGCAACCTCCAGTACTAATTGGTGCCCAAGATGCATGGCGGACTAGCTGGCTTTTTAAATTTGTTTCCATCAGCAAAGCCTCTCTTTATCTTCAATAAATATTTAGTCCTTTGTGTGTATGGATGATCATTAATACTGATTCTTACTAAGCCTTTACATACACACACACACATGCATATATAAAATGTGCAATTGCTCTCAATTTACTTAATGAAGTTATAGAGTGATCTATTGAGACACGACACTGTGTGCATGTTGTAAATAATTCAAGAGTGAAACAAGCTGCCTGAGCCTTCAGAATAAATATTGCATATCACCTAAAATCAGACAGACATTTGATTTCACTTCTTTAACATTCCTCAGGTAGCAAAAGAGATATGACTGAGAAGTTTAAAAGTACTGCTGAGCTAGATCTAAAACATTTTCTCTCCCTGCCTCAAAGTATGCTTCTCAGTGAAGTCTGAGACTGTAAAATATTTTACTTGCTAAATAGCATTAAATTTTTAAAAGTTTGAGGATGACTTAGTACCCCTGAGTTCAACAGAGGAATCATGACTATTCATTCTAGCCAGATATTTTATTAAGGCAAGGAAAAGATTTTCAGTGTTTTGGATTCTGTTGCAATGATTTCTGGTTGAGGATTTTTCAACAGCCTGTAAAGAAAAATAGCAGTTAGGATACTTACCTGTTGTAAGTTAGCATTTGAAAATCACTGGTGAGCATGCAAATGCTCGGCGTCTGCAGGTAACTCAGTGTGATCCCCTCCACAAAGCTCTGAGTCAGGGGCACTGTCTCAGGGACAGCAAAAGGCTCTGGATTTCATGTGACTCTATTCACATGAATTGATTCACCTGCCTGTTCAAATGTGGAAAAAGTATCAGGCTCCAAGCATGATTTTTATTTTGTGTGTGTGACTTTTAAGTGTATTTTTTTTTTTGCTCAGAGTTTTGACAATGAGCTGGAAGAATTATTTTTCCTAGGACTTAGTCCAGGGTCCATCACTAGGGAAAGAGTGGTGTTTGTGGTTTTTAGCTTCCTCACCACCACAAATGGCGCAGCAGCGCAAATCCCGAAAGCTGCGCCTTGCTGCATTCCCATCTCCAGCAAGCAGCTTTACAGGATGTCTGCCATGGCAGCTCACACAGCCATGGCACTTGGCAGAGTAGGCTGTGCCAGGCATGGAGCAAAAGGAAAGCAGGAGGCAGCCTGGCTCTTGAAGTTTCTGATCTCTTCTGGGGAGACAAAAACAACTAAAGCAAAGCTGTGCCCTTTCACTCGGTTTTCTTGGCTAAGCCTCTGGAGATTTTGTGGGTTTGCTCTGCATATAATTAAAAATTCATTAATTAAGGTTAACTTAAAAACTGAAAACAAATTTTCAGGCTAGTTAAATCTTCCATAATTCTTGCCTTTTAAAAAAAAACTTAATTTATTAGAGTTTGGAAGGCTGACATAGGAAACAGTTTAGTTACACAATAGCTTGCTATGAAACATTCACTTCAATGATCTGATTTATTTCCAGCTTATCAACCATCTTGATAGCTTGGGCAGGAAAATTACAATAGACTTCCAACAGAAAGAACAAAATATTGCATAAAACACCACCCCACCTCTCTTTTCTTTTCACAGTCTATGCCAACAGCATAACCAATTCTGTGAGACTCCATCAGGCCCAAGGCTAAATTGAACTTTTTAAAATCATTGTGAAAGAGACAGCAGATCACTTTTCTCCAGATGAACATTTATTCAGCTGTATTTTTATGTTATTATTGAAGATGTGTGTGCATAGAAATAATTGTATAAAATGATTTTTTTCAAAAGCTGTAGTGTGAATGTATTTTATGATGATCATTACAAGCTGTCTGATGCCGTGGTGCTCTGCCAGCCAGTTGTGAATTGGCCTGGCTCTGCGCTTCCCTGTGCCTCCAAGCCAGCTGGGTATGGGAAGGATCTGTTCCTTGGGGTTTGCTGGTAGCAAGGTCTCACCAGAGTTCCAAGCCTCAGCAGACCAGTTCCCCCATGACCCACTCACAGACTGAGGCTGTGGGCTCTCTGGAGATCTCATTTACCATCTGACCCTCTGTGCGACCCTCCAGGAGAAAGGTGCTCTCAGTACTCCATGGCCAAATCAGTGGTTCAGGCTTGTAGGATCTGGTCTGCCCTCCTTCACCTCAAAGTTTTCCTAATGTGCAGCAGCAGTTGTTTACCTGAACAGAAAATACTGACAAATCTCTGAGCAAGAAGCTCCACCAGTAATGCTTCCATCTCCTTGTGGATCCCTGTGAAGAAGAAAACCATTGTTTCAAGGAGAAGGACCTTGGAGGAACTGAAAGTCAGTAAAAACCTCACTTGGTCCCAGGCAACACCAAAGGTGACATTTTGAGCATGTTCTGGTGCCTTTTTGGGGAAGGCAGCTCTGGAGTGGGTCCTTCAGGACACCCTGGGCACCACCACACAGGTGCTCAGTGTGCAAGTCAAACCAGAGCGGGTGGTTTGCTAGAGGTACATCCCACTCTGCAGTCTGCAATTATAAAATTTTTCTAGTGGCCACTGATGGTAGGAATGATTCTTCTTCTAATCATCAAGACAATTTCTATCACTAGGAAGAGGATTTGTACATCTCCCAGGACACTTATTTTGCCCACAAATGAAAATTTGATGTCTTAAACGTGGTTTAAAAGGCTATAAAGAGCAAATAAAACTCAAATCTCCAATGCTTTGTTTTTGAACCTGTTCTGAACAGAACCTTTTCTATGGAGTATTTAAACATTTTAAGAGTTTCTGGGGTCAATTTGCTGATGCCTGAAGTGAATATGATATTCATTACAAAGGTTTATTTCAGTTTTCTTGCCCAGAACACAGTTGAAACATTGGATTTTCCTTTGTAACCTTCACTACAGGCAACACGTAGTCCAGTAAAGCTAAGGCTGAGTGAAGTCGTAGGGAAAGGTTTTATGATGTGAGCACAAGCAAAAGCCATGAGTTGTTCCTCCCCATGCTTGAGAGAGGTAATTATGGTATTTCTGAATACATAATGACAGATGGACAAAGGTACACTTTTATATTTATCCACAAGTATAATTTAATACCCACTTCTGAACAGAATTCCTCTGTGTATTCATTTGCATAATTGGAAGGGTCTTGACAGATCTAGCTGCATTTTCACTTCCAGTAATGCTAATCTTGTTTTTCACTTGGTCTGATTAAACTTTGCAAGTGTCTTGTATCACAACCCTCCAATGCTCACACTGCTATCAGGAGGGAGTTTTGATTTGTTCAAGGAACCTGGTGTTGCTGACCCTTAACAATACCATTTCAACTGCCTGACCTTGCTGATTAAGTAACTCCAGTGCTCATCTCCAAAGGGTGGTATTATCTCTTGTGTCAGAAAGGACTTCAGCTACTGAAAAGTGTGTACAGGGAAGTTTTATTTTCTTGTCACATGCAAAAAGGTGAACTGTTCTCACTTAGAAGAAAGCAATAAGGACAAACAGATGCTCAGCAACAGCCCAATTAATTATCCATCTTATAATTTCAAGTTATCCCAAAGCATGTCTCTGGTTTTACTGATAGATGACTTACTTTTATGTTTAGCTCCTTCCTCACTCCATTGTTTCCATGGTAACACCTCTGAAACATTGCTTCTTTCTGAGGAGATGAAACGTAAAGTGGCTGGAATATCTGAGTGTTTAAATATTAAATGAAAACAACAGAAAAATGGTGGAGTGAGTCAGACATTACAGGCAGGTGACACCCACAATATCTGCTACTAAATTGCACTATGGGGTAGCGCTACCTTTATTGTTCTCCTACTACAAGTTGAAAAAAGCAGCCAGCTCTTAGGAGTTGTCCTGAACCTGGGCTATTCTGATGCTGAGAGGCACCTCAGCACACTTATGACCAAGCCTGGCTAAAAGATCCTGCTGCTAAACTCTGCAAGGAGTTAGGAACAGCAAAAAAGTTAATTTACAGAAGTGCTGTATTTATTTGCCAGTGATAAACATTTCTTGATAAAACTGGCAATAACTGCAAATTTTCTTGGTATTTTGCTGTAAAATCTGTTAGGAAGCTAACACGGAAATACTGTAAAAAGCGTTCCTGCCAATGTTTGAAAATACACCAACATTTGCTTTGACCGTGTCTTTTCACTACTAATGGTAACAAACATCAGTTTTCTGGGTTTGGAGTGGGCTGTGCTGCACATGTGGCCATTTTTGTAAACTTAGAGGGAACTTCTATGGAGGATTCTTAATGTGCTGCAGCTACAGTGATGTCTCTCTCCTGCCACACCAACCCTTCTCAAATTCACAGTACAAGACTTGATCTTCAAAGCAGAGGTAGTGGTGCTCATTTCCCCAGTCTAGTTTGCTTCACTCCCCCTTCTGATCCACTTTGATGGCAGGTTCCCTCTGCCTGCTCCCACCACTGCCTGTGCCCAGCCCACTGGCTTAGAACCTTCTCCTGCTCTTGCGTACCAAAGCTCTCCCTTCCTTCCCTTAAACACCTCTTTAGACCAAAACCTTTCTCCTTCCTGTTCTGAACCTGAATTTCATACCAGCCTTGTCAGTTCTCTCCTCTCTTGTCCGAACATAATGGGGAGCAAATTAACATCCCTTTCTCATCTTATCCATGTGAGACAGCATGAAACAACAATGAAATAAATGTCCTGAATTCCTCATACAAAACACTCCATTGAGCATTATTCCCACTCACTTGATTTCTCTGACTGCCATTCCCTCTAGACTATCATTTTACATGATTTTATACACTGAATTAATTTTCCTAGGACAATGTTGTTTTCTTCCCACTGTCTATAAAAGAACCTGATTTGTACCAATTTTACAGAAATAAATGATAAGGCTATTCTTCCCCTTCTCTGATTGACAGGTACAATTCCATTTAGCTTTAACATTAGAGGTTTTTAATAGAATAAACCTTTGTTTTTGAAATTCTGTGGTCATATGAGGAGGAAAATTCCCAGAACTACCCAAGCTCTGCTCACTAGCAGTGTTAAAAAAAGACGCCAGTCAAAGTAGGAGGTGTAAATTTTCTTAACATTTTTCACCATAATTTTATTTTAAAAGTTTTGATAGGCAGTCAAACAGCAATTTCAGTATAAAAATGGGTATTAAGTTTCAGAACAAGCCCACTCAACATTAGGGAGAGTTCGTGTTGCCTTAGGAAAAGGGAATTAACAAGATGACCTTTCCAGGTTCCTTCAAGCATGTGTTCTACAAGCCACTGAGTAAAGACAGCTCTCACCTTTCCAGTATTGTTGTTTCAAGGACATCAGTTTCAGGACATATCCCTGCACTCATATATACAGCGTTTGGAGTTTGCAGTTGTTTTTTTCCATAGTCACTAAGGATGAATACTTGCTCTTCTCTTTCTAATCTAATGAGGGAAAGGAGCTGCCCTGTCAAATCTCTCCCTGCTACCCCGACAGGAATTTCACTGGACCTCTTTGGCCTTCAGGCTTTCAAGCACTGACACCACCTGAGGCTTTTTTTTGGTGAGAACTCTCCAAATACACAGGAAGCTTCCTCCTGTGTATTCATCAGATCACAGCAGCTTGTGGTTTGGGCTAACAAAAAATTTTCAACAGCTAACATAGCTGTTGAAAATTTTTCTCACTGTAATGAATCAATTTTTGCTTAGTTAATGATCCTTCTCATTCTGAGGGACTAGCAAAGGGTTTTGGAAAGAATTCCCAGCAGGTATGAAAGCTGAACAAAAGTGCATTTCACTGAGGTGTGTGAAGATCTCTCCTCAGTAGCTGTTTAGAATTTCACTTATTTCAGACATATAAAACTTTCCAAAAAGAAAAAAAAAAATATGGAGCTGAATTTAGATTCTTTATCTGGGAGTGGAATGAGATTATGAAGAGCAAACAAATGTATTGTATACTGATGGAAAAAAGTGCTGTGATTAGCCCCAGTCCTTTGTGTTTAGCGTGATGTCAGCTAACCTCATTCCTCACAGTTAAGGGTAAGCACAGTCAAACTTCCCCAGTCCTCTGGGAGCAGGGCTTAGAATCAATACTAAGCTGGAACCCATGTGTAGATTTGAAGAGGAGAAAAGACTTCTGTTTACAGAGAGAGGAAGAAATGAAAAATTTGCACTGGGCCTAGAAAACCAAGAAGTGGGGAACAAAGTCGTGTAGCAAACAGATGGAAAGCATAAGGGAAGCAGAAAAATAGGCAGAAGAGAAAGTGACTGTGAGAGCAAAGAGGAATAGAAAACCAGTGGCACAATGAAAACATAGTAAAATTAATTGACAGTGGGATTCACTGCAGACAGCAAACTTGAGAAACTGAGAAAGACAGTATGTGTGTGGTGAGCATATGCTTTGTAACAGTCCCTGCAATTTAACCCCCATTTCAGTATGGCTTTAAGCACGTGCATGAGCTCTTCAAATCTGGCAAGGATTTAATCAGATGCCTATATCCCTGAGAAATCTAGAGGGCTTTAAACATAGATGCTGTGATGAATTTGGAGGGCTTAGATAATATTGATTTAAGGGTGCAAATATTGAGGTTTTTCTAACAAAATCCCTTTTTTAGCTAGATGTTGATTGAAACCTTATGAGCAGAAGGACACATTGAATACCACTGATATGCATAATGTCTCTCCTTCTGTCCTGCAAGAAGACATTTTGGTGGGCTTGGAGAAATGAAGAGAGCTGATGTACCTAAACTAAAATGTGTTAACAGCACATTAGAGAGTCAACTGATCTTATTTTCTTGTATTTTAAAGATCACATCAAGTATACAGATCTAGCTGGTATCATTTGCACTTACTATATGGCAGGAAGATTATATCAGTTTGACCTCCTTCCTGTGCTTATGTGAGGTTGTTCATGACAAGGATATGAGAAACTCCTGCTTGCAGCATCCCTGCATACTGTTGTTAAACTTCTAAGTAGGGTCTTGGTGAGCATGTGGGTCCTAGTTAAGTGTTGAATGTGGGGTGTAACCACAGATGCTCATCGGAAATATAAAGTAGCATTACCCAAGATTATTAAAGAGAAAACAGCAGTAGGAAAACTGCATGATATAAAACACAAGGGAGTTGGGTAAGTGAAAGGAAAATGTGGTTCCATGTTACAATGTGAGACTGACTTCATAGCATTTAAATTTCAGCTCACAATTCAGTTATTTACAGCCTTGAAAGCAAAACAAAGGTCTGAGTTAAACTATTGAAATAACTCTTTACTAAGGAATACTTCTGCCGCTGAGCATGCTAAAGTACTATGTGATAACACAAGTGGCAACTCTCCACTAGAACTGGGACACAAAAATCTGAGAATGCATAGAAAGGCAAGGAAGATCTCAGCACATGGACGAGTCCTGAGTACTACAGCTGGAGCTTCTCTGTAATATAGCAGTCCCAGCCCTGGACAGAGGATCTGGCTGAACCCACAGTGCTGATGCCAACAATGGATCTGCTTTCTAAATTTCAAGTATGGTTCAGCAAAGCACCTTTCACCAGTGCTTAAAGAACCATCTGGATATATATATACCTAAGGAGGTAGGGTGCCTGGAGTTACAGTTCAACACTTAAGTATCAATTTGCTTTTTCCAAGCTTCTATTGTAAAGTCATATTTGTGTGTCCTCCTTTGCCAGGGACTTGGTCCTAAATAAACACAGGATTGCTTTTTCCTTGACAGTCAGGTGATTACGGACAGTCCCAAGCTAAGGTTCTCTCCATGGTTCCCTTACATGAACCACCTGGGCCAGCTAGCAAAGGCAGGATCCCAGTCTTTTCTCACCAATGCCTTTCCTCTCAGCTAAATTTGTACGGCTTATGGGAGACTTTGGGGTCCTTTTTTAAGGAAACATTGTTGGCTTTTCTTTGATATTACCTCTTGACCTTGCAGACGGGACAGAGGCATCAATACTGGGATGCCAGTTGTATCAATCAGAAAAGTCAGACTTGAAAAGGCTCCTGGGGCTGGTTGGGTACCTGCCACGAACAATCACCTTCTAATCACCCAGAGCTTCCCAGCTCTTCTGTGCTGGTCCAGTCTTCATGGACAACTAACAGGCCTTCAACTTCCAGCAACCATGCCATGCTGCTGCTTTTTCTGCTCCTTTTAGGGGGTGCCATAGAAAATTAATCCAAACATACTTCTCCTTCAACTCTCAGCAGTATCAATATTTTCTTCTCAGATGAGCTGCTTTCATGGATCTCCTGTGAGACACTTCCCTAATTCAAAGCTTCTTGGCTGTTTCTCAGTTCAAGATACTAATTGTGCTTGAGATGAAAAACAAGCACATTTGGCAGTGCTAAATGAAACTAACATTAGTATGTGCTTCTAGTGAGACATTTTGGCGTGGGACATACACAAAAGTTAAATTAGCACAATGATAAACACAGCAATAAGAAAGAAGATTTGTTTCTTGTGTTTGTCCTAAAGGCAAGTGCTATTTAATATTTTCTTCCTCTACACTTTGTTTTGACAATGTTTCTCAAATACCTTTAATTTTCAAAACGTAATTCTTTTAGCAATCCTAGACCTAGTCTGGAAAACATTTTGTTCTGATTATACTGGAAACAGAACATCTGAAGTATCACCAAACCACTCACTGTGAAAGCATCACTCAGAAAACCATGTGTGTCTTACTCTTTTTTTTTCTTGAGACTATTAATGGAAGGCTTCACTGAATTTATATACAGTTGTTCCTCTTGCAGTAAGAGATAGGAATAATTTAAGATTTAAAAAATAAACGCAAATTTCTCTAATGTCACCCTTTGTAGAAAACATTTGCTTCTTTTTTGCTCCCCAACACTGTGTCACGGTACCTTCATACACAGCATGGATGTCTTAAATCAGATGAAAGTTCCAGTACTGGACATTGTTCCAGTAACAACCTCCATGTGAATGGCTCAAATGTACTCACACAGACCCTCCTGGTGAGAGGTAACTGCAGCTGAACTCTGCAGCACACCTTTTCCCTTTGAGACATCCTACACAAAGAGTGACCTGACACATTTATTAAAAAACTCTCAGCAAAATAAGTGATTCGGAATTCTGTTCTGAAAGTTTAGTACTCAAGAACAACTTTGAGGCTGCCCTGTGATCACCAGACTGATTAAAAATGCTAATCAGAAGCTTGTATGATTAGGAGATTAGTACTGTCTGAACTTTGATCTGCCTCACTTGTGTACACAGGAAAGGGAGAGACACACACCATCACACTGAGAACTGCTTTCATGGGTACAGATTTCTCCTCTGTAAGGAATTCACTAAGGCACCCCTCACTGTTTTGGTTTTTGTTTCTTGCTTTCAATGGTTTCTTGCTTTCAGTGGTTCTTGCTTTCAGGGAAGGCCACAGGGTTTGTACAGTCACTAACTGTTAACTTTAAACCAGACAACTTTCTAACAGCCAAGAAAAGGAAAAAGCTCTATGTCAAAACAGGCAATATTATAACTGCATTCCTGTAACTAACTGTGTGCTTTCATTTGATCCATGTGATGTTCATAGGATCCGACAGAATTAATGAAATCCATCACATGTGAACTCAGGACCTCTAACAATGGTAAACAACACATTGACACAAATATGGAATATCTGTGAATGACAGCCTCAACTCCAGACACAAATTCACCTCAGTTGTTGCAAACTTGTCATTGCATGTCTTAGTATCAGTACCTCTTCAGATCAGGGGTGCCATGGCTTTGAAAATGTCTTCAGTGTAAAGAGTAAATAAGTAAATAAAAACAGTAAACATAAAAAGCAAGCAACATCACAAGCATCTTTCATCAGTTGTGGGAAGAGACCCAGCCATTAGAACAGCCTCTGTGAAGTTCTTTAAGTAAAGAATGGTCAGGCATTGGAACAAGCTGCCCGGGAAGTGGTGAAATCACTAACCCTGGAAGTGTTCAGAAAAATGTATAGCACTTGGATACATGGTTTAGTGATGAATGTGTCATTGCTGTTTAATGTTTAGAACTGATGATCTTACAGGCCTTTCACAACTTTAATGATTCTATTAATCTAAGAAGATTATAAACTTATTTTACTGAAAACCGAAGAAATCTCTGCAATGTCCTCCAGTGGCACCATCCTTCTATTGCTAGATAAAATCTTCAAAGTCTTGTCAGCACTGCAACTCTCATTAAACACACAAAAAGGGGATGGCAAACTAATATTTGCATTGCCACTTTGAGTGGATGGGAAGGCTTTAGTCCCAGAAAAGAGGTGATGGAAAGCCATACGAAGAATTAGCTCCCATCTATTACAACAACTGACAGGGTATAAAGTGGCATCTATTGACATGGCCAACCAACACCTTCACTGGAGCTTAAAGATCTTCAAAGAAAAAAACAAGTTCACTATAAATAAAGGTGCTGATCTAAAGACCTTCTGTTGCCTTTATCCAACTTCTATTGCCTTTGTGTCTAATTAGCCTGTAAATTCTTTTGGTCAGGGATAGCTTTCACTGTTCTGGGTTCAACTTTGAGATTTCCTGTCTGGCCATGGAGAGAAATCAAGAGACATAACCTGATTTGTAATATTCGCTATTACCTTTTTGTGTAGCAGGCAAGAGCTCTCACAGTTACTGTTTCTCTCTCAGCAGCTATAAAGGGGAATGAAAGAGAGGGGACTGGAGCATGTCTCAGTGCCATTCTTCTGACATGTTTTCCTGCTTTAATGTAAATCAGAAAGTCAAAAACCCACCAGAGCCCAGCTGCACATGGAGCTTGGACAGTTAAGAAACACAGGTTTCTGTAGCTACACACATGTAAAGAAGCAACAGTGCCAACACCACTGATCCTTTTTGGCTCTCCAGCTTGAGTAATGCCTTTTGCACTTGAGACAATTGGCAGTCTTCAGCACGAATCCAGAGCAATTTCACATGCAGTGTGTACCAGAGCATCCTGAGCATTGTGCATCTTACTATATAGCATCTTACTATAGTGGATAGAATTCACAAGCAAAACTAGAAAACACGTTTGAACAATGGGAAAACAGAGAATTGGTGATATTTTATTTGTGATTATTTGTTTATGGGGGTATTTGTATTACAGTTATGAAACCATGACAAACAATGCCTGATATGTGTTGAATGTTCTGAAGAATATAGACAATGATCCAGAGGGAACCACCTGAAAGGCCTTCTGTCGTAAACCAAATGCTGTATCAAAAGGAAGATCCGATGAGTTAATCCCATTTTGTCTACATGTGATTTCTCATGCGTTTCTGGGAGGAATACAGAACCGAAGCGAGTGCTGTAGGAGGAAGTTCCCACGACTCGTTGGCTAACAGTAACCACTTAGTTAATGTAAACATATAATTTTAGTTAAAAAAAAAAAAAGAAATCTCAGTGGCACAGCCTAGAACTAACCACCATTCCACAAAATGGGTCATTCATTTCTCATCCTAAACACCCCGCGTTCGTTGTAGTGCGAACTGCGCGCAGAAGCGCCATTCTCCCCATGGAAGCTCATCTTAAAACCCATCTCCTGAGACAGGTGGAAGAGCCCCGAGCCATCAGTGCTCCTCGCCAGCCCCGGGGCGCTGCTCGCGTTCCAGCGCGCTGCAGCCCCTCAGGCGACCCGGCCCCGGCCCCGGCCCGCACCTCTGCACGGCGGCACCTACCGCTGCCCGCTCCCCTCCGCGCAGGGACGCCAGGGGCGACGCCGAGAGCCGGGCATTCCTGCGCCGTGTAGGGGAAAGGATTAATTTCGCCAGTTAATTCCTTCCCCCCGGCCCGGCGCTGAGGGAGGGCACATGCGCGTTGCCATGGGTGCCGGAGGAGCACCCAGAAAGTTGCGGGAGAGGGGCGGGGAGAAGGGGCCGAGCCGTCCGCCGGGGTTGAGAGCCCGCCCGGCGCCGCGCTGAGAGCCCGCTGGCAGCTGCTGTCACCGCGGCGGCTGAGTCGCCCACCTGCCGCCTACGGCTGGCGTGGGGGAGGGAGGGAGGAAAGGGATAAACTTCAAACTTGGCCGGGCGGGCAGGGAGCCGCATGGATGTGTCCGTCCCTCGGCGCTGACTCGCAGCCCGCGGCGCGCTGTGAGGCGACCGCTGCCCGAGGAGCGCGGGGCGCCGCCGCGCCGCTTCCTCCGCCGCCGGCCATGGGGCGCGGGGCTCAGCCCGGCCCCTGAGCGCGACGCCTCCCCCCCCGCTCCGGGCTGCCGCCGCCTCCCCGCTCGCCGCCACCTGCCTCTCCCTCCGCTGCGCCGCTGCCGACCTGAGGCCCTGGGCATCGGCTTCTCTTCGCGCTGCAGCCCGACCGAAATGGAGCCGTCCGCGGGAAGCCGCCGGGAGTGATCCCCGCTTTCCCACTGACCCCACTGGCCGCCCCCTCGGCGCCCGCGCTCGCTCCGATGGAGCTGGAGGACACGCCGGTCGCCCCTCCGAAGACCATGCTGCTTATGCTGAGGAAAGTTCGCAAGAGGCGGGAGATGCTGCTGCAGCAGCTGGGCTTCATCTGCGCCATCCTCTTCTTCGCCTGGTGCATGTCCAGCCTGCTGTCCAGAGCGGGTGAGTGGCAGCGGCGGCGGGACCGGCGGACCCCGGCAGGGCCGGGCGGGGCGGCCCGAGGGCTGCAGCCGCCCCGGAGCTGCCGAGGTTTGGTGGGGTCAGGCGGCTGTGGCTGTTCCCGTTTGGGGTCTCCCAGTGGAAATGCCCCGGAGTGCGGGCGAGGCGGGGGAACAGCTCGGGTTCCTCGGGAGAAAGCCCCGCGCCGGGCGGGTGCAGCCCGGGCAGAGGGGGAAGCTGCGCCGCTGGCGCCTGCTCGTCCGGGGCGCCCCGGCGCCGGGCCAGCTGCGCCCCTCAGGTCGGGAACCGACAGGGCATCGCGGGGCAGCTCTGTGCCTGCCAGCGGCCCCCAAGGAGTTTCCGCCCTGCCGCTGCATCAGAGTGGAGTTCTCTCCAGTGGTCCCCTCTGCAACTTCGGGCTGCCTTTCGTTTTGTCTTCAGGTTGTAAACCTCCATCAGCTATAGCTGCTTCTTTTCTCAATCTCACACCCACCCCCAACACCTCTCCCCCCGTTACAGTGTAGATTTGACAGAAAATTCTGAATTTTAGGCTAGGAAGGGTGCTAATCTTACGTTTTATAGAGAGAGTATTATAACAGAGTATTTTGCATCATTTGTGCATGTGCTGCATTGGTAAACTGATGCATTTATGATTAACCATTTCATTCCCATTTGTTCCTCTGTCCGCTGGCATGGTTTGGGCTGTAGGTAGCTTCAGGCCCTCATCCTGCAATATGCTTCACATCCCTCAAATACGAAATCTAAGGTTGCTGGGACAGCACTTGGGTCTCTAGGTAGGGCTGCCAACAGTCCTCGAAGATTTAGGAACAAAATCGACTAAGCCCTTCATTAAGCATATACATTTAATGTAAGAAACTCAGATTTCAGCACAATTAGGATGGGTCATCTGCTTAAATTAAAGCTGAAGTTCAAGTGTGTGCTTTAGGGAAGAAAAATCTGCTGCAACTTGTCATAGTTTGTAATGCTCTTGTGCACAAATTATTGCCTGCCTTGTTTGAGCTGTATCTGGGATGGCAACAAGCCATCCATATAAGAATTCGGTGTCTTAGACCATATTAGCGTATTGCTCATCTTAAAACTTCCAACTTGGAAACAAGCAATGGGGGTATGAATATGTTTGCATAGCTTGAGGGATTTTTTTGTTGCAGTTGTTGTTTTCCACAACTTTTTTAGGTTTTCATGAAAAATGTCATGACTAATGAAAGTTTTTAATCTCCTGGGTTATCATCTAAATCCCTCATAACCTAATTTTTGATAGTATGCTGCATCAGGTAGGGTTTTTTTTCAGCTGGCTAATTTACAGTGCATATTATCCATAAACACTGACCATCTGTTGTCTATGTTTCTTATAATTGTGGCTCAGAATATTTTACTCTGGAAAAACTACCGAACAAGATTTCTTTTTTCCAGAAGTCACTAAGAAAGCACAGGCATTACATGATGACAGTATAAACTCTAAAATTGGCCAAGGAAGAATTTTTGTTATTACAGTATGTTCATTTGAAATGGATAAGATTGAGGTGGAAGTGGTTTAATTAAGGGGTTCTATTCTTTCTTTGATTATTATAATTGCTTACGGCACATGATCTCCTGTACAAGTGCTCCTGTACTCTATTTAACAGGTTCCGTTGGGAATGCGTCTGGAATATGCATTTTGGCAAAAGTTCCATTGCCTTCTAAAAAAGTTTATTTTTTAAAGACTATGAGAATTCACTGTGATTTCCATATTCTTAGATGAGTTATGAATGGTTTGATATTATTAAGCACACCCAAGACTGAAAAGTTCAAAATAAACTAAAATCTAACTGGAACATATCCATATGCATTTTTAATTCTTCATGAAAGCAGTAATGTAATATGTGCAAGTACAGATGACTAAATGGAAGTGTGATTTTTGCTCATGTCAGCATAGCTAGGCTGATTTCATCTATAGGAGCTGCAAGTGTTGACTTTCACAGGTACAGGCTTCAGCATTTGCTTGCTGCAGAATATTTTCCTGCTGTGGGTCACAGCCAAGTGTTCCGATAGCTCTGATAGCCAGAACATGCCAACAGCTTGGATATGGTGCCTGGTTGTACCCTTTGGAGCTAGGAGCACCTAGCACATGTCTGTTGGCATGTGCTCCAGTCACACCTTGGATTTTGCCCTGTTTGCATTCTGATGGTCTGTCCATGCTCCTTGTTGGTGGGCATGTGTAGTCCAGCTGGGATGATGCAGGAAAAAACTGGTGCTAGTGGGCATAATGTCTTTTTATTTAATATAGGCCAAGAATCAGCTGTTGCAGACAGAAGCATTTTATCAGGAATATGGAGGAATAGAAGGTTGATGGCGTCACCTAATGGGACACATGAAGACAAGAACTGTACAGAGCCAGGTAAGATGGAAAAACTTTGTAATGTCTTGTAAGCTCTTGAGATGTATTGGGTAGTTTTGTCATGACCAAACTGCAGTGATATGTAAACATCAGTGTTAAACTTAAAAAAACCCAACAAATAAGGACTGTTCTGTGTAGAAATGAGGCTTATTGTGTTACATAATGACATGATTTTATGTATCAAAGGCAAAAGGTAATGATCAGATAAAGGCATGTTTAGGGTCATTGTGAGACTAGTGCCGACAACTCAGTTTCTGTAGCTTTGTTCCTTCAGTGATTATTCATTTCTGCCCAGCTGATGTGTGTATATTGCACAAGTCATGAGAGGTACGCTCCTCTTAAAACTATGGGTAGCTAAATATGCAGTGTTTTAGATGACATCTGAGCTCAGTGATTTATGTTCTTTACCATTACACAGTTAATCATGGTTTGCTAGTTTAGTGATAAACTGTGTATTCAGAGTAGGCATTTTTGTTGTGTGGAGGGGGTTGATGAGGTAAGTGGTATGGAAACCCTGGAATCCATTTTACTTCAGGATTTCTATCTTGGCCAAGCAAAAAGAATTGATTGAGGGCAGGAATAGATGACGCATTTTACTATCAGTGTTAGTCCACAATGCTTTCATCTTCCCATCTGGCTTTCCAGTGTGTATTTCCTTTCTCTCTCTCCTTGCCTCTGTGTGGTTTATGGTGTGTGGGAGATGAGACATTTTGCCAATGGCACTAGCCAAGTTAATTTGAAGTTCTTTTTTTTTTTTTTTTTTGTTTAATGTGACTCTTTGATAAACTCTGGGGTAGCAGTGGAGTGTGTGCCTTCTTGCCAACAGTGTCAGCATGAGTTCTGGGATGCTGTCAACCCCAGGCACTAGGAGAGTTTGGAGCAGTGTTCCTGCCCTCACTTACATGTTTGTTGTGATACTGAGGTGCCAGTTTTATAGACTGAGGATCACTAGTGTGCTTATACACTCCTGAGAGAGGAATGGAAGAACATAGCTCAAAGTATGTGCGTCCAAAAGTTTTAACTGTATCCTCTTGATGTCCAAGAGCTTCCCCATGCTTTTGTTAAGAACTTTGTGGGTCAGTTTGCTGTGTTCTGCATCTGTACCATTATGATGCTCTTGATTTGTCTGTCAAAGTTGTTAACAATGAAGAAAGAATACAAAAAGGACCTTTTGGAAACACATAATGATTCTTGATGAATAGTCAGAAAATACCATTCTTTCCCACTTCTTTTTCATTTTCCTCTATATATGTGGATGCGTCAATGTGATCTTGTCTGAGAACATCCTTGTCAGCACACTTGGGGTCAAGGCAATGGAGGCCACAAAGTCATAGAAGCTAGATCAGAAAGATACCTGTCAGAGTTCTGGTGGAAACTTCTATTTAGCATGAATGAGAACTTTTCACAATTATATGATAAAACGACCAAGGCAAAAACATGCTTGCACGTGAACTGGAATTCCAGAAGCAATACTGACTTCTGCACATGTTTAAAACGAATAGTTCAGCTTCCTCCATTTTTCTAAAGTAATAAGATTAGTTTAAGAACAATTGGAATTGTTGTTGGAATTGGAATACGGCTGGGTCATTTTGATGTGCTTTCTGAAATTCAGGTCTCTGAGGTGCACTTTTCTCTGTAACCACAAGAGATGGACACAAGGGAGGCCCAAATATGCATCAGGATGGTGAAGTTTAAGAAAAATATCAAAGACTTGCATTAAATTAATAATTTCTAGTAACAGTAATGGTAGTAGCCTTTCTTTTAAAAGTGTTTCTTCAGTTAGAACACAGATTTACAGATCAAATCTGTCACAGGATTGCAGTTGTAGCATTTTTAATCACTTCCTATTATTCTGCAGTTATGTACCGCTTATCACTGTGTATCTTCTGCAGCTGAAGGGGGAATTGAGATGCTGTAGGAGTGATTAGATCTAAGCTGCAAATAAAGGGAAGATCTGAAAATAGCTGAAGTTGGTGTTTGTGGGACAGACGTGGGTCCGTAAGAGCCCATTATTGTTATTGCTCAGTCACAACTTCTGTAGATTTGGGGTAGTGTTCTTCGTTGGCTTTGTTTTTTGTCGTTTTGTTTTTTAATGTATGGGATGTTGACATGCTGTTTTTCTATTTATTGTTTTCATTCATGTCTGGTAGCCAGGGATTGGGATTTGTCTTGTAATGAGAAGGTAGCAATGATGGAGCACCCATCAGAAAGGAGCAAGTAATACAGCTCATCACTGTGGGAATGTAGCTTGTGTAATCACATGACTGCAGAGAGGGAAGATCCAGGAAAGGTCAAGAGACTTGGCAGAGATTGCATAGAAGATTGGTGAGAGTGTGGATTTTCTGTTGGAATATGAACGCACGGTTCCCTATGGGCTCCTCTATGAGATGTACTTGCTCTCACCTATGTCATTTCTGTGTCTGCTCTAAGATGAAGGGCTGTACAAATGCATGGCTGTGTGTATGGTATATAGCAGTTTTCTTTTGTTATGTGGATGTTTTTATGTGTGTGTTTAGGATACAAGAATTTCATAGTACTTTGAGAAATGCAGGTTCTTGCTGAGAGCCTGTTAATTCCTTGTGTTATTGCTGTACTCCCTTTTCATTAGCTTCCCACACAAGTCTTCAGCATTACCTCCCTTCTTCCAAAGGCTTTCAATGAAGTTAATATATTTACCACTTCACTTGATTTTCTTACTTACATGTAAGTGAAAAAAATAAAAATCCCAATTGTTAGAAATGGCAGCTATAGAAGTTTATAGGACCATGAGATCCCTGCACTTCATGACACTGGCAAGAAAGGCTCACCCTTTGTAATATACATTGGGATAAAAACCCTGTAAGCTTCTAGAAATAGTGTTAGAAGCTTGTGATAGCTGCTATCTTCTAGAAGCTCACATAGTCCGCACTGTTTTATATTAGTCTCATTTGCTGAAGTAGATAATTTTGTATTGTGCTCTTCTGCAAACATTGATAATGTTTCTGGGGCATTGTGTCAGAAGAGGAAAAATGCTAAAGTCTCAACAATGCTGCTTTAAAAAAGAACCAGAGGAGTCTGAAAGAGGACAAGAAAATACATGTATGTGTGTGTATGTAACTAGAGAAGAAAAGTTGGGGTTTTTGTATCAGAGGAATGATAATAATGAACATCTTAAGAGGTGCTCCACATTTTTTCTGATGGTAATATTCTGCAATCATGAAGAATTAAAGACTGTCTCTATCCCATAGCAGCAAAGGATCTGTAGGTCAGCTGCAGGAAGGAGGTAGAGCCTTGGGAGCACCAAGCCAGCCTTGGTTCTAGTCTGAACTGAACTGAGACCAAATCCTCACCACAGTTAACATGTTCTGTAGCATTTTTCTATTAAAGGTCATTCCTGGCTTTAAACTTCCCCATTGTTGAAAGCTTCTCTGCTTTATATTGTCCTGGAGGCTAGAGGGCTTATTGATTGTATATAGAAGGCTCTGGACTTCAGAAATTTCATGAAAGCCTGGGATTTTTGAATTATGAATCGTATATTTATTTGGTATTGAGTAGTTCTCTGGATGGCTTCCTCTTCTTCATGGCTCTGGGTAGATTTCTGTGGGAGGAGGAGTTGACCTGACCCTCACTTAAAGCAGAGAGAGCAGAAAAGAAGAGTAGTTGTCTATAGCATCTTAACATACCTCGTTAGTTTGCAACCAATTTTTTTGCCGTATCCAAGCTCTCACTTCCATCTGCCATCAGCTTGCTAGCTTGCAGTGCCATCTGCCCAGAAAGTCTGATTTGTAGCTTCTCTGCTCCAATGGCTTGCCTCTTGTTTCAGAATGTTCCCATGACTCCGTGTCCTCAAGAACTCCAAGTAACGTTTCCAGGGCACATACAAGTTGGGGTGCCTGGGTGTCATGATGTTTCTTACCACATGCCTCCACTGGGGCATGTCTGGCTGCTAAAAAACTGATCCAGACTCTTTGCTGTTGTGAATATTTTCAAGTAATCCCTGTATATGGGTAGAATTTTTTTTTCCCCTGTGAATTAGAAATGGGAATATATTTCCATTGTCTTCTGACCCTAGTTAGGTAGTGGCCTTGAAACAGAAAGGCATTGGGATTTTCTTGTCTGTGGTTTGTCAGCCATGGACAGTTCATGAGCAACACTGATTTTAAATAGGTGGAGGTTTGGTTCAAGTGTGCTCCTTCCATTGCTGTTAGTGGGTAAATATGAATTTTCTACATTTTGGCCATAAAAATCCCCTACAACATTACAAGCTGGGGACAGTGTGGCTGGATAGTGTACAGGCAGAATGGGACGTGGGGGTGCTGGTCCTCCGGGACAGCCGGTTGAATATGAGCCAGCAATGTGCCTTGTGGCCAAGAAGGCCAGTGGCACCCTGATCTGCATAAGGAATTGCATGGCCAGCAGGAGCAGGGAGGTAATTCTTCCCCTGTACTCGTTGCTGGTGAGACCACATCTTGAGTGCTGTGTCCAGTTCTGGGCCCTCAGTTTAGGAAGGACGTTGAGATGCTTGAACGTGTCCAGAGGAGGGCAACAAGGCTGGTGAGGGGCTTGGAACACAAGCCCTGTGAGGAACGTTTGAAGGAGCTGGGGTTGTTTAGCCTGGAGAAGAGGAGGCTTAGAGGTGACCTTATTGCTCTCTACAACTTCTTGAAGGGAGGTTGTAGACAGGTGGGGGTCGGTCTCTTCCACCGGGCAGCACCTGACAGAACCGGAGGACACAGTCTCAAGCTACGTCAGGGAAGGTATGGGTTGGATATTAGGAAAAAAATTTCACCAAATGAATAATAAAGTACTGGAATGCTCTTCCCAGAGAGGTGGTAGAATCACCATCTCTGGATGTGTTTAAAAAAGGCTGGACATGGCACTTGGTGCTATAGTCCAGATTCTGAGTTGAGGTGCTATGACATAGGTTGGACTCGATGATCTTAGAGGTCTCTTCCAACCTCATTATTCTGTGATTCTGTGAATTGTGGAATTGGGGGAAGACAGGGTTAGCATTTCTTCCTGAGCTATGCTGCATTTTTAGTTACCATTAAAAGGCATGTTGTAGCAATGCTTTGTGTACCTGCAGTGAAAGAATCAGTCCTCTGCAGTAAAGTGTGTTTCCCAGTAGCATGTGTGTGAGTTCAAAGTCGTTAAGTCTGTGTATATTTTACGCTGTTAGTTATAACCTTGGGGACTCATGTAAGATGCTATGCATTGTAGAGAAACTATAGAAGTCTTAGACAGTTTTGTTGGTGTACCACAGAGAGAACAAGAGCCTGTTTTTTTTTCTACAAAAATCAATGATGACCGGAGAAGACAGGACTGACTCTTCCAAGCAATTTTCCAAAGGGGCAGAAAACATTATTTCTTGTACACATGTAGTAAAGACACTATAGGAACTATTGATTTCCATAAGTTGTATTTAACAAACACAGTGCTTATAAATGCATAATTCTTAACATGCTGGATTGATGTATCCTTTTTTTCCTTAATCCTTATAGACACCTTAATATATAAGAGCATGAAGTTAGAGTAATAAAGGCTGGTGGAATACATAATTTTGTGCTGATGTAAATTTTCTTTAAATGATGTGATAATACGTATTTCTTTTAAACAATGCGCTCATGATCTTCCCTAGATCAAACTTCCATTTTGTAGCAGGGATGAATGCCTCAGACCTCCACTTTTAAGGATGTGGTATTAATAATTTCATTGTAAACCTCAGTTTCATGAACAGCCTGAATTTGTAAGCTCAGTATGACCTGCATGTGCTCTTACCATGCATTCATACAATACCTAGCAGAGAAAGATCATGGTCTCATTGAGATACTAGAGACAATTATTGTATTCTGTTATATGCAAATATTCCCCATGTGCATATTAGTCAGACTTCCTCTCTGCCTTGATGGATGGAATATGTGCAACTATTGTAGTGATAGATTTATTGATAATGCATGCATATGGATTTAAAATACTTTGTTAGTCTAGTGTGTTATGCCCTCAAAGACCAGGAAAGTTATCAGCCATAAACATTCTATTTTCATGTTGGTGTAAAAGGAAATGAAAATGAAGAAAGGTTTAAGAAAAAGTTTCTTAGTTGCTTTATGCACATATGTTATTCACATAACATATAGGTGCAGTGTCCTGTGAATGTGTATTTATTTATGTAGTTGAAAGACTTACTAATTAGCTAGCATGTAGCTTATTTCTGTGGCCACTTGTCATATGCTGGTGGGGTTTTATTTGTTTTGGGTCTGCTTTGGGTTATTCCTCCTCACCAAGTGATTCCTGACTCCCTTTTGTCCCTGTAGATGCTGAGTGGTAAACTTCATTGATTGTGATCTCATTTGTATGGCTTCTGATTCAGGGGAAAATAGATGTGTGACCATTTAAAACCACTTTTAGTGGGGTAGTTGATGGCAAATGACAAACATGTTATCACAAGTTTTTCTTCTGTGACTGCCAAGTCTCCTAAATCAGAATTCACACCTAGGTTGAGATTGAACTTCTGACATCTTTGCATGGCCTTTGGGTGTGAGTATTAAATGGTTATGCAGGTAGGTGTAGTTGAGGTTAGTTGGGAAAAGTGGTGAGGTTTTTCTTTGTGTTGGGGTTTTTTTGTTGGTTGGTTTGTTTGTTTATTGGTTTGTTTGTTTCTGGGTTTGTTTTTTTTTTTGTGAACCAGTGTAGGACATGTGCTTTGACTAAACATAGAATTTGAAAAATTATCATCCTTCTTTCTGAGCTTTTCATTTTCTAGCAGCATATTAAAACTGGCATCCAGAATACTAGAAAGAAATGAGACAAACATCTCTCTGTGCTTTGACACAACCTGCCACCAGCATCCCCTGGAGAGCTGAGAACTGAAAACGAACTCCAGGGTAATTTATCCATTTTGCCAGGTTTAGGTGTCAAGTTTGTGGAAGCAGTTTAACACACAGTAAATTAGGGTCTGACTAATGCCATTTTGTGATGTAGTAAACAAAGGCAAATTAAACATATTAAATAGTATTTTCTTATGTTACTGTATATTCTTAAACGTAGTAAAACCACTACTTAATATAATCTTTATTTCATATGACTCACATTTATTTACAGTTGGCTTGGGTCCAGTTGAAGTACACTGTGGATAAAGACTTTTACAAGCTAAGTCTTTGCTTTGGAACCAAGAAGCAGGCCTGAAACAAAAATCCAAATTCTTAAAATGTAGCCACTTCAGAACTAAATGTAATGTCTGTGAACACAGGTTCATACTTGAAATATCTAGGCTGAATGCTCTGTAGTGCTAGACTAAGATCTCAAGTTTCCTGTATTAGTCCAATTCTAATATTCAGATATCTGATTTGCCTGTATTTCAAACCACATTACCTAAGCCTTCCTCAGATGTTAATGTTGTAATAGTGCAACATTTCTTTTTCTGTAACTGCAGACAGCTCGGGCAGAGAGCAGCTGTGTAAATTATTGGCCTGAGGTCAAAGAGGAAATATGAGACAGCATCAAATCCAGACACCTCAGTTTTGATTTAGGCTCCTGGAAAAATTATGTTTGGACCTCCTGAAGTTCCATCTAACCTGAGTTGTCCTGTGATGTGGTGTAGAAATGAAATTAATTACATTTCACTCAGGACATATTTGAAATTCTGAATTAGGGATTTCAAAATCAAAGTTAATAAGACTTGGACATGCAGCTCTCCATGGTATTGCTGACTGACTCACCTTTAGTGGGGGATAGATAATGTGTGTGTGTTTGGATATGTTCTTCTCTGGTATGACTGGAGAGTTAGACCATTTTGTAGATATGTGCTTCATTTTCCTCTTAGAAAATGATGCTGTTGGTGTGAAAGCTGTGTTTAAATGTACCTGTCTTGGTCCATGACAATTTTGATTTCGATGTCATCTTGTTCTGCTGCTGTCTGCTTGGTATCATGTGCAGCTGCTCCCAGACCTGACTTTGCTGTCGTAGGAAGTGGGTTGAAAAGGCCTTGTAAATCAGCCTGGGAGCATTAATCCACACTGCAGGGGTTGGCCTAGCACAGTCTTTATGAGATTCTGGGTTGCTTGACAGGTGCTAAAACGCTGGATTCATTTCTGCATCTCTGTGCACTTGGTGTTTCATCAGTCTCACTTGGACCACCAGTGTCCAAAGAGGATTCAGACAAAACTCTACAAGTGCAGGACTGAGTTGCAGGGAAGTAGAGTGTGAAAAGCACCTGGAGACAGAAGATTGTCACCAGAAGCTGGTGGTATAGAGAAGAGGTATAGAGAAATTTGAGGGTTGTAACTGTGTGGTAGAAAGACTGAGATTATCCTGTCAGGCATCCTGGAGTTGGCAGATAGATGAAAGAGACGTGTGAATGAAGGGAGACTGAATTTGGAGGGTGAACCACGGGACAGTCTTGGGAATTGCAAGGCAAAGAGGTAGGCCCTGGGAAGTAGTAAGCCGAGAAAGTCATAAAACAGAGTGAAAAATAAATATGTAGAGAGAGATTTGGTTTTGGTTGGGCAAGAAATTACAGTAAATTAGTTTTAAACTTTGTTCTGCTATGATTTCTGATAAGAACCTTTATAATTGTTTTTTTGTGAAGTTACAAAATTTTTTTGTCTGTATTCAGTTCTGTATTTGTTAAGTCAATGACATTTTACAGAATAGATGTGGTTACTCACCTAATAGGCTGAAAATATTGTATGAACCTGCTGACAATTCAACTGGCATCAATCCTGTTCTACAGGGAGGCAAGACTTTCAGGCAGAAAAGAGTGGTGGTTTTCTTTATGCTTTGAAGTTGACAGACATTGAAGACATTCTAGTAGAAATTGTACTAGCATTAGAAACTGAGTGAGATTAACTCCTGCTCTAACTCTGCTGGTAAGCTGAAGTACAGCAGAGCAAACACCTCAAGTGGAATGCAAGTTACCATGTGTATGTTGTCAGCCAGTTGTTTCTTTTTTTTTTTTCAACATGAGATGAATGGTTTAATGTTAACAACAGGTGCTGCATTAACGATGCTGAGGGTGACATCATCTCCCCATAGTGAGGAACAGTGGTAAATGTGCCTTCCTGCAAGCAAGAAGATGATAATTTAGGCTTTGCCTGTTCAGTTTCTATACATGCTTGTTGGAAAATTCTCAGAGATTGCCTAAACCTGATGAATTACTTTTCCCCTGCATATGATGCATTCAGTTGTTTAGTGAGTTGAGGGCAAGATGATTGAATCTATTGCTATTCAAAGGTATTTAAACCTTTTAGTAGCAAGATGTAGGATATTCACAGATGGTGGGAAACATTTAAGCTTCTGAAATGGAATTTTTGAATTACATCTATGTTTAGAAGTTTAAATTGACTGAAATGTGGAGAATAGATTTATTACCTGCTCCCCCCATTTACTGTGAATCAGCTTGTGCTTTGAGTTTTGTGAGCTCCTAGACCAAAACTGACTCTTGGAGAGAGGCAGTTGTTTGGAGCCTCAGGGAGCATATCTGTGCTCCCTTAACTCTACCATCAATACAACCATGACAGTTCACAGCAGCTGAGGCTCTGCCCTACAGATTTAGTGCTGGATGGTATTTCTGGTTTAGTTCTTTGATAAGAATTTTCTCCCTCTACTTTTTATGCCTTTGTAAAGGTTGCATTCTTTACTTGATTATGTTACGTGTTTTTAAATCCCTCCATAGGATCTTTGGCTGCTGTTGCATGAAATTGTAAGGCTTTTTCTTACCTTCTGTAGCCTTTTGCCAACCTTGCTCTTCTCTGTTGCTGCTATCCTTTGTCTGCTTCCTTCACCTGCACTGCCACTTTGAGGTGTTTCCAATGTCCATTTACTTTTTCTTGTTATTTTTATGCAGATGCTTCCAGAGCAGAAGGTGAAAGAAACTTACCTGGAATATTATCACTCTTTCCTTTCTTGAATATCACTTCAGGAGCCATGAGTACTGTGGTGCTCTGAGAAATTGGTGAGCCAGGATTGGCTAGACAGAGAAGTCAAAGCTAGCATATTAATTAGGCCTGTTTCAGTGATGTTTTGCTAGTTGAGGGTAGGAGGTCCCTGTAGAGCTATAGTGTTGTCTGTCCTTGGATGAGATGCAGTGGTAGTCCCTAAGAGTGCCTAATGAAAATGAATAAGGAAAAGAAGACTGAAAAAAGGCAGTGACTTACCCAAAGTCTGCAGAGAAGGTCAGTAGCTAAGCTCCATTTTTCCCCCACATAATCACAAATTGTAGCCATATTAAATTCATTGAGCCTGGAGCTCAGTGCCACCATCAGCACTCCTTCCTGATCAGCTCATGATTGGAATCTTATTGTGCACATTAAAATGAAAGATGCAACTTTTCACAGTAAGTAAAGCATTAGAACTTCCCAGCTAATTAAAACTGGTAGCTCAGTGCTACACTACAGAGCACTTGTGATTTCTTCGTGTCTTCCACACAGAGGGAGAAGAAGTCTTGGAATGTATAGATCTTTTTAGTTGCTCCACAGAAGAGGGTGACCCATCTTTGGGCCAGCTGCTCTCCACAGAGAATGGAAATAAAAAAATGTGACTAGGGAAGTTGCAGGTCTCTGCTGTGGTGATGTTTCTACCACTGGGGAATGCTTTTTTAGATGGCTGTGTGAGAGGGACTGTGTAAAACACCAACACTCTGTTGCCCTACCAGGACTAAAATGAGGACCTCTTGTTGCTTGCAGGCTGAAAAAGGAAAGAAAATGGTCAGCAGGATTTTCTTGTGTGTGAACAAACCGGTGCTTGTGCCTGACTCAAAGCTCTTTGAGAACTATTTTTTTGTGTTTCATGGAGGGTGAGGGGAGGGTTTATTTAGGCCAATTGACTTTTCAGTGCAGAATATATACTGCAGATTTGAAGGTTAATCAATTGTGTTTTTCAATATGTGTTTACTATAGTTATTTGGTTGTACAGGCTTGTTTAGTAATAGCACGTGATGAGGGAGTTCTTACTTGGAAAGACTATCTGGGATCATCTCCAGAACTGCTTTAATCTGTGGATATTTAGGGCAACTAAGTTTAGTAAGTACTACTTAGGTAATTAAAGGTTGGAGCAGGGCTGCTTTCTCTGCCAGACAGCAGACTGGTAATGGGAAATTAGTCAACTTGGTTCAGTGTTATCTTCTGAACAGCACCAAGCGTGGTCACCCAGCTCAGTTTTATTTTTCTGTTGTCTAAGGGGGTTTGACAGTCAAAATAATACCGTATTTCATGTAGTCTAGGAGGTAGCAAAACTTAAAATTGCTTAGGTTGAAAGGAATACTTACAGCTGGAAACAGTCACGATACCCATTTTGCACTCTGGACTCTAATTTGCTTTAAAGAAAAAAAATGCAGACTGGCTAAAGAATGTTTAAGTCTCTGCTAAATAACTACTTGTGAAATTCTTTTTACTCAGTGTTTCACCAGTTGCTCCTTGGATACAGGTACAAAAACAATTTGCAGATGTAAGAAAGATGTATTGAAAAAGGATAGTTGACCATATCATACATGCTTTTCTGGGTCTTAAGAAGTACTATAGAAGTTTCTATATAAGCTCAGTGGCTTTTGAAATTGTTCAGATTTGGTGGAGTACATGAAATTATTTGCAGAACCTTTTGGTTTTGTTTAAGACTTTCAAAATTCAATGTTTTCTCCTTCATTCTACCTGTTGTTGGATTGAATACTACACAAATGCCACTAGCATTGCTGTTATTCTGGCATGAAATTACAGCTGGGATGGAGATAACAATGTATGTACTCTATGCTTCTTGCAAATAAAATTGTAGTGTTCCCAACTAAAATTCTTCCCTTCCATTCAGCAACCAGTTGCGAAAATTTTGGTTGTGCTGCATTGCTGACTCCAGGCTGCACTGTGAATTGAGCACTGCAGTACAGCTCTGAGGAACCTGCCAAGGGCTCAGCTCTGTGGGTTAATGCCATCCCCCAAAGGGTTTTCAGCTGTGAGAGGCTGCACATCTGTTAACTTGTAGAAGAAATGAGAACCTCCTGTATCCAGAGTGTAGAGGGGAAATGGCTGTGTTGGACAATACTGGCCGTGTGCCTGTCTGTGGTAAGACTTGTGACATCTCACTGGGCAACAGGGTAGTATGTCCTGATTGTGGAGTGCCTACAGACATCACCCCAAACTGAGATCTTGAGCATTGTTACAAGAAACCAGATGATCATGTTTTGTAGAGAAGACTTAAGTTCAGTCACTAAGTGGAGAGAGGTTTTTGTTTGTCTTAGAGTTTTTTTACAACAAAATCTTGCATCTCATTTTGTAAGTAATAGATATTTTATAAATCTCTTGTTTTAATGGCAACTTCATTATAGTAGCTGTAGAATCAGTAGTTCTGTGCATTGACTTGAAATGTACAGAGCTGCATCACAACCTTATACACCAGTCTTTACTGCAAGAGATTAAGATCCAGTGTTTCAGTGTGATATGGGGACCACAAAATCCTCAATTCTAACTGTGCCTGCAGCAGTGAATTTCTGTGGAACTTTACCCTATATTCCTTCACTACAGAAAAAACACTTTTTTTTTCATTCCCCAGGGAGCAAAAATATAATTCAACACTAGCAGGGAACCTTGACCTCTATTCCTTCTTCAAATATTACTTATTTAGATTGGGTACTGAACATGGAAAGCATCTTCAAAGTGGTAAGCCTTGCTCTCCACAGAGAGTGAAGATGATCTTGGATTTCCCAGTGGTAGATTTGCAACTACTTGGGTGCCACAATATAAATTCTGATTTAGAATAAGTGTAAATATGATGTAGCTTATCAATGAGGCACCTGTTTCTTGCCCTCAGATTATTTAGTTCATTGCTCTGATTATTTCTTTTTTTCCTCTGCAAAAATACCTTTCCTTTTCTGTCTGTAAAATGGATCTTTTATATGGGAAAAGCAAATAGATTGCTTGTTTTAAAGTAATGTAATCACATTAGGCATTTACAGGAGTAAAAATTCAAAGTTACAGTCGTTATGTTTCCAAAGAATGCATTTATATTCTGCTAGTAAATGTACTTCAGTATTAAGGAAACAATAGTAATCTTTCTCTTCTTCATGCAAATGGTGTAGCATACCCTTTGGTGTCTTGCTATTTTAGTTGCACAGTGACTTTATATACTTAATCTTGAAGAGGCATTTGGATCGTATTATTTAACAGCCATGGGTAAAAGCCTCTTGCAATTATGAGATTAACAAGAGTTACACTATGTTTTGATTCTTTCTGAAGACTGATACGTGAATGCATGTGTGCTTTGACTAGATACATGTTTAACTCCATATTCTCTCTCTTTTGGTTTTTTCCCCTCCATTTTTCCTTTAGAGAAAAATTCTGTTATCTGCAAGATTTTCAAAGAATGTAAAAGGCTTAAATGCCATAGGTGTTCCTTCAGATGCTGCTGTGAGGGTCAGACACCTTTACAGCTGCAAAATAACAAAATCCAATAATAGAAATTTGGAATTTGGCTTTACTGGCTGTTGAACTGTATGGTGTATGCTTTATGAGAGAATCATTTGGATAGTTTGATTTTATTTAAAGCAAACTTGGGAAAGTAGTACACTTTTTCTCCCTTTTGGAAAAACCTTCACTCCCCAAAAAATGAAGCTACAAACACGTAATTAAAGCTGTGAGAAATATCCTTGTGTTGTAAGGTATTAATTGCTGGTAAGTTTATGCTAACTGTAAAATAGCTCTGGCTTTTTAGAACATCATGCATCACTGTATTTATTAATTCTTAACTAAAATATTTAACTTGATAATGTTGAATAATTTTATGGGGAAAAATATCTGCTAATTCAGAGGCTTGAAAATAGCACCAGGTTGGCTTTCATAAATCAGCACAAGCTCCTGTTTCTTGATGTTGTGTAACAGCTGTTGATGTGATGCTGCAATTTAAACTTCAGAAAAAGCTGATTAGTGTAAACCTCCCACATAGCGTTGAGGACAGGCTGGAGGCAGAGCTGAAGTGAAATGACCCATGCAAACATGGTCACACTTCAGTATCATGGGAACAGTCCAATCTTGCAAAGTTAATCTGAATGTATGTCTAGGTTTAGATGTTTGTATTTGTTTACTTTAGGTGTTTGGTTATTTTTTTTTTGGTTCAGTTTATATTTTCTTGATCTACCTTTTGAAGACAAAAGTGTGGAGTGGAGTGTTGGGGTTGAGGTGCTGGCACACATGCAGCAGTAGCTGAAGGGACCATTTCTGCTTCAGGACAAAGCTGTCTGGAAATGGAACTTTGTTACAACCCTCCACACTAGAGCGCATTCATTTTGGTTTGAAGGGCAGATTTTTATGTAAGGTGGATCTAATTCATGATTTCACTTGGCTCACTTGAGCCAATATTCAGATTTAGTACAGCATTTGTGCAGAACTTTGACACTGAACATGTAATTGACCTGAAGTTGTTGATCTTGTTGTGAGCTGAGACCTTTCCAATGCCTTGAGTATCCATTGGGATCATTCATGTTTCAGACAAAACAGGGCCTTAGGCTTTGGCAGAAATCAAAGATTTTGAGTTTGTTGGGTTTTTTCTTCTTTAGAGGAATATTTTGGTGTTGTGCTGTACCTAAGCCATTGTTCACGTCAGTAGGACCCCTGCAAACACTGCAAATTCAGCACTGGGCTGCCTTATCCAGTGTAAAAGTTAGGATCTTGCTTTTATTGTCTCTGAATATTACCTGCATGCAGCTTCTCTGATTTACGGGAGGGATGATATGCTCTTAAGAAGCACTGCTACTCAAAATGGAGAATGGAGATTTTGTATGTCTTTTGTCTATTATATTTACATGGTCTGTAAATCTAGTGTGTGAGCTGACCATCTAATGACCTTTAAAAATGCAGCCTTTGGAGAGATGAAGAGGGATTTGTTAGTTGGCAGATTTGTGCTAGCAGGCTTCAGGTTATTTACGGAAGTCTGGAATTTTGTGCTCTTGGATTTAAAGAATACTGTGTAATTCAGATCAAAGGCAAAGTATTAAAATCTTAATTCCACTGGGAGAAATATCCTTTATTTTGGCATTCTCAGACATTGTTCTCAATTCATGTTACTAATGTACCTTATCAAGAGAAAAAAGTTGAAGTTTTCTCATAATTTTCTGTGAAATAATTTTTCTTTTGTAATAGGACTACATAGCAGTGTGTGAAGGTTATTCATAATTTTAAACAGTGAAGTTTCTGTGATATTAAGACAAAATCATAATTACTGTCAGGTGTTTATATTTCCTCTGTTAATTATATAGTGAAAATAATGATATGCTCAATTTCATTGTTAAATACTGAAATATCCCTGTGTCATTAAAACTGTTAGTGTATAGGTAAGGAGGAGGAAGGAAGGGAATCAAGGGAAAGGGCATTTCAAAACTATTACAGTTGCTTTTGTAGAAGAGTGTTTAAATCTGTACAGATGGAAGATGCTAAATTGCATTTCTGTGGACTTTTACAACCAACTTAAAATTCATGGGTTACATCTGAAGAGATCACAGTGAAAAACTAATTTGTCTGGTGGAAAGCAAAGTAACCATTGCCAGAAGTGTTTCCCTCTCAAATGATGAAAACTGATCTTACTGTGCTGTCTAGTGCTCAAAAGTACCTTGAATTTTGTTAGATGAGTTTGGGTGGTAAAACAGAAACTGTAAATCTCTATGTTTGAGGTTGTTTGTTGTCCTTGGCCTGTGGAAAAGTGCCAGATGACGTTAGAAAGTGTTCTATGTGGTCTGAAAACACTGTGTCATCCTTAAGGTTTAATTTCTTTACCTATTTTTGTGCATCCAAAGCTGTGGAACGGATACTGGCAGTGTAATAAAGCAAAATGTTCTTGTAGTGTGAGTTGTACCCCTGTCCATAGAAATTGTATCTCTGACCATGAAATATCTGATGTATTACTGAAAACTAATAGATTCCATTCTCATAAAAGTCAGTACGGAAAATTCCCTTGAACAGGAAAGGGAAGTGGGATGTGGAGTGGGATTTTCAGGACCTCAATTCTAAGGTATGGACAGATTGTCTGTGAAGTCTTTGGAGTAAATATGCTCCGTTCTCTGGGTTTCAGTTGCAGCTGGATGTCTTTGGCAGTCTCACCAAGTGCATCCTTAGGTACCTGGATATTTTGGCACTTCAGCAGTAGTGGAAAAGTTAAATAAAACTTTCTGCCATGTTTTAGGAGAACTGCATTTTCTTTCTGAAATGATGTAGGCCTCAAAACCCTAATTATACCTGCAGTGTGTCCACTGAAGTTGGTGAGGACTTTTGAACACAAAAGGAGCTTTTGGCAAGTGGATGAGTTGCCCTCACTACAGAATCTTTCACAGTAAACACAAGGAACAGATGAGGGACAGTAAAGCAGGAGAGAGCAGAATTCTCTGACTAGGAGAAAACTCATGTTCAAAAGTTAGAGTTCTTGTGGGGCAGGCTGGGAACTGTGGAGCTGTTTTGCCTTGCTAAACAACACTTTCTCACTCATTTTGGACAGACTTCCTAGTAAATGTGCAAAGATGTAAAAGTGTTCTGCTGTATGAATCAACTTTAGGACTGTAGTTGACATAGTTACAGTCTGTATCTTTTGGGGTTTTTTAGGAGAGGTGATACTTCCTTGAATTAGTGACCAGTGAGGTGTGAGAGAACTAGTCTGAAAGCGGAAGGATTTAAGTTTAACTTCTTAAATTAAAATTGCCATAGTAACAGTGGCTTGTGCCAAATTCAGTCTTACTGAGGTGTGTAAGGAGTGCTTTGAAATACACCTAATTGATCTAGTCTCTCTGGAGGCTTTGGAGGGTTTCAGTGCTGTTTCACCTTGCTGCTGCAGTGTAGCGTTGCTCAGGTGGAACACAGTTGTCTCTTTCCCCACATGAAGGTCGTAGCTCTGTGCAGCTGAAAGTGCCTAGGGAGCCTGTAAGATAAACAGGGAGATGCTGTGTTTATGCTTCCTCCAGGGACAGGTGTCTGCTAATGCAAACTTTCTGGATAATTTCTTTATTTACTCAAGTTCTGTATTAATCCCAGTTTAGCCCAAAATTTGGTTGTGATCATCTAATTCTCTACATTTCAGGCCTCATTTGTGGACTTGGACAAAAAGTCTCACAAATGTACAATGAAGTTTTGTGCTTTAGAGAGAAATGCTATGCTGCAGTAATGGAAGCTGCAGAATACTACAACAGAAAGACAGTCATAACCACAGAAGGCTTGATACTAGGCAGTTATGTTATACCAAAGACACACTTAAATTGTTTCTCAAATAGAACATTGCATTTGAAATAACTCCTCCCTGAAAATACTGAATGACTAAGTTACAGACCTTTCAAATTACATACCACATCGTATGCTATAGTTATTTTAGCTGAAAATTTTAAATAACATTCACGTGTTCAGAAACAGTGATGACAGTGTTGTTGAATTTTTTTCTTTACCTGTTGAATATTTGGCTCTCTAGACAGAAGTGAGCACTTCCCATTAAAATTTTAGTTCCTTGTAGTGCATATTATGTTGTTTTTTAATGGTAAGAATGGCTTGCAAGTGACATTAACTGTTTAAAATTGAGACTGATGGTCCTGTAAACCACCATATTTATCCTCAGTGGAGACAAAGCATCCCAAAAGACCTGTACACTGTTAGATGAATTTGCAGTCTTATTTTTCTGTTCTAAAACAAGCATCCTTTGTGTGTTATGTGTTAGGTGAATGAAATTCAATCTCCAGAGACACAGTTCTAAGTATGTTTTGGTAATGGCCCAGCTAAGATGGTAGAAAGAAATGTGACCAACTTCTTTCTTAATCTGCTGTTGCATTGTATTCCTTTACATTTTGTCCATGACTTTTCATGTTGCTTTGACTTATCTTAGGTTTTTGTGAGTTGCTGTCTTCAAGTGACTCTTCTATGTTTTTAGAAGAATTTGTTTATATGTGACTTTGAATCACGTTTTGCTGTCTCATTTGTTGCTGTCTCATTTGTTGCTGCAGCAATCACAGTCTGTCTCATAAGAGGACGTGACAAGAGATGTGTCATATACCTGGACATCTCCTTTATTAATTTCTTATTGATTACATATATATAGTAGAGGGAGGAAGTTTAGGAAGTAAGAACTAGGATATTGTGCATACTGTCACCATCTCCATATGGAGAATGTGATTTAAAAAAGGCAGTTGATGCTTTCTGCCAGCATTTAGATCTCATATTGGACCCTAGAAATATTTTGGGACTCTTGTTCTCTCCTTGCTCTTCCAGAGTGGCAATTCATCTTCTAAGCATTCTTAATATAGAGTGCTCCAAATCTACTTTTCTCACCAAGCAGGCATTGCTTACTCCCTCCTCAAATGCTGCTCATCACCAAATCTGTCACGCAGGTTCCTTTAGTCAGGCAGCCCAGCCACCAGCGCTGCTGTTGCTCACTGCCCCAGGCTGCAGCTCAGTTCTCTTCACTTGTGCTTGAAACCTGCTCTGAAAGATTCAATTCTTCAGAAGGCCAAGTTTACAGAAGCTGGGACTGTGCCTTAGACACTGTACTATCCATCATCTTACTGGTTATCTTCTAACCAGTCCACCTTTCAGTGTTTTTTTTAGTGATTTCTTGTTCTTCTGAGCATGCACACATGGTCTGTCACTAGCAGCATTATATATCTTATTCATACTTTATATTTTTGGGTTATGTATTTAAATAATTCCCAGTCATATTCTCATTGTACTTTATCACTAGCTCCTGTGTGGAATGTCACTAATATGTGTGGACTGCAGGCTTTCTGCATGCTTCATTACTTACTGGTTTCACTTGCAAAGTATCTTTCAGCTGAGTAGGTAGTAATTAGATATCATAATTTTTAGGCACACATAGTAATGCTTCTTCCATCCAAAGAATGTAAACTGTAATAAACTTGGGGCATTTACTTTAGGGTGGATCTCTTTAACTAGAGGAGTTGAGAGAGTGTTTTTATGGGAAATCTAAGGAAATTGGTCCATCACAAGAAACTGATGTGGTGCCATTTGTGCCTCTCTCCCTCTACAATTACTGTTCCCCCCTCACATTCAATTATTTATCTTATCCCTTTTGGGGGAATGTCCCTCACCTCCCAGACCCATGTATTAATACTGGCATGGTTCTGTCTGTTCAGTAGTAGGGATGTTCTGACTGAGTGTATTTGACTAGAAAACAAATATTAATGTGGGGTTTTTTTTAAATGTGATTGTATGTATTTGTTGAGCAGAAAAGCTGGTTTCCTTTCTTTGTAGTCGTTATAGTCATACCATGTTCTGTCCTCCCCTCTGTGAAAAACAGATCCACCTCCTCTCAGTCAGATGAGTGCACTGTAGCACAGGAAGTAGAAATTCATCTAACCAGCCAAACTAATAAAAAGGAAGTATACAGTACCTGAGTAGACACACTCAAGAGCAGTGCTTATAGCCATGTTCCTCTGCTATAGAAGAGCATTTTTCCATTATGTCCTCTACCTTTGGAACAGCAACCCAGCCTGTTCTTTTCAGACACTGAGTGGTCAGCATGACTTTTATGATTTTGGACACTTGTATGTAAATTGTATGCCTTGAAGCACTTGTTAAATATGAATTTCTTAGGGAAAGAACTCAGTATTTTGAACTCTTGAGAGCAAGATCAAGCCATGTTGCTTCACTCTTACAAATCGATGGGCCCTGACAATATCTGCCTGAGGATGTTAAGGGAACTAGCTGATGTCATTGTGAAGCCACTCTCTGTAATCTTTGAGAAGTGGAGATCAGGGGACATCCCAGAAAACTGGAAGAAGGCGAAGGTCACCCCCATCTACAAGAAGGGCTTAAAAGAGGATCCAGAAAATTGTAGACACGTCATTCTAACCTCAGTCCGTGGGAAAATTGTGGAATCAGTCCTCCTGGAGGCTGTCAAGTCAGATGAAGCACACAATTGGGAAAAGACAGCATGGATTCATCAGGGGCAAATTGTGCTTGACAAACTCTATCATCTTCCCTGACAAAGTAGTAATCTGCTTGGCTGATGTGGGGCTCGTGGCAGGCATTGTCTACCTGGATTTCTCCAAGGCTCTCACTATGGTTTTCCACAGCCTCCCCCTAGAGAATCTGGTGTGTTGGGGTCCAGAGAAGTGCTCCATGTGGTGGGTGGGGAACTGGCTGGCAGGCAGCAGCAGGGTTGGGATAAGTAGCTCCTTTTCAAACCAGCAGCTTGTCCTAGGTGAGGTCCCACTGGGATATTCAAGACAAAACTTCAGTATCTTCATAAGTGATCTGGAAGATGGGATCGAGTGCATCCTGGTGAAGATGGCCAAAGATACCTGCAGTGGGGAAGTGGACACATGAGAAAGGAGAGCCGCCCTGCAGGATGACTTGGATAGGCTGGAAGCATGGGCTAGCAAGAACCTTAGGAAGCTCTACAATGCCAAGTGTTAGGTTTTTGCACCTGAGAAAACATTATCCGGGAGTGCAGCACAGGCTGCGATCTAACCAACTGCTGAGCATCTCTGTGTAATGGCCCCTGGGAATGGGATCCTGGTGAGCAAACTCTGTATGAGTAAACAGTGCACTGCTGTGGAAAAGGGAAGACAACAGGATGCTGGTTTTCATCAACAAGGGCATCAGCAACAGGGACAAAGATGTCACTATCCCGCTCTACTCAGTGGTTATCAGGTAACACCAGAACAGTTTGTTCAGTTTTGATCTCAGCTACAAAAAGCCAGCTGTGCACAGGCTGCAAAGGGTCCAGAAAAGGGCCATGAAGGTGATCCAGGGACTGGGAAGCTGGCCATATGAGGAAAGGAGCAGAGAACTGAGTTGATCCAGCCTTGAGAAAAGAAGACTTAGGGAAGACCTTATCACCAGCATTTAAAGGGTGTCTGGAAACAGAACAGACTCATTTTTTACAAGGAGTCATGTGGAAAAGATGAGAGTAATGAGTAAAGGTTACTCCTGAGAAGATGCTGATTGAATGCAAGAGGAATATATTTCACATTGAGAACAATCAGCCACTGGAATCTCTCCAGGGAAGTGGTGAATTCCCAGATGTTGGACACTTAAGATTTGTCTGGATAGGATGCTGGAACATCTTATTTGGACCATGCTTTTGCCAAAAAAGGTTGGACCACGTGATCCTTCACGTTCATTTCCAGCCTGGTTTCTGTGATTCTGTGTTCCTCTGACATAATTGTCTAAAATCCTGTAGGGCTGATTTGCTCACTTGGGAGATCCTGCAGTGTCACATGCCTGCTATCACCAAAATGTCCATGTGTGGTGAGTGAGCTAAGCAGGAGCAGAGTATGGAGTTGTGTTTTGTCATGTGAACATTTTGTTTGCAATGTTTGGATCTGCTAGTGTGTAATAGGTGTCATCCCAGGTGGATACAAATACAGCCTTAGTGCAGTGCATCCTACATTTTGTTTACTCTAGATATTAAAGCAAAATTACCCTCAAGTAAAATGTTTAAAAGGTGATATTTTTTTCACAAATATGTATTTTCCTGTCTCCATGTTCTACTAAGCAGGCAGCCTTAGTAACCATAAGTCCAACAGCACAAGCTTCCAAGTGATGAATTACTATTAGTGCATTTTTGCAACCTCATTAAATAATCTAAAAGAGCTTAATTATATAAATCTACATCTGTGGATGTTTCAAGGAAATATTTCAAAATTGGCTGCCCGCTTGATTTCGTGAAATAGATAATTAAATTATGGCCCAAATTCAGGAGAGCATTTAAGCATGTTGTTAGGGTTCTATTTTCTGCTGAAGGTAGAAGATTTAAGTGCTCTAATCAGAGGCCTTGGATAAAATTTAGATTTATATTTGACCTGATGTTACAGTGGGAGAGGGATGCTCTTTCCCAAACCAATGAAAGGTGAACCATTACCCTTGAAAAGAAAGATGTTTCTTCTTATGCAAGCAGTCTATCTTGTGAATATTAGACATTTAATGCATATATTGAATTATGCTCAAGATTAGCATTGAGCTTTTAATCTTAAGAAGTGAACATCATGTCACCACTTCATTTCTTTTGTTCTGAGTTTACAAAGTGCTGGATATTTCTTCTTGCATTAACTGTTGATCTCATTCCAGCTATTCCCCCCAGGTCCCCTGGCTAAGTCCTACAGATCACGTAGCATCTGCAGAACTGGTCAGCAGACAATAAATAAAACATTTGGAGCTTGCAGAAAGAAAAGAAAAAAGTTGAAAGAGTATGTACCTTACTCTTTTTAGGGATCACCCCATCAGTATTTTTGTTTTTCTCAGTGATCTTTCTGTTAAGCAAAAGTATTAAATAAGTATTTGTCAGAAAATTGAGTAATCTGTGAACACATGCTAAAAGAGAAGAAAATGGGGAGTACCTTTTGATCAAAACCCCATTGTAATTGTGAACCATTTTCCAAATGTCTCTTGAAACAGTGCACCTGCTGTACTGCAAGCAAGATAATGCCTGCTGTTTGTTACTACTACAGATTATTAGATGTGCTGTCTTAGAGTGTTAAAGCACCTGGATGAAATTTTGTGCTCGACATATTTTTCAGCTTATAAAAGGGGGTATTTTGATTCTGTTCATACTGTGCTTTCTGGTCATATATGCAGCAGAAGTGCTGGTAGTGAAAGAAAATGGAGTTCCCAATTACTGAAATGCACATTAATTGCATACAAGTGCATGGAAGTCACACATCCATTACCCAGTAACACCCCCCACACATGCGATACAACAGAACTGAATGAGAGAAGAAAATCCATCTAACCTCATAAAAGGAGATATAGAGATCTACTTTTATAGCATTCGTGTCTGTATGGGTGAGTAAGGGCATCTTTACAGCTTCCCATATGCCAGTAGAGGCAATGTCTCAGAATCTGGCCTGAGGCAAGGGTAGTGCACTTAGGCTGCTGCTTCTGGAGCATTGCAGCGTGGTAGAAATTGTCTGGAAGCAGGTGAAATCTTAAAGCTCCTTCTGCATGATGCTGGCTGTAGTGATAAAACTGCCTGAAAAAGTCCTAACCTTTGACCTCTTGTTTATGACTTGTAACTCCCATTTACTTTTACATTTGTTGTGCTGCAAGGCAGCTGAGGTAAAGTTCTAGGTGGAGAGCTATCCTTATTTGAGGGTATCTCAAAACAGAAGTACTTGCACAGCTTGGATGATAGGGAGAAAAAAGGAAAAAATGGAGTGACAGGGCCCATACAAGACAGGAACTTCTTCCTCCACCTTTGCCACCACCTGAAACTTGGTGAGGCTTTTTAATTGCATGTGTATTTACATCAGTAGTGCAGCACCACCTAGGAAGGCTCATCTACTCTCCATTCAGCCAGAGTTTGATGTGGAATTTTTTTCATACCTCAAACCTTAGGGCAATGGTGGTAGTGCTGTTGGGGTTTTAAGATGAAGCTCGCTTTGTTACTAAGGGACATTACAGATTTATTTTTTTTGTCTTGTTACTAGCTTTACCACTGTTGGTTATGCTGTGGCTCTCACTCTTTGGTTGTGTGTAGTAATGGAGATAATGTGCATAAAATAAGCATTTTGTTTAAAGAAACAGCTTGGTCTTTTTTGTTAGTAGAAAGCTGGTACTGCAATGATAAGAAGTAACTGCTGGTCTACTTGATACTTGTTCTCTCTGCAATTAGAAGTATTTTTATTCTCTAGAATAACCTGGACTTCAGTGCTGCATCTATGCTCAACTCTTTTAAATCTATGGGTATCTAGTTTAGATGTTCTGGTCGCTTATATATTTCTCACTCTGCCCCATAAGGGCTTCTCGGTGTGGTCTCTTCACAGTACTGCCTATTTCTCACTGAACACTCTGGAATTACTTAAAGAGAATTCCTGTACATCCAGCCATCTAGCTGAAGAGACTGGGACGAGTGTCTGTGCATGAGGAATGGAGAGTAAGATCTCTTCACCCATTGCCCTTTTAAGTGCATCTACTTAAAGGTCTTTCTTAAAACATGTAAATGACATTTTTGCTTGTTTTGAAGTACTATTAATTAATGTTTTTTTCTAAAGTCATTTGTTATGGCTGGCATCTTTAGGGATCCCTCAGGTGTCTGTCATTGGTATTCTTTCTTCTCTTCACTGCTTCACTGCCATTTATGGCAGTGGCTCTCTTATCTTTCTTTTTGAGTTGCTTCTTGACTGTCATCAAAATGAAACTGCTCCTAAGTTATCTCTTCTCCAACAGTGCTGGAAACTTTGCTTTTGTTCACTAAGACTGTCACCTCTGGTGAGACCTCAGGAGAGAGAGAGCTTATTGCTTCGTCTCATATAGCTTGTAGCCAAACACATCTTTTTAATTATTATGATTAGGTAACAATAAGAAGTGGGGCATGGGGAAGGTAAGCATGCCAGTAAGTGTGTTGGGAAGGCCCATTTTTCAGCGGATCTGCGATTCTTCTTCTCCTTCCCCACCCACCAAGTCTTTTTCTGCACTCTCTTTTCATTTCCCTACTAATACAGATACAAGTGATGAGTTGCTGAATCTGACTATTTCCCTGTTACTGCTAAATTTTATCATTTCTTTCATTCCTAATATTCATTCCTCTTCTTCTCTGCTTGCTACCAGTCATGCTTGCAACCTCAGCACTGTTTTCAGCACATATTTTCAGCTAAAACATGTAAACACAGCAGTCACCTGTTACATGGGCATGCTTTTGATTCATATGCATATTAGTAATTGGATAGTAATTAGCTACTATTAGTAATTCAGATGCATTTTTTCTCTTGACATTGAAATCCTCACTCCTGAAATATTCTTGTTCTCAATATATAAAGTTTGTTAATGATATAATATAGCCTACATTTTCCTTATTAAAATTATTTATGTGTTTGAGGCAGAATTTGACATTTTTATTAAAAACAGGATCTTCTAAAATGTGTCATTATCACACCAGCCTGAGCCTGAGATGACTCTGATTGCAGAAGTTTTTTGGATCCTGCTATTTTCTTCATGTTTCACAATATGGATTCAGTGCAGTATGAGCTGTTTTGCAGTTGTGACACCTGAGTGGTGCATCTGGCATTTAGCATCACAGCTATGGGATCACATGGCAGCGGCAGCAGCACTCCCTGTCTGGGGAAGCTGCAAGCCATGGACTCCTTCCAGTCCTGGTCACTGCACCCCTTTCACTGTGGTTACTCCATATCTGAACTGCAAATCAGAAGCAGTTGTCCAGCTGAGGTTTTGAGGGTGTTCTGAGAAGATGTGTGGGATGCTGCTTTCACAGAGCAGGTGTTTCTCTGTGTGAAATGTACGGGCATATGAACCTAGTGATTTCCCTTTTGAAACAACAAAGAAGAATGCAGGTAAAATGATCTGCTTCATGTATATAAGACCTAGGTAACTGTTATTTTGCCTAAAAACCAAGTGAATTAATTTGCTGCATTTGGTAATTACTTTATGATTGTGCAGTGATGTTTAAGTATGGGTCTGGAATTAAGTTATTCTAGTGTCATAAGATTTTATAGCACTAAAATGTAATACTGTTTGTGTCTACAGTATGCAGATATACTGCATTGGCCTCCAAGAGCAGGAATAGAACCTGCTTTATACAATTATTTATGGAGATAAGTTTGTGTCTGCTTCTGTGACTCAGGAGCACAAGAACACCCATACCTGACCAAAATAGCTCGACATCTCTTTTTTCTTTTTTCCAGAACTGAATGCCTCAATGAGCATATGCTTAAAGAAATTTGAAATAATTTATTTGATAAGTTGTTGAAAATCCTGCAGTTTTATGTCTCATCATGTCTTAAGCAGTAATGGTGCAGAATAATACCCTGGGATATGAGCTCCTGACTTGATAGAAATGAGTATAACTGTCCTGAAGTCACTGAAAAGCTGGGACTTTCATCTGGCAGGAAATGGAAATTACCATCAAGTCTATGATAATTTCACAGTAAAAAGCAAATTAATGATTTAACAATGAGCAAAATCCAGTTTCAGAATAGATTACTTAGCAGTGTAATGTACTGTCTTTAAATCCCCAGTGGATTAATATAAAATGATTTTGTGGGATTTCTTGTCATAACCTATCCTGCTGTAGGCTAAATTGAAGATTAGGATACCTGATTGGAAAGGTCCTTTCTGGCTCCAAAATGTGCAGGTCTGTGAAAAATAATTGGTAAAGGGACCAAAAAAAAAAAGCATTTGCTGTGATAGAAACTTACACTAGCATGTCACCTCACTGATTTTTGCACGTTTGATAAGTTAATATGAAATATTCCAAGAACGAACAATACTGCATTTCCCATTTGAACACTAGGGGAAAACTGAAGACTACTGAAAAAATAAACCCCTATCAAAAGAACCATTTAAAAGAAACCACAGCAGTTGCTCTTTGGAAGAAAAGTAGTTAGCAGTTAGAAGCTGGATTGTAAAAAAAAAAACCCCCAAAAAAACCCCAACAAAAAAAAGTCAAACATGTGAAAACTGATAATTGCTTGATATTTTGTCTTCTTTTTAGTTTTTTGACTTAGTTCTCAAGAAATGGGAAAATACACTAAAACTAAATTGCAGAGTAACTGAGGAAATGGGCATTCTGCCTCTTCCTTTTTGAAGACTACAAGTCTTCAGATTCTTGGATACATATGACTGCAGTTGAGATTTATTTTTTTTTAAAGACTTCAGCCTTTCTGAAGCAGGACTGCCCACAAATGAAGCATGTAATTCTTATATGAAACTAAATTGATTGTTTTCTCCTTTCTGACATGAAAAGTAGTTATAGCTAAACTGGAAGACATTTTTCCAAGATCCCTGTGTGCGAAGGATGACCAAGGTGTTTTTTATAGATGGCTTTAAATCAGTGGCAAAACATTACACCACAGCAAGCTGGAGACCTTCTATGTAGATCCCAAGAACCGTGAAACTTCTCTAAACCTATTTTTGCACATACTTGATGATTTTAGGTAAATGTTTTTATTCTGTTGATAGGTAAGTAGAATGGAGTTTGTAATTTTAACCACTTTTCAGGCAGTTTGTACTATTCTTGGTAAAAAATCATTCTTGAGTTATTTTAATGGTAATTTTGATTGATAAACTGTAAGTTTAGATTTGGAAAAGTTATACTGTGGTTGGGATAATGATATGCATTTGTACAAGTCCAAAAGTGCTTCATCTTTCATTTTCTTGTTTTTCTTTGCTTTGTATAGCAAAAGAGAAACTAAAACTTTCCAAGGCAAATTGCATCTTACAGAGGAGGTGAAAGGTTCTTGTCAGCTTACTTTACCAAAGGCATAGATGTAATTGTTTTTTCAGTATACTGACAAATAATTTAATAAGATTTACAGATACTTTGCTCACTTCATTTTCTTGCAGAGGGGGTAGTTTATTTGAAAATAATTCTCAAAATATTCTTTTACCTAATTTAATTGCTGGCTGTTGATGATGTTCTGGCAGCACATAATTTCTACCTCAAAGAAAGGAAGCTGAGAAAGTAAGAATAGACTGGTCCCAAGGGATACTTTAATGAGTTATAAATACATGAAATTAGACATGAAGGGGGTAAGTAAACAGCAGAATGAATTTTGAATTGACACTTGAGCATAGTGTGTATTTGTGACTGACATTCATGATTTTTCTTTCTTTGAAACATGCTCCTCTGCATTTCAGAAAAGCTTGGCAGGTGGTGTTTTTTGTGTAACAGATCTCCAAAATGAAAACTGTGCTAAAGGAAATTTACTGGTACCTTTAGACTGTTTTAGCTTGAGTAACAATATTTATGCTCAGTCTGTTTTTAGGGGGTCATCATATAGGACAGTGGGTGATATATGTGCACAAGATTTTTATATGCAAACTCAGAACCTATGGAAGGGATTTAATTTAGGCTACTTTTGGTGAAGGCATTGCAATTACAAAATAATCAATTTAAAAACTGCCAAAAGTGTATGGCAGAATTTGAGAGGTAATTAGAAACTTAGCAAGCTTCTGTTTGTAAAGAAAGGCCTGTCTGCAAGTTGCTTGGCCTTTGTTCAAGCTTTTGACAATGACAGCAAGACAGTTGATAGTATTACTGCTGAGTGTTTTAGGAAGCAGCTGCGTCCATCCTTCAGTGTTAGTTTCTGTTGTTTGTATCTCTAGTGAGATGTACCAGCTTATTCATGGAAGTTGTATGTGTTGAGCTCTTCCCTTTGCAGAATGGAGGACAGTGGATTACTATGTACAGGAAAATCCATTTTACAGAACGTTTAGACACCAGGATTTGTAAGAATAAATAATATCCATGTTCTGTACTGAATTTTGGCACTTTTGTTTGACTAGACAGATGCCAGCTTGCTCTGTACCTAGCCAGAAATGCACCTCCCTACCAGTAGCCTTGGACAGAAAAAATAAACATAAGCACTCAAATATGTGCAGGACAAAGAGAATTGATGTAGCTGAGCACACCAGCTCACTTCTTGTTTTTGACGAGAGACTGGTCTAGTTGATGGAATGGAAGCTTTTGGGACAGATTTTCTGCTAAGCTATAGCAGTTCACATTCTATTTAATTTCATGCACTTTGTCATGTATGACAACAGAAGACATAAATAAAGGCCTTTTACTTTTTGGATTGTGTGTGTCATACAGTAGCTTTTCTTTTTTAGCAGAGAAAGCTAATGGGAAATGGAATACTTTATAAAGCCGTGCATTCGGTGCCTGCGTACCAGATACTTAAGACATACTTGAGACATTTTAGTGTGTTCCTGACCTTCTTTGCTAAGGCTGTCCATCCTAATATTGATAGAAGAACTAAAGTATTAATTTATCTTTTATGACTTGCCCAGCAGCTAAGCATGTAAACAGGTAAGCACAATGCAATTAAGTGTGCTGTGTAATCCTCTGTGTAATCTCAGCAGAATGCCCCTTCATCACCTGATAGAAAGGTCTTCTCTCATAGGATTTGAGGGGTCATGCTGCTTTGTAGCTTGATCTTTGCTAATCCACCATACATTTTCACATTGAGATTTCACATTTTTCTGCTTGCAACACTTAATCAACTTATATTTCTAAGAGTATAGTGGCATGTTGTCTTGCATGCTTGATAGTCCCATGAAGTGGGAAGTCATGGAGTTTATGAACAGCTTATTTGTTAATTAAAACTGAGTTATCAGTCTTGTGACTGGAATTTTGTTTGCTACTTCTACATTAAATACTCCTCAGACACCTGATTAGATATGAATTATGTCTTCCAGAACAAGTGATAAACAGAATTAAAAGCATAAAATGTATGTTACAGTGACGTATTCTGCACTGGTTGACACGTAAATTAAATGACCTGGTAGGTTTTGTCTGCTTAAAATCTGTATCCATGGCAATCCACACCAGGTGGTGCTGTAATACATAAGCTTATGCAGTTCTTATTCCTAGCGAGTTAATGCTCCCTTTGGAAGATAAACTATATATTGGCACTTTTATTTTTTATTCCAGATACTCTCGAAAGAGAATGGTAGAAGTAGTGAGGGACTAAACTTGAACCTTGATTTTTGTATCAGAGATTCTGGTTCTTTACATACAATACTGGGAGCTGAAATCTTAGCGTGTCAGTATGGCAGATTCTTAGCTGGAGGTATTTATTCTGTTTTACATGACATTTTCAATTGTATTCTGAGATAATTGGCATGTTAGAATTGTTACTTGAAAACTTTCAAAGTATGGTCTTAATGGAATTTCTTTGTTACATCCACAGTGTGGTGTCCTGCTCTATAGTGCACATGGAAAATAGGATTTTAGACATTTAACCACTAGTCTCATGGAATCTGAACTTCCCAGATGAAATTTAAACAATCGAGTAAGGGATTTGGATACAGAATTTCAATAAAGTCAAAATAGGATTAAATCCTCCAGTTATCTTTGAAAACTTGCATCTTCATTTTTTTGCTACGAGATTTTCCTCTTTTGTCCTGGAGTTTTTTTAATGGCAAGAATCGTGCTTCTGGCTTCCTAATTGTTTGGGGTTTTTTCATTGTAGGGGACAAAAGCTGTTTATCTCAGTTCTTCTGTATTCTGTTGTGACCAGACTTAAGATTACTGGTTTTGAGAATTTTTAAAAGGGGAAGTAGGAGGAAAAGCGGGAATTATTAGATATCTGGGGCGGTATTGTAGTATAAAAGAGAGCTGTATATTGAAAAGACTAGGAAGAATATATAGGAAAATGTTATATACCCTTGCTCTGGCCAGCAGTCTGTTGAAATTAAAAGCTCTAAACCAACCCACAGATACAGTCTCTTTATGTTGTCTTACAGCTGTGTTTCATAACCACTTTCAAATATATAAAGTAAATTAAAAGCAACCTGAATATTGTTCTCTGATGAATTTTTTCTTCTAGGGGTCTGTAAGTTTACAAGATGTCCAACAGGATACCTAGAGAGATACTTATTCCTGTGCCCTGCCCCAGCTTTCTACCTGAATCACAGCCCCAGACTTTGTCTTAATATCACACATTAATGTCTATCCTTACTAGAGAAAGAAGTTTAACCACGTTTTAAGGTGGCTCCCAAGATTAGGGTCTAAAATAAAAAAGTAGGAAAGTGGCTGAGATGAAAGAAGGTCCTGCAAGGGCTGGAGAGACAGAAAGGCTGTGGGTTAGAAGTGCAATTGAGAAAGAGCTGAGAGCGAGTTTGGTACAAAGAGTGGGAGGCTGAGGTAAGCAAGGGTGGCAAGATGGAAATGTGAAGCTGAGAGCTCAAGAATTGACAGCAAATGGTCAGGTTGAATAATTACCCAGAGGAAGGTATCTGTAGTCATGAGGCTCAGACTTCATGTAGGGCATCTGCATTTGAGTGAATTATCCAGGTAAACCTTTCACACACAGGGCTGGAAGTCAAGTTTTGGGTCATCTAGGCTTTGTTTTTGGGACAGAACTGGAACAAACACTTGTATAGGACAATCAGGTATTAAAACACTCTCAGTACCTTCTTCAAAACAAGCACACACAGCCCCCACCCTGAAGTTTTATAATGGAGTTAAAATGGGGTCTGTTTCATTGTAAATATAACTGCGAGATTTCTAATAATTGGAATTTTGAAAGTGGCATTTGATAGTTGTTAAAAATGTTCACTGTTCCCCTAATGATGTGTTCTTTCTTTCTCATTGTGATCTGGAGTTGATCTGGAATATTTGTCATTCAGCACAGCACAGTGTTCTAATATTCTCTGGCACCCCATTATATTGCTTGTTTATGTTTTAATAGAAGCTGGAATGCAAGTTATTTTACACTCTTCAGTAGGTTTATATAATCTATACGGCTGAATGGGAGAGGGAAATTATATTAAGTAGGGGATTACTTGGCTATGGTAACACAGGTGATTCAAACCTGAGCTAACGTGCTGTTTTACCTGGCTATGCAATTCAGAGAAACCCAGGTAAAAAAGCATGGTTCCCCTTCATGCAACTCAATTTTTCACTTGGTGTAGTCAGTCTGCTTCAATCCACCTGATTAAAAGCAGTATTGTTTCTGCCTCTGCAATTCAGTGATTCTTTTTGCTGGGGGAAGGCAGATGCTAACAGGATCAGGTAAGTCTTGGACTTGATAGACTTTAAACCTTTGAAGCTTGAAATGTAACATTGTCTTGTAATATTTTCTCTGAGATCACAATGGCTATTTTTTAACTCTGCACAGCATGTATTCACACTGGAGTGCGTTTTTATTTCCTCTCCTGAATTTTTGTTTACGAGGCAAAATCTTGAGACTGTTATGCTTGGTACCACTAAAGTCTGAAATATTTTCATCAAAATCATCTTAATAATTCAACACATAAGTGTTATAGACACATTTAGCAGAGCTAGAAAAACACAGCTAGCACACATCGGTTTGATAGTGTTAACTGAGCTTTTATAAAAATTAAAGTAAGAGCAAGCTCAGCTAACAAATGTCTGAACAATCTAATCACCTAGATTTCAGTAGATGTCTTGAAAGTGTATCCCTTACTCTTACTGGCATGTTCATTAACAAGGAAGGTATTTTCATAGCTCATCCTTTAACGTAGACACTATTATTTACCAGGTCTTCAGTTGTGAAACCTCTTTGCGTCTCCATCATCAAAAGTGACAAAATGGGGAGATGTGAAATAGGTGACCTGAAGGATCTGAATCCAAATGGTTTATTCAAACCATTTTTGACATTCAGAATATGTCAGGGTATTGCCTGAGATGTGGACAGAATAGTAGCCTAACTGTTACAGTTTATTAATTAATACTGTTCAAAAGTCAGCCAACAAGTAATTTAGATTTTGACAGAGAAAATATTCTAAAGTCTAAGGAAAAATTATGAGATGGGCCAAAATGTGCAGTCATGTTTCAGGGAAAAGCCACTGTGAAAATAATTTGGCTCAAGTACTGCTGGGTTTAATTTACTGTGTTTTAGAAATCATTATTAGAAATTATTGAAGTCTTTGTGATCATCTGAGCTGAACTGCAAGTTTTACCTGACTGATACTGTTCGTCAGACTCTTTACACATTACTTATTTTTTGTGGGTTCTTTGATGGGAGTTACAGCGTTGGTGTTTTGGTTAAAATGTTTTTAACATCTGTGGACCCCATAGGTTCACTCCTAATGAAATACCTAGGGTAATTGTGATTTCTTTGTGTGTGATTAGCGAGATGACTGGGACAGTTCTTGATCTGTCTGTATATTTCTGCTGATACTGTTTTCACTCTGTTTATTCATTTTGCTTATCTTTTTTGGTGTCATGCTCTGTTGGATATCTTGTGCTTTACTCGTAGTTTACTTGCCCTCCTTTTTATTTTTCTTTTGGCATAATTCATGTTTCTTCCTTCTCTTGCCTGCTTTATAACATCTTCATCTCTGCTGGTTTCAATCATCACTTCTTTGATGGTTAATTTCCAAGTGTGTGTATCTGTGCCTGATTCTCACACATTTTTCTCTTCTCAGATCTTTAGGCTTTTCTTCCTGGATGTCCTTGTGTCTCATTAGCACATCCCTGAATGTTTAGTCAAAACCAGCATTTTGCCTCTTAGTAATTATTCCTTACTGTGCACGTTTTGTGTAATTTCCCACTCCTCATTTAGTTTTCTATCTTTCTCTCTGTATATTCTGCACTTGTTTCAGTCTTCTCTTTCTTAGCTCTTTATGTCTTCATAAAAAGTCTTTGATTTCTTCTTCTTTGAAAGCCCTGGATGTACGTACAGATGGAAGAATGAGATGCTGGAGAGCAGGCACTGTGGAAAGGGACCTGGGGGTCGATGGCAAGTTGGACATCAGTGAGGAGGGCCACCCATGTCCTGGGGTGCTTCAGGCCCAGCATCACCAGGCAGGCGAGGGAGGGCATTGTCCTGCTCTGCTCTGCACTGGGACGGCCTCACCCCGAGTGCTGCGGGCAGTTCTGGGCACCACAATATAAAACAGATACAAAGCTGTCAGAGAGTGTCCAAAGGAGGCCACAAGGATGGTGAAGGGCCTGGAGGGGAAGCCGTGTGAGGAGGGGCTGAGGTCACTTGGTCTGCTCAGCCTGGGGGAGACTGAGGGAGACCCCACTGCAGTTACATCCTCCTGTGAGGGGAAGAGGAGGGGCAGACACTGATCTCCTCTCTGTGGTGCCCAGTGACAGGCAGGACTGAGGGAATGGCCTGAAGTTGTGTCAGGAGCAGTTTAGGTTGGATATCAGGAAAAGGTTCTTCACCCAGAGGGTGGCTGGGCACTGAACAGGCTCCCCAGGGCAGTGGTCACAGCACCAGCCTGACAGAGTTCAAGAAGTGCTTGGACAATGCTCCTGGGCACGTGGTGTGACTCATGGGGATGGTCCTGTGCAGGGCAGGGAGTTGGACTTGGTGATCCTTGTGGGTCCCTTCCAACTCAGAATATTCTGTGATTCTGTGGTTCTTAATGCCTTTTTTTTTTTTTGCTAAAACATTTTACTCATGTAGCAATTACTTTATCAATAATCTCTTAATCTTTTATAGTGTCTCTATGATTTTTTTTTTGTTTTGTGAGATTAACTATTGTGCTTTGTTATGTTACTGTGTACATAAGTTTTACATGTAGTATATTTGGAATGATGAATTTTAAGAATGCTGTGAAGATAATCCACTATTTCAGCTTTCCTTAGCAAGGAGAACATTTCATAATGATAGGATGACTTCTGTGTATACTGTTTAGCAGCTCTACTTTGTTGGACCTGAATATTGAGAAGTTCTTTGCAAAATTAGGCTATTACTTTGATTATTTATTGATTAATATATACAGGGCTGTGATCTCACTTTCATGTCACTAGCATGTCAGTATGGTAGTGTTCAAAGGCTTATTTAAAGTGCAGCTGACATTTAAGCCAAATGCATATAAACTGGCTTTTGGAGTCTCCTCTAAACACTTCCCTCCTGTGTCCCTTAACCCAGAGCTATGCCGGTGGAGTGGTTTTTTGGATTTGTTTCTTTCTTTTTTTGGGAGGGGGGGGTGGGAGGGGAAGGAAGGGGTTGGATTGGTTTTTTTGCTTTTGGTTTTGTTGGTGTGGTTTGCTTTGTTTTGTTTCTTGGTTTTTTTTGTTTTTGTTTTTTTTTTGTTTGTTTGTTTGTCTTGGGTTTTTGCTGTTGTTTTTGTTTGGGGTTTTTTGGTGGGAAAATAAATGTATGATTGCATATCAAATGTGTGGAGAATTCTGGCTTTGTAAAGACTGTGGTTTTGTTTGTTTTTTTTCCTGTAGGCATTAACATTTTTTTGTATCCTATATCTAGTTTTTCTACAGCACTCTTGCTGTCAGTACCTATACCACTGCTTTATTTGGAAGGCTGTTCAATGTTCTAATGCCTTTATGTGGCTGCATTTATAATTAGGGAAAGGTTCTGCTCATCTTTTGATTGTTCATGTCAGTTATTCACGGTACAGTGTTCCTTCTTTACATGTTAATTTTAGGCAATTACCACCTGCTCCTCAGCTTCTTCCAGCTGCCACTGACACCACCTCAGCCTGCTGGCACAGCTGTGCCATCCTCCTTTCCTGAGAAGCTGTGCCTTCTTCAGGTCTTCAGCCAAATTCCTTCCTGCTCGATGAGGTGGCAGAGGAGCCCTGTGGACAGTACCCCATCACTCTTCCTCGGCTGCAGCCTTTTTTGTCATTACTAATATTGGTGGTATTTGTAAAGGTCTACAGGTATTACTGTATGTGTCAGAATGTGCAATTTCCTTACATTTTTATCATTCACAACCCAGTCTTAAGTGTGGTGTGTCACACCCACAAACCAGGGCAGGCCTCTTCCAGTGTGAAACACCACTTACATCTGAGTCCTCTGATGATCTCCTGTGTTCCAAATACTTCCACAAATGATGGAGTTTATTTCAGTCTGGCAGTCATTTTCCTAAGTGCCACAGCATCCCTTGCACTCAGGGGTTAGGGGTTAGTCCTATCTTGGGCTGCTGTCCCTGTGTGTTACTGGGTGTGGCTGAAATTCTCTAACTCTCAGGCGTTATCCTTTGCTTCCTTAAGGGGTCATGTTCCAGTTGATTTCTAAGAGACATTTGCCTTGGGTGGGGCATCACATTTTATTAGTGACTGAGTAATTCGGTGCATTCCAGGGCTGCTACTGGTTCACCATGCAGGTAGCAGAGCAGTGCCCACCATGCCTAGGTTAAAGGCTGGAATAAGGAGCCCAGTCAGACACTGATGTCTCGCTGCTTTTCCCCCCCTCAGTGTGTAGAAAGCCTTACATTATGGCTTTGAATATTATGGCCTGTGTACTAGCTCAGCTTTATTCTACAGTCTGTGCAGGTGGTGTAGCTGCATGAACTGTTAATGGTGTGAATCCTTTGGAAAAAGGGAACCAGTGCCATTGAGTATAATGGCTACATTGTCAAGATATGTTTCTCAATATTTAGAATTTTGTTGTGCCTACCAGTGGTATATATGTAATATATCATTGGTATAATATATAAGTATAATTATTCCTCAGTGTAATAGTTATGTAGTCTAGCAGAATGTAGTTACAGCTGGAGCTGTCTTAAGTGAAATAAACTGCAAAGGCATATATGTCTTTTCACAGGAACTTTTATCAGAGTAGTTAAATAGGTGCCTGACTGTAAAAAAAAAAAAAAAAAAAAAAAAAAGTTTAATTCAAAGGAGACCAATATTAAGAGGAACTTCAGTACTGGTGGGCTGGATTTGTGCTGATGACCTTACTTGGACAGAGCACTCAGCCCATGGAATCTAGGTCCTTGATTAGTGCCATGTAGTTGTTATGATGCACCATAAAAGCTTTTTCTTTTTTTGAAATGTATAATCCAAACAGTTTTTCTATTTCAGGATTCTTTTGTCTAGTTCTAAACTCAGACTTGAGAGTGACATCGTGCACTTACAATGTTTGCACTGTTTATGCCTCTGAACCTTTCTAATTAAAGCAAAATATGTGGGCCGGAATCTCAAACTGATGTAAATCAGCAGAGTTCCATTAACTTCTGTAGAGCTATGCTTTTTTTTTCAATATTAGCTTTTCAGCAAAAACGTGGTTAGGAAATGAGAGTTAAAGGGAACCAAAATTGAAATGAGTTTTACTCTAATTTTTGTCTGCAAAGTGCAAATATGTTAAAATCCCCATGTTGACCAAAAAAAAATCCATACAATTATTTTGCTCACTGAACCATTTGAGCTGTTGATTCATCTGCAGACACATTTCAAAGTCTCCCAACTGTTAAATTTAGGAAGAAAAAAACCCAAACTGATAAAAACAAGCTGTTACTTGGTTAGCTGCCCAGTCGTGTATTAAACCACAATATATGCTTTCACTGTAAGAATGGGAAGAGGTTTTTCTAGTGGATGGAACAACTGCTGGAAATCCAACTGGTACATGTCATCCCCAACTGTGGCATCAATCACATCATGCAGTTGGGGAAATCATGTTTTATCATGCAGCTTGTGTCTTCACTGCAAAATTAATTTGAATGATCTGTCTCAAATTTGCTTGACGTCGATGAGAGAAACTGCGCTGGAAAATAACACAAGAGCTTCACTCAGTGATTGAATGACTGCAGTGATTGTGTTAGTGGCTGATGAGAGGTGCTGAAGTAAGCAGTAACTAGTGCTTTCTGACAGACTGGCCAACTGGAATTAAAGCCCTGCCATGCTCAAGTTAAGGAGTTTAAAAGGCATAATGCATTATTAAACAAGAATGGTTTATCAGGCCTTACTGTTTCACAGACCAGGTGCAAGATTTTATGCCCAGTATTTGTTGTTTTTCAAGTAGCAGAAGAAGCATTTTCACAGAACAGAAGACTAGAAAAATGGTACTCATCTGGTAGTGTCCTTTGGTGTTTGCAAACCCGTGATTCCAGGTAAATTGAAATACACAGGCAGGTCAGTCACCTTGCTGCCTTCATCAGCTACATTGTGCCAGGTTGTTGAAGGGAGTTTCGATGACACTGTTAAATTAATTTAATTGATTTAGTAATCAAAAATTGGCATATAAAGAAGTTTTGAAATGTTAGGTCTGGGTCTCTGGGCAGATGAGATGTAATTGATCAGATCAGCAGTTTAAAGCTCTGCTTGCCTTACATCAGGTGAAAGCAGATGAAGTTTTTGGAGAGGCTCTGCTGTCTTTAAATACTCACTGTCGTAGTCCACATTTCTTTGTTTTCTGACCATTGTTTCATCCAACTTCTGCTTCTGCAGCCATATTCCATCAGGTTTCTTTTTATGAGTGTCTCTGTTTTCTAGTGCACAGCAGGAATACAGAGAACCACCTTATTTGTGCATGTTGGTTTTTTTTCTCCTAACTGTTTGAGGTAAATCTAAATAGATACATACAGAGAGAATGTGAACAGAATATATATATTTATGTATGTTCTGTATATTTCTAATATATGTTAGGAAGGTGGGATTTCCTCTTCAATTCACCCTAACTAGTTCTAAATGAGCAAAACCATTTTCTGAACCACATGATGTAATGAGATGAAGATGATACAAGCTTATTTTAAGACAGAAGAGTAGTGCAGTGTTGTTCCTACATGGGCAGAAGTGAAACCAATCTGTATGTTTTGCAGCTGTATGTTTAGTTTCCTTGAATGGCATTGCAGAGTGTGATGTGGGTAACACAGGAGTCTTGCCTCTTTTAGACCAGACTCAAAAGCATTGTCTGAATGAGCAATTTCTACATGTATTTTGTGGGCACCGTCTTGGTGTGATGTTTCTTAAGAAAATTTTGGATGTTGTTCTGAGAGGTTTTTTTAATCTCATATACATGGTTTCAGAGAGTGCTTTATAATATATGGCCTAAATATGTGCTACTGTTTGGTATGATTAGATAAGTATGTAATTTTGCTGTTGCTCTTCTTTTTGAGAATTTAGTGCATATACTTCACTGAGTTTTTTTTCTGCCTTCCTTAGCTTTCAGATGCTGATTCTTTTCCTACCATGTTCTGAGACTCCATAATTCCTTATCTTTATTTTTGTAGTTACCTCAGTGGTATTTATAGACAGTGATTATTTCCCTTGGTGCCTTTCTGATGGTCCAGGTAGATGTACCTTTCTTGCTTCTCAAGGCTGGACAATATAGTTTGGTGCCTGCTAAGCCTTTTGCGAGTGTCCATCAGGTACAAATGTATTTTTGATGTGTTGGTTTGGGATTTTCTGTAGAATGGTACCTCATAGTCTGTATGCAGACTGAGTAGTAAACCAGTGCAGAATAAGGTGGAGAGAACTCATCAATTTGCTTGTCAGGCAGTGGTGTTTGGAAATTAGAACTTCTGGCAGTGTTTAAATTGTGTGTGCTATTGATGGCTACTTGGGCATGAGAAGTGCATGCACGCAGTGCATACACACAGGATAGTGGCAGTGGGATGCCTGGTTTTACAAAGCAACACTCCAGACCTGAAGCTTGAGAATTTTTGCAGAAATGGAGAAATACCTGAGTTCAAGGGAGCTAATTGTAGAACCAGCAGCGGTGAAGCAGGAGCTCCAGCTATGACCTATATATCCAGGCTTCCAGCTGGGCTTGTGCCATATGAGCTGAAGTTGTAGAACCAGCAGCAGTGAAGCAGGAGCTCCAGGCTATATATCCAGGCTTCCAGCTGGGCTTGTGCCATATGAGCTGAAGCTCATGGGTGACAGTAGTTCCTCTGTTCATGGTATCTGAGCTGGCTGGATTAAAGAGAGATGTGTGTTGTGTTTAATTGTACTTCTTCTACACTTGACTTGTAAGGTATAAAAAAACCCTATACAGATCTTTCATGATTGGGCTGTGACATTACTAAATTGATGCACCTTTTTCCCCCTTATTTCCTTTCTTTTGTTCATTTCACTTCAGTGGCTTTTGGCTTTGTATTCCCCTTTGTGTAGCATTGCTCTAAGTAGAGTTTGTCTCTCCTTTTTGTAAATTGGTATGAAATTTATTGCAACATTTATTTACAGAAACTAAATAGCCATGGAATAGCATTCTGTGTGATTGAAGACAGCATGAGAAGAACTGTAATTTTGGATTGTGAAACTATTGTAATGTTTATCTTACTGCTTTCCAATAGTGGACTTTCCTGATGTTTGTCTCTATTCTACATCAATATGACTTTTATTCTGGAATAATTACTATGCATTTAGGAGATAAATCAGTTTCCCTCCCTGAAATCTCCAGTACTGCCTAGTAGGCAGTACTAGTGTGTGGAATTCTCCAGATCTTCTAAGGAGCTGGTTTTTACTAACCAGATTTCATATAAAATATGGGGATTAGTAGAGGCTAGAACTTAAAAGAGATTGTTCTTGCTTGAAGTACTGCAGCACTGTTTACAGCTTCTGACTGAGTTTCTAGACTAATGAGGAAATGCTCCAAGGGATGTTGTCTGGGGAGGACTGTGCAAATCTGCCATTTGAAAAATTATTTATGCAGTAAATGAATCATGACATAGGAGCTGGAGGGTTGAGTCTTTTTTGCCTTGGATGGGATTACCTGTGTGGAAAAGGTGAAGTAGATTGATAGTCTGTGGTGTAAGAAATGTGTTGATGTCATTTTTTATTATTAAGCAGAGACTGTATATTGGAATGCTCATGTGTTTGTGATTTTGAGCTAAAACACATGAACTGAGACGTAATGCTAGTAATCCCATGTGCTCAAAAAGTGTAAACCTGACCCCACAAAATTGTGATGTTTGTTTAAAAGATAAACAACAAGTCTGCATCTCTTTTTTGTTTGTCTTCTGGGTTTTGTAAATCTTTTAGGTTTTTGGGCTTGTGCCCTCTCCTTCAAACACAAAGGCCAGAGGCAGAGTTTTTTGTTTTAAGTGAAATCTGATGTTCTTACATAATTGCATGATTTCAGGACCATGGTTTCAGAAAAAGTGAAAAACCAAATATTATATGTTTTACAAAGAAGTAATGAGACTTGGCTATGCCACATAAGCATGGCTCACAGGGAAAAATATTGGAAAATGATTCTTTCAAAACACCAAGAGGTACATGGAGCCAAAAATTATACTGAATGGTTGACTTCAAAGCCTGACTTCATCCAGAGGTTTTTAACACTGTTTGAGGGTTTTTTGAGAGCTTATTTGGTGCAACTTCCACAAAATCATTTTCCAAAATTCAACTTCCTTCCAAGAGAAAAGCCAGATTTGGAGAATTAACCAGCAGATCACAGTTTGTGGCATCAACAGCCTGCTTTTTTAAAGGGCTGGCTAGGGCTTCTGAGTCCCATGAAAATGTTGGCTTGCCTGTACTGAACTCTCCCGGATATTCTGGCCTCTGTAAGGTCACCAAAGAGTCCTTAAGGCTTCTGCCTTATTGCAGCATCTTTCAATTTTACCAGTTCCCTCTTGGTTAAACGAGTTTTTTGGATAAAGTACAGGAAAACTCACTATTGGAAACAAACCTAAGTTGGCAGGGGTCGAATAAATGTTTGAGTTAGTTCTTTTTACAGCTGCCTTCCATGATACTTTTATGTCTAGAAAGAGAAGCTTCTAAGGAAGAAAAGTAAACAATACCCATGCATACCCATTGTATGCCTTTCTCTGGTCTTAGTAGACCTGTCTTAAAGTCTGCTGTTGCTCTGCTATCTCATGCTCATTAGATTCTAAAAAAAGCAATTTGCTTAACTTAATCTTAGCCTGGTAGAATCTTAGCCACGTATAGTTTTTGTGCTATTTCAACTTGAAGAATATCACAATTTTCCTAGATGGTTAAAATTCTTGCTTGGATGGGGTGTATTTTAGGTATTAAATTTCATTTCCTTTTCTATGCATTTGGGGGGAAAAGAATGGTGTGTGCCAATACAGCTGCTTTTAAATGAGCCATGCTGAAGCTTTCACCGAAGTAGAAGGGATTCAAAAGCTTATTATTATGCATTCACTGTACTGAAGGCACAATAGCGCAGTTTCATTTAAAGTGCACTTCTGTTTTGAATGATAGCTGCTGTGCCAGCTCTTGTGGTTGCTTAATTATTTTGTCTCAGTGTTTTCTACATGGGATCTGTTCAGTTTTCAAGTGACCTGGTAGTTTTTCTGGCCACTAGCAGTTCAAACTTAGTCTGTGGTCTGACTTTGATCCAGTCAATTTTGCCAGTGATTTTACCATTTGAATGTGGGTGTCACTTCTACTGAGGGTGTACCTGGCAGGTAACAGACCATATTCTGTGTTATTTTAGGTCTGTCTCCAACATGTGTAAGGAAGTAATAATCACCTAATTTTATTTACTGAAGAAGGGTGGGTAGAAGGAGCCTGGTTGTACAGAAAAGTACTTTTGTAGTCATTTTGCAAGCAGAGGTGTTCATGGAACAGGATCAGTGATATTTTATAAAGAAAGACGTTATTTCCTGTCACTTCATTTACATCTACTCTTAAATGTAACAGTCTTTCTTATTAGCTCTGCCATGGTAGCCAGCTTTTACTTTTTGAAGGGCAGTTTTGATCCCATTGTTCATGTGGCATCAATGGAATAGTGTTGGAATGGACTAATCATACATCCCTGTGCCAAATGAGGTCTTCACATGTTCAGAAAAGAAGATTTCTACCTTGGACCAAATTCACTTAACTCATCCCTCTTGCTTGCATATTCACATAGCACAAGGAAGATTTTCTCACTGCTGTGAAATTCTGTAGCATGAAGAAATCTGTCAAGGGCAGCTTCTGTGTTGTTGTTCCTTGTATACTGCCTGCTGACAAGAGTAATTTTGGGAACCAAGGAATAGATAGTGGTCTGCTCTGAATGTCAAGCTATTAATTAGACATAATACAACAGTATATGTAAGAGCAGCTCCAGTACATACTCAGAAAAAATATTTTAAAAAATATTTTAATTAGTTAATACCCACTGTGTGCAAAAGTGTCCTTTTGTGCCAAATGGAGTGGGTCATTTCAAAAGGGGTCACTAGTCCACAGTGTCTTAAAATTATGTTACACTTTTCCTAGTCTGTTCAGTGAAATGCTACAATTTGTCTGCTTGATTTGAAAACCCATTGTTACAGAAATAAGATTGTCATTTTTCCCTTGGCAGTACAGTTTATGTATAGACCTGCAGTGAAATCCCCTTGAAGATGCTATTGACATGTCAGACAAAGCAGCCTCTTCTTGGTGTTATTGTAAGGTGAATAAATTGAGTTTATAAGTGACTAGGCTGAACAATTAATATAAACATTTTCTATCCTTTAGTTCTGGAAGAGATTTTTGAGTCTGACTGGGAGTAAAAAAAGTGCTAAACAAGACCTCATTGAGCTTGAGCTGAGGATACCAAAACCTCATAGTGTGATGTTTGATTCTCCAGCTTGTTTGCAGCTGGAAGGCTTGCCTTTGAAAAACATAAGGAATTATTCTTTTCTGTAGGGCTGAAAAGTTGCCTGACCTTTTAATAACTGTACTTTTTATGTGAGTCACAGTATTGATTGCTAATCCAGTTGTTATCCTTTTGCCAAAAGGTAGTGATCTTTCCAGGGACATCACTTTTTATCTGTATTTAAAAAGGACACAGCCAAACTGAGTCCAAAACCCAGCACAGCCAAAGAGCTCTCTCCATGAAATGAAACAAGATGCTGTAGACCATAGAAACTATAGACTTTCAGGAAGCAAAAATGAGAGAAAGGTGGAGAGGGAGTGTCGAATGTATGAAGCTCAGAATGGGAAACTAAAGGCAAATTCCATGTAGAAGACACAATTATTTACTGGTAACTGATGTCTGTAGTTAATTCATTGGACAGTCAAGAGGTAGTTCAATTTAAATGTTCTCATTATTCCATGGTGTTTATTCAGTCCTGAGAACCAGAATTATTCCCCAGAGCCTGGAAATGTCATATCTGAAAAAGCTGCACCAGTGCTGGACTCTGCCAGTGTTTGAACTGCTTTGCCAGCCTTGGCTCAGAGTGATGTAAACAGAGCTGAGGCAGTGTGAGTCAGTGAGTGAAAAAAGGGGGGAAGGTGAAAACTTTTTTAGTACCCTGGTTTAGGAATCTGATGTGTGAAATAAAAGAGTTGGGGTCTATAAGGTGGTATTTTGAAGTCATGCTTAGTGGAAAACTGGTGTCCTAATAAGAGAAGATGCTAGAACAGTTCAGAAATTGTGTGAATGGTCTGGAGGCCAGGGAGAAAAAACAAACAAAACATGATTCCAAACCTTGGGAATCTTTCAGAGTTTTTTTGATTAACACAATAAATAATTAATACATGAAAGGCTGCTCTCTGGTATGTGCATGCATCCTAGTGTTGCAGTACTTGTGTATTCTCAGTACTTATGTGTTGTCCCTGGGTCCCCTAGATCAGGAAGTGGGATTTCATCACGCCTTTTAATTTTTTTATTGATATATAATTCTTAATGTGTTTTTTCATTGTTTCACATTGACTTAATGAGTGAAAATACTTTTTTTATAATAGAGAGAAGAAACTCAGTGTAAGTCTAGGATTTAATAAGGTATTAATTCTACTTTTTATTGTAGCTAATCCAGTTTTGTATGGATATTTTCATAACTTCATCCTGATAGAAAGAGAATTTTCAAGGCTATTTCGTAAATAATACCATTCTTTACAATCATATATTAAACGGATTTCATGGTTGAGAGTTCAGTCAGTTATTTGCTTGGTAAGCTGCCACTTTTCCATTGCACATATGATCACACTTGGGAGTCCTCTTTTGGTTGAGGAATATAGGAATGAGGTTTTATATTGAATTAATATACCAGAGAGATAAAATTTGGTCATAATTCTGCTGTTTATGAGGTGAGGGGTATGGAGGAGTATGCTTAGTGTGCCTCCTGCCAGATGGTACTTTGCCTGCAAATAGAAAGCTTGATCTTTGGCATCACACAGTTTTGCATGGATGTACAAATGCTCTTGAAGAAATTGGGGGGTGTTTCAAATAATTTCATTGCACTTCATTTGGATTATTTTTATTGTTGCCTTATTGTCACTCAGGTAGTATAATCCATGCGACAAGTTTACTAAAGAGTTATCTCTACAGAAGCGTCCTTGCAGAATTTTTCAAACAAACACATGCATTTCCATGAATAACCCCTTCCTGATTTGCTGTAAGACTGCTGCTAGGTTAGTATGCAGCAAAAGCTGAGCATGAGGGAAAATCCACAAGTCATCCTGCTACAGGAAACAGCTGTCTAATAGGAATGGGAGCTTAAAGCTTGATAATTCCTGCTTTTTCCAGAGGGCATCTGACATGATCAGTGAACTGTTCTTTATTTCTTCTTTGGTCCTTTTAAGATTTGTATGTTACCAGCTTTCATGTTTAAATGCACTTGTTGAGTGTACCGTTTTTCTTCACTTCCAATTTAGAGTTAAGGGCCTGTTAGCTTGTGAAAAAAAAAATATACCTTTTATGTACTATGGCACATTTATGATTTTCTGATGACTATTCAAATCCGTTACATCTAATTTAGGAAGTATTACTAAAAAGGAGGACTTCCATATGACACATTTTATATTTGACTAAACTATTTCCACTGTGATGGTAAGATCTTTGGGTTTGACTTTGTTTGATATTAATAGTGCATTGCATCACTAAAGTCAATACTTTTCTATTAGCAAAAGCTACCTGCTATTCTTTTCTCAAGTGCACGGTTACTGTCACAATATTTACAGTGCATAGGTTGTGCAAGAGGATTAGCTGAGTGTACTGTGTCTTTCCCTGAGACTACCTGCATGTACTGAGGTCATTGCTGTCCTCTGAGACTGTACCACTTCAGCACCTGAAGTAATAGGTGAAACATGACAGGGGACTGACCCTTTTGACATTCATGGTAAAGAGAATATGGGAGGATGCTTTCAAAGTTGCTAACCATCTTTCTGTCAAAATCTTCCCAGTGCACTGATTTTGAGGAGCAGTGTGGGCTAAATTCACAAATGTTTTAAAAGGAAGACTAGTTCTAAGACATACTTGTCCTATTCATTGCAACTCAGCTGATACAGGACCCTTGCATTCAGGGAGATGTTGTTGGAAGGAGTGATGATTTTCTGGCTTTCAGTCAAATCTGGCAGCAGATTAGTGGGGAATTATAGTTTAGTGCAATTTGCAGTACCATGAAGTCTGTTGCAAGTTCAACTCCTGTCACACAAACTGTTGATACCTTGCTGCTGATACCAGGTAATGCTGCATACATTTGCTTGACAGGTACAAAGAAGCTCCCTTCTGCACAAAGGGATGAGTTTGTTCGCTGTCACTGAGGCACAACTATGTGGGTATGGACACAACACCAAGGCTGGGGAACATGAGGATCTGGAATGTGAGAAGGGAATTGCCCACAAGCAGAAATATACTTTAGTGCAGAGGTGCCTAAAGCTGTTTGCAGTGCTTAAATGAATGACACAAACTTTTAAGTGTTCAAACTAGCTTGTGAATACGCTTATTGAAGGGGTAAAAGTGGAAGTATGTGATTATGTCTTCAGTCTGTCCTTCATCCCCTTACACATCTGTTCTGGGTGAGTCTGATATCATCAGTCCCTGAGTGCCAGGGTGAAGGGGTAGCATTGCAGTCTGTAGCTGTAACAAGGCCTGAAGGGACAGAGGAGCAGGACGTAGGCATTAAAAAGGGCACTGAGCTTTTGTGTACATCATGTGCCTAACCCCCTTCCTGCAGGGGCAGAGCTGATTGCACATAGCCTTCAAAAATCTACAGATCCATTTTCCCTCTCAGGAAAAACCTTAAGAGTTGTAGCAGGATTGAACACTTAGCAGGTGTTAAGACTTGGCATGTTTGTTGCGAGTAAATCAACTGCTAATAAGGTGAAGAAATCACATGTCAAGGCAGGTTATAAAACCACAGATCCACGTGGTTGTTGAGATGGTTGTCAGGCTTAGGGGATTCTGAAACTTCGCTTCATTGGCAGCCTGCCTGTCAGGATATGGGTAGGGCATGTGGGAACAATGCTCTCAGGGTACCCAGAATTAATCTGCTAACAGCCTACGTCAGGGCAGGTGTCACAGGCATGCCGGGGTTGCCCCAGCTGCTTTGTGCCAGCTCTTTGCTCCGGAGCCAAGCAGGCAGCTTATGCTGTGCAGCTGCACTTGTATTCTGTTCTGAGGCATGCTCTTTGCATGCCTTGTGTAGCTCTTTAGACACAGACAGCTCAGCCAGAGCTTTTTATCAAAGGTGAATCATGCTTTCTGTCATGCCATAATCAAGGATTTGTTTAATGTCCATGACTCAGAGAAAAAGGCGGTGGCGTCCCCTCCATGTTGTAACTGGATAAGGTGCTCTTGTTTCCCCACTCATTTAATGATTGGAGAGAGGGAACCAGCTACAGATTGATGGCAATTTCAATATAGACTTGGCTTTCTTGGTGCTCTCCCTTCCTCCTGAGATCTGTGCTGGATAAGATGAGCTGCAGGACCCATGAGTTTGCAGCAGTACCAGCAGGATAAATATTTCTGTATTTCTATCTGGTTTTAAAATGATGGGTGTATATTCCTCTCCTTTTTTTGGCAAAGGTTAGCCCCATTAGATGTACTGCTCTTCATTTAATCTCCTTCTCCCATCTGTTCTGTCTCTTTTCAGTAGAAACCAAGGAGATGTAGCTCCCACTCAGGCAGACAGATAACTCCATCTCCCATACATGAGAAAATATCTCTGTGTGAAGCAGAGCAGTGCCTTGCTGTGCACACGTATCAGGTTGTACCACGAGGGCAGACTCCTCTCTCAAGCTCTGATAATGTTATATTCCCCTCTGTGAGCTTATACAGATGAGGGAGTGCCACTGCCCCCTTCAGTTAAGTGTTGTTGCATTCCCAGGCCTAGAAAAGGACCCAAGGGAATCCAAACAGCTTTTCCCTGAGAAGCCAGGTTATCACAGCAGTAGGTAAGAAAAACAAATAGTTTAAGTTACTAAAGCCATGATACAGCTAGTAAATAAAGAACAGTGCATGTAGATAAGGTATACAGAATTTATAAATGATTGTTAAACCAATTCTGCGTGACTTTTGTGATTATTTGGATAATAAACCATAAAGACAGCAAATGTTGATAGAGTAAAACTCCATACTGTACCTTAGAACTCACTGGTAGATGGCCATTTCATTAAGGAAGAAATCTTGCCTACCAAGCTACAGAGCTGTGTTTAATTTCTCTGATTTTTATAGAAGATTTTGAATTGTCTTGTTGTGAGAAAAATGCACACCATAAGTTCTGTGTAGAGAGGAGCATTATCTTTGAGAAAAGCTGTCTTCATGTTAGTTCATGTAGTATTACCTCTGTGAGACAAGCATGTGTTTATTACAAGTAGTTATTTATTACTAATGCTGTTATCACCAGGATATACTGTTGTCACTGTCTATGAAACAAGGCAGTTTACAGTGAAGCTGCTTTGCTTTTGTTTTGTGATTAGATGCCTACACTCATCTTTATTTTCTGGCTCTTACCTTTGATGTCCTTGGGACTTCTGTTTTCCTATTTGGTATTAACTTCACAGAAGTAAAGTCACCTTAGGAAGATTAGAAAAATGGTGATTTTAATTCATGCTTCTTAAAGCTTCGGTTTATACTAACTTAACCATTTTTAACATTGTGCTGTGAAATATCATACAATCATCTGAATGAGATTACCAGGTAGGTAATAGCTTCCAGATGACACATCCAGTTTGCCAAGACAGGGAGCAGGGATATATTCCTTCTGCCATGTGGTGGCAGTAAGGGGATGGCACTTCTGGCACAAACACCTGTGATGGGAGCTGCACACCTCTGCATCCAGTTGTGTGGCAGGATCTGCCTCGTGTGCAGGGTCCTGTTAGTACTGCTAGAGACTCAGACCAAGGCTCTGTGCTTTGCTGTCCTAGGTGTGTTCTCACAGCCCCACTTGAGTGGAGGAGACAGAGGACAAAATGGGGCTTGCAGTGTGAATGGTGTGTGTGTCCTGAATACATCCACGTGGGCATGGTATTTCAGCCAGTGATGTAAGAACAACCATATTGTGGAAGCAGCTGTAGATCTGGGTCCTTTCTCCCACTTCCCTTCCATTAAGGAAGTTTCCTTAATGCATTTTTAGTTACTAATAGTTACTTCAGATAATATTAGTTTTTTAATAGGCAGAATTTATTAAAAAACACATGCCTTGTGTGCTTACTAATTTTTTACCATACATGATTTCATGTGGTAGGGAATAAATTCTCTGAAAAAATTTTGCTTTTGTCAGTTAATGTAACTGACAGTAAGTTCTTAAAGTTGATGGTATTTCAGTATTATTCCAGAAAGGTATTCCCCTCTCATGGAGGAAATGATATTACATGGAGGGAATGGTATTTTATTATACTAGATATTACTATATTACTATATATAGCAGTGTATTACTACAAGGAACCTACTTGGCTGTTACATGCATATATGCTTCTGTTGGCATCTTAAAATGTTTATAAAACATACAAAATAGATTAAAGAATTAGAGTGCTGCATCTTGACCAGTAGTCTGTGAATTATCCTGTACTGTGTTTCTGTAAGAGTGTCAACTGTGATTACACAGTGTCTCAAAACTACAGAGCACTAAAGAAATTCTGAAATGGCAAGCTGTAATATAATACATCAGAAGAGGCACTTATGTTTGGTCATATGTTTCTGCAGATGCTTCCCTACTTTTCATTCTTCCTTTTATATATGCTGTGTACATTTTTTAAGAAAAAGGTATGTTTTTCTTTCAGCCATTAATGAGTTTCCTGAAGATATATTTACAAATAAAGAACGTCAGCAAGGAGGAATTCTGCTTCATATCATTGCTGTAAGTTTTTTTTCTACTGTGCTTCAGTTTTGTTTTCCTTTTATGCTGCTTATTCTGTTTTTATTTGTTAATAAGATATTAATCATCATAGTGACCTTACTTAGTAGAGTTCTGTATATATCAACAAGTCTTAAAACTTTGATTTGAGTAGTTTTAATACATCTATATTAGTACAATTTCTTAAAAGGTAGCACCTTGGGGACATGGTATAGTGGTAGACTTGGTATTGTTGGATTAACAGTTGAACTTGATGATCTTAAGGGTCTTTTCCAATCTAAATGATTCTATGACTTCATGATTTAAGAAAAGGATGCAAGTCTGAATTTGCAGTACCTATGCATCCATCCTCTTGGAGATAAAATCCTGGCAGAATGGATCACATGACTTGTATTTCATGTTATATTGACAGAGTTTGGGATTTCTTCATTCATGACATTGAGCATGATTTGGAAGTTTTTTGAGGCTCTTTCTTTTCTTTTGTGCCTCTATGCAATAGATGCAGTTATAATTTTAAAAAAACCTAAACCAACCCTGAAGAAATACAGAAAATGTAATGTGGAATTTTATTTTCTATTGTATTAAAAAAAACAAAGCAAGTGAGGCCTGCAGGCTCCAGTTTTTCATTCCCAGTTCAGGGAAAGTAAAGTATAAAGGAGTTCTGTTTGATGGACAGCAGCAGGATCAAGCCCACTGCATGGGCACAGCACATAAAGCTGCATAAGACAGTGGGAGAATCACAGGTGTGCAGGGAACCAGGATCATATCTAAACATCTTGGTGCAGTGATCCATGGCCAGGGTCCACTTATTTCCAGGTGTAAATGTTTTCTGAGTACTGTTAATCAGCCTGGTTTTACTTTCTATTTAATTACTTGGTCTGATAATTAGTTAAAAATATAGAGGATGACTATATAACTTTATAGCTTTACCTGTTGCTTTTCATTATATGAAATCTGTTGTGGCATCCTGTTCTGTTAAAGTATGATACCTTTCATATTTTGGGTTCTGACAAATGTTTCAAATGAGATCTAACATTCAAAAATACGGTTTTTTGTCATAAATTTATCAACAGGGAGATTTGTATTTGGAATGAAATAAAAAGTGAAGCTATATATTTCTGCTAGTTTGAATAAAGGTAGCATTACCTTTCTTCCTCTTTTCACACACAGAAAAAATGTAAAGTATTCCTTAAATTTATTTTCTTTACAGGCACTTTACATGTTTTACGCTTTGGCCATAGTGTGTGATGACTTCTTTGTTCCATCCTTAGAGAAAATTTGTGAGGTATGTTAATGAACATTATCACTCTTAGAAATCTATTTAGAGAATATTATTTAGAGATATTATTTTCCATAATTAAAATGAACCAGTGGTCTGCACACTTGTTTCTCTGGCCACACTCAAGCAGAAAAAAATCAAAGATTTAATGAGATCGGATGGCAAAACCCACTCTTAAATACCTGAGGCATGTAACTAGAAGAGCTATTGGTTATAGATGGGTTGGATTTATTATTGTACTCCTTTTTTAAAAAGTAACTTGAGGAAAGATGTCATAGATAGAAAAATTAATGTGGTGGCTATGCAAATCTTATTGCACATCTACCACTGTGTCAACAAGGAGAAAGGAAGTATATGTGGTCCTAGTATAAAATGGGAAAAAGTGAAAATGTATGAGAAAAGTATGTACCTTGGATATGGAATCAGAATACAAATTTTATATGAAAAAAAAAAAAAGTAGCATAATGGCTTTACCTAATTTTTGAGAAAATTGTGCAGAATTTAGTTGACTGTGACACAGTAGAATTTATACATGGCAAGTAAATGGTGTGTTGAGTATGATTTTGGTGAACAAAATAAATACGTAGTACAAATGTAGATTTTAACTCCTTTTTAAACACAAAATGAAAATCTCATCTCCTTTGCTTTTAAGCAAAATAAGAGTGACCATTTTCTGAAATACTCCTGGGGTTTTTTTGTAGCTAGTTTAAAAGTCTTTTTTCCTGTTGCTAAATGTACTAAATACCTGTTGGTGTTACTCAGAGTTGTATGCTTACGCTCATCAGTAGAAGAACAAATAGAATAATAAGGGGATAGTAAAATACTCAATTGGGATCTTTTCTTTCCCTTTCCAGATGTTCAGTATTCAGCATGCACCTTAGACACCATATTTATATGATGGTAGCTATATCAGTTGGTTGTACCAATTACTGGTTACTGATCCTTCATAAAATCTTTACATTTTATCTCACATTCTGCTGAACATTTAAACAGCTACCTAGAGTTCAGATAGCACACTTAGGTTTGAGCACCTGCAGCTGTGTGGCTGGTAATAGATCATATTTGTGTTTGTGTTTTGTCAAGATGTGTAGGATGTTAAGATGTTTTCAGGCAAACTGCTTGAAAAATACAGGATTTTTAAACTTCTCCTTTTGTCACTAGGTACTTTTCTATCCTTGAAAGAAAAATAGTGTACTAAAGATTATGTACTAAAGTCTACTAGAGACTCTCAAAAAGGAAAAAAACCACAACTTCTCCATAAAACCGTGTTTATAGTTCAAGGGAAAGATCTTAAGACTGCTAAATTGATGCAACCCACTTGTGGACCTGCACGTGTTTTTGCTGGTTTGAGAATTCTAAGTTACCTATATCCTATTAGAGCTTAAGAGATGCCATCATAAAAATAGATCTCTCTACCATACACAGCCCTCTCTGTGTCTAACTGGACTAATTTTATCTGTGTCAGCGGATTGATTCACTTTTGATTAACACAGTTGAAAAATGAATCCAGAATCAAACCTGCTGTTTGTAAGATTTATTCACAAAGGTTGTATTTTTCTGTTACCGGTTTTCATTTTTGAATTTTAGAAGCCCAAAGAGTTGGGGAATTGAATGACTGTGTTTAGAGTTACAGAACTAAATAAATTAAAACAATTTGAGATGTTTACAATCCTTTTGAATGTGCAGAGATACTTTTCTTTAAGCAGCTCCATGTAAGCCACAATTGGCTATTCATTTACATATATAGTTGTAGAACTCCACAATGTAAATACAGTAGCTGTGCTGAAATTACCAATTGTTTTCTTCTAGAAACTACATTTGAGTGAAGATGTTGCTGGAGCCACCTTCATGGCAGCAGGGAGCTCCACCCCAGAACTGTTTGCATCTGTTATAGGTATGGAGCCCACACACAAACTTTTTTGAGATCTGTTAAAAAATCAGCAGCAGATGAAGCACAGGTACCCATTCTTCTGACAATTTATAATCAGCAATTGCGGCTGTCAGCCAGTCTGTGATTCATGGTATCATTAACTACTCAAAATATCTCATGAAAATGTGAGTCTTCTCTCAAAACAGAGAGAGGAATGTCTGATTCTGAGCACAGGATGCAAGAGAAGAGATTTATTGAAGTCCCTTGAGAGGTAATTTGATATATTTGGAAACAGATTAAGAGCAGCTCTGAGGAGAAAGACTTGGGGGTGTTGGATGATGAGCTCATCATGATCTGTCACTGTGCAGCCAGTGTGCACTTGCAGCCCAGAAAACCCAACTGTGTCCTGGGCTGCACCAGAAGCAATGTGGCCAGCAGGTTGAGGGATGTGACAGAGCTGAAAACTAAGCTGTGAAACAGAACTTACTGTTGAACTAACTAGTTAAGAAATCATTTACTAAAAGTATATATGTAGAGATTCTAAGCCTCAGCTGGGGAACTGCTAGCTAGACTAAAAGCACAAATTATTGCACAGAGAAGTGAGCCTTAATTATGAAACGTGTTTTGGTTAATCTTTGAAACAGTCTCTATTTCACAAGTAGTACATGTTCTGAGTGACTGAAAATTAAATTACAGAGGTAGTTATGTATGTTTTTCTCCCTCTGCAGGTGTATTTATCACTCATGGAGATGTAGGAGTTGGGACCATTGTTGGTTCAGCAGTTTTCAACATCCTCTGCATTGTTGGTGTCTGTGGACTGTTTGCAGGACAGGTTAGTAAGATATTTGTCTTTACATAGTTCAATTGCTTACAATTTAGAGGTTTCCATGAGCATATATTAAAAAAAAAGACAAAATCACAGACAAAAATGGCATTGTGAAAAACCTCAAAGATTTGAAAAAATTTACAAATGCTTTACAAATAGTGACTGTTTCCAAAAAGTTCAGCTGTAGTGTCAGCACTCTGAACACGTAGCATACAGAGAAAACTGTTTCCTCTTCATACAATACTGTGTTTACTATCAACTAATTATTGTCATCTGCTGATCCTTCCTGATACTGAGGACAGTCAAAGAATCTGGGACACAAGCATGAGATTTGCTCCATTTACTCAATAGATGGTTAAACTCTTTATCATATTTTTTCGGGGAGTAAGTCCAATGTATCCACAGATAAAAGGAACGAGAAACAATTGATTTGCTGCAGTACAATGAATTTTACTTCACAGTTGAAATTATGACCAAATCAAGTATCTTTAGTAAGAAATGTATTTCAATAATGGAAGTTTCTGTATGATTTTTATAACTGATACTTATTTTAGATCCATTGTCTAACAGACTGATACGTTTTCATTGTAACACAAAACTGCATTTGGTTTCAGCATGGTTGCTAGTAATAATAGTTACTCTGCTCACACACCTAAGTTATTTTAAGATAGGGGCCTTTTTGTTTATTTTTGAAATCCCATATTTTAGTTGGCTGGAGGTGTGGTGTTTTTCAGGTGGTTTGTCTCACCCAGTGGGCAGTGTTCCGGGATTCTGTATACTACACAATATCTGTGATCGTACTTATTGTGGTAAGTAGCTCTCTTATTGGTTACTGTGTTTCATTGCTTTAATTTTTAGTGGACCAGCCTGCTCACTATACACACTGTAAATAATTATTTTCCTAGCTAGCTCTAGTGGCATCTGGGAGTGAGAGCTGAGCTCCACAATGTTGTATAAATGTGAAAATTTCATACAGCCCCATGGAATATGTGCCCACCATATCCATCAGTGTCCATTGATTTTGTACCTAGGGTTTGTAAAGTTCTGCAGGCTAGTAGGATACTGTTATGCAGTGCAGATAGAACCCTCCTCAGACCTAGGAGACTGCTTGTTGTGGAGGTAAAAAATTTTGAGCTACACATCTGTTTTAAATGGAGAAGGTGGCTGTTTCTTGCTTCTACTCAGTAATTTTCTTTCTGAAAGACTGGGTAAGTTTTTCCATGTAGAACACAGGGAAAATACCACTTTGTTCATGTAGAGCAGTGTAGTAGTTCCTGAATGTACACATTTAATATGTCTGGTGGCAAGGCAGGGAAGAATGCACTTAGTCTGTATTTTGTAATGCAAGTGAATCACTAGCTGTGTATTCAGTAACAGCAGTTACACAGGATGGAGTAAAATGTGTGTGACCACTTGACCCAAGAGGAGAAGTAAAACAGCTACCTGTTCTGCTAAAACTAGTCTAGCTGTTTGAAGGACTCAAGAGTTTAGTTTTTTTGGAATAAGTGACTTTGCTGTCATTTGCACAACATAGCATATGGGTACACGAGTACATATCTGTCTGACTTTAACACACTTGCACCATTTCCCTAAATAGTTCTTAAAACAGCCACTGACAGGGATTCAGGCCTTGTTCACAAGGTTTGTGTTTTGTGAGGGGCACAATCCATACAGTGGAAGTTCTGGTTAGAAAGGGTCAAGACTTGCGTAGGTCTGTCTAGATGCGGCTGATACTTGCTGAACAAATTTGACTGTTGTTTGGGATAGATCAAAGAAATAGTCAATTTATGTGTTTCCTTTTTTTCCCTCTTCTAGTTCATATATGATGAGAAAATAGAATGGTAAGTTGTGTAAATTATTCCATGCAGTTCTGTATTTGCCATGAGGCTCACTAGTAAATAGAGTTGTAGTGTAACTGATTTTCATTCTACACCCTGAGAGTGTGAGCTGGATTGAACACTTAGAAAATCCTATGTATTTTGTTTGGGCTTAGTTTTTATGATGGTCACGGAAAACTAAAAGAAAACCAGGAAACATTAAGGATGTACATAGGCTCTGTGCAAGGCCCGAAGTTTCCCATGTGCAGAGAGGGTAACCAACACTCTTCTGCTCTGATTCTGACTGTTAATATTTGTGGGGATGCCAGGTGTTCCAATGAACATTCCAATGTGAATCCTAGTGGAAGATCATAGGCACCTTCTAACAGTGCTCGCAGAGTGCCTGGCCTGTGCTTCAGCACTGAATTGCAAAAGGCCTTGGTGTTATGGTGCTCAGAGGGTAGATGTGGTTTCAGTCTGCATAGCACATTTCTGAAATACATGCATTGCTTTCTATTTGCATGTTTATTGGAACTTGAGAGTCTACTTCCCCTCTCATTCTGCTGAGACACCATCTAATCTTAATGATGTGAGTCCTGTGTGCACAAATGTGACTTGTACCAGATGTTTAAGGCGCACTCCTACAAAAAACTTATAAAGCATACAGCTGTTTGAATGGCCTTCTAACACTTCTTTCTGTCTTTTTGAGGTGGGAAAGCCTTGTACTCATCATTATGTATTCATTCTACATACTTATAATGAAGTAAGTACTTCTCCTTACTGTACCCTTTAGATGTTAACTGACCATCATTCTTTTGGTCTTGTTTAGTCCCTGGCCTCCTGCCTTGAGGGCAATACAGCCAGTCATGTTTCTCTGTTAGATCTGTTGAGTTTTATGCTTAACCAATTTAATTCTAGGTTTGTGCTTAATCAGCAGGAAACACTCACATGCGTCCTTTTCATAGTGCACAGAGGTAAAGTAGCTTTCAGGAAAAGTTGAGAAAAATGCCATTTATACAAAGGTGTATATGAAAAGTTTGCAGGGTGCTCTGGATTGTAAACACACATCGTGTCAGTTCTGTACATATTTTGTACTCCCTGGAGAATGAGGTCAAGGAACATTAGGTAGAGTCCTAAGCAGGTTGTTCACTGACATCTTTTTCTGTTGTGTCACTGCCTCTGACAGGAGAGTCAGAGAGCTCACTGTTACTGCAGGTGTCTCTGAGTCCACCCTTCTATTACAAGTTGCGTAGACTTAGATCCCTCCACTCACAAATCACCCTGTTGGAACTCCCTTTTCTCCTACATCAAGTCTTAGCAGAGCTCACTGACAGCCCTCTTAGGTCCCACCCTAGTGCTAAGATAGATGTGTTCTGTCTTTAGAAGGGTATGGTCAGCAGTCCCAGAAATGCTCAAGAAGCCACCCACAGGGAACAGAGTACTGAAAGAAACAGTGAACTGAATTCTGAGCTGATGCAGGAGGAAAGAAGCTGCTATATAGTGAATGTCCTGGCTCCAAAGTTAACAGCTCCAGTGTTTTGCCTTCACTGAATCTGCTCTAGTGCCTTTTTGCAGTTTGCTGTATGTCACCAGATACAGGTGCAGTCCTTGCTTTCCTATCAGCTTGCCACTGAGTTGAAGAGTCCTTTCTCTTCACTTGCTATGAATTGTCAGAGAACATGAGTCTAGGCTTTACTGCTTGCCTGCATAAGTTGTTCTCAGGTGGTTTTAAAGTTTGCCAAGAAAATGCAAAAATCCAGCTTTTTTAGAGACCTTTTCTTTGCACTTTTAGGTACAATGTGAGGATGCAAAATTTCTTCACCCTTAAAAGCAAGAATGTTGGAAATGGTGACACAGTCAACAATGAGCTGGAAGATGGTAATAAATGTTATGCCTCTAGTTGTGATGACCCATCCATTCCATTACTATGGAAAGGTAAGGCTGAGCAGACAGGACTTGGAGAAAGAGTATTTCACAGGATATCTTTTTTATTTCTTTTTTGCAGATCAAAACAGTGTCACTGTTCAATCATAAGCAGAGTTAACTGGATAATTCAGCAGTCAGATTGCCACATTAAAAAAAAAAAAAGATTATTTTTTTTTCCTATATTCTGAAAACAAGCTGCTTTGCACATTGGCAATTTTTCTCCATTTTTATCTCCTGTTCAGTGATGAGCTACACTGTGAAAGAAATACATTTTTTTAACCAAGAAGAAAGCAATTTTCACTTCAAAAATTAGTTTGGAATGAGAAGTTGAGATGTGGATGTTGAAGGAAAGGACATGGGCTGATCAGTGGGCAAGAGGGGGTTACATGTTGAGTTCAGATCCTCAGAAGACTGGGTTTTATATGCCTAAATAGTCTGTATACATCACCAGACACACATGTAAAATTGAAAAATGCAGGTTCTTTGCTATTTGTGTCTTTGTCATAAAGGAAAGAAGATGATATCCAGCTTGTGGTACTGAGAGTAAGCAAAAATACCTTGGTATTTTTGGCTTGTTTTCTAAGCCTGTTCTTATCTTTGTCTTACCTCTCTTCTCTCTTTTCTCTCTAGAGGAAAATCATTCCACTTTCAAAGCAGAAGCCATGTAGTTTAGTGAGCAGTTGGACTGCCCTTAACAAGTGAGGACTCCTCACTTTGTTCTTTGCACACATCTCCCATTCTAAGAGGCTGAGCTCATCAGCAATGTTGGTAGCATTGGAAAGATCCCACAAATAATGCCAAACAGGAACTTAGAGGCAGACTCAGAGATTCCCACTCTTTTCTGCTTTTACTGTTTAGGCTGGCATTTCTTTAAGGTAGATACTGGTAACTATGCCTATAGGTATACCTACAATAAGGTAGATATAGGTTTATTCAGTGACAGCACACTGCTACTCTGGTTCTAGATAAGGTGTTTAGACAATGCTAACTTAAAATTATTTCTCACAGGACATTGTAGCATAATTAAATGATTGTGACTTTGAAATACTTTCATCTCATTTTATAATAAACCTTTGGGAGCATTGGCTCTGATATAGTGAGGTCTGTCACTTTCATGTGGATTTGTGTCCATGCAAGGTTCCACAGATGCTTCCTGTATTCAAGTAGAGACATGGGAAAAGGGTAACCCAGTTAAACACCACAGATATTAGTGGTTTTTAGTTCTGAGGAAACTTGTTGGGTTCTGATATCATCTCCCAGCAGGCTCTCCTCTCTAGCTCTTGTGGTAAAGAGACTACTTGCCTGTCCATCTGTTTCCTTTTCAAGGAAATGTGTAGATTATTGAATGCTTGTGAAGAACATGCAGGAAAAAAGTAAGAAAGCTCCACTAGCAACTGTCCACATGAGATTTCTTTTCTGATTTTGCAGCAAAGATGTGCTGATATTGCAGTTTCAGTCAGATTCCTTTTGCCTTCTCCATCACTCATTACACAAATATCTGCTGCATTGGAGGGACAATTGTTCAAAGAGCCAGAGTGTAGATACTGTCACAGGCAAACACGTCTGAGAAAGTACAGAAAGAGATTAAGGATTTGGAGTGAGCAGTGGGAGGGGAGGATGGCAGTGTTAGCCTAACTGCTCTATGTGTCGAGATGCTGTCCTAGAAAGCTGTCACATGGCTGCCTCTAGCTTCTTCCCTCCTGTTCTCTCAAAATATGCCATGACCCATCAGTCTAAGTTGACACATGCTGGCTTCACAAGTTGAGCTGCATTTTCCCCAGCAGCAGCTTTCAGAAAGGAGCACTGCTAATAGCAAGGAGAGAACTGGGGCTGGCCTCTGCCTTGTGCTGGTTAACAGTTTGAGGATCCACCAAAAAACCTCCCTTGGCTTCACCAAGGTGTAGGTTTGACCTTAATCTGATTTTCCACAGGAGGAAAGCCTGATTACCTCCTGTGGAGGAATAGTTGCTTTGGTGAGGAACCCTGTTTCTAGCAAGGACAGTCTGTTGCTCAGGGTGCAGGTAAAAGGTGTAACCCTGTAAAGCTCTTTCATGCTTTTAAGTTTCATTACTTTCAAGAGCTTCCTGTGGTACAATATAAAACCTTTCATCACTCAAGTTTCAGAAAGAAAAAGGGGAAATTTTCACCATAAGAAAAATTTCATTTCAAGGGCGAGTTCTGCACACACAGGTAAAGGCAAACTAGATGTACTTTGTCAATAGTGCTCCAATTTTCAAAGTACAAATGTGTATTATCCTTGACTTTTATTGTGTTGACCCAAATTTCCACCAGGTGGCATGGTTTGACCCCTGCGTGAAACCTGAAATTTGGATAAAAGCGGGTTTCTGAGAGACTGGGTTTCAGAGCTAAAGTCATCAAGAAGCTTTTTGTTGATTTTGACAGGGTTGTTGGTGCTGAACCTTTGCTGGTGAGCAGTAAGTTTGTTGGAAAGAAAAGCTGTTCTCAGTAGAGTTTTTCTATAAGGATTATCACCAAGGAGAAGTGCAAAAGGCTTTTCTCCTTTTCACATTTCTTAAAACAACTTTCAGGTGGAGTCCATACCATATGGGGCTAAGGTATGTTGTTTTTTACAGGGAGTCATACTGAAAATAATGAATATAATAAGAGGAATGGGCCACAGCAAGTCAGAATAGCTGCAATACTTAAATATATATTTACTATGAGGTATTCTACATCAGTGCTGAGTTTTAATTATGATACTTTTATCAAAGCTGAGTGTTTGCTTACTGTCTTCGTAGGGCTCTAAGAAACAGATTCAGAGTAACTTCAGTGCTCCTATGTTTTTCATGTCACTGTAAGATGAAGTATTTTGGTTAATTCTCTGGAACTCACTTAGGAGCAGTTAGTCTGATGAGACTGTTAATATCAGGCCTTTTTGTCCTTACCAGCATTGCTGTCAAACATGTACTTTTCTTTAGCTAAAGCAAATATTAAGTTTATGTGGTTGAGTCCAATTCTGTGAGGACTGATTCCTAGGAAATCTGTCTGGCTGTATATTCCTTCACATAAAAGCTGCCACACTCCAAGAGTCAGTGGAGTGGATGTGCTCCTTATTTGCATCATCAGCCACAGTACTCAGCAAGGTTAATTTGGTTTACATGTTGGGATGGAGGAGGATAATTGCTCCTTTACATTTATCAAATGTAAAATTACTACTAGTTCTATTCAGTATGAGAGATGTTAAGCTGCAAGCAAGACTCCAGAGTGGATTCTTTGAGTAGGGCACATTTCTTTGTGAAACCAGAGATCTTATATTTATGGCACTTCAGGTGACCCCAGTGTACTCACAGAACCCATTTTGGTGAAACAAGGCAAGACACTCAAATGCTTGGAAAGGTGAAAGTTGCAGATGTTTATTGGTGATTTACAGGCTTGCTGTTTTTTCTTGAATCATTATGGAGAATGTATTTCTTCAACTGCAAATACGCTAGAAGATGCTTGAGACAGCAAAGCCTTTATTGCATGATGTGACTTAGATGCATACAGCCTTCCTGAAAAAACAAAAATATTCAACACTGTAACAATGCAAAAGAGTAGCAATATAAGCTTCTGTGTGTTTAGAACAGGTCCATTTTAATTCCATTGTTTGAGTTAAATGTTTTCTTAGATTTCCTTTGCTTCCTGACTGGAGCCATGCACTAATTATCTTTCACTTCTACCTCCTAAATTCTCCTCCTCTTCCTAATGTAAGTAACAATACCAAATGGGAGGGAGAGGGGGAGGCCAAGCTAAGCAAAGCAGAAAACAAGCAGCAAAGATTTTTTTTCTGTACATATTATTATATGTAATAATTAATATTTATTATAGTCATGTATGTATTTCCTGCCCTGCTTTCTAACACCACATGGGTATGTCTCCTGTCTGCTGAGCCTTGCTCTGCTTGCTGTGTCTAGTCTGTAGCATTTGTGAGAATATTGGTTTGTTGGTGAGCTCCTAAAGTCCTTGCCTGTACTTGTGTTGATTCCCAATAAAATTTTGTCTCTACGTGTTCTTAACATGGTAGAATTTTGTTAACTTTGTAATCTTGGTATGGGTTCCTTTATATTAACAAAAGCTTACTTTGTTAGTTAGTCAGAAACATAGATTTGTTCTTGACAATTCTTGTAATAATTTCAAATTATTCATGTGAGAGATACTGGTAATACTCTCTGGAGGTAAAGTGAAGATTTCCAGAGGAAGTGAGCACAACATTAGGGCCTCCTGCATGTGCAGCACCTTGATCCAATGGAATAGCTTTAGAGGTTTCAGGAGTGCTGTCTACACTGCTACAGTGCAAATACTTCTAGAGAAAGGGTACAAAACTCTAGTGGGACATAGGGAAAGAAAACTGGTGCTACGGCATGAACAGCTGGGGAAAAACTGCTCCCACTAATCTGACAGTGGTTTGGTGGCTGCCTTAGTAGAGGAAATCCCTTTCCAGCATAAAGAAAGTGCACAACTGATGAGGAGTTACACCAGGCTGCAGAAATATTAAAGGAAAGTCACTCATAAATTCCAGCATTCAGATAAGTGTTTCTGCCACCTGAGCCTGAAAAGACCCAACTCTGGATGGTGGGATGCATGGTAGGGTCAATACCACTGCTAACTCTGTCCATTGTGATCATTAGTGAAGGGAATACAGCAGTATGGCAAAAACAGTGTTGTGATGGTGGATGAGATAATCTGCTCCAGCCCTCCCAAGTACCGGTTCCCTGAAGCTGGATTACGGATTATGATCACGAATAAGTTTGGACCACGCACCAGAATGCGGATGGCAAGCCGACTCATCATTAATGAGGTACGTTCATTAGGAAATGACCATGAGGCAGAGGGGTTACCAAAGAGCTGTGCTCGTGGTGACCCTGGAACTCAGATTCTCCCATGTTCCTATGGTTGGGAGAGAACTATTAGTTTCTCAAGCAGCTATATGACAACAGATTTGAAGATTGATTCCCAGCTGGTGATGTTGTCTGTTTTAATGGGAGGGCAGTCAAAAAGGAGGGACTGCCTTATCTCCCTGACAGAAGATGTTTACTTCAGTGTGTGTGTGTATGTGTGCATATGTGCACATTGAGATTTTATTTATAGCAGAAGAATTGGTTTTGATTATTACAAAAATGGTTAGGTTAAAAAAGGATAATGGACAAGGCAACCAAAAATTTTAAAAACTGCTGTTATATTACAAACACTTCAGGATCCCTTCAGAGACTTGCCTACCTCTTTAGTATTCACTGTAGTCCTCAACCCAAAATAAAAATGGACCGAAATATTTTCACAAGGAGCATTTGCCCTGGACAGTTTCAGTTCTCTCTTACTTGATACATTGTCATGAGCTATATTACTTGTTCCATACCCTGCAGCTGGTGGCAGAACTCGGCAAATGTGGATGTTCTGAACTTGTTGAAGCACTAGGGGTGAAATCTTTGGCCTACCTACCTTGGGTTTTATGAAGGCAGGATTTTATAGTTTGCTCTCACAATGTCAAATATGAGAGGTATTTACTCTGGCAAGTAAATAAATTTCAACATCATAACACAGTTCATGTGTTTAGCCAGCCTTATGAATTCCACACTAAAAGAAAACACCATTAATGTATTTGTAGGAAACATCCAGTTTGACAGTAAAATAGTGAAAGGTGTTATGGTCAGTAGAAGATCAGACAGCACACATTGTGACAGTGGACTCTGTAATCCTTGAAGTCAATTCATTGATCAGAGAAAAATTCTTAATGGCTGTGTGGGTAGAAAGCTGATACGTGGCACTTTAAACATCTGCAGAAAACATTCTCTAAACTTGAGCATTTTGAATATATGGTCTTACTTAGATATTCACAAGTTTTGCAAAGTATTCAGATGGGATTTTTCTCTTTTTCACTAGAGTATGTTGATATTGCTTTCAGAAATTTTTTTGCATGTTGTGCAGTTACTTTATTTTTCAAGGCATTTCAGAGCACTTTTTAGGAATTTGCTAGTTTGTCAGGAAGAGAACACTTTTCAACCCTGCATTACCTCATCTAATGAACTAAAAATAATTACTTTTTATAAAAGTAAGAACTTTACTGCTGCATCTAACATTCTCCAGTGCATGAGTGGGTGTATATACTGATGTTTAAAGGCTATTCTTGTAATTGTTTTACTGTGTGTTGGAACTGCAGGAGTCCTTACACATGCCTGCAGGGCCAATTATGAGCTTCATGTACTCAGACAAGAGCAATAAGGATTAGTCTTGCTTTTGAAATTAAAAATGGGAAGTTCAAATTTACCTCAGTGAATGGAGTTGTGAAGGAGGGAGAAGAGTTGGATCTGAGAAGAAAGATCCTGGATAATGAGTCATTCATAAGCCAGCTCTAATTGTGCAGAGGTGTCTTGAGTGTTACCGTTTGGTTATGGTGCTGTTGCTGGTATGAGTGGGAACTGTTGCGTGAGAAGTGCTTTAGAATACCACATTGGTTCAAACATGGGTGGAACAACAAATATTGCAACATTCTCCATCATGCCTTGAAAGACTCCTGCCAGTAATTTTGAAGTGGATGGTTGACCTGGTGAAGCCTGCTGAAGACAGGTAGGCCACTGACAGGTTTGTTGTTGACTGAAAGGAAAGCTTTGAGGAGAAACTTCATGGCTCATGTGACTGGGGCTGGACAAAGAGCAAAACTCAGGTGTCACAAAGTAAATACTTTCTGAACTATGGCAGTTTTGTGTTTTGACACTGCAGCGCCAGCGGTTAATCCAATCTGCCAATGGCTCAAGCAAAGCACTTCAGAACAGGAGACAAGAGAATATTGAGAATGGAAACATCCCTGTGGGAAACCAAGAGGAGGACAATGAACAGGACAGTCTAACTCCATTTTCAGTGCCAGGTAAGGCTTACTTTCTAGATGTTTATATTACTGAAAAACAAGATAATTTAAATGCCAAAGTCTGGGTTGTAAGAAAGACAACATATGCAGGGCAAGAGGAGGAAAGGGATTGGTTTGACTGTCTGAAGGATGAATTTGCTGACAGTAAAACTGGGCTGGAGGGTGGGTGGCTAAAAGCAGGTCTTTGGAAAGTGTTTTCCAGTCACCATGGACAGCCATGTTAGAAGTGCTGATTTGCCAGAGGTGAAGGGAAAACAGGAAAGGGAAGTTTATATTGAAACATGTCAGAATGACCTGATGAGCACTGCACTACAAGTAATTTTGAAGTCAGCAGTTAATAATGACTTGCTGGAAATTGCTAAGACAGAGGCACCTTGGTGTATAAATACGTAATAAATTGGTTTAGTGAGTGTAGTGGGGGAGGCTTCTTGGATGAAAACTAAAAAAGATTTAGGGAGACAGAGAGTGTTTAAAATCATTAGTATAGCTGTATGCAATAGTATTCACGTTTTGAAATTTTTTGGAAATTCTTGGGTGTAAAGGGCTATGTATAACCAACCTCTTGTGCTGGTGTCCTTGGCACATTGCAGGTTGACTCCTATCCAAATGCTTTGGACATTAGACAGCAGAGATTAGATCAGCCCTCACAGACATCTAGTCTGTCACATAATTACTGTTTAACATAAGTATTGCTTGGCATGGATAAACACCACATTCAGTGAAAAAGAAGAATTTTACGTGTTATATCTCATTTCTTCAGTTGCTGTCATTGTAGAAGAGATGTTTGTGATTGAACAAACGTTGAGCATACTGTGTGAATACTAGATGATACTGTGTTTTCCTATGTTACTGTGCTCCCACAGGAGCTTCTTGCAGTCAGCAGTTATGGATTGAAGAATGGAAGCAAACAAATTCACTGAAGATAGGCCCATTAGATGAGCTTCTGTTCATTCATGAGATAGTGAAAAAAATATTTTTATTGTGTGGTGAACTAACAGGATGCAGGTCAGCAATATGCTTGTGCACATGAGCACGTTAATGATAAGAGCAGTAGTAATAATAATAATAATAATAACAACAGAAACTAATAAACAACTTCTAAAAAGGAAAAATGTCTCCCCAAACAATCTAAACATTGCTGAATCCTGGAATCATTAAGGTTGGGAAAACCCTCTGAGATTATTGAGTGCAGGCGTTAACCCAGCGCTGCCATGTCCGCCACTAACCCAGGTTACTGAGCACCACATCTGTGCTGCCTTTGACAGTGATTCCACTGCTTCCATGAGCACTGTGGAAGCTTGACCACCCTTGCATGTGTTGGCAAAGAAGACTTTTAAACTGAGATGGTTTTTAACGAGTTTTTGGATACAAGTTTTGATTAGTGTAGTTCAATCATGTATTTCTTTTTACTTTCCATGCAGTTTTTTTATGAATAAAACATGGATAAATTTCATATTAGGGCGTCAAGAGTGTGACATTCACAATAGACAAACTGCTTTGAACTAAAGAGGGAGTTACTATTTATGTCACTGGTCTTCTTTAAATGCATTTTTTTCTGCATTTTTGAGAAAGTCTTTAAAGATAAAGTGAGGTTTAACAGGCCAGAGTGGAACCACTGGTGATTCGATTCATACTGAATGGAGGAAAAGTTCAACATGAGCACAAGAGAGTTGCATAAAAGTGAATAAGTGATTGTATAAAATCCTCATCATTACCTTCAGGTATAGTCACTCCTGTTGTCTGGAGTTGATTATCCATTGGTTGGATTCTCATTGCTCAACTCATATATTCTGACTGAGAATTCTTTCATTATGCTTTCCAAAGCTCCACTTTAATAAGTTTGGTGAAAATGTGAGGATCCAGCATTATGCTTTGTTGTTGTTTAAGTACTGTGGCACAATCAGTAGCGTAAAAAAATCTGGACATTTAAAACTGGCTTCAGGGAAAAGGTAGTTTGCAGAGAATTTTCAGGAATCTCCCCTCAGGTCTTCTTTGATGTATTTTCAGCCTGGGAATAAGGTACATACATTTTCTAAAGATCAGAAGTTCATGTATTTTTTCAGTACTGGAAAGTGTTCTCTGAAGAATAGGCTTTCAGTTTTCAATATGACTTTTCAATTCAATTGGTTGTGGTGTCCTAGGCAAAAAATCCACTCTTGTATTTTAGGAGCTGCAACTGCAATGGTTGTGAGTTGGCCCAACCCCTTTTATTGTGCTGCTTTGTAGTCACGTTCTTTAGCCTAATTTGGGATTTTACTTTTTTTTCTTCAAATTGTGTATTCTAGATACTTTTGCAAGAACAAGTTTGAGGTTTTTTCTAAAAAACAGAAGTAAATGAAGTATAAATTTTCATCTCTGAATTAGTTTCATCTGATGACAAATTATTATTTGTCATCTCAAAATGCATCTTTTGCATTTTGTTCTTTTTTTATCCTCTGTCAACAGGAGTGCTCAGCAATAACTGTAGGGCTTTAGCAAGCAGAAATAGAGAATATAGTTGTTACATGAAAACAGCTTCATACTGTTTCAGCATATATCCCCTTTGTCAGACATCCATAGAGACTCACTCCCAAGTGTGGTTGTGGCTTAGGCCCATCCTGAAAAAGGAGACAACATACAGTTTTTATGGAAACTACATATGATATCATTCAAACAGCCTTTGCCTTTGGTTTCCCTGTGGGAAAAACACATTCTCTTTGGAAGAAGAATTTCTTTCTTGACCTAACCTTTAGACTTTGATGATTATCTCCCATGAGAAAGGCTCATTTGAAGCTTTACAATTTGATTACAGTTGTTTGAAAACAGGTCTTAAACTTTTTAAAAACACACCCCACAGACCTGAATAAAATAGGACAAAACTGGGCAGGCATATGTTGACAACAAAATGCCGTGTTAAAGCCCTTGCATAGCTCAGTGGTCTTTTAGAGCCCAGACTGAGAAAAGCACTTCTGTGCAGCTCTTAATGGATGCTTAAATCCTTCCATTGTCACATGTTCAGCACCCTTTAAAATACTCTGTGATCTCAGCTTCTGATCATTTCACAGCAATGAAGAACTACTTCTCTTACAGAACTGGAGCATGGATGCTTTATATAAGTCGTGATGGTGTTAGCTAAAACAGGAATAATAATTCCTTGAGCTAAAATGAGATGGCAATAAAGGAGATTAGCAATCCTATCCATTTTTGTTTGGATCCAAAATACAAAGATAACCTGGGCGATAGAAGCAAAAAAAATTAACGGTACCTACTAAAAACATGTAAAATGTTTGTACTTGGTCAAAACAAATGTTTATCTTCGTATTCTGACTCCAGTCACGATTTTATGAAGAAGCCTAGGGAAGAGTGAGACAGGACAAGTTGTTGTTCAGCTGTTTTCACCTCAAAGAACTTTGTGGTCTGGATGTAAAATTTTGATCTAAAATTCCTTAGAGCATTTCTTCTTCATTAACCTAATGTTAATTTATAATTGTCATTGAATCTTTGGAAACAGTTAACACCCACAACATCCTTTGAGAAGGAGCTTCATGATTTTGTGAAGAACCTTTTACTTACTTTGAACCTGGCTCGTACTCACTTCACTTGATGTCTTCCTTCATTGGAAACACGGTGGACAGGGCAAACCCAGTGCACCTCACTTGAACACTCAGGAGGCTGTTGATATTTGTTAGACAGCAAGGTTAAAACATACAGAATAAACCAGGCCAAAATCCAGCCAAGTCTAACAAAATGTGGGGGGTACCTCTGTTCAGTTACGTCTTACTTTTGTTGAATGTTGTCTTGTGTAAACCTATGGTAACTCTGAGAGTAAAGCTCGTTTCTGTGTACTGGATAAAATTGTTTTTTTGTAGACCAGTTTTCTCTGTACCAAAAATGTGTATTTAAGAGAAGATTATTGGCATAAATCCAAATATTCAAAGTGTGGTAAAGGCACAGGCTAAAAATAGAAATCTGAGTTGTTTTGGACAGATTTCACAGTCTGGAATTTGGAACTTGTATTCTGGAAAAGGAAACTTCCGAGAAGAGTATCAGTAGGTTGAAAAATAGTCTGTTTTGGATGAGGATGAGAAGTAAAACCTTGGTATTTTCCAAAGGGGAAAAAAGTTTCCAAAGGTCTGTTGCAGGAGAACTGCAATAAAAATATTTTATTATGTCTGCTGCCCACTTGGAAGGATGATAAAGACCGAGCCTCTTTGGATACTATTTTACACACTACATAGCCTTTTTCTAGTGTGCTCATACAGAGAATCTCTTGCCTCCACAATTTATAGGGTAATTTGCAGAGCTGAAATCAATAAGAATTTTCCAAGAAAGTGGAGAGTCAGCTGCTGTGTTAATTTTCCTAATAGAAAATTGTAAGCCGTTTTCTAAGAGTTTTTTTATTTTATTTTGCAACAGAAATTTTTCAGTGAAAAATAATCCTGATGGAAAATTCACAGTAGATCTAGTTTGTTGTATCTGTTTCATTTTTTTCTATATTGAGTACCATACTTGGGAGAAAAATTTGGTTTTCTATGTTGTGTTTAGGATACTGCACATGACTTGAAATTAAGTTTTCAGATTGTCTGATTTACTTGTATTGAAGCTTTCCAATCAGTCTGATCTCTGATGAGCAACATTTTCTAACAGAAATTTACTTGCTGTACGGGTTATTACAAAGTTCCTGGTGTAGAGGCATATGTGTTACTTTTACACATTTTCGGGTTGAGAATTGACTTGATATTGATAATAATATGTGGGTGTAAATTCATCTTGTAAATACAAAGCTTAATTAGAACCAAGGGCACAGGTGTTTGGAAAATAATTTTTAATTATAGAAAAAACAAGTTGGGGTTTTTTTTGTTTGGTTGGTTGAGTTTTGTCCTTTCCAAATGAAAAATGATAGATTAAAAAAGATTAAAAAGGAATTAAAAAAAAAAAAAGAAAAAAATTATTAAGTAAAGCATGATCAGCCAGCTGGTCATTGCTTTGTGTAAGGAGATGCTTCTTTCATTTGGGAAGGTTTAGGTTCTGAAGTTAACTAGTGTATGGAGCTCAGATCTGTGCTTGGCTGACACACTTTTAAAGGGAAAAATAAGTGGAAAAGTGATCAAATTTAACTTATTACAATAACATAGGTGTGATTCCTGATGGTGTAGCTACGGACTCCACTCTGTTTAAACTTGAAAAAGTGTTTTCTCTGCAGCTTATGTTCTAGGACATGTGGGCTGTCTGCACTATGTGCCTTTGGAAGGTCTGTTTCAGACAAGGTCTAGCTTGGTCCCGTGGATAAAATGCCCAGTATAACTTGGAGCACTTTTAATTTTGTGCTTCTGGTTCAACTTTATACCAAGTGAATAGAATGTTACTGGTGTGATTCGAGGCTGCTCCATGTTGCAGACTAAAATTGCAAACCAGAAAACACTAAGTGGGGTCAATCAGTGCATTTACTGCAAGAGTACACTTCTGATCTAAAAGTAAACACAAATGCCACTTCACACTTACATATTGAGCTCCTCTCAGCTTTCTGAGAGTGTTGCAAATAAAACTCTATTTTTTCTGTAAGAGTGCTTTCTCTAGCTCCTTAAGGAAATACTTGTTTCTTCTCAGGGCTCTGATATTTGTTGCTGGCTTTGTTCACCAGGACGCACTATCTGTATGTGAAAGTAATTATTGTGAGCATAACATCTGGAAAGATGAGTAGCCCAGGAAAGTGTTGAAAATGAGCAGAGCTCTTTGTTTTAGGGCTGCCACTTCATTTTCAGAAACATTGTAATCAAGCTCTTTTGTAATGATACCTCTCTGAACTATTTGGCGTGCTTGGCTTCCAAATGTATGTGGAAACAGAAAAAAAATGGATGTATGAAGTAGTGAAAACAACTCCTTGCAAAAAAACCCTAATCTTCTTGTTTTACAGCAGAGTGTTGCGAACAGAGTGTGGACCAGTGTTACTTTCTGTAATAATATTCTGTAATATTCTTTCATTATTGAGGCAGGGGGGAGTGCAAAATACACCTTTCCTTGATTTTGTGGGTTGCTGCAGGAGCCTTTAAACCCAGGGCTCAAAGGATTGGGTGGTACCACTGTTAAAACAACTCTGCTGGGGTCTTGTAATGGGACAGAACAGCTGTGTATTGAATAATGGCCTAAATGGGAATGATCATTTTCTTCCTTGCACGTGTACTGGGGAGCTACTCAACAGTTGTAAAGCAATTTGTCATGAGCTATAAGCATACTTCACTGTAACATCTTTATCATTAAATATTTTTAATTATTATTTTAGAGTGGGTGGTCAAAACCAAAACAACAGAACAGCAAAAGTACTTTCAAAAGAATTAAAAAAAAACCCCAAAACTTTGCATCTTGTAGCTGTATATTGATTGTGCATTTATCTAAGCCAGGTGAAATGAATAAAGTCATCAGTTTCCTGAGAAAATAAAGTCTCACTTCATTGAGGTCACTGCTAAATGTACTTGAAAGTCTTAAAAAACTTCCAAGTTACAGCATAAGAGTAGACTTCTTTAGCCCTAAGTGCCACATAAGTTCCATGACCCAGAAGAGTAGGAGCTGAATGAAAGGGCCTGAGGTAAAACCAACGCCAGATATACTTAAGGCTTTATATGAAAGTTTATAAAAGCTAGAAAACCAAAACACAAAAGAGAAGCCAATGTAGAATGTGTCAAGTAAGCTGCTTTGGCCATGGTGGTTCTTAAGTATTCCAGGCTAACTGCAAATGGCCACTCAGCTTCTCTTGTTAACCCAGCAAACCCCAGAACTGCACACCGCTCTTCCCCAAAGTCTCAAGCCTAGTTGCCATGTAATGAATGCAAATGTAACTCCCACAAACCATCTAGCTAAGCAGTTTCAACTCAAGATGTTGTGTGGGGAAAACATCACCACTAATAGAGCCAGGAATTTTAATCTGACATGCATCCACTCAAACTCAGCAAAGATAATGGAAAGGCAAGCCCTCCTCCACTAGTAATTAGGTTTTCTTGGAAATGAGCAAACATAGCTGTGCCAGTGGTAAGGCACTATGCATTCTCAGTTAAGCATTTGTGAGTAATTCAGCATACTAAACAGGATCCCAGACAAGATGTATTCTCCAGCAGAGGCTCTAGCTGTTCTTAAGGCAATTCTGTTTCTTTTACTTATGCTGCTGAAAAGAGAAATGGCACTGCCTATGTGTAGCAGCACCCAAGTCAGTCAGATTACACCCACACAGATCAGAATTGGATCCACAATTTTTTCAATCAGTCATCCACTGGTCCTGCCTTTGGGATTATGTGCTGAGGATATTACTGGCCTAGGCCATGCTGACTTGTTGGACTGTGAACCAAGCTTAGCAACTTTAGAACACAGAGTAAAAATTAACTATCTAGGAATCCTTAAGTAATCCAAACTGTAACAAATTAAGCAGGAAGAGGTATAAACTACCATAGGATATTTCGTAGAATATTTACAGCCTTGTTAACAATTAAAGAGATAAGTGAGCCAGGAAGTGTCATTTCCTGGACAGAACAGGTAGAAGATAACTGTTTTAAAAAACATCTGTGCAGAAGTGTATGTAAGCAGAGAGTAAAAGGTCTTTCCTGTAAAATCTGTAATAGATCCTCAGTGACATGTAAAAGTCTAGAATTAGAAATAACCCTGGGACACTTCAGTAGTTTTATGCATTAGAAATTCCATAGCCACAAACTGTGAACTGGACTAAAGAGCAAAGCTTAGTCTAAGATTTCCTGGTGAGTTGATGACATCTCAAAATTCACAAGGAAATCTCAAGTTAGAAAGCCATTTCATAACTTAAGCAAGAAAATATAGGTCTAGAATATATACAAAAGTAAATTATTAAAGACGTTTACACTCAACAAATTAAATCAGACTAGTAAGTAAGTAGCCACCCAAGCTAGAAATTTGCAAATTTTGCAGGATTTCTCCAAAACTAAAGCTGCCAGAAACTAGGCATTATAAACCTTACATACATTATAAACTGTTGTTTATAATGTAGCTAAATAACTTCACTGGAAGGTGTACCTGATGATTTCCTTCAGTGTGATCAATTATATTATTCAAAACAGCATATTTTAGCAGATCTCAAGCATAGTTAATGATGGAAACCCTTACTTGGATGGAAACATAATGTAAAGAAAGCCTAAGCCAAAATGGTCACAATGTTGGTTGAGATACTCTCACTTAGCCTGATAGACAAATTTGTCATCCTGCTGGAAGGATGCCTCATGAACTGTATGAATAGTGCCCCATTTACTTATGGCCCAGTTATAAAATGGTTCTGTTTTATGTATTGAGATTACATTTGCAATACTGTAAATTTTAAAGAAATAACAAGGTGTGTACCGGTCTTCAGCAATGACAATTCTCAAGTATTTCTCACCAGCTGATTTTGGAGAGCTGTACAAGGGAGGTCACTCCCTTGTTTCATTTTCCAGAAGTTTTCTTTTACCATTTCAAGGTGGTGTTGTATGCAGATAGAGAGGCTTAACAAATCTAGACCTTCTAAGTACCAGTTTATTTAAACTTCTGCCCAAGTCAGAGCAATAAGGCATGTAAAAAAAATTTCCATGTTCATAGGTTGGGTTTTGTACTTCTGTTTTTTCTGTTGCTGCACAGAATGTACAAGTCACTTTCACCACTTGGATTTCAATATTTCTCTTAAGGTGAGAGGGTGGGGTTTTTTTTGGTTGGTTGGTTTTGTTCTTGGGGTTTTTTAATTCTGGATTAGAGTAATACATTTAAAAGAGCAACAAACTTGACTTAATTTTGCTTTTAATATCAGCTGTGATTTTAAATCATTGTAATTCTTCCATGGATTTTCATAGATCTTGGCAGACTTATACGAAGATACTGGATGAGCATGCAGAACTTGGCTGAAAGTGGCAAGGCCAAGTATAGTTGAAAGGTACCCTGGAAAATGAGCTGACATGCACAATTGTAAATATCCTTCTGGGATCATCTGCTCTGCTCAAAGAGGTGTAACTGAGCCTGGGATAGTGATGGGAAAGCTCAACTGTTTCTTTCCTTTGTCCTGCAGAGGGAAAAATGAACAAAGTTAAATGGCTTTTGACATGGCCATTGATATTCTTGCTGTTTACAACAATTCCAAACTGCAGCAAACCACGCTGGGAAAAGTGCTTTATGCTGACATTTATCTTGTCCACTCTCTGGATTGCCTTGTTCTCCTACTTCATGGTGTGGATGGTAAGTGTATGTAGCAGGACTTTGTGCTGAGTGAAATGTCCGTCTCAAAGAATGTAAAAATCTTCTGTGCATTTGTCAAAGAAAGCCATGTAATTGTAGTGCAGTCTCTTCAGCTCATACAGTAATTATTATAATTTTAGCTTTTTGCTGCCTTTTATTCTGCTGAAATAATTGGGCCTTTACTATATAGGGCACAATACAGTACGGGAAGGTAGTGGAGAACATCTCTACTTTCCTCAAATGCCTGTCAGGCATTTGAAAACCACTTTATGTTTCCTCTCATGAAAGATCATGTTTTCTGTATACTTTTTGCAACTTTCTATATAATTTTTGCATTTTAAAACAATCCTGTAACATAGACTGTGTCTAAGAAATTCATTTGCAGGCCAAAGCCACACATTTGTATCATATTATATGTCCTTTGGAAGGTCACACTCTGTACCTTGGTTCCATATATAGATACTGCTTTCACAAATGAGAGAGGTGCTCATTAAGACTGCAGCCCATACTGCTTTAAGAGGCAGCTGGACCAGAGAACCTTGTTACCAGTCTCAGCAAGAGAGTAATGCTGACTTCTATTCCTGGGCCTCTGCTTGCCCCTGAAGATGAAGTTTGTCAGTTGAGTTCCTAAAATACACCTTTTCTTTAGTGTAAGGTCCAATTTTCCTCATGTGATAGACTGGCAAACTATTTCAAGAAAACAACACAGCCTAGAAGACTTCCATCCTTAGCAGTCTCAGCAGGGAAACAGCTGTCTGTCCCCAGTTCAGTCTTCTCACTCTCACAAGCCTGTTTCCTTTTCAGCTGCTTTTTCTTGATGGTTTTTCAGCCCTCTTTGGATGTTCCAGCTAAATAAGTTCTCTGTCCTTTCTAAGAGCTCTGCTGCAATCTTCAGTGATTCCCTAAGCTCTTTTCAAGGTGCATCTGGAATATCAGGGGACAGTATAACCAGACATGCTCACTTTGGGATTATATGAGAAGTCACACAAGAAACTAGTTCCTTCTTCATGTGTTAGGTTATAATAAGTTCTTTATATCTCTGCCACTGTATTACAATGTAATATTGGTTGCAGTCCTTTTGAGAATAGAACCAGTGAGAATGCTGCCATTTGTGGAAACCAAAAAAACCCCAAGCCCACAGATTTTACTGTATCTCCTTAAAACTGCAGTATGTCATGTTAGTACAACAGGAAATGGAGATTTTGTTTGTTCATAGAATGTTGAATAATAAGACCCAAAGTATTTTTCCTTTGCACAGGATTGGTTTTAGGCTGGTTATTCCACAAGTATTTAATTTGCAGAAATGGATAAGTATTCTGAGTCTATTCCTGTTGGAGTCCACACCAGAAATCAAAGTTAAAGAGTATGCCACAACTGGCATACTCTCCTCATTGGAATGACGAGACTTTCCAAATATGATAAATTAATCTACCTTCCTCCTTGTTCAGGTGACTGTGATTGGATACACCCTTGGGATACCAGATGTGATCATGGGCATTACTTTCCTGGCTGCAGGAACAAGTGTCCCAGACTGCATGGCCAGCTTAATAGTAGCAAGACAAGGTACTGTGTCTGCTGAAGCATAACTGCAGTCTTACATGTGTAAGATTGTTTCCTCCGTACACACAAATTGTCAATGCAATTTTATAATTTTATAATTTTTACTGTTTGAGAACCTCATTAAAAGCTAAAACAATTTGCTAATTATTGTGAACCAAAAAAATTATCTTTTGCTTATTGGGTTGGGGCATTCTAGCATTCTAGAAGGTGATTCAACCTCAGATGTCCCATGCATGGTATGTATCAGTCAGGGTAAAAGGACAAAAGTCATGGACAAAACTAGAACATCAGCTATTAAAAACTATTTTGAAGAAGTCGCACTGGCCAGCACATCTCCATGTAAACTTGTACTGATGTCTAGAAGGCCTCTCAAATCCAAGGAAGTGAAGTGCTTTGAGAGGATCTGGCAGAAGTCTTCTTGTTCCAGGCAGAGTTCTCATCCAAATGCTGACCTCTTTCCCACTGGAACATATGAATAGCTGCACTGGAAAGAGTTTTGGATTACTGACATCTACATTTTCCTCAGCTGTCCATTTGAAATTGTCAGACTTTATTTTTAAATTTTGTTTAAGTTTCATCATGTTTCCTTTTTTTATTTGTAAAATGCTGGTAGCAGCATCCCTTCCTGTTGTTGAAAAACATTAGAGTTGACAGTGTGATCCTCTGCACAGCAGTAGAATAAGAAAATGACCTAATTTTATTCTTTTCCAGTATTTCAATTCCCATAGCCTTTTTTTTTATCAGATAATGATATCTCCAGCACACATCATTGGGCAAACAACAAGGGCTTTTCAATGATAAATTAAGTACTCAAAAGCCCCACCTTTGTAATTTGAGATAGTAGTAGTGCTGTTAAATGTTGCTTGTTTGAAAAGTGTTATATATTTAAAGTAAATAATTTTCCATGTTGCATTATTTGTTGTGTGCAGAATATTCTCACAAAAGTACAACAAAGTCTTCAGAATTATTATGGAACCAGCTTCCTACTAAATTAATTTTGCACATGTATTAATTTAAGTGAACAGGTTTTCTCAAGAACAAGGAAAATGTTACATTTTTAAATTAACAGACTGCTTCTGTAGATTAGTTCTTCTGTTGTACTAGGCAAAAATACTGCAAAGATTGTTTACTCTGAAAATTCAGGTGAGCACTAGATTGACAAAAAGGGGCCTGATGCCCTTAAAGACAGTACAGGGACTTTGCACTGCTTGAATTCAAGGAGTTGTTCACTGACAGTATGCAGACAGGTTAGATGGACACTAGCATCATTAGATCCAAAGCATTACCTTACAGATCCTGTATTTATGGTATGGTACTGTCTGTCTCCACTCTGTTTACTCTGAAACTACATTTGGGAGATGTCCCAAATGCCAGAGTTCCTTTTCAGTTCCTTACTTTCTGGTATTCACTTAGTGGAAGTGATTCAATACTTAGGCCAGGTCTAAGGGAAGTTAGCAGGGACAGAAAGAATTTTGCCTTCCTTGTATCCACTGACATTGGTGCAGCATGAGATGCCAGCCAGTGGTGAGCATTAGAAGTAGATTTTGAATAATACATAGGTATTTTACCACTGTTTACCTTTCTTTTCCTTTCCTGTAGTATTTTACTGTTCTTGAAGTGAAATTATTACTGATTAAACCCCACTGAAGTGCATAATATCTTTGACTATCATCTGGTTGGTTATTTTCAGGATCTCTTTTAATTCACATGAGATAAAGGTCACATATCCACATACTAAATCCAGTGCCTAATCTTCAGGTTCCCTGTGGCTGCAGACTACTTAGAAAAGACTTTAACATACACCTCAGGTGCTGCATGGCTATCACACACTATGTAAAGGCTTTACAAGATACAAGGAAGGTGTAGTTGGAGCGAGCAACTTTTTTTTCAGAAGTCAGGCCAATGGAAATTATCTCCCTACCTCAGATACTCTGGCCAGTTCAAGGGGGATTGGATCAAAGTGGATCATTCCCCTTTAGCTTCCTCCAGTGCGCAGAATAATGGCCATATACTTGGATATTTTCAAAGACTTGTTTTTTGTGGTTTTTTTTCCTCTGCAGGCCTTGGTGACATGGCAGTATCCAATACAGTAGGGAGCAATGTCTTTGATATTCTGGTGGGACTTGGTGTTCCATGGGGTTTGCAGACCATGGCGATCGATTATGGATCAACTGTATGTATACTTGGCAAATCTTTCATTTGCACTTTTATTCTATTTTAAAAAAATCCTAAAAAGAAAGCATGCAAATAGAATAAATTGAAAACCAAACTGTTAATCATGTTATTAGTTGCTCAATAATGTGTTATTTCTTTGCCAAGGAACCCAGTTGAGAAAGCAATTCTTCTTCGACAAGCTGCAATTAATTTCCAGTTTGTCAACTGGACTACATACACTGTGTTGCAGAAAATAATTGCCATGGGTGGTTCATGGCTCTATCATTTTCTTGCTACACAACTTCCAGTAAACCTGTCTCCGTGTACCTCAGCATTTTTGTAACTAAGACCAAATAACAGCATATCTCTCTCTTCTGAGGATTTTTTACATAAAATCCGTTATAAATGCTCACTTCTTTTTTTAATGGAGATGGGATTACTTTACGTTCGGTTTGATTCCTTAATCTTCCCGTTCTTCATTAGGATACATCTGTTATGGATTTACATAGTTTAAAATATGTAAGGCACTGTTGAAAGCAGAAGCTGGACTTTAAATCAGTAAATTGATTTTTGATCTCCAAAGCACAGTTATATGGTCAGCATTTTAAAAGTATTTTCTGATTTCCACAGGTAAGAATAAACAGCAAAGGATTGGTTTATTCAGTTGCACTTTTGCTAGGATCAGTGGCACTTACTGTAAGTATTAGAGCATCTACAAGTATTTCAATTTGAAAATACTTGTTAGGTGTTTACATGTTATAGAAGGATAAAATAGAAATACTTAGCATTGATTTCTTCTAGTGCTACCATGAGTTGAAGAGCTACCACTGTCCTCAGTGAGGACTGCAGTCTGGCATTTGGTGCAAGATGTGCTGGATACGTGTAGGTCCCATGGATTTCAGTGGCAGTGTTGAAATTTTTGAATCCAATAGTACTTCTGTGGTCCTGTGTCTATACCCTTGGCCTGTTTCTAAGCTGAGACAAGACCAGTTGTGCTTCATCACCTCTGCCCTTGTGTCTGATTTCAAACCAGCCAATATCAAATCCTTAGTGAAGACTAGTCTGTGAGGACTGTGAACCTCAGGACTTGGAAGAGACATACTAAATGTGACTCAGCATAAGACACCCTTGTAACACATGACTTCTTAAGGTGAAACAATAATTCTGTTTGAAAAGTCAATTTTGCTGGTACTTAAGGTCTGTTCATGCTTGACTCCCAGGGAACGCTCTGTAGGAAGAATCAAATCAGGTATAAGGAATCAAAAAGGTATAAAAATATCCACTTATACTAACATCTTTCACGGATTGCCTGTGGAGGCTTTGTAGAGGAAGTGGTCACCACTGGAGATTTCACACTGTTGCATGACTAAGTCTTACAAAGCTTCACATCACCTGTGCATGACTTAAGTGACAGAATGGCCAGGGCTGTTCACTCTGCTACTAACTTCCTAATTTATCTGATCTATAAGGTGTGAGAACGTTTTCTTTTCATTTCTTATCCCCAGCCTGCCATACTGCCCAGTGCCTGTGAAACAGCACCGGTGTTCTGTACACGTTTGTATCTGGTGTTGCTGCATGCATATTGTTAATCAGCACATTGGGGAAAAATGGGAGGATTGTGCAGAGGCATTACTGTGCTAGCCTTTCATGCTTTTCTGAAAAGAGTCTTTTCTTAGCAGAAGCCAGATCATCTGAGTTTGAGGCATCTATTACAGTCTCATTTATTCTGCTGAGTACCCTGATTTGCATAGACCCTCTGACAACAAACTTGGATGAAAGTTTTGAGCAAAATAAATAACAATTCAGAGGCACTGAACACCATGGAAAGTAGATGCCTTCTTGAGGATTTTGTTGCTTTGCTACCTGTAACTTATAACCCCTTAGTTCTGGAGCTCAGCAAATAAGCAAGTAGAGCACCTCTTTTGCAGCTGTTGAAAGAATGGGCATTAGGTGCTGCTGTACTACTGGGACATAAAGGATTTGCAGGGGAACACTTGAGGGAGGGACATTAATTTAGTTTAGTTCATTGAATATTTTGTAAAACAGTCACAGGACAGCTGAGACTCAGAACCAAGTCAACAAGGTATGTTGCCTTTCTGATCTATAAAATACTGAGAATATATTTTTGTCTTCCTGCAAGACCTCTAATTCAAAAGACTCTCATTTTTAGCTTATAATGATTGTTTCCGAAAGTCTCCTTCAGAACTTTATTAACTGACACTCTGTTTGCTTGCAGGTGTTTGGAATCCATGTAAATAAGTGGAAGCTTGACAGGAAGTTAGGCATCTACGTGTTGCTTCTTTATGGTATTTTCTTGTGTTTATCTATAATGATAGAGTTCAATGTTTTCACCTTTGTCAACTTCCCTATGTGCCGAGAAGAACTTTAAACCACAACAAGGAGAAAGACTGAAATTCTTCTGATTACACATGCTGTAAATGACAGGAGGCATTTCACATTTCTACCTTCTTTCCATCAATAATTTGAGTGTCATTCCTGCTTAATCAGCTAACGAGAACTTTTACCTATATGGAAGGAGAGGATACCTTTCTTTTAACATGCTAGCTGAAGGCAACCAAAGCATTTTCCTCATCTTTGGATATTGCTGCTCTGTCATAAAGCTACATGGATCTTATGCAGAACTCTAAAAGGACCCATTTCTGGGCATTCTGTTGTGGTTTTCTTTCTCCTTCTGCAGACAATCAACCACTACCATCAGGGTTAGCAAGAGGATGGGAGAAAATTATTTATAGTTCTTTTGGTTTTGACATTTACTTTCCATGGAAGGATAAGAGGCAAGTTCAGAACCTTTCTTGGCTCAGTCAGAATATTTAAACTACAGGACCAGAAAGTCCAAGGCACATATCATGGCATGCACTGTTGAGGATCATTTCCCCCTTCAAGTGCTCTGCTTATAGAGAAACTGCACTGACAGTTTTTGATGGCAATGTTGGATATTTATCACTCTGTTCAATGAACAATGTGGCAGAGAAAGAAGAGGAAATGGTTGTATGTTGTATCACTTGTGATGATGCACACTAGAAGTCAGAGTAACTGCATACTGAAGAACTTACATGCAGAAATTCATACTTGAAAAATATGTTTTATTGTTAATGAGGAATGCTGTATACATAGATATAAACTGACATTTGTGGACTGTTGTGCCACAAAAAAACCTTTGCATTGGCCATTGTAAGCCCATTGTGTAAATTTAGAAGAAGTTAAAGAAATAAAATATAACGGGGTGCTCAGTAACTATCAGTTATTGTTACCAGCTGGGAGTAGTAGCTGAACATAATCGAGACTTTCTGACAACAAAACCGACCCTGATTATGATTTGGTTTGATTCAGTTTGATTGGTGAGAGGAAGAAGCTTATTTCATCAGTCAAGAAGCTGGTGTATTCTGCACCATTTTTTCTTATTCCCAGAAGCTTAATGAAGATGAATTGCTGACACGGAGCAGTGCAGATAAGAGTCACCCTGACAAAAGCAAGTCTGTCAAGAGAATATGGTCCTTGATTTGATTGCATGCAAATTTTGAAGCATTATATACTTCTTTTTAACCCTGAGTAGAAGCCAAGTTTTGATATCCTTTCCACCAGCATAAATCTGATATAAGGAATTACTCTGGATATAATTGACAGCAAGATCCAGCCCAGAGTATTAAAATAGTGGGTAACATTCCACAGTTTAGCAGTGATATAATTGTAAATCACTGAGACAGCATATTTTGAATTGCTACTAAACTTTAAAAATATTTTGAAGCTGTATGTGAATGATCACATAAAGTTTCTAAAGAAGCACAGTTACCTTTATACATAGATTTTTAAAATTTTTAATGTTTATAAACCAAACCAAACCTATCAACTAACAGTTGATGTGTTTTTAAATGTATTAATATTTTCCATTAAGACTACATATAAAAAATTGTGTCAATGAGAATATACTATAAAAACTTAGCAAATAAGCACTTACTCAGAAAGTTCCTTCTTTTGACATATGACAAATAATTATGTTTAGCTGACATGCAGAATACTGTTTACACCAGGCAATGGGTTTACAACAAAAATTATTTTAAAAATTATTTTAGAATAAATTAAAGAGTGTATGCTGCTGCTGGTGTTTTTTATTTTTTAAGAATTGGGTCCGTTCAGTGTGATTCTAAACAGAAAAAGAGCAACATATTTGTTATTTGCTTTACATTTTGTTACAAATGTCAGTATTAGTATCCATTTAGGGTTTCTTACCTTAATTAAAGGGTTGTGTCATTAGGCTAAGAACTAAAGATGGACACAGTTACAGCATTACTAAGATGGTTTATTAAATTGTCAAGAATGGCAGTAAACACATTTTATCTCAAGTATGCCAATGACCCCATTTCCAGGCATTCACGACGTTTTTGCTGCAGTATAAAGCTGAGGAGATGGAATTCATGTTCATCTTGGAGTCTTCTGTTGCAGAAAGGCTGTGAAAATGCAGCTTACTGCTGCACCAGTGTAGGAATATCCCTCCCTAGTATTCCTCTCTCCCCTGCTGTCTTTCAGGAGGACAGTTTACTGCTGAAAATCTGGTGATGACTTAGATATGAGACTGAAAGGAGCAGAGAGAGAGGCTGAGTAAATGGTTTTTTTCCTATATTCTGTTTTTGTGGTCTTGGAGAACTGTCTCCAAGCAAACATTTGCTCTCCTGTGCACAGTTCAGGCAGCTCAGTTGTCTTTACATAATAGAAGAGTAGTTCCAAAGTCTGGTTTTGAATGCATAGTGATCAGCTGAGTTGACAGGGATGAGTGCATCAAATTTTATAGTGCCAGATCTAGAAAATAGTATTGTACCTTCATATTTCTGAGCCAGGAAATTTTAGAAGCGTATGGGCACCATTTTTTTTTCTGTAGCAGCTGACATTCTGCCCAAATATACATGAATTTTGTTTGCTAATTCCATAAGTCCTTCACACGTCATTTAATATTACTTTGCCTAATCTGAATATCACCTGCTCCAGAAAACCAGTGTTGTGTTTTAGCAGAAACAGTCTCAGAATCCAGAACACTTAAAATGTGTGGCTGGTTCCTTTCATCTACAGCTCTCCCTGAAATATAAACTCACTTCAGGACAATTTATATTGAATTCTAATGCTGCATTTCATGGGATGTTCTCATCTGCATCTGCTGCTATGAGACAAGTATCATGCTGTGCTTATCATTATAAATAACATTAGTAGGATTCTTCTTTGACACCACCACTACATGTATTGTTTGCCAAAGAATTATGAGATGCTGCGACAGGGCTTTGGACATGTAATCATATGAAGTACTTCAAGAAGCTCCTAAGTAGTCCATGTCCATATGCTAAAATAAATAGTTATACACTAAGCCATGTAGGTAAACTGAATGGTCCAAGAAAGATCTGATTGACAAATTGTTGTATTGGAGAAAAACCCACGTCAGAATGTATCAGTAATTCAGGAGGCTATTGCTGAGTAATAGCAGACTAGTGCCTTTCACATGTATACAAAAATAAAAAAAGAAAATAAAAACATCAGCTTGTGTGGTCAGGAAACCATTAAAAATGTTGCCGTTTTCTCGTCAAGAAAAGGAGTGATTTGTGCTTGGCTCTACACTGGTAGCACAGTTCTATATTGTAGCTGTTCGGACTGTATGTATAAAATTTTGCAGCCATTTTGTTTCATTAACCATTGCAAAAGTTATCTGGCTGAGTTTGGAATGTATGTCACAATGTTCTGTAAGTTAATGTTCAGCTCAAGAGTGAAAAGAAAGCTGGTGGATGTGAGAGAGAAAACTGTTAGTGCAATCTGAAATTTGCCAGCATACTAACACTGAAAAGTAACACAACTCAGAAAAAGATATCTCATATCCAGCAAAGCTTAACTTCAATAGGTTTGATTCCATTTTAAAGCTAAGCTATCCAAGTGCCTTGCTGGATTGTGTCCTAAGATGACAGCGGAGCATGGTTTCTGGGTTTCTTATCATAGTCAGTTCTTTCCATGTTCTGTTGGTTTTGTAGTCTAAAGATTTTATTTCTTTCTCAAATTAAAAGATTTGACCAGAATCTGTGGACTTCTGCTCTGCTGATACCGCTTTAGATTTCCACTCCTGTAAATAAGAGAACTTGTCCCTTGCCTCAGACTTCTCAACTGTTCATCTGCCCTTGTGTATGAGCAGGATCAAAACTGAGTTACAGCCGGCCAAGGAGGGCTTTTAGCAGCTCTTTTGAGCTGCAGCTTCCCTGGAGCAGCACAGTCCCACATAGACCCATGGAGTGTAATCCTCTCTGTAGCAAGGAACTGGGAGTGTTTCCATTGTGTTCAGCAGTGTTTGATTCCATTTATTTACCATAACAATTGTACTGCATTATGAAGTGTTGATTGAGTAAAGAGTTCAAGCTCAGGATCTGCATGTCTAAATCTAAGAAGCTCCAGGTATGGTTATCCCAATGTCTCTTTGATGGTCTAAGGGCTTCTCTCTGGGCTGCAGTCTAGCCTAGAGGAAACCTTAAGTCTTCCCAAGAAGTACGGCATAGTCAACCGTCTTTCTCCTGGCTCAGTCTTTGTGTGCCAATTTTATTTTGTTTTTGTATGCTTGCTGCAGCTGTAAGAAACAAAGTTAGCTTCTGGTTTTAGATTATATTTGTAAGCTTTCTGTCAACATGCAAACAAATGGTGGAGGTCTATACTAATCTAATTCTTAGCAATTATAGAGAGGATTCTATTCTGTCTGATTTCCCTTGTGACTGTGCTTTAATAATTTCCCTTGTGACACTGCTTTAGTTATACTAGTTTCTATTATGTGTTTGCTCTAGGTGCACAAATGCCTCATGAGTTTTGTTGTCTTCCTTTCTTGGATTTCTTGCAATTTTAATGCCATTTACTTGTGTCCCACTGTTAGTTGGTTTTGGTAGAGTTCTTTAAGCTGTAGAAATACTGTCTGATTATTCATGCCAAGGAAGGATCAGACGTTATGTAATACGAAACACACACTAAAATAACTCTGATAGCCAGGTGAAACCAAAGATTCTTCCTAATTGAAGTACTTCACCTTGGAGCATAATGTTCTGTCATTGCAAGCCTCCGATCTCTCTGTTATTTGTGTTTAAACATTCAGAAGAAAATCTCTGCAGCTCATGCATTTGCTGCACAATTTTCTTTCTATTTCCATGAGTCTGAATGCCACTTTTTTCATTTTGTTAGATGATGAGATTTATGTGATGGTTACACAGGTAAATGACAGTGTTTAGTTCCAGCAATTCTGTACCAAGCCCGTTACTATTCCATTGAACCATTTGGAAAAGTCTGTATGCAAGTGATCAATGTCCTGCTGAAGAAGGGAATGTCATTCAACTGATGAGTGCATTTCACTTTCTGACCTACTGTGTACATGTTTTAAAGCCTCCTTTTCAACAACTTGAGCACTTTTCTTGCATTTTCCCACATGTGAGGTCCTGATGGTTTTTCCCCAGAGAAGTCTGTGAAGTCCTGACATGTGAGATGTGTGTGGCTGCTTCTCCACAGGCCAGGATGTGTAGTGATTGTGGCATTTGTTCATCACATGGTTCTGCTTGCTCCCATAAAGTGCACTGACTGAAAGAAATTAATAACTATGGGAAATTAACGCCATTGGGATATTTTCTTCGAAAAATTGACAGTTGGAATTTAATTCTGTTTTTCTTTTTCACTTGCACAAAGAATGTAGGCAATCATTGCTGTCCTGTCACTGAGATGGTTTTGATAAACTTGAACGACAAATAAAAAGATTGGTTTATAGCACTAGGCATGGTAGCAAATTCTAAAGGTATGTGAAAACTAGACAGATATAATCTCTAGAAAGATTAATAACAACTGAGATGCTTCCTTTCAGAGGCTTTTTGCAGAAAGATTATGGCCTTTATTCATGTACCAGTTATGTATGCAAAGAAAACTAGTAAATCTGCTTCCCCAGCAACACCTGTGTTTCAAATGGCTGTTACTGCAGCAAAGTTATCACCAAATTCTTGCCTTCACATTCTTGGGAGTGGTGCCAGTGTTCCTTAGTGTCCTGATAGTTGGCACAAATTAGTATCAGTGGAACTGAGCATAGAATTTGGCTCATGGTATCTCCTCCATTGCAAGAAATTCTTTGAAATCCTATATGGTCACTGAAATAACTTCTGAACCTTTTAAAAACCTGTGTTTCATACTTGCAGGCGTTTGCAGTGCACCCTTCAGAGGTGCAATACCTCTTTAAATATTATGAAAACTTTCTAGAACTGCTTACTTTGAAAACAGAAAGGGATGGGTTTGTAAACTGTAAATAACAGAAATCTCTCATGTTACTTATTTTTTCAATGACTGTGACCTTATGCACTGTGAATGCTCTGTGATATGGGGTCCATTGTACAGATAAACATGTCATGAAATCCAAATGGATTTAATGTGATAATTTGTTACAAAATGTTGGCATGATATTTGATTATTTTTGTTGTGAGAATTTTAAAAAATAGTTAACTCAGCATTTATAAAGATTATAGCAGTCAGTATTATAATGCACTATATAAAAATATGTACACTATCAATAAATTATATAAACAAGAGTGTTTGCTGTTTTTTTTCTCAGATGATTAGTAGATGTGAAGCATTCTCATATATGTTGTTGAAAATCTAAAATTTTGGGACCCAAATAGGACATGTGCCTGCACATGTTAGCTTTTTGGTGAAATCTGGACCCTGCTGAACTGAGTGACAGAAGGCCCCACATTCTGTGTATTCTAGGGTGTATTGCCTGGATCAAGCCATTATCTGGAGTGAGTTAAGTATATGGGTTTGATTTGCAGCAGTTCTGAAACACACAATTTGCTCTTTTAGGACTAGAAAACTGAGAACTCAGTTTGCTGAGAACACAGTTTGCTGTACTGAGGCACTGATCCAGAAGCAATTCTGGCAACCTCAGGAAAAAACCCTGATCAAGAGCATTTTGGCTGCCTCCTCCAGTGATACATTGGTGTCCTGCAGGTTCACACTGAGTGCTGCATGCTGATCAGAGGCTGGACATAAGGTCCAAAGGCCACACAGTACTATTTTCCTTTCCCAGTTCCCTAGGCTCTGGAAATACTCCTTCTTACCCTTGATTTCCCATTTCCAGCAAGCCTGTAGTCCACCTCAGGGTGTGTGGAGACTCCCAGTATATTGTATATAGTCTGTGGTGCAGTCTGTGCTGGGCTTAGGAAAAACTTTAATTGCAGTTATTGGAAAAAGAGGAGCTAAGAGTTTATTTACCTTATCTCATGGCCTGGTGTGTTTACAGTTTCGTTAGACAAGAGTCTTCTCATGAATACTCCTAGCCAGTTTGCTACCAGGAGATGCAAGTTAAAACAAAGCTTGATCTTAAGCATTGTGCATGAGACTGGAATCCCTACTGCTGTGTAAACCTGGCATTAGCCACTGTGGGACTTTTTGTGCATCTACAGAGAAGTCTTACGGAAGAGGAGAAAAAGGATATTCTGCATTCTCTGAATTTTGAAAAAGATTTCATTCTTTAGTGCATGCTAGGCTAAATTTTTCTAAGCTGGGGAAGTAAAAAGATTCCTTCTTTTATACCGAATGAACTTTTAAAAACCAGAATCTGGGTGTGGAAAGTGCCTCTTCATTTAATCCTTCCATCCTTGACACTGTGACCCATCATGATCTGTTATGTAATAGGCTCTATAAAAGGCACATAATCTATGGATTAGTGACACAATAGGCATGACAGTTCCTAAGGGCTCCTATCACAAGCCATGTTATTGATGTAGCCTCTCCCTCCTGTATGGAAGGCAGAACAATGGAATAATCTGGGCATATTCTCAAAGCCCTTTATTGTAGCTGAAGTGCTCACTGTACTTAATGGCTTCCCCCATAAGCCATTTTTAAACTTTTCCAACCCAGCCGCATGAAACTACAAAAAAGGGCTGCAGGATGCTGTGGCTTAAGATGGAAAGGGTGAATCAGTCCTACAAGAGAAATGAATTCCTCCCATTTGGCTTGGATTTATAACAGAGGAATGTAAATTTGAAGGAACTGGATATCATTTTGTCATTTAGCTTTTTTGTAATTGTTTCCGTCCAAAGCGTGATTCTAGAACACATTGTCACATACTAAACCTGTCAAATCTCCAGCTCAAAAAGACACCCAGTAAAGCTGGAATAAAATTTGTCTTCTTTTTCATATTTTAAATATTTTACAGAAATGCTGAGTATTTTGCAGAAAATATGGAACTTTTAAAGTTAAATTTGGTCAATATCTTTAACGAAACATTTCAAAACTTCAAATTTCTGAAATTGTATTCTTTGCATTGGAAGTAGCATGAAAGATTTCACTCAAATCACATGAAACTGAGATAGCACCAACATACTGGAATTTTGTATTCTGTATTTTTTGCCATTTTTTCCTGGATCTTTTTAATTGTTTTAGTAATGTTTTTTCTTCTTTCCTAAAAATATAATTGAAATTTTCTAACTGTTGTGTTCTGCGTTTGCAAAATCTTAAGTCTTTGCCTAGGACGGCTGCCTATTTGTGTGAACAGTTTTCTCTGTGAGCAGGTCCATGCAGACAGCACAACTTTGCATTTTTTTGTCTCAACAAACCTTTTCCTCAGCAGAGGAAGGTCAAATGCTGAGTGGGTCTGGTCCCTGCTGAATTGCAGGGGAGGAAGGTGGAAACTGGGGTAGGGTTCAGTTTGTGTGATGCATGTAGGAGATTGTTCTCATGCCAGTACCTGAGGTGCCCAGCTGATGAATAATTTTTTTTTTTTTCTTGGACCTGTGATCCCAGAACCCACAGACGGATTCAGAGCTGAGATCTGACAAGTCTGCAGTTAGGGATGGGTGAATTTCAGCCAACCAGTTTGTCTAAGAGGACTAAATTTTTCATGAATGAGTTTGTTGTTGCCTGAAAATTACTCCAGGAGTTGGAGCAAGGAGATCCTTAATATAGTAGAAAAGATCATAACAGGATACAGTAGTTGAAAATTTAAAACTAGGTAAGGCAAAAAATTCAGGTGTGAATTTAAATAATGGCAGCAATTGGGCACTAATATGCCTTACTTAGAATGGTGGTGAATTTTCCGTCATGCAGTCTTTCAGTAAGGCTCTTTCTAAGATTATAATAGAGTTTCTAAGATAAATCCTTGTAAAAGCTAGAAGATAAATTTCCTAATGTGAACTGAAGTTAGAGTCTTTATTAAAAAAAAAAAAAAAAAAAAAAAAAAACGAAAAATTTTGTCTTGTGTTACATCAAAGGTGTGACTTGGTGATGGCGAAAGTCTCCCTGACTCTCTCTCGCTCAGTGCCAGCAGAATTGGCTCTGTGTTCTGCACTGAGGTCTAGTTTCCCTCTTGCCAATACACTGACAGCTCCCTGGAATTTGCATTTCTGCTGTGGACTGTGTGGCACTGTCTATTTTCAGAAGGCTGAGAAATTCCTTCTAAAGATAAAGGCGGAAAAAATTTTGTCTCCCACTCCATTCCATCCAATTGCTTTTCTCCACCTCTTCTTTCTACTTCTACCTTTTTTTTTTCCATTATGTATTCTAACATCAAATCTTTCTGGAGCAAGGGGGCTGCCAAACAGGAGTGCCACCAGCCCTGTCTGAGAGCACATCTGTCGGCCCCCAGCCTCCACAGCTGGCGCATGTCCGCTCGGGTTTCCCGCACAGCAAACCCGGATCGCTCCAGTAACTGCAGGTCAAAGGTGCACCGAGCCCGACGGGGCTCCCCGGCGTGGAGAGCTGTTCATCTGCCAGCACTCACACAGCCTTATCATTAGCTTTTGCTTTAACTGGGAATGCTTTTGCAAAGCTGTCCTCTGCCAGCGTTAGACATTTCGTTTTCTCAGGTCCTGTGTAAATAGAAAGGTTTCCAAGCTCCATCTGGTTCCAGTTACTCAAGCAGTAGAAATACACATGCTTCAGGAATTTGCAGACGGAGGCTTGCTGCTTTGCTGCCTTACAAAATCCTTTACAAAGTTCACTGTGCTCCGTTGCCTCCTGATATACCTGTAGTCTGTACAATTATTTCCCCTGAAACCTACTTAGGTTAGAGAAACAAATTCATTGAAAGTCTCAGGCCCTTCTTTCTAATAAGGTTAACCTGCTTGCACTACTAAATATGGCTTTATAACACACACACTCTCTCACACACATGCACACCCTTGACCACCAAAGACTGCCTCTTCCTGAAATCCCCCGTTCATATAAATACAGGAAGTAGAAACAAGAGAGGCTAAAATCGGATCTTCTTGGTAGTTTGCTTTCATTTCAGTGCTTGTTTAGTCCTCTGCCCTCCGATACTACTGAGCCTGAAGCTGGTTTTCAACATCTTCCCCCTCATGCCCTTGAAATACTATCTTCAGTACAAAACCTGAGGATGTGGAAGTTCTGCTCAGCGATGGGAAGGAATTGCTTTTCTGACCGAGGAACTCTCAAGCCACTGTGATACAGAAAGTGACTGAAAGTTTGCTGTAATGATGAAAACATCAGCAGGAGAGAAGGGAGCCAGGGATGACTCAGGGTAAGTCCCGAATCTTTAGTGACTCTTCATTTTTAATAACTGTTGCTTTCCTTTTCCTACTTAACAAAGAGTTTTCGGCTGCATTTGTGAGCTGACTGCTGAGTTACTAGTTACACAGTCACAATGGTGTGGCATGACTGTGTTGTCATTTACAGTATTTCCTTTAACTGGCATGTTCCAGCTGAAAACAAACTGCAATAGCTTTATTTAGCTTGAACCTTAGCTATTTAAGGAAGAAGGATGAATCCAAGTCTACAGTTTGGGGCAAAGGACAGAAAAAGGGACTTCTTTGGTTTTGGAAATGTGACAAAGATTTTCTGGGATGCTTGCTTTGTTTCTGCTCAAATGCAGAAGTGGATAAGGGCTCGTCCTTATGAGCTGATGGTCACTTCAGTGCCTGCACACCAAGGTGTCCGCAAACCCTGTCCCCACGCTCCCAGGAGACCTCCAGTGTACTTTCTGTCAGGAAAGGACTACAGGTTTCCCTTGCCTCTGGCTGAAACACTGCACCTTTCAGGACCAAATCCAGGAAAACAGTGGGAGAGAAAATGGGTTTTGATGGAAAGGACAGTCAGCAAGCTACTGGGATTCCAGGATAAGGCTGGAATCCTCCCCAGGCTTGGTTGTATCATAAAGCCCATGCTGAAGCTGGGCATTTCTGTTTCCTGTTTTAAACAAGCAAGGGAAAATTACATAGCTGCTGAAACTGTCAGTCACACCCCCTCCCCCCCTTTCCCCCTTGGAAAACCATAATAATACCAGATACTGAGACTTTTTCTTATCTGTCTAACACACTTAGCCTGTTTTCCATGAATAAAGGTTTCAGATATTTCTGTGATGGATCCAGTAGAAGCAGCTCTGTGGATGGGTGGATAGATATGGGATACTTGCAGTTCCAGTTGCTGAGGGTGCTGCCCTACTTAGAGCACACTCAGTCAAACATGGGAAAATTGCTGCTGACAGGCCACTGTGTGATGGTTTTCCTGTAGCACCGTTCCCAACATGGAGTGTTGGGGATGGAGTGGGGGGATGGAGGCAGAACCCTGCACTGCAGTTGTCACTGCTTTTGCTTTGTGCAACTGTTTGCATTAAGTGGAACAATGCCACTCGTTTCAAGGTATAGTTCCTCAGTTCCATGTAATGTTAAACACTGAGGGGCAAAGGTCACACAGCCATCAGGAAAAAATGAAAGCATCCAATCCCTGTAGACTGGTGAGAGTAACTTACAATTAACTTTGCAGATTAGTAACTTTGCACTTTGCAGATATTCCCTACATTTGTGACAGTTAAGATGTTAAGTATGATAAACTGGAAGATATATTCGTTTATCTCTTTCTGAGATGTCTGAAAGGGGCCACATGCTTGCAAAGGTTTGTTTTTTGTCTGGAATTGCAGGAGAAAGTAAACAAGGAATCAACCTGTAAATCAAGTGGTTGGAGGAATGTTGAAGCATCAGTGGTCATGCTGCATGCATTCTTCATAGGTTTTTTGAGCATCTGAACAATTTAACAGAATGACCTTTTATTTCATTAACTGATAGTCTTTATTTCCAATCTATCTTCCACTCATAAAGAGGAACTTGGGTATTTTAAAATCTATTTTAACTCTTTCTGTTTACATACTATAATATTGCTGAAGATCCTCAAATTTACATTTTAGCGTGCATATGTTGTGGCTTCCAACACATTACAGAATTAGAAACATTTCTAAGTGGTGTTTAGCTGATTTCCTGTTATGGTTACACTGAATAACGGGCAAATTACTCCAAAGTATTTGGAGTTCATAGCTTTCAAAAGAAACGGTAACCTAAGGCAAGGTGTTGATGGAGAACCTAGACTTGATTTTAAAATTCTGTGCACCAAAATTGCATGAGAAATTCCTGAGGTTGCCCCTCTGTTCAGCATAGTTTTAACATTAGTTAAAAGGGAAAGCTTACTCACATGCACAGAAATGATGGCAGTGCAAATTATCATGGAAGTACTCCAGCAACTTGGAAATATCCATGCATTCATTCCTAGGAAGGACTAGGGTCTATTCTGCATGTAATAAATCCATAAACAAGTTTTGCTGATTTATATCTGTCAAGTGTCAGAAAGACACTGGGGAGAAATTTGCCCCCAGAGCTAGTAGCCACTCAGAAAGGAATGAGGGAGAAGTGCAGCTAGGGGCTGGATAGAAATCAATCTAATCAAATTCTTCCAAAATGCTATGGGAGACAAGCAGGGAAATTTAACCATTAATTCTCACCTAGAGTCAGGCTAACTCCTAGGAACATTAATAAGTGGTGAGATCACAAAACATCTGGAGAAATGTGAGCTGCTTGACCGTGGTGACCATGGTTTCATGTAAAGATAAATGCCTTCACCCCAGCATCTGGCAAATGTATGGAGGATATGATGAGTAGAGCAGGCAGGAGCCGAGACAGAGATGGTATGTGCAAATATGAATCCATCTCGGAGAAAATGGCTGTTTCAGGTAGCTGGGATGGGTTACAGTGGTTCTCATTTCTGGGACACCAGACATGATTACCTAATGAAGTAATGATTATGCATCTTTTGGTGACATGCCTTTTTTTGGCACAAAACCCACATCACAGTTTTAATGTGATGAATGTAGGTATAAAGACACTGGAGGAATCTGTAAACTGAACCATTCTCATAGATTCACAGATTTTAGCTTCAGAAGGGAATGTTTTGATTGTCTAGTCTGATCTCCTGTGTAGAGCAGACCATAGAACCTAAGAAGCATGCTTTGAAAACCATGACTTCTGCTGGAATGGGAGTTTTCACAGAATCCTGGAATATTCTGTGATCCCACCAGGATCATTGAGTCCAACTCTTGAGTGAACAGCCCATACAGGGATCAAATTGATGACCCTGGTGTTATTAGTTGGTCACAAGAGCTTTGTTATCAAGGGATTCTTCTACCCAGGCTACACATATGTCTCTGCAGTGCAGTAAATAAATCTCATACCAACTTTTACCAGGTTCAGGTTTGAAAGGAGAAAAAAATTATCTAAAATTCAAGAGCCATCCTTTGTAAAGAACTAAATCTAAGATTATTTGAATCAGTGCAAAAAGTCCTGTTTGCCTCAGGAAGTCTTGTAAAGTATTCCTCATGGAAAAGGAGCACTCTCACCAGAACCTGTGAGATGTGGTGTTTAAAGGGGAAGGGACAGTTCCAGCAACTGGAAACAAATGAGTGTTATTAAATCCCTGCTGTCTGTCAAACTCTCATAAGGGATACACTTTACAGTTGAGGGGGATGGTGCTTCTCAGGAGGGAAATATCTGTGCTCAAGATGCATTGCACCAAGACTGGGATATCACTGTAAAGATACAAAAAAGGAGGTGCTTTCCAAAGCTACTTGAATTTGGTAGGGAGGAGACAAAAATCTCCTGAAATTCATTTAACTGAAAAGCACGTTTAGAACCACACTGACTTGCTACATGGTTTTCCAGCACTTCCAGTGTGAGTCCTTGCCAAACTTAGTGGATGCTTGGAACACTTGTGCAGTGGTACTGGTGGCAGCAGAGAAGGCCACTGTCCCTTTGGTTCCTAGAGGACAGAGCACGCTGGGAATATTGCCCCTGAGCAGGAACCTCTCAGCACTGCAGAGTCTTGTACCAGTGCTCAGGAATGGGGGCAATATTCTGATCATCTCCTTTCTACTACAGGTTCAGCTAAATATAGTTTTGCACTTCCTGTCCTAAATGGCTACGTGCTGGTTTGTATTGTTGGCTTCACAGCCTAGAGGCAACACAGGCTGAAAAATGTGCATATTGAAAGTGGAAAAAGTTGCACACATCTCCCTTGCTCTGTGTGCACAGTTGTTCATGTAAAGCAGTGGGTTCTGGAGACCAGCTGGGTTGCTTGGCACAAATTTGGGCTGGCCTCATGCCTTATCAAACCATGTGTACATAGTCCAGGTACTTTAGAGATTATCTATTTTACAGCATATTTCCAAATGATAATAGGACTATATTTCCACTCATTCATCAGCAAATATGCATGGTTTCTCTGAGACCAGCAATATGGGATTGTGAGACTCAGAAAAATCTCCAAAATTACCTGAATGATAGACATTAAAGAAAATACCTAAACCAAATCCATTAGGAAGGAAAAAGCTTCCTAAGAGAGTTTTAAATGCTTGTCTGGGTCAATTGATAAAGAGCACAGAAACCAAAGTGCCTTAGTGAAACTTGGAAAAAATATTGTCCATCACAGACCTTCAACCTTTATAATTTTGAAGGGAGAATGTTTTTTGCATTTGGGAATAGAAATAAATAGCTTTTTGGAAGGTAATTAGAATGAACAGGCAGCTCTTTGCAATGACTGGTCAAATTCTAGTGCAGATGGATCTGTGGGTAGAGTGAAGATATGGTCATCAAAAGCCCTTGGTGCCCCAGAAGTCTTTCACACTTTTCCAACTATATCAAAAGGCATTCCCCCTGTGTAGGGAAGGGTGTCTGTGTGTTTGTGATTGTTTCAGTTGCCCTTTGTGAGGAATTACAAATTAATGACAATGAATTTAGATGTTTAATATGTCATTAGAATCTTTCTAATTAGATTTAGGATTAGAAGGAATCGGTGTAAAGCATGTTTAGCACATGTTCTGTAGAAGACCAAAGAGAGGCTATGATGCCTCTTGCTATAATGTCATCAGTTCTGGGTGGTCCTAAAGCCACAGGGAATGGGATGTGCTGGGATGGACCTGGTCTTGGCAGCAGCTGAATCACAGATAATTTTGCTGACCTGGAGCCTTTACGTCCTTCTGAGAAATTAAAGCAGAAATAGTTACAGAGCTGAGATGTTTGATCATTATTAAAAAAAAAAAAAAAAAAAAAAAAAATTAGTTTTGAAGTATTCATACTACCAAAGAAGACTTTCAGATTTCTCTAGACCAAAACTGAGAAATCAAGAATGAAAGGAGACTGCAGAAGAGAGTTTAAGAAGGCCTTCTAGAACCAGTGGAAGCAGTTAATGCTAAATCATGCTACGAGGGCAATGAAGTTGCAATTCTTGGATCTCAAAGCAGGCTCAATTGGTTGGCTCTCAATTGGTCTGCAGTGGTCTGCAATTCCTTCTATGTCCTACATTTCTTCCTAATCCCAATTTTGAGATTAATTTTTTTCTGTGGTGTTGGGTAGATGTTTCATGATGAGCAATGAAGCAGAATCTCTAGAGTAAATCCTCTGGAACCAGGTAGGAGCTAGACAAAATCATGTATGCCTGTCTGCCTGTATGAGAAAATGTATGTTTAAAATGTAGGCACAGGTACATGAGAGGTTTAGTGAAGGTGCTTTCTTCTCCAGAATTTGCTGAATCAGAGGAGGCAGTGCTCACACAGCCCGGTAGGCATGGCCTGGGTTCCTGACTGTTCTCTGAGCTGTAAAACTTGTTCAAAGCTGGGTCGGGTTTCCAGAAGAGCCACAGAGAGCACTGTGCGGCACCTTGGGGTGAAATCACTGGGGGCCGCGCATGAACTCGAAGAGCAAAGTGCCTGAGGGGGATGTATGTGACTGAGTCCTGTCCTGGTTACACACTGCCTGAACAAGGGAGCACAGCTTTCCCAGGAGAGCCAGCCAGCAGTGGAGTCCTCTGGAATTCATTGTTAGAGCTGACCTGTCTGCAAAGCGGGAGATGAAAGGGTGCTGGGCACGCCCTGCCTCTGACACTGATCTAGCTGCACGAAGGTGAGAAGACAGCTGAACAGGCAGGCATGCATGGAGAACTATCCACCAAAAAAGCTGCACAGGGTCAAAATCTGTCTAAGTGTTTCTATGGTTCCCAGGCAGAGAGGGCTGCCTGTGGTGCCCCAGGGAGAGGAGAGCTGTCCTGGCGCCGCGGTGGCACCCGCCTGCTGGGGAGGGCAGGGCTGCTGCACGGGGCTGCTGGTGCCTGGGCCGGATTTTCTTGGCACGCTCCCTCCACCACTCTGTTTGGCAGCCCTGACCTGCTCATACAATGCAGGAGCACGAGTGCCATTCCCTTTCCCCCACCCTGGCAAGGGGAATTCCTAAAGCACACAGATGCACGCGGCCGAGTTGGAGCCACACTCTGGTGTCAGTCTGGAGTAACTCTCCAGAGCTGGAGCTGGCTGAGTTCAGAATCCATCCCAGGCTGCCAGGTTCTTGTATCTCGGAGAGGCAAGGCAAGCTTTCATCTGGTGTCCTTTAATTGTGAAGTTTGTGGGGGAGGGAGGGGGGAAATGTGTCTGTGAAAATACCTGATAACACAGCCCAGTGAGGCAGCTGTGGTCGAGGGAGCAGTGCTGTTTAACCTGTGCAAATGAAATAGAGCTACAAGCATCACCCAGTATGGTAAATATTGTAGCCACAAGCCTTTCCTCTGTCCATTCTGTACTAATGTCTAAACCATCTAAAGTAATTCTACCTACCTCCAGAAAAGAGATGCCTCTACCCTGCTGAAGGGGACCATGAAGGCAGTGCTTCCCCCAAGATAATCAGTTGCAAGAGTTTTGAAGTGCTTAGCTCCTCTTCGCCTGCACCCAAAGCGGTATAAATCTTTTTGCAAGCGAAGACGATTACTTGAGCAGTAAAGGATTAGCAGATGTGAGCATTGCATAGCTGCTTGTGCTAGTCACATTTTCCTAAATAGATATTCTGTTAGATACACGCAAGCCAGGGAGTGCTATGGAATGCAGCTCTTTTCAAATAGATGGATACATACGTGCCTGTGTTGTGCCTTTCCCAGACTTTCTATTTGCTTTTGGCTAAACAGAGAATGTATTTGTGTCTGAGTAAAGGATTTCTCTTTCTGAATTACTGGTACATTTAAAAGGGACAAAGTGTTTTCAGTAACTGTAATCAGATTGTGTGATTAATATCAAGTCCTTGTTATGAAAGGATCTCTGGGTGGTTCGTGGATATTAAGCCTCCCAACAACCAGCTAAAGACAGATACCAGATAGGAAGGGAAACCGAGGCACGAATTCATGGAGCTGATTTGATTATAGACACTTGGATCCCTGGATCTTTGTTGAGCAGTGAAACTCTGGTCTTCCTCAGATCATCCTTTAAGTTTGGGGTGATGCTAGGAGCAGAATCCATTCCTCAGAAAGCCTTTTCTCTTCGGTGGATGAGTTCCCTGCTGGATTATGGAGCTAAACCTGCTCTCAGTGTTTACACAGCCTCTACAGCTGGAGCAAAAGTGGTGTGTTGGGAGGATGTGGAAGTGGTGCTCTTCCTGCAGCACCCCCTGTTGCCCTGGATGAGGAGGAGCACAAAACGCCACCCTGAGAGCTGTTCTCTGAGGTAGGCCTGGAATCCTGGCTCTGAGAAAGATCCTGCAAGAGGTGTGGCTGCTGGGATTTCCTCTAGGTGACTCAGGGTCTGGGTATCCCTGGTAAGGTTGGAAGACCCATCTTACTGCTTGAAATTATCTCCTGACCATGTTAATTAATATGTTCTCTCTGCTTTTGCAAGGCTAATGAATTGTTGGGGAATTTCAAGTGCTTTGTTGAAAGCAACTGAATAGAGAAAACCTTCTGGATGCTGGCAAAACTTTGCCAAATGTAGGGAATCCACACAGCTCACGTACATCCCTCCCATGGCCCTCCAGAGAAAGCCAGTCTTTTGAAGTCTCTCTCTTGTAAAAGCAGCTGTTGGGCAGAACAGAAAGCAGCTGCAGCCCCTTGTGAACTGGATTAGATTTTCTTCTGCTTGGAAAAATTCACCAAGGAAACAGAGAGAGACCAACAAATAGCAGAGTCTGGAGACAGACAGCACTGCTGGCTACCTGCATCACTCTTCTGCAAATTGCTAGCAGACTTCTAGGCAAAACAAGGTTGTCACATACTTGGTTAAATGACAGCCTGGGACCCAGCCCAACCTTTCATCTTGCCTGCCAAGAATCTTTCTCTTCTCTCTTTCCTTTTTGCCCCCCTTAAGATCTCCTCAAGGAATTTGTCACTCCTGATACCCTCCACAAAACAAGAAACCAGGCAAAGCTCAAAGCTTCTTCTGCTGAATCAACATACAGGAAAGAGCTTGGCTTTGGCCAACTTTCCTTTCTGTCCATATGACAAAAATGTAATACAGAATGTTTTTGTGTAATTATGTCCTGAACTCCCATTCTAATCCTTTCTTGGGATTAGAAAGCAGTTAATTTTAGGCTGGATCTCACTGGTAACCTTTCTAGCCAAAAGAGAAAACAACTGTTACCCTCCCAGCAGAGATGGGTCCTCAGTGCTGGAAAACCAGTAGAGATTGCAGGAAGGGCACTGTGAACAGCAGCCTGAGACAGGGATAGATGATGGGCTTAGTCCCTTGGCCTGGCATTCTGCTGTCTCCCTTTGCTATTAGAGCTAGCTGTCTACATTAGTCTGGATTTACCCTGCCTAACTTTAGGTGTTTGTTTGTTGTGTCCATTTAGGAACCCATGCACCCATGGTGATCTCTGGTCTTACTGGAGAAGCAGCAGTTCCAGGGAGTAATTCAGGGTGACTGGTGCCAGTGGGCTGAATCCAAGTCTTAAATTTGTTCATGGCTCACCAAGCTGAGCAGGGAGCCAGGCCAGAGAGCTGTGTCCAGCACTAACCTTCTTTCCTGCTCTGCCCCCTGAGTCAGAGCGCCCCAGTGTCAGACAAGCAATAGCAGCCTGCAGCACGGATGTTCTGGGCAGGACATGACCAAGACAACCATGTTGTGGATTGTCTTATACTATCTTGTGGTCTATGAACCAAGCCTGTGGCTCATGACCTACCTACATTTTAGCCCTGGCGATGCAGTGACCATAAACACAATTAAATAAACAAGCTTGAGGTCCCAGCAGTGGTTTGGTGGGGTCTGGGGGAGCTGACAGGTTTGTCTTGCTGCTTGGCAGGATCTGTAGTCACGTGCTGAGCTGCCAGTCACTGCAGGGACATTTTAGCAGTTTCTGACACTGCTCCACTCACCAGCCCTTTAGTCCCAGGTTGTCCCACCAGCACAGGAGGACGAGGGCCATGCCCACCCACAAGACAGGTTGCACAACTTTGCAAACTAGAACACCTCTCCCACCCTGAGTTGTTTCCAGGTGTTCTGGAGCTGTTCAGCACTAGAAGGTCATGAGAGACCATGTCCTTTCACCACCTTTCCATATCCCTGAAATACCCAAATAGCCCTTTTCTTCTTCCTCTCCTTCCCTCAGGAAGGCAGATCTCTAACCTTGCCCCAGTGTAAATGCAGGCAGGGATCCCATCAGGTAATAAAGCAAGAAATAAAGACATTTCTCTAATGCCTAATCAAAATGAATGAGGCATATGAAATTGCTGAAGTAAGTCTCAAGGAGGACAAAGAAGGTTCACAGATTTAGATATTTGGTTTTTTCTCTAAGAGCACTGCATATTGAAATCCATGCACATTGACACTGGAAGGAAATCTTACACAAAACATGAATATTTGTGTGTAAGCAAGCCACTTTGTGTGGTGCCTTATGTGAGGAGAGACCTCAGAAGTCCTATGCTCTGCTCCTTCAGATGCTGCAGAATGGAAGACCAGTGGATTTCTTTCCCTTGGCAAAACAACCATTTCTAGTTGCAAATTATGACTGAGATAAGCATTTGCAGATATTTCTTAGTGCAGAGGAAAACTGCTCAGCGTTGTGCAAGTTTGTGTGGTTAGCCTCTCATATCTCGTGTGCCTCCTGCCTACACTCAATCCCCTCACAAGGTGAGCAAGGCCATAGCTTTTTATCACTAGTCTGATGTTTCACTAAATATTTTGCCGAATTTTTTGGCTCTAATCACGCAGATTTCAAATAATTTTTAATGTATGGGGTTTGAAACAGAATGGCTTTATGAAAGCTAAACTGCAGTCTATTCTTAATGAAGTTTGAATTGGAAATTTGTCCCTCCCCTTTATTTTCCGTTTCCTTTTCCCCTCTTTGTTAGGTGATTACAATATAGAAAAGCATTCCCTGGCTTTCCATTCCCATCTTCCTTCCTGTCCAGATGAGCTGGAAAAGGGCAAAACCTCTGCCCAACAGACCCCGCAGTAAAATCAGGGGTGTTCTGTGCTTCCAACACTTCAGGTGGTTTTGGAATGCAGAGAATAAACCTTTCTCTCCAGGTCATGGCTGAGCTGGGCCCCTCTGAGCACTGACACGGGAGAGTGAGGCAGGTCTGGGGTTTCCTTATGGTCTTAACGCCTGGGAAGTTGTTTCTCTTCTTCACAACATTTGCTTCTGGTTTCTGCACCGCACAAGCCTTTCCAGAGAAGTTGGATTATCCAGCAAACATGTGTGCAGTTTTTTTGCTGAGGAAAATATCTGTTCTCTAGCCACTCTGACCCTGCCTTGGCTGGTGCTTCAGCAGCTCTCTTCTCTTGGCACTGAAAGGGCCTTGCAGAAGTATAAATGATCCTTCGTTGTCTGCACACAAAGAAAAATCTGCAGTTTTGCTGTTATGCTGTCATTCCTAAGAGAATAATTTGGGTTTGAAATAGGCAAAGGACAAATGCCCTGAAAATCTCTGACTGTAAATGTGGGGGAGAACAACTTATCATTAACTGAATGTTGTTAGGAAGGGAGCACAGCTAATAAAACCTGCAAAGTGGTTTTGACTTGACAAAGTATGTTTTGACTGAGTAAAAAGAGAAATGCAGTTGATGTTTGTGAGACAAATTATTGTCTGCAAAATATATATGTAAAATAAATACAAAATAAATTTGCAAAAATAAATATGCAAAGTTACATAAAGGCAGCAGTATTGTGAATACCAGCAAGACATATTACACCTAGAGGATATAATAGCCCCAGTCCAGTGTGGGGCCACAGGCAGCATATTCCATTGGTGTTAATGGATGCAGGAAATGGCTAGACTGAGAGGAGAAAAAAAGCAGGGGGATCTTTGAAAGAGCTCTTCCTTCAGGAAATTTTTGGATGTTTGTTTTTTATGTTGTTTCTGTCCATGCCACGGCTGTGAGTGTGTGTGAGAAGGCTTGTTTGTTAGTAGAGCTGACCTGGGAACTATCAGTAATGAGAATTAGTTTGTACTTTGTTTGGGGTTTTATGCATATGCAGTTCTTTATAGTATACATGACTTTGTGTATTTAAATAGAGGGGCAGACCTAATGAACCTAGGAAACACAGAGAAGCTGGGAACTTAATAAACATTTAGTTACAGCTCCCCACCTCTTGAGAGAATTCCTTGCTGAAAGGTTGTTGACAAGGTCAAACAAGAGGGTCTGCCAGGGGTATTGCTGCTGCTGCTTCTCTATAAGCACTTACAATGAAGCTTGATTAATTCAGGAGGAAGAAGCATTGGAGGGCCCATGGCAAGCACTGCAGGCACCCCCTACTTCTCTGTTCCTGAGTTACTTGGCCCTGCTGCTCCTGCCCTGAGAGAGCCACCACTGGTCCTGAGCACAAGGTTTGTGCTCTGGTGAGGGACAGTGGTTACATGTCCCTCACAACACCAGCAGCTCTCTCTCTGTCCCTCACAACACCAGCAGCTCTCATCCAGCAAGGTTTCTGCAGAGCTGACCTGACTCCTCACCTTTCAGTGGGGGCAAGGATCTACAAAGTTCAAAAGCAGATAAGCTGCAGTCACGTCCTTTGCCTGCATTAAGGAAGTAATGAGGAAAATCCCTGTGTTAGCTTTAAACCTGGTGGTGGCAGTAGCCAGGGCACCAGGGCTTAGCAGATCTTGGTCATTCTGCCAGCGAGCTCCATGTGTTTGTGCAGAGCCTGCTCCTGAGGCTCAGCTCCTGCAAGCTAGCCCAGCTATCCCTGCTGAGCTCTGCAGGCAGCAGGGCATATCCACAGTTCCTCCAGTGTGCTGCTGACCCCTCAGACCTTCCAGCCGAGCCACATTCTGTATAAGACAGCAGTCTGGAGTCATATGTGAACAGAAAACTCAGTGGCTACTGGTTACTTAATAAATTGACACATGATTTACAGTTCTTCCACCTGCACAAGGGGACATGACAATTTTTTGCCCTTGAAGTATAGTAGAACTTGTTCATTTTTGTAACTTCCTCTGTGGGTTTTCACTGGTGAGCGGTTTAAGGGTAGGTGACCTGTCCCACACCTGACCACCTGATTCCTCTGGGCCTTTAATGGAGGTCCCTAGCAGTGTGATGACTTGTTCCACTTTGGCAAACTTAGATGAACACGTGCAAACAAGGCCCAGATGCATGGAAACCTGCTAGCCTTCACAGAAGTGGGCATTTGGGAATCCCTGGCAGGTACAGAAGAGCTCACTTCAAGTCAGACTTCAATTGCAGAGTGCAAAATTCACTGCTGAAATTGACGGTGCCTGTCACAGAAAGTGGAGTAGGTGGGAGACAGAGTTATGCTGAGCTGTGAGGTGTCAGGATATTTAGGAGACCCTTGGTTTGTCTTACTTTTTGGCAGCTGGAACAGCTGCTGCATTGGCTGTTAAGCTTGGTCCTTCCCAGGCTGAGCCAAAACTCCTGGATGTGCAGAGCATCAGCTGTAGACCAAAGACCAAAGAGCAGAAGGGTGGACAATTAAGAAGAGGAGGAACAAGGGGAGCAGTGAGCAGGAGGAAGTGCTCTGCCAACCACAGGCTCTCCACAGACCACAGGCTGAGAAGCACAACTTCCTGAGCTATAAACTTGTCACCAGGGTGGACCAGTAACACAAGCATTCTGCAAGGTAGGGAGGACACTGGGCAGGCAAGCCTGCCTCATGGGACACACCAAGCTTGTCACATCATTTCCATTATCCAATTTTTCTGTACATCAAAAACCTCACAATGCAGGAAGCTCCCATGGCTTGCTTTACATCCTACTTATTTTCTCCCTCTTTCTGCCTGTCAGACAACAAGAAACTTGTTGATTTCTGACTATAGGGTGACAATTACCTGGGTGTGATCCCTGAAGATCACAAGAACTTCTCTTTCTACTTCTGGGTTTTTCATTGTTGGTTATCTTATTTCAGTTTGTTGGTTTGACTTTTGTAAGATCCCTTGGCTGTGTTATGAAAAAGCACTTAATAAAACCTGAATTTTCTGCAAGTCAGGGTTCACATTTGTTGCACAAAATTAGCTTTTGTTCTATGGGTTTTTCAATATATCACTTTGCTGCCTTCTCATCTTCCCAATACTCTGTTTTATGATGAAACAACTCCAGAATTTCAAAGACATTGGAGCTCTTCTGGCAGCTAGGTTGGGTTCAGGGTCTCACTTCCACCACCAGCTGGAAGAAAGAAGAACCCAGCAAGGTGACCTAAGGCAAGTCCAGAGGGTAAACGAATCCTTCTCCTCTATCAGATTAATTTGAGCTGAAGTGCTGAAATTATCAAAGATGGGCTGGCTTATGAGTCTAAGTGGATGGTATCAAAATTTGGCCATTTCTAGTATGGAAGAAAAATGAATCTTGATGTCCTCTAGCTGTGGCACTGCATAATTTCTCTCACAGAGAACTGAAAGTAACAGCACACAAATTCACAAGTCTGAACAAACATTTGTAGTAAGTCTGTGCAGTTGGTCACCAAGCTACCGCCACTCAATGTGTTCCTCAACACCTGTCTAATCAGAAGTGATACCAAACCAAAGAAAGCATAGGCAGCTCTGTTTCTTGCAGTGGATGGAACCTTGTACTTTACTTGCTGTTCTTGTAAACCAGCCCTGTGAGTCTTCTGTCAGTCTCACCCACCTCACTGTCATCTCACCCATCTCCATGACTCCAATTATTCCTGTAAGGAAAGAAGGTGACCATGAAGCAAAGGGATACAGAGATCTACCGCTATTGCCAGTGGCACAGAGCCCTGCAGCTGAGTCCAGCTGGGTGGGTTGTGACACAGGATGTAAACCAGCCATGTGAGTCTTCTGTCAGTCTCACCCACCTCACTGTCATCTCACCCATCTCCATGAAGCTCCGTGCTCCCAAATGTGTCTTTTAACCACAGGAATTAACAGCACTGCCTATCAATTTCCATCACGACTGCTCTCTTGGCTTCAGCAGCTTCTATCTTTTCCTCCTGCTTCAAGTGCTCCTTATAACCATTGGGCTTGAAGGGTTTCCACATGTCAGCTTCAGTCACAAGCTAGCTTATCCCAAATGGTATCCCTTCAGGTATCAGGTAGCTTCGGTGCAAAAAGTTGCTCTGTCACCTGGCACATGGACTTTGTGACTGAGTGTCTGTATTTCTCCCTCAGTATCAAGCCAGCTCACACATATTTTGATCTGTGGGTCCTGCTCTGCTATAAGTGTAAATATACCATTGTATCTCTCTCCCTGATGACAGCACAGCAAACCCTTGCTCTTGCTCTTTCTTGATGTCTACTCATTTTCAGAGGGAGAAACAAAAGCAATAAAACTTAATATTAAAAGACGACCTCCTAATTCTTAAATCTGGTCTGCTTAAACAATACTAAGGCACTCTGTCATCACTTATCAGTGCACTACAGAGCATTTGATTTAAAATTTAAGATTTAATTTTAAAAATACACTATGTTTCTTCTCAGAGCAAATGTGCAGGAGTGAAGAATTAATCTGGCAGTCCCTGCTGCAGTTTCACACAATTGCTGTGTGTCTCAGCTGCCTCAGGGAAATTCAGAGTGACCAGCTACATATAGTCCAGCCAGGAAGCCCTTAGTGTCAGCAGGTTTGTGACAATATTTTTGAAACCCCTTGCAAACGTATGCTTAGGCTTTCACCTGCACAATATTCAGTGGGTTATATCTCCTTGCTGGTCTGCTGTCTTCTGGGAATATTCAACTGGCAAATGTGGCTCCTGGTTTTTAAAGCAGTGAGTCATGGTGGTCATTATTGCAGTGTACAGTCACTGTGCAATAATTCAAACCAGCATTGTCATTATTATTGCCTCCAACAAGCAACCTGATACCTTCTGCAAGCCTGGGGCAGGTGTGTGAATGTAATCACTGTGCAATTAATTAGCCTGTGCTGCCAATCGGTATGCAGCACACAGCTCCCTGCTTCCCAGCTGAATCCAATTTAGCAGAACCACTGCAAGATTTAAACATACTTTGCAGTAAGAACTCAATAAAAGAAAAGGAAAGGAAAGCAGGCAGCTCTAGGGACAGCTTTTCAGCTTCACATCACACCTAGCAAAATGAGCACCTGCCTCTATCAGCCAAAGGGTTTTTGTGGGACAAGAAGAGAGTTTTATGTTATTTTTGAAAACGAGGCTTTAGAAATCATCTGATGCATGAATTCTGAGTGAGCAAGCTGCAAAGGCCAGCTGCTCACCATAGTGGCCCTGGAAATTCCTTCAACTGGCAGCACAGCAAGAGCCCAGGAGCTGCCTGGGCTCCCTCCTCTCTGGGCAGCCACAGAGCTACCACAGAGCCAGATTAAATTGCTGGATTAAGCATTCCCACAGCCCCATCCAAATCTTTGTGACAGCTGTGCCCAGGACAGAAGTCAAGCGTCGGTGCCACAACTGCGTCAACTGGCGTGTCATGGGTCAGAGCATTACAGTGAGAAAGGTCTGGGAGGTCACGCACTCCCATTTCTTAGCCAGCAGAGATTTGGTTCAATAAAGTGTGTGCTGCTGCTCCAAACCCAGCATTTTAAGAGATTTGGACAATGCAATCCTCTTCCTCTTCTTTTGGGAATTTATCCATCATCTCTTATAACTCACTGTCTGGAAACATCTCACCAAACATTCCCCTGATTCCATATGATTCCCTTAATGACTCTTCCTGCCTCTCCTTTTGCCACAGTCTCCCCTTTCACTCATCCCTCTCTACAGGTACAAGATCCTGCTTAGCTCTTTCCAGGCTGGTCTGGCTTTTGAGAGAATACCTCATCCCTGAGGGCCCACAAAATATTGGACTGCCTGTTCTGCTAGAAAAAAAAAAAAAGCCTTATACCCTAAATTTGCTGCACTGAAAGACACTACACACTGAAATAACAAGATTTTCTATTAGGACAAACACCTTCAGGCTCTTTTTCATCTTGTATGTCTGAGTTTGGAATTATTTACAATTTTCTATCCATTCTCCAAAATTCAGACCCAACATGCAGCCACATGTATTGGAAGGTCAGTTCTGTTATTTTTCCTCACCAGTCTGCCCTTGTTGCCAAGCCCCAGCTGCTGTGAGCAGGGCTCTCAGGGGTTGTGCCCAAGGGAGGGAGCAGAGGGATGGATGCCTGCAGGCCCTGCAGGGAGCCCAGGGTCACTGTGTGCCTGATGCTCAGCAGGTGCAAGCTGGTTTGTGCTGTTTTCCTGACTTTGTTGATAACCTTCATTTCCCTCCAGGCAATGGGATTCCTGAGCATCAGTGCTTTGCTGGCCCCACCTTACATAATTAATGGCTAACAAAGTTCCTCAGACAGGAGCTATGGCCTATGTGTCACCTTCTGGTGACACAGCAGGACATTATCAGCATTGACCTCCTTTTGACTGAGGCTTCACACATCATTCAGATGTGATCAGATTCAAGTCTTTATGACTAATTAGGGGAGTAATTTTTGCTGTTATGGAACAGTCATTATATGTCAACTTTCTTTCCCTTCAATTCATTACTTCTTTCCCACTGAGTATGAATATTGCCATCCAACACATGTTTTCCTTTCACATGGTTACAAGACCTTTTTTTGGTTGTTTCTTCTGTAAAAAAAACAAAAACCAAGAGATGACTCGAGGTAACTTCCTAAAGCTGTATTCCATTGTTTTGCTCAATAAGTTCAGATGATATTGATTAAAATCACATGCTACTAAATCTAAAAGAAATTCCCTCACCTATGTGACGAGCTGGGCTTTTATCACAAGTAGAGTTTCACTTATTTCAATCTGCTTTTTTTAAAGCACAGTTCTCTCATTCCTACTGTCTTGACTATGATCTTAAAAAAGGATTGATTAAAATCAAGATTCTGTGAAATAATACCTTTATCTACAACCCGAATTACAGAGGCATCTGTATTTTCTGAGAAAGCTGTCTGTGAAGGGTTGAAAAAGAAAAAAACCTACTAACAAATAAAATCTCTGTGTTGCTTTTGGGATATGAAAGGCTATTTTTGCACAAAGTGACTTTTGGGACAGACCTGCTGTGTTAGGTTAGGCCTTTGAAATTACTCTTTTAGTAGTTTAAGACTGACCTTATTTGAAATGTAGTACCTTAAGATCTGTATCTTTAATTTAAAAGGAAAAGGAAAAATATTTGAAGTAAGACCTAATAAAAAGTGAGAGTCCTATTTTCAGTTCTGACCTCTAAGCAGAAAATTAGAGCAGCAAAACACTTTTTGTGTATGTTCTCTTACATTCTCTTTAAATGCAAAATCAATTAGTCAAACGAATGACAAGCCTGTATCGCCATGAGTCCATGGTCTTACCCAGTAGAGCTCTTGTGACCAGACTTTTCAGCACAAGTATTTCCACTGCCTGCAGAGCTAAGCACATGTATAAATTGACTTTGTCAAAGCAGCACCATAGCTTGAAGCCAGTATTTATCACCAGTCTGCCATTTGGCTGCAGGCACTCCTCTGCTGCATCGCTACTTTTGAAGCCATGAAACATCTCTCAGACCCTTCAGCTGGAGGGTGGCATCCAGGGGACAGGCATGCTCAATCCTCTGTGGCTCTGGCTGTCCCTGTGCATCCCTTACCTGTGTCTGTGTGCACCTGTACTTGGGCAGCATCGATGGGTGAGCCAAAACCAGCAGAGCTCAGCACAAAGCACCCTGCCAGCCTGCTGGCATTACAACGTGCCTGTGGTGGTTTGATGCCCCTCAAGGAGCATTCCTGATGTCTAAGTGCCCGTGTCTGTGTTTGCACTCACAGTCCTTACTCTCCCCAGATTTCTGTTTGCAGCTCTGCTTACCAGGGACTCCCTTGCTGTGTTTCAGCCCTGTCAGAGATGCCAGTGAAGAGGGGAAAGAGACACATCTCTGTCCGGCCAATGCTGTGCGAAATTGCCTCCAGCTTCCAGGGATCAGCATCCTTGACAAACTCATCAAGACATGTCCTGTCTGGCTTCAGCTGAACATGAGCCAGGAAAGGGCTGGGGCAATCCTTGGCAAAGAAACAGCAGGGGTAAGTCCAAAGCAATTTCTGTTCAGACAACCACATTTCCTGTCCTTGGTTAGGAGAGCAGTGCTTTTTTTTAATGTGGAAGCAAAAATATTTAGCAGACTGCTCTCTGTTTGCATTACCATTTGATGTTTACCTCTCTCAACAGCACAAAACCGTTATATTGTCTTTGGGAAAAGAAGGAATATTATCTCTGGGTTTATTTGCTTACCATGTAGATTCATGGAGATGGCTTCCCATTCACCACTGTACCCACAAGTATGGTGATTTTCCTGATCTGGAGCAATGAAAAAAAATCTGTGAAGAAAAGGACCTTAGATTCAGGGAGCTGCTGGGGAGTAATTTTTATTGCCACAATTGATATCTGGTTTGCATAAACTGAGTATTAGAGAATTATACACTTGTGCAAAGCTTAGAGCTTGCTTAAGGAAAACAGCTCTGTGCCAAAGGGAGCTGCTCCCGTTTCCTGAGTGGTCTGAGAGGTGAGGCATAGCAGGCTGTAGATGTCCTGGCTGCATCCATTGGGAAGGGCAAGGTGTAAATGACCTGAGCTGATGTCAGGGCACACCTGCTCTGGACCTGTCCAGAGGAGGTTTGGACCTATCCCTTGGCCAAGCCAGTCTATCCCAGAGCTAAATGCTGGCACAGCTGAGGGACACCCTCCAGTGGGATTCACCTGAGCAGCCTAGGCTGTGCAGTGCACCTCACCCTGAATCAGATTTCTCAATTAGATTGAGCAAGAAATTATCTTTGATTTTCTGCTCTGTCTGTAAGTGGAGATGTGTGTGACTGTCTGTGACACAGCCATGCATGGCCCCAGGCCTCCTCAGGCATTATCCATTCCCTGCAGGCAGAGAGTTCCCCACCTCTGAGCTCCCCATGGCACGGGCAGAATCTCTGGGAGCCCACCTGAAACTGGGCAGCACCATTCCCACCTGTGGTGAAAATAAAAGAGACAGATTTCAATACCAGCCCTGACCCAGGGGAAGTACAGTACTCAGGGCTAAGTACAGCTCAGAAAACCCACCTCCTAATTCTCTGAACAGCCATAGTCCAATTTTAGCCTCGGATCCATGGCAACCAGGCATGCCGATCAGGAAAAAAGAAGTGATTCATTTCCAGGTTTCATTTCCCTGGTTGCTTAGATCAAATTTCAGATGTAGCACTACAAGATGGTGCTGTCTGGCAGTCATGGTTAGAGGGACAGCACTGCCCTGTGGGTGGTAGGACCTGGGCAAGGGAGAGACTCCCTGCAGGTGCTACCTGCTTTCCACCTGCAGACACTTACTGCCACAGAAGGTGGGGGAAAATCAGCCTGCAGAAATCAGCCTGTTTAGGGCACACACCTGTGCATTTATTTGCATTTTCTCTGCCCTGATGGTCAACCTGAGACCCTGGGGCTCCATTTCTCCTGAGTTCAGAGGCTAAGATGACAGCACTATGTAAGGTTGCGAAGCAGCCCCAAAGCTGTGTGTTCAGCATGGGGGCTTCAAAGTGGCTCGAGATGCCCTTATGACTGGGACTCATGCAGGAAAAGGTCCTGGCTTCTAGACAACCTTTTTAAAATTCCTCTGCCCAATAAATTAATGGTTTTTTGCTAGATTTCCATACATTACAGCTGATGAATGATTTTATCAACTCATAATTCTCTTTCTAATATTAATATCCAGGCTACAAAATTAGCTTGATTTTTTGATTCAGTTTTTTAAAAATACCTTGACTCCTTTCTGCCTAAGCTTACTATCAAAGAACAGATGAATGTGAAGATTATTTTGTCTTTGTATCTGCACCTTCAAGATACAAGCTAAAAATATCCCTGACAATGAGCTTTAATTAGAAACACACTTAGGATCTCATACAATACAAAGAATGAGGCATTTTTCCTTTTTCTTGGTGGAGCAGCTCTGTGGGAAAGGACCTGTAGGGACCTGTCCTCTCATGGACACACAAACCCTTACCGACTAAAGGTACAAGTGATTCCCCTGCTTTAGACCTGGACTGGGACGTTCTGGGGTGACTCATCTGTGATTTAGGGCACTGGTGTGAGGACCATCACTTAACAAATTGTGAGTGCTGTTTTAAATTTTCAGTTAGTGAAATAGTTTGCTTTAGGCGTAAGTGGGACATCAGTGATGCATAGAAACTTTGTGAGTCCCTTTGCAGGCCTGAATTCACTTAGATGAAATGTCCTTTTCTCCATTATTTTTTGTTGTATAAAGCATAGCTAAGTGGAATGAAGCTAAAATAAGGCTATTTAAAGGTGGATTGTACTGATTAAATCTACAGTGCCAATGACCTAAAATAAGGTTTAGATGCTCATATAATATAGCTGAGCTCTTGATTCTTTTCTCCTTTTTCAGATATTCTTAGTTAGGAAAGAGGGTAATGTGAACAACATGGTCCTTGCAGTCCGCCTGCCAGTGCAGAACGAGGCTCCTGGTGTGCTGGAGTACAACATTAAAGAAGAAAAATCAAGTAAGGTCTTTACATTTTCTTGTCTTGCTCTGGTTAAGGTACTGTGTCCTCTTGTGATCACCAATATTTATGTAATCTCACTTGCACTGAAAAGGTTCCTCTTGTGACTGCCAGCAGATCTTGCTTTTATGATGTAACTCAGTTAATATTTCCTGCAGCTGCTTTACCTCAACTCCCCTGTGGTTCTGCACCTTCTGTTATCATTTACAGACTCACAATAGGGAAATAAAGCACCTCCAGATGAGGAGGCCAGTGCTTTGATCAAGTGAGGGGAGCTGCCTTTCACCAGCTGGAAGTCTTGAGGAAAGTGGAAAGCGTTGGCAGATTAACTTGGTTAACTCACTGACTCTCTCTATTTAAGCCACTGAATTTGGGGGTCACCAGTCATCTGACATCTGCTGCGTTGCCTTTTCATGCACCTCGTACAGTCCCACTGAACAACAAGTCACTCCTGAACTGTTTTCAAAGCCAACCAGGGAAGCAGGTGGCTGCTGGTATCAGTGCTATTCCCAGTTGGATAGCCAAGTCTGCCATGAGCAAATGAAAATTAACCCAGTTCAAAGTCAGCCACGTCTAATCCAGCCCTCTGTGTGAATGGATGTGTAAGGCACATGATGTCCACTTTCAAAGGAATATTTGGAAACACCTGAGTTTTAGGATAGTCATAGAAACATGCACTCAAAAGAGTTCATAAAAATAACTTCACACTATTTGTTTATCTGAACACATTTAAATCCTCTGCCATTGAGCTCTGTCCCAAAGCCAGCTCTCCAGAGAAACTGTTTTATTCTTTGCTATAACACTTGTGTTTCTGCAGATCAGTGTGCAACATCACTTTCCCCTTGTTCAAATGAACTTTTACAGTTGTTCAAATAGTTTTTACTTCTCCTATATTTCTTCACGTACCTCTGCATTGTAAACAGACTTTAAAGACAGAGGTACAACTGAATCTCTTAAAGTGTTCTAATCTCAAGGCCAGACCACACTCTGTCACAGCACTGCTCCTGCACAGGGTGCAGATCCCTGCCTGGCTGCTGCATCCCCCTGGGAAGCTTTCTCTCATCTGCCTGCTCCTGGGAGCACCCAGCTGTGGAGATGTTCAGTGGTCCGTGTGAGGGCAGGAGCAGCAAACCTTTTGCCACCACTTCAGTGTTCAATTAAGAATACAAGGGCAAGGGTTAGCTGCAGGGTAGAGAAACCTTTTCTTTATTTAGCTGTTTGAACTTGACCTAGGACTTAGATTTTTCATGGTGGGGAATCAGTTTTTGATGATTCAAGCTTTCCTTTGGATAAAAGTTTAAAAAAATCAAATCATGTCATCCTAAAATATGTCAGTTATAGAAATGTTACTTCTTCACTCATGTCCTGTGCCATAAAATCTGGTTTCTTTTAGGACAGGCAAAGTAAAATGTAGTACAAAAATGTCACTGAGTTAGCCTATCTAGAGAGACTTTGCTGCCATGCTCTTCCAACTTGCTTGCATTTTCTAATCTGTCACTACCTTAATGCAAACAATGTATTGGGAGACAAGCTTCCTGGCAGAAGCAAGAATTAAATCAATTTCCATCACTTTCATACAAGTTGCAAAGTAAGTGGAGAAGGGTAATTAAAATTCAGCTCTTATTCATAAAGCAGGAGAGCTGCCATCACATGCAACATCCCAGCAGCCATGAGGCTCATGCTTTCCTGTGGTGGATATTCACATTATTTTTAGCTTGAGGTCTGTCAGTGTTACGTGTCAGTTGGTAGAAAGCCTCTCAGTTCTCCATCCTGCACTGTTGACAAGAACACACTGGGTACAGAAATGATCTCTCTTTTGCTTCCTTAATCATTTAGGGTAAGTACCTCAGATTTTAAAAGAAATTGAATGAATTCTTGTTAATAAAGCCAAAGGACTGTATCTAGTACAAAGGGAAAATCTTGTAAATCTTCTGTGTCACAGAGATTTGGTAATCAATTTGGTGATTAATTAATTATTTACCTTTAGCTGCATTACTACACTGCCTTCTAAACTTTTTTCAGAAATAAAATTAAAAGATGTCTAAATGCTTTAAAATAATTTAGAACCTGAGCTTCCCTGACAAGTAAGCTGGTATGTCTGGATTGCCTCAGATTAGTGAGTGCCCTTCACTCATCCCTGGTGTTCTGTAAGTGTCAGGGTAGGAGACCTCTGAGCACCTCCAGAGATACTCTCTTGCTGTGGAATGCAAGTGAGCTGGAAGTCGGGTGTTACTCTCCTGAAAATATGTAAAACACCCCAGCTGAATAGCCTGATGGCCACTGTGGACTGCAGGGTTTGTTTTTCCAAGCATCTATTCTTTAACTTCAGAAAATCTCTTTCCTTTCTGGGTTGCCACATAAGCAATGATGTGTGTGACGTGCTCCAGGGAGAGCTGTTTGTCCCTTTCTGAGAGCTGGCTCCTCCTAAAGCGTTCGAAGAATCAGGAACAAATTCTTCTCGTTACCTCACTTCAACTCCTTAGACTCCACACAGTTGATGCATTCAGATGTAAACTGAAACCTGAATTTGCCTCGACATACAAAGTTCTGATTTTATGGAGAGTCTTCCTTCAGTTAAAATTCAGCTTGCAACCTAGCAAAATTCAAGTTGCAACCAGCTTACTGTTTTGAATAACCTTGCCAGCTGCTTCTTGTCCTTGGCTGTTTGTAGAGCCATTGTCATTCCATCTTACCTTTCAGTCAGGATCTGAGGAGGCTTTCCCTGGTATCACAGTGGTGGTACAGAGGTTGTTGCCCAGCCCCTGTGTTCTGTAAAGAGATGGCCATTCAATGAAGTACAAAAAAACCTTCAGAATCTTCTTGGCATTGCACTGCCAAATAAGAGCGGTTCATTGTTTTACTATTTCTTTTCCTCATAGCAACTTTGTTTATATTTGGTGATTTAGGGAAGTATAATTTTCTGATGGGAAGACTGTATTTAACTGTGATTTCTCTTTTTAAATGGAAATCCCCAAAGAACCCACTAGGTAAGAGAATAAAGAAATGAAACCTCTTTCCCTTTGTTTTTTTTTTTTTTTTTTTTTTTTTTGGTTTTTTTTTTTTTTTTTTTAATTTTCACCTCTTCTGTGAAGTAGTCCTTAGAGAGAACAGAAGAATGGACTTTAAAATTTTTCTTCGGGTTCTTTTTAGTTGTAATTCTTCCAGAGACAGGAAGGCTAAATCCCAGTGGTATCAGTAGCTACAGAAGAGGCCAAAGAGCTGATATCAGGTACCATGTGGTTCATCAGAAAGCTGAGAAACCTGGCAAGTTTCAAAGCCTTGGATCTCTGTGGTTTTGCACTTGGACTGAAGGATCCCTTACTTCTTATTGAAAGCAGTGGAAATCTCCCAAACCAAAAGCTTGTTACAAGATTTCTACCATTTAGAGATGTAGTATTGGCATCTGTCTCTCAATCTTTGCCAAAATCTTGACTACTTCATGCACTTTCTGCTCTCAGAGTTGCCCCTTACTTCTGCTTCATTCTGAGATGGAGCCCCAGCCTCACAAACTGAGCAGCCCCTCCTCAGCTGACTCCTGTCTTTGGCTCTTCTCAGCAAACTGGTGGCAACCTCAGGCCCAAATTCCCTCTCCTTTTCATGGATATACCTTCAGAAGTCATCCTGCTGACCTCAGCTCCATTGCAGCACTATTAAAAAGGGAAGAATCAGAAGTTTAAAGTACATGTGCATTTCTCTATACTGAGAGCTTGGAAGAAGCATGTGAGTACCACAGACCACGTAGTGCAGGTAGTGACAGCAGCTTTTACTTTCACAAAGGGTCATGAAGGTGCCTGTCACAGGGGTAAAGTCCTTTAGAAGAGGAATGCTCTATCACCATAAACTGAGGTTAACAGTTTCTTTTGTTCTGGAAATTTTGTGTATAATATTTGAAGATAATGTCATTTCACAAAACACATTAATTGATCACATATTTCTCAGGAATCTTTTACATATGCTTTGGTGTGGTAATTGTTTTTGTGTAGTAATTGTTTTCCAAGCTCTTCTGTACCAACAAAAAAGGATGTGATTCCTTTCCAAGTAAGCAAAATGGCACTAAACAGAAGTATCTGCAATTTCACAGAATAAAGAACATATTGCTCATATTATTAGATTTTTAAAAATAGAAATAACAATGAAATTTATTTGCTAAGTCCATCTAGAACTCTTCAGGTTCATGTCATAGGGGCTTTGAGGCTGGTCTGATCCTGCCATAGCTGCCCATCTCCTGTAATCCTGCTCCTGCCTCCCCCCTTGCTGCAGTGGCTTGGCTCACTTGGAGGTGTTTTCTGGAGGCAGTCCACACGAGCCCGTGTTGTGGAGCTGCTGTTCCTTATTTTAGCTGTACCTGGGAGGGACAATCTGCCACCAGACACAACTGTTCAGAAGCATCTTTTACAAGACATGGGGCCAAGGCTGGGTTGAGCCCCCCAAAATCAATGAGTGCACAGTTGAAGGAGGGGTTTGCAGTGAAGCCTTGGCTTTACTGTGGCTATTTCATTTATTAGAGGAAAATTATGAGACTTAATAAGACCCTGTGCTCCGACCCTCCAAGCTTCTCTGCAGACCAACTCTTAATAAGCTGGAAAGTAACAGAAGTCTTGAAATAACCTTAGCAAAATCAAATAGGAAAACCAAAATAAATTATCTCCAAGTAATACAAAAATGTCCAGAACATGATTAATACCTCCTTTGAAGGATGAGACATGGTGCCATTGGACACAGTAGCTCAATTTCTGGTTTATGGACAGCAGCTGTACTCCAGGCTATGTGGTATGAGCTTGTGCTGAGAACCCACAATATACCTTGACAGAAAAGGTGCAGGCAATTATTGCACTCCAAAGCAGCTTAAGAGCAATCACCGAGTGCTGCTACAAAATTGCAAGCCTGGCAGCAAAAAAGGATATTAATAAAGAAATCCAATGCTTGCCCTGGTCGCCTTATTTGACCTTTCTTAAAGTGAGACTGAGCTCAGGAAGTGCAGACTGGAGTTTGATATGAAATGCTTGAGACAGGAGAGATTTAGGAAAGGATTAAAACTGAAGTAAAACACACAGCAGCCGTTTAACCTGTCTGGTTAATTCTCTAACTGCTTTCACCTGCTTGCCATGAAAGTTTGTGAAGATCTGACCACTTTGTGCATCCACCAGTGAACATCTGCCAGTAAACTCCGTCAGGACAGCAAGAAGAGTTACACCAGATACAGAGGAAGAAGGCAGGCAGGTCTTGCTGGGGAGAACAAACAGAAATTTGGATGAGCAAAGGTGTTCCTTTCCATGGTGGATATTAGGAAATGTGAAATCAACAGGAAAAGATTACTGAAAGGCTAAGATTTTACAATATACTTCCTTGCCTTAATGATCCCAAATAGGTGCAGTCTAAAGATGTGAAAGCAAGCTTCCTCCTTCCCAAGCACATGTGGGAAAAAACTCCACAGCTTTTTATTATAGACTAATGCCATTTGCACAGATAAAAAGGACATGTGCAGTCATTCTGACTGTCCTGTAACAGTAACAGATGGAAATTAAACAACAGTAATCAGGCAGCAGCATGTTTACAGAGGGGCATTAGAGCAACAGGGGGATGGACATTGTTCATCTTTGCAGGTTTAGCTCTAAGCAAAGCTGCTGAAGGCCCTGGTCTTTACATCCCAGCCAGCCTGAGGTGAGGGCTGTGGGCACGCTGGCATGATGGCAGAGCTCAGGCATGAAGGAGACAAATTCCTGTGTGTGCCTGCATGTGTCAGTGCATCCCGCTGCTGTGTGGGGACACACTCACAGGGCAGGGAAGAGGACACAGATTGAGCAGGAACAACTCAGTAAATGCTGTCTGTTGGCTCAAGCACCTCCAGATGCTGACAACAGACTGGCCTATTGCACTCCTCTGGCACCCCAGCTGACATGGCCAAATACGGTCATTTATGGCAGATTTCCCTGCTTAATTTTGTTAATGTTTATTTTAATACATAATGCTGAGATTAACGAACTCAGAGACTAAAGTACTTGCTGCTAAATGCCACAGTATGGTCAGGTGGTATTTTCCCACGTGAACTACATTGTAATTCTGCACAAATGAGGTCATGGGAAAAAATAGGAGGATAGCTTGCTTACTGCAACCTACTCACAATTTAACTCCTTCAATGTGAGGGGTCAGTTGTGCAGATGAATTTTGTGATATGAATATTTTTGTGGAAGTGTTGACAGCTCTTGCAATAGCTTCCTCAGTTTTGCAAGTCTTTTTGCTAACGCTCTGTCTCCTGGAATCAGGAAGTAGAGTGAAGATAAGCAGAATTTTTTTTTTTTCCAGAAAGAAAAATAACCATCACAAATGCAGAGAAAAACCTTGCAATTTTGGTAATACTCAGAAAACAGAATATACAGGAAAACAACCTATAAGAAGACAATCTGCCATTTAAAAATTAATTTTAATTGCATTTATTTTGGATCTTTTCTGAACTAGAATGAAGATGGAGATAGAAATCTGCGGTACAGACTGAGATCAGAAAGATGGGATCCTTCACTTCATAGCTAAAGTGAACAAACTGGTGCATGTCTGGTATACCTGACCCTGACTTCTAAGAGGAAGACATTTATTTGGGTGGCACTTGCAGATTTTCCTGGGATGTTTTAAAGTTTGGGCTGGATGTAGCCTTGAGTGACTTGGCTTGACCTCATGGATGGCCCTGGTTTTAGCAGGATTTTGGGCTAGAGATCTCCTGCTGTCCCTCCCAGCCTGAGGGATCCCACAAGCGATACTGACCCCGCTGTGGGCAAGCTGAAGGGCAGACAGCAGTTTTCAGAAGGGATGTCTCAGCAGAGCAGCAAAAGCTCTTCCAATTCTCTAAGGTCCAGCTTCTTGAAGAAATACTGCTAAGATTCACAGAGGGATAATGGTGAAAACATAAGTAAAACAAATATTTTCTATACTAGTGTGTCACCTGTGATCTCCCCAAAACCCATAACATTCCTTTCTTCAGCTTCTTCTCCCTTTGTGTATAGGGAAAGAGAGAGTGTGCTCAGTTTATTTAATCATTGCAGATTTGCAGTCAGCTCCTATCAGGTACTTGAACATAGTTGAAAAGGCCCAGTAGTGCCCCACAGGGGTAATGATATGCCCCCAGGCATATTGGAGAGCTGAGCTTGCTGCAGGCTGAAGGAGACTTAATCTCGTGCCATTAATAATACTGCAATGCTCCTGGACTGTTGTTGCACAGATATTGAAGGGAATTTTCAGTTGGCATGGGACAATCCAAGGAGTAAATATATATTCTACCCTTCCCAAGTCAAACCTCTCAAAACAATCTCTGGCTTATCAGACTGCGGGCAGAAAGGCCCATCAGAAAGCATATTTGGTTACTTCTGTTATCACTGTAATGGTACCACAGTTCTTTTTAAAATGGTCACTTCAAACAAAACATTTGGCCTCCTTCAGTGGAAGCCCTGCAGCTTTCAATACCAAAAAGAAGAATTCTTAATTCTGCAAACTAAGGCATGGAAGCAGGCTAGGACTATATAGAGCTTTGATTTGCTCTGAATAGATGAGAGGCTGAACCTGACACTACAGAGTGAAAAGATCAAGGTGGTGCTTTTTTTGGGTTTTGGGTTGTGTGTGGGTTTTTTTGATAACCCATTCTGGCATTCAGTGGTACAGCAAAGGGAGGACTGACTTGGCAGCCACCTCATGAACTGCCCTGGAGACTTATCTACCAGTCAGCAAGGTCATTCAGCATCTTCAAGTTCACTACAGAACACGACTTTACTGAATATATATTTGTGTGTATAAGGAAAAAATACCAGTAGTCCCAGCAAATAGTGAAGGCACTGCAGCCCCAGGAGTACAATAAAGTAGGTGGAAAAGGGCATGGGCCTCTCCTGAGGAGAAAGAGTCAAGTTTTATGTGAGTTCAGGCTGTAACTTAGTGCTGCCACAAGAATGGCTCCTGCCATTCCTCATCTGTCAGTAGCACATGTCCCTGCCCTCCAGCCCCTCTGCTCCCTGGCTTTCTGTGCCTTGTGCAGGTTCTGGCTGGGAAGGAGCGAAATGTGGATGTGGGGGTGTGAAAGCAGGGCAGTGTGGGGGGGCAATGCTTCCTTAGAGGTGTTACCATATGCTGGGTTATGTGGAATAAAGTCTGGAATGGAGATTTAAAAGTGGTAAAGGGCTGAGGGGCTACAAGTAACTTTGGGAAGGGTTGGTGGCAGACTGGAGACAGAGGTCTGAGAACCAGCTGGAAAGGGGCAGCAGGTGACCAACGATGGGGTCACATCCTGTAGTGCTGAATAATTGTATGAGCTTCCAATGTGCTCTAGGCTGGCCACAGAGGCAGGAGCCCATCAGATCTGCTTTATGGTGCCAGGAGAGGAGGCTGCAGGCAGGGCAAAAGCACTGCTGGGATGGGTGGGAAGTTGGTGCAAAACTGTGGCCAAATTGCTTCATAGCAGCCAACCTTCCTGAGGCTGGCAGGAGGATGAGGAGCTGACCTTTCCCTTCCCTGCCAAGAGGAATTCAGCTGACTTTTCCAAAGGAAGGCACCGATTTTACAGGCAGAGGGCTGAAGCACAGGTTGCTGAAGGGGCTTGGCCAGCTGTGCATCACCAGCCCTGAGCAAGCCCATCCTGGCCATGGTTGTATTTACCAGGCTGCAGAGAGACCTTTTGCTTGCTGAGCTCTTGCCAGTGTCCAGCACTGAGGTATCAACACAGCTATTCAGACTTCTTTTGTATGCTTTTTGTACAGCCTGACAGGCAGTTCAGCTGCTGTAGTGTGGAAAGTAAATTTTTCCAATCTACTTAAGAGGAATGTTTTCCTTTATTGTTGCATGATGGAGCATGTGATTGAAGCAAAGCAAGAATCTGTTGTCAGTTCTGGGCCTGACAAGCCCGAAAAAAGAAGAAATGTGCTGGAAAAAATAACAAGTTATCAACACCCATGGGACAGAAGATCCTTCTCCCCTTCTTTTCCCAAAATTGACTGATTCCATCTCAATTAAGCAAATCATACATTGCAGCAGCAAAACTTGTCCAAAACTACTTTTTTTCAAGGATTAGCAAATTGATGAGTAAAAGTTTGTGTATTTTTAGCAGAGGAGACTGGAAAAGCTGAATATGTAGTTAACCTTCAGGTTCACATTTTAAGGAGTTTAATTACATTTAAGGAACCTCTGGGCAGACACCTTGCCATTTAGGAGAGTAGACTGACGAATGTTGTTGCTTAACACAGTTCCTGTTGCTGCCTATGAGATGTAGAGCTACTCTAGTTATCTCCAGATTAGCCTTTCTCAGACCCAGATAACAATCTGCCTGCATCACCCAGGGCTCTGCATGGGCTTATTTCCCCTGTTTATGCATGTTTCTCACTAACAAGAAAAGTCTGCCATCATCTATACAGCTTCTTGGCATGGAAAACCTCCCACTGAGCAAGTCAGCTCCATGGCATGGGATAACTGGGCAGCTCTGCCCCAGCTCTGACCTTCAACTCTGGGAGTGCTGCTTTGTGCTGGAACTCGTCTGCCTCCACAGGCAGTAGCAGACCAAAGGCGACCTCTGTGTGAGCTGTAATGAGGACATAGGAGACATTATCTTTGTCTAGTCTGCTGCCTGTGGTTTGATTTGAGATAAGACACTGAATGATTTCTAGTCCCCTAAGGATGTCTAACCTAGACATCTTCCCGAGATTAGTCTGTCTGCCAAGGATGAGTCCCTCATTATCTACATCACTGTTAACCCTGAAAAGTGGGTTAGAGTCAAGGAGTTCCCTTTCAGGAAACTACTCCGAGCCAGGAGCCCAGAATTTTGGTTTGGCAAGAGCAGTGACCATGGGCCTGGGGGGTATTGTAAAACGTGGTATGAGGACACACTTTATGACCTGATGTGCAAGTCCATCATTTCTCTCCTAAATGCAGAAGTGCACAAGGATAGCAGAAAGTCTCACCAAGTCCTTCTCATGTGAGCCGAGTCCAACATCATTTTGACACACTGCTTATTTTAAAGCATTAACACAAACACTTCTGCAGCTGCTTTTTTAAGATTGAACAGTGCCAGGCTTCTCTGTGATTTACAAGTTGTTTTGGAAATATTCTGGTTGCTTATAGCAGGTAGCTTTATTCTCTTTTGTTTTTTAACTCTCATCCTGAACAATTACCTCCCGTCTCTTCATAAAAATACTTTTATTTTTACTCTAAGCTTTAAACCAATGGGATTGTAGGGAAAGAATTCTGGAAAGAAGCCCTCAGGGTCTTGTTAGCTTTGTTAATCCTTACTTTGGCTTTTCTTTTTTTTCCTATTTTTCACTCCCAAGAGGCATAATGCAAAATCTGTGTGTAATCAGAGCTAGAGACTATGCGTGCTGTTCTAGGATAATATTGTCTTACCCTGCTCTGCTTAGTTCCTTGAACACAACCCAAAAAGCTTACTGGCTTTAAAACAGCTACTCTAAATCAGTACCCATAATACAAGTGCCCTTGTCTCAGAGGCTAAACTGAAACAAATTATATTTCTTTATCCTTGGACAGTGCTATCTAAAGATCTTATAGAGCTTAATAAACATGAGTTTAGATTTGTAGACGAGGTAAATGAGATACTGTTTGAAGTGAAATGAGGGCATTAAGGACGTGGCTCTTTGACCCTTGAGTAGGACCCTCACAGTCAATGACAGTGCAATCTAACCCCTCCGAAGCAGGAAACAAAAGAGCTGTTTTCATCAGGTTGTCAGCTAGGTGGGATTGCAGCTCTAAAAAGCAGAAGTGTATTATTTTTCCTTTGTTGTCCACCCTATTGACCTTTGCCATTTCAAAGTGGGTTATTCCCTTTCATCACGCACCCTTGGAAATTGTTTTGCTTGTAAAGGCTTTGCTTCCTGGAAATCTCTCTTGCAGAATGTGATTCTGAATACTGAATGTCTTCCCTTAAAACACTGGGCAAACTTCCTTTTTCTGTATGATTAACCTCAGCACTATAGTACATCACAATGTATCTCAGAGCCAGAGAAATAAACTTTTCTCCAAAGTAAATGCAGAAAAACGTTTTTAATAAAATACATCTGTATGATAGCATGCATTTTTCACATAAGGATTGATTCGCAAGATTTATCCATATGACCTGGAGACTGTTACTAAGAACTAAATCCCCAGAATTTCAAACCATAGCACTGTTTCCTGTTACATGAGGCACAGGGGAAACCTTTTATATATCTGAATGCTTCACAAAGTTTTACCAAAGAAATTTGCCTTTTGAGAATAACTTAGAAGAATCTATATCAAGTTTGTCTTGTCAGCCATGAGCCTCAGCCCTGACAGTTTTAATGGGCAGCTGGGCAGCATAAATCTTGTACTGCCATTGTAATGTACGAGTGGATGTGAATGACCTGCAAAAATGTGACTTCTCCAGCAAGGATCCCAACTCTTGCTCAGCTGCTTAGTGAAGGGTCTATATTAATTGAATATGTTATCCTACTCTCCTGGGTGTCCCTCTCAGAACTCAATATTTCACAAAGGCCATGTTCCCTACCTTATTCCTGCAAAAAGCAGACCCTGCGTGGCTATATGTAGAACTTTAGCTGTATCTCATATTGACATCTGGTCCTGGGAATTCCCCTGGGAAGAAGTCCTACTCCTCTGGTTGAAGAAACACTGGAATTTCCACATTATTCCATACCTGGAAAAGGGATATGGGGTTGAGGACCTAACAAGTAAGGCAAGGGCTCTGAAACTGAAGAGCTGCTCTCCAGTGTGTGCTCTGCTCTTAATCCCTGAAATAGCTGGCAGTGCTATCCACATGGATACCTTTAAGGAAAGCACTGAGGAGCTGTGACACTTTTAGCTGAGTTGGCTGTGCTTGAAGTACCTGTGAGAAGCACCCTCTCACCCTGCTGAAACACTGATCCAGTGAGGAGGAAGCAGAGCAGAAAAGTGCCTGTAACATGTTCCTGCTTGAGCATCCCGCAGCAGAGACAACGAGACCAGGCAGCACCGGGATTTTAAACTGAATTAAAGGCATTAAACCTTAGTGGACACCGAGGTGCTGCCCATCTTGGGTGAATGTGGATGAGCCAAAGTTCAGTGAAGTGGTCAGGACCCCTGTGGCTGTTAGGTGTCAGGACAGCTCCTTACCTTAGCAGCAGAACGTGCACACAGGGTAGAGGGGAACTGTCATCTCTACCGAGTGTCCCTTCTACTCAGCTCCAGCCTGAGAAAAGTACAAAAGCCTGTGATTTCCATCTTCTTTAATGACACTTTGTTCAGCACAACATAATTATACTTAGTGAAGAACATAGTTTAAAAATAGATTTCTCTTATACTCTACAACCAAGCTCATTAACACTTTATCACTTTCATAATTCATTAGTTCCAATTTCCCAGGAATTGCCATGAACAGTGATTTTTTTTTCATCTTAGCCAGAAAGATTAAACTCTGCAGGAAGCCACAAAATTGAAATCTTTTGAAAAAGCAGGAGCTGGATGCACAACAGGAGACTCAGTCAGAAGTTCAAACGGGGGAAGTTTCAGCCCTTCCTTGACGAGGAAAAAAGCCAGAAACAACTGGCAGTTAAGTAAGCACACTAGGAAATACAAGAAAGACAAAAAAGACATAGATTGACCAGGACAGTGTAGAATTGTGCAACCAAAACTGAAACTACAGCTTTGAAATCATGTGGAAGAAGCAGAGGCATCAGATTACAGAATAAATAAAAAAGCCTTGAGAAGAGAAAAAAGACAAACAGTGTCAGTGTTTTACAAAAACACAGCATTAGAAAGCCATATAGTACCATCCACAAGGTCGTCAAGAAATAACACAAGAAACAATGCTAGAGACAGATACTAGGAACTTCCCAACAGAGATGTTGCAGAAAGGTACCTTAAACACAATAAGGACTTCTGCCAATGAAGTCTAAATTTCCCTCCTTTAGAACCATCCAGCTGAGGATCTTTCTCTTAAAACCACTATGAGCCAATTGCATGAATAAGGGTCAGAACTGGGGAACTGGAATAATAACCTGAAGGTATTGTTACATCACACTGACACATTTCTGCCAAGCACAGCAGGGAGGACAATCACAGTGTATCGTGACAGACACAGCAGCCTCAGCTCTGGGGCTATAGCAGTCACTGTAACACTCCATTAAAATACCCAGGACTCCTTCCCCAGTGGCAGGAAACTGCTAACCTGCTAAGTGAACTGTCAGTGTCTGGGAGTAAGAATTTTGTTAGCCTCTGCCTTGGAGTGATCCCATCCTCATAGCAAGGTTTACTCACTGAGGGTAGAACAGCAGCAAAGCTGGCCTGTGCTGCTTACTGCAAAGGTCGTGGCAACTGTGGTATCAAAACAGAGACTTATATCAAAGGAGAAAAACACCTCTTGTTAGGACACTCTGAATTTATAATCTGAAAATAGAAATAGAAAACTGGAATCACACCCATAATGATAAATCTCACAGTTTCCCAGAATCTGGAAGATTGAGAACATCTAAGCACATCCAGGCAGGACTTCTGAGGATGGTTGTTTTCTCAGCAGTCCTCTGTCAACATAACTGCTGCAGAATAAGGAATTTGTGTCTTTGAATTCAGGTGTCTCTGAAGGACTACACAGATACCAAAAACAAGTGGATAGCACTTACAGTGCCACTAGAGAAGAAGAAGCTGAAGTAATTGAGTCCCATGAGCCTGTGTAAGCAATAAGATGGAAATTGGCTTGGTTTGTCCATGTAACCAGAACAGCAGAAAGCAAACACAATCCTGTGGGGAAAAAATCAGAGAGGAAAGGAAGGCAGAATGCTCAGGGACAGTGTGACTCAAAGACATCTGCATCTGGATGGAGAAATGATGGGGAGATCCAAGAGCAAAGGGAGCATGAATACAGATTCGAGTCAGTGCCTAAAGATGACACTCTTCAGACCATGCTGGTGTTTGAAAGAGGAAGATGAGACAATCATAAATATATATAACAGTTCATAACCTGGCCATGTTCTGTTCATTTACTGAGTTGCCAAAGGACACAAAAACAGAGTATTGTCACCAATGAACCACTAATTCATGTTGATAATGCTTCTTTCACTCACAAGAAAAATTCAATTACTTCTTATCTCTTTGTTTCAGACTACTCAAAATTGCCCACTGATCTATACATTTCCCCTTTTATTTCCTGAAGGTGACATTTTTCAATGGGCTTCTAAATATCAGGTAAAACTCAATACGCTGTGGCAATATATTTGGCTCACAGAACCCAGCCTATTTTTCTCTTGCTTTTGATCATATTCTTGACATTCAGGCACTGTTACGGTGAGATGTAGATATTTTCTTGCTCTTAAGGTGCCTTGGATCTAGTTTTACAAGCCAAAGAAAGGTGAATTTTTCCTCTGCACTTTTCATCAGGATTACAGCAGTCTGGCAGATGTCTGCTTGTAGATTCTGCTAGAGTCATGAGTTCCTATAAATGGCAGCATCACGATCCCTCCCTAAGCAGCAGTTCTCATGTCAATGAAATGTCCCCAGCTACCCACAACACACCCACAGCCAGAGAAAATCGCCTCTTCCTGATTGTCTTCTCAGAGCAAGGTGCCTTGAAGGCAGCAATGGCTCTGGGGGACAGAAATATTGTCCCCAACAGTCAGCAGAGCCCTTTTAGCTGTTCAAGATGGCTATTTTCTGCATCTTGCAAGAATTAGAAACATGCAGCAGGATGCACATTATGATCTCCACAGGTGAATGGCAACCATTCCCACAAGACAAGTTCCTGTATCAAACCCATCATCTGCCATCCAAAAGAAAAGCACTACTTATCAGTGATGTCTGCTGGTGTCAGCAGATGTCTAGAAAAAAAATAGGTTAAGAGAAAAGTGTTACATTTTCTCCCAAGGAATATGTTCCCCTCAGGAGTTTGCAAGGCAAATTTCCCCATGGGGCTGGGCTGGGAGCAGATCCAAGTAGCCATGGCAACCCTATGCAGGCTGCTTGACATGGCCACTGCTCAGAATAAATTTTGGGCTGAGTATTGGTCCTGATGGTGTTAGTACCTCGAGTAATGACACATCTAAAGCACTATTCTTACTATTCTTCCATCTGTTCTTACTTGTTTGCAGGCTGCCCAAAAAAGTCCCAGGAGAGCTGTGGGTCTCTGTATGATGAATTCCAGCCTGCTGAGAAATATGCTTGGTTTTGTTACCTTCTGTGACCTCCCAGAGCAGGGACAGTCTTATTTATACATACCACCTGCTGAAAACTTCTGTCCTTGAGCTTCAGCAGCTTTTTGTACCTAGTCTTCCTTAGCAGTATAATTCCTGGTGATTTGTGGTGTTTTATGCAATTTAACTATATATGTGAGGAGGAGAAGTAGCTATGCAGTGGCAAGGCACTTATATGTGGAAACTCCTGACACAGAGGCACTCAGACTAATATTTTTTTGCCTGACATTCAAGCTCCCTAGTGGCAGAGCTTCCTGGCACAGAAACAATCAATAGTCCCAATCCAAGCAATTTGCTCATATATGTGAGCTTGTACAGGTGCAGCCTGGTCTGTTATGGATACCTGCAACTCAGAATGCCAAAGTGAGCATGTAGTTCTTGACAAAAAAAAAAAAAAAACAAAAAAAAACAACAAAAAAAAAAAAAAAAACAAAAAAAAACAACAAAAAAAAAAAAAAAAACAAAAAAAAACAACAAAAAAAAAAAAAAAAACAAAAAAAAAACCCCCAAACCTCTCTTAAAACCATTATCTGTAAAAAGGGCTTTATTTAATAGATGGAGATTTGAGCAAATTCAGACTCTTGGGGTTTGGTTCATTCTCCAGAGCAGGACTGGGTTTTGTCTTTATTTTTGTTTCCTGTGTCAGAACTGCAAAGCAGATGGGTTTCAAACTACAGAAATTGTTCATGGTAGATATTTAATGAAAATCCCTGACTGAAATATGATTCTTATTACGGAAAAAGAAAAAACTTGCCAAATATGATTTTTCCAGTTGTGAGAGAAAAGTGAGAGAAAGGGATTGTTTTGCTTGAAGTACATTTTAAATTCCACATTGCAGTATGGTATGGGTGCATACACTGGGGTTAAACTGTTCATGCTGATCCAACATAAACTGATGCTAGGAATGACTGTTGAGAATTACATGGTCTTTGTCTCTATAAAAAATGCCTACATTGGAGTATTCATCCCAAAATAACAACCTGCTGGGCCTGGGCTAGAACAAAGGGAGAAGTAAAAGGAGGAAATGCCTGGTTTGGGGAATGAGATATGAACCTGAACAAGAGACAATCTTGAGCGTTTCCTTGCAGGGGGATTATCTACTGGCTGGAAAATAAGAGCCAGGGCACAGGGGTGAGGCAGAGGAGACGCGGCGGATGTCTCCTTCCTGCAGGCGCGGGAGGCCCTCCTTTGCAGGAGACCAACCACCAGGCAGGCATGGCGAGGGGCTGGAGGCGCTCACAGGGCTCTGAATCACGGCTGACTGAGGAAGCTGAATCACAAGAGCTGAGCTTTGAGTCCACAGCTCTGACCTGTGACCTACAACAGTGTGAAGGAAGATGCACGGCATCTGTGGGCAGGGCCACGGGGGTGGGAGCTGGTGCTGCTCCTCAGGGACTCCTGGCATGCTCCTGTGGCAGCTCTGGAGTGCAGCTTTGAGATGGTTCTTTCCCACCAGTAAGTGGGCATTTCTGAGTATCCACTGCAGATTTCCTTACCCTTGTCGATGTCCGTAGTGGGGCCCTGTTGTGTGTAAACAGGCATAGAGTTTCTGAGACTATAAAGCTGAAGCAAAGATGGACACATCTCTCCTGCAGATCCAGGTCTTTCTCTCTGCCTTGGGTTATCAGTCGGTGAAACTTCCTCCACCGGTCAGTGAATTTTTTCTAGTTTAAAAGTCAAAAGCTCTGTAGTACGTGAGATTTGGGCTGCACAATGTTCAAATGCATGTCTTTATAAAAAAGGTCATCTTAAAGAACTCTGCAATATGGTGGATTGTATTTTGCCACTTAAAGGGGAGTGCAGACACTGAATAACACCATGGGAGGGAGAAGACAGAAGAGATACAAATAGGCTGTGCTGCCTGTGTGACCCAGGTCAGAGCCCACACACACAGTAATGAAACAGTAATTTCTATTTTTTGTTTCTTCAAAGCACTTTGTACATCCAGACCAAACCAGATTCTAGCACGGAGAGTCACAAGGTCAGCCCTGTATGTATTGCAGAGATGCACATCCTTAGAGACAGATGGGCTTGTAACGATCCCTTTGGAAGTGAGCTGGGAGGTTTCTTTCTTCCCATTGTTTCCGTTAGTGTCACAACACTTGGATATTTTGAGCTAACTTTCCAGAAAGACAAGCTGAGATATTTCTTCTCTAGTGTCTCCCTGAAGAATCATGTTGCATTTGGCCACCTGAAGCCGGTTCTTCATATTATCCATGCAATTACTGGACTGTCACAGAACACAAAAGGTGCCAGCCAAACCTACCTGCTTTGTTTTTTTATCATGTAGCTCAAAGAAATCAGCTGCTGACTGTCTTTTCCATTTTTCACCAGTCCTGTACCTGGAAGGATCTGTCCTTGTATTTGAGGATGTTTTCAAATTGGTTGCCTTCTACTGTGTCAGCAGGTGAGTTGCATTCATTGCTTCCATGGCACAGTCATTCTGCCCTCCCTTCTGGTCTGCCCTTCCCCAGTCCCAGCACAGACCCCTCTGTTTCCTCTGCTACCCTCCAGCCTGCCAGACCAGAAGGTATTTCAGATGCTTGTATCTGCAATGGGGCCAGATCACCCCACAAGCACAGCTGTCCCTGCAGCTGGAAGCTTTGTCCATAGGACTGCTTCCACAAAGAACAGAGGCACAGGACAGAGGCTGGGGACACAGGGAGGAAGAAGGGCCCTGAGTTAACTGTTTATTTAAAGCTTTAAGCATACACACACAAACACACACTCACACACACACCTGGTAGCAGCTTGGCAAACCTTCTAATGCATTGTTGTCTCTTGGTGACTCAAAGCACTTAGTCACCTGTGGGGAACCTGTCAAGGAAAGTAGTCCTGAGACAATATCTTCTCTTTAGCTAAAATTTGAAATGAAAACAAAGTGTTTGTTTGCTCAGCACAGAAATAGCAATAATAATGGGTACAGAGATGGAAGAGACCTGTAATGTCATTTTCACTAGTGCAAGGTTTGATCACCAGCTGATGAGGTCTGCAGCCTTCTCTAGTCTGTGTCCTCGTGCTTAGCACACTGCAGCAATACCTCCACCTACTTACTCCGTCCCTACTGCAGCAGGCCTGGTTGTGAGCTGGTTGTAGACTTTTGACTTCCCCTATGTAAACTTACATGACTCTTAAAGCAGTTATTTCCTTTTAAGAGGAGAAAGCAGATTAAGGATATGTTTACAAGGCAGTCACATCAGTCACTTGGCTAGGTCACACAGTAGGAACAGTCTGCCTGGGCGCTACAGCTTTTCCAGACAGTCCCCACTGCTCTGAGGGTTACTCCTGCAGCCAGCTGAGTTCAGCATTACTGAGCCACAACTCCTACCTGCACAAAATAAACCAAGCTCCACCTCACACTTAATAGACATTTAGTCATCTAGACGGATATAGACCCTATAGAATGGACATAAGTTAATCCCTGGACCCTTATAAAGATTTCTTTCTCACTAAAGCAAAGAACAGCCCAAATGCAAAATAGAATTGGGCATTTCTACTAAGTGGTTGGTGGCAGAGAAAGTATGCTGATTTCTTCTTTCCTGCAAAAAGGATCATGACCTGAGAAAAGAAAGAAAGAAAGAAAGAAAGAAAGAAAGAAAGAAAGAAAGAAAGAAAGAAAGAAAGAAAGAGAAAGGAGAAAGAAAGGAAAGTTCTTCTAGTTGATGCCTTATGTTATAGCTTTTATATTTTTCAGATTCTATACTGCAGTATAGTTCTGTGTGTAGTTCTGAGTTTCATATTAAGGGATGGTAAGCTCTCTTCACAGAGGAGATAGACAAAACAATTCCTTTCTTAGCTTGGAACCAAGGACAACTGACCCAAATTTCAGGCCCAAGAGCATAAACAATGTGGGCTGAAGAGAGAAAAACAAGAGGCATGGGACTTCATAACCTAAAGCTGTAACTGGACAATTAACTCCGATATGCTAATGAACAAAAACTTTTAGAAGTGAGAGATCTCGTGACCATGTGCATTTTGTGACCATTTTGGGTTCATCTTGGGTATGGCCCTGGCTGGGATTTTGTACTGCCCAAGGTGTATCCATTGAGGCGTTCTGTGTGTAGTTCTGAGTTTCATATTAAGGGATGGTAAGCTCTCTTCACAGAGGAGATAGACAAAACAATTCCTTTCTTAGCTTGGAACCAACGACAACTGACCCAAATTTCAGGCCCAAGAGCATAAACAATGTGGGCTGAAGAGAGAAAAACAAGAGGCATGGGACTTCATAACCTAAAGCTGTAACTGGACAATTAACTCCGATATGCTAATGAACAAAAACTTTTAGAAGTGAGAGATCTCATGACCATGTGCATTTTGTGACCATTTTGGGTTCATCTTGGGTATGGCCCTGGCTGGGATTTTGTACTGCCCAAGGGGTATCCATTGAGGCCTTTTAATAAATCCCTACTTTATTCTTTAACTCTGTCTAGCCTCTGTTCTAGGTCAGCCTTCACAAGGCATCAGTTCAGCTCCTGTTAGAGATGTTACTTCTGAGTGTCAAATACACTTTCAGATGGTTCATATGATTTTCCAGGCTACTGTCAAAAGACAAGATAAAAAGGGAAAAATTTTCTGAGAGAAGCAGGTAATAAAAAGACACTGACCTACCATCTGCTGGCAGCTCATAGGAGCTCTCTGTGATGGTGAATGTAGAGCCCTGAGAACAGGGATGTAGTAAATTGTCTATGAATACCTGGAAACAGCTTTTCAGGGCTGACAGGCTCTTCTCAAAAAAAAACCTTTGGCCTGGATATATTACCTGCCTGTAGGTAACAGGTGACTCGGTGGCTGGTCTGCAAGCTGCTGCCCCATTAATAAAACAAATTTTTTTTTCTATTAGGGCAATGTCCTAATATTTCCTGATCTTAATACGTTTAATGTTTAAAAAAAGAAAAAGAAAAAGAAGGGAACTATTCATGCATATAAAATAACACAGACAGCAGAAAGTACATGGACCCTCTTCCTCTTCATCTTCTAAACCTCATATCTGCCATGAAAAAATAATAAGCCAGGGATCACATCAGTTTATGTGACTGTGACAACAGAGTGCTCAGCAGTGCACAGAGAACCCATGGAGAACATAAAACATCAGTAAGGTATGCATCTGTTAAAAAGGTCCGAAATGGGCCCCCTGCATTCATCTGTCAACAGATAGGGCTGCAGTCTTCTGCTTTTTTGGGTGTGCATTTGTTTAGCAGAGACCTCCTATTCACAAGGCCTGTTTTTTCTATACCATGTAGAACATTTTGTAAAACTTTTTATGTGTAAATGATCCTGCACCATTCCTTGCTACCATTTAGGGACTGGCTTTTCTAGTTCTTGTTAGAATGGGAATTGAGGCAAGAACGGGGTTAGCAAATTGTCACTGGGCAAGAGGCAAACCTGAACAGTTCAGTGGCAGGCCAAGGGCTCTGTTAAATTGCTTGAGACTCAGGGTGTGCTTCAGTGAAACCCAGCCAACATCCTCTGAGAAACTCTACCTTTTTTTTCAGTAGAAGTACAGCATCTTTCCAGAAACCAAATACTCAGAAGTCTGAGAGTTGAGAGTTAGAGGGATATGTGTTTTCTCAGTGTCATGCAGCACTTGCTCACTGTCTGTCCCTTCACCTAGGGGTTATCCTTTCCCAGGTGGGGCTTTCCTTTCCCAATCCCTCTGTGCCTTGCTGTGTGCCCACACCTTACTTACAGAGACTTTTAAAAGAGGAAGCAGAGTAGTGAGAGAGAGGTAAACAGAAAAAAAAGGACTTCAAGTCCTTTCCACATGAAAAAGATTGGCTTTTCTAATAAAAATAATTACAATTTGCAGCACCTCACTTTTAATGGGAAGATATTTCAACCCTTGTGGCCTTCCCTGAGGTGAGAGGCATTAAAGCTCTTTTCAGAGGACAGAGCCAAGACACAGTGATTAAGTCAGTGCTATGGCATGAATCATCACCACAGAAGCTGGTGATCTTTTGTGAAATCAGAGCAACCCAGTCTGGCACAATGTCCATAATTCCTTACCAGCCACAGAACACGGCTGAGATTGTGAGCCAATCCAATCCTAAAACCAAGTGAAATATGGAGTTCCTAACAATTGTGGGGTTTGTCCTTTTGCTATTTTTTCATTGTGTTTGTTTCTACAGGGATTTGCTGCCCTTTACCCTGAAGCTGCCACAAGCAATATTAGAAGCCAGTAGCTTTCAAGACCTTGAAATTATCTCTAGTCTGGGGATAGGTAAGTCCCTCAAAGCAGTCAGATTTTCACTTGGACTCGTGAGAACAACAGTGCCTTGCAGAGACATAATGCAACTGGAAGATAGATTAACGATTGTCTTTGGAATAGCCAAAGAGGTCTGAATGCAAGAGGAAGATGCTTATGATCTTTATATTCACAGCAGAATGCTGACAAAAAGGGCACTTGCCCCTTTGGCCATAAACCTCCACCTGGATCGCTATCCAGAGTGTGGTCCCTACAATCTGGGTAAGCTGAAGTGCAGCACGGCCTTTTGGGATAACTCTACACTTTGGAAGTGGCTCATATCTCTGGTATAGGGAAAACACCTTTGCAGCTTCCTCTGATGTGTGGGGGCAATGCTGATGAAAGTGTGATATTTTTGAGTTTTGATATTTCTGCTTGCTCCTGCAGGATTTCTAGTTGGTAGAGAAATATGGATCGTCCCAACATGTTCTCTCACCTCACAAAAATCACATGCAAAAGGAACATTATTTTTAGTGACAGCACCAAACAAGCAAATTTTAGATGAGAGGTATAAAGTCACAGATAGGAAAAGCAATTCTGTTAACTAAAGGAGCCCTCCTTTCTATTCCTTTTCATTCAACACACTCCATTTGAGACTTCAGGAAGCCACTTTCATCCTCCTTGGTTTTTCAGTTTTCCTTCAGGTGTTGAAAACAGCCAAACAACGGAGAAAATTGAAGAGTTAGCTCATCTAGAGACATTAATTAGAGCACTCTCACTATTTTTGGGTCATCTTCCTCCCAGAAAGCATGGGTAAACCCCACTGGTTTCAGTTCAGGCAGCTTTGTTGAATATCACCAACAGATTTGCCTATAACACTTTCAGCATCCTCTATTTTGAGTATGCTCCAATTTGTCAAAGCATCCTTTTATGTACATGTCCAGACAGCACTTATTGCTGATAAAAAGGTACTTTACAACTTGAGATAACAAGTTGCACACTTAATTTTTTTATAATAAGTCTAAAACTTTGGATTAAAATGTAGGAAGTGTATCATGAATCTGCAACCTTCAGTCTAATTTGATCCAGCAGAGGCTATCTTGATTCAGGCAATAGTTTCCAGCAACTTCTGAAAGAAGAGGTCAGTTAAAGCACAAGCACCAAAGCAATATTGGTTGTAGTCTTTTTCCTTTTCTCCTGTACTGGTGGTCATAAAAGTAGTGAGGCTTGGAAATTTATTTGTCATGGTTTATTTCATACCAGTCAAGTTTCTGACAATGGAAGAAAACCAGCTGTTGTGTGCAGTCTTCCTGGGAAATGATGTTAGCTTCCTGAAGTGCCATCCTGTCTTAGAGTCAAACAGGCTCAGCTACTGACAGATGCTGTTTATTTCTTCCTGGAACAAAATTTTGTGGACACAAATGTGGGCACAAACTATTAAGTGCTGCCCAAAGTGGCTCTTCCGAAGGAAACAAAGCATTGTCTGAAATTCTCATATGTTGCTTTGTATTTATTTCAAAGTAATATATGTTGCAAGGGGATAGAAGTAAGATGTCTATCTGCAAGCTGAATTGTTCCACAAAGGATCTGGCTGTTCTGTATGTTGTCATAGAGGACGTACTGCACACCCTCTAGTCCTGACCTCACTGGTACAGAAGTTCTTTTAAGAGGAGAATTAGCATAATTGCACTGCACAAACAGCACATACTGTCACAGACATGCCAAAGACTCCAAGAACTCCTTAATTATTCCTTCCAGAGTGCAAGATAAGGGAAGATCCAGGACAGCAATGGGAGATGATCAAACAGCCTTCTCTGCAGCGTGAGACAATGTGGCTGTGCTGGGAAATGCCTGCTCTGATGCAGCTGTGTTACTTGGTGGAACCACATCATCTGTTCCTTCCCAGCCTGAGTGCAGCTTTGCATTTCCATCACAGTGCCTTATCCTGACCACTACTGAGAAAAACTATGAACTTCCCCTCTATAGATTGGTTTACTCACCATTTCCTCAGCCCATGAGACTTCACAGCATTATATTCTGACTTAAAACAACTTCCTCTGTCCTGCATTTGCTGATACCGAGTACAGCTAGAGAGCTTAAGGAAAATGGTATCCCAGCCAGTCTCAGATGTGAGGAGGTTGGCAGCATGGTGTTAGTATGTGCAGTTGCATCTGCATGTCTTCTCCCAAATTCTGTTGTTAAGAGTGCTGTTGTTCCTAGCAACACTACTAGTTTAAGCTTCTTAGTTCTCCTCCCTGTCACAGTAAGAAATCAGAGAATAAAGCTGTTCTAATGTCCATCGCCCTAAGATAACATGCTGACATGGTTATAAAGTTGAATTTGCCATGGACACTAGCCTAGGCTGCGAAAAGTGAAATAGGCAATTTTATCCTGATGGGAATAGACTGTCTTTTAGCTCACCTCTTGACTTGAGAGCGGTACCCCATGCTCGGCACCGAGGGTCATCCCATATGTGTGCAGCCCTATCCATCCTGTCTTGGGCCCAGCACGTGAGATTTTGGCAGTGACACCAAGCACCAGGCAGGGTTCAGGCATTGTGTTGCAGCCCCATTGTGTCCCTTGAAATCCACATAGAAAAGTATGCTACTAGTGTCAGCTCTGTTCTAGGGACCAAGCATGCTGAAATAGTTATTTAGCTGTCTGCATCCTTGTGTTTCCAGGATTTCCCATCTTCTCCTTATCCCTAAATCTATGGGCATCTATACAGTTCTCATCCAGTGAATACCCTCAGAGGTTTACCCCTTTTCCTTGGTCAGAACATATGAGGTTTGTTGGATCCTGTTTCCTGATGCTTCCAGTAGGGGACCCTGGATCAGCAGCTTTAATATTGATTGAAAATAATCAGACCCGTAAGGCAGGTTTGAAACCTTGCCTTCAGAGAAAAATAAATCAGTTGAATGTGATAGTAAATGTATTTTAAAAATGTACCAATGCTTTGTAATTTTCTAAAACAGTTATTAAAAACCAAATCATAATAAGATATTTCTGACAAAAAGTACTATTTGCATGTGAAACGCCATCTTTCTTTTTCAGTCATAGTTGAAGGCACTGAAGTAGTTAACTCCTGTGTTCTTCATTATACATCCTTCCTGTGTACAATCTTTTGCATCATCTTTTCTCTCTGACATCTGCAGGCAGACAGTCTCCAGGCAAGGTGCAAGGCAGAGTGGCCATGGATATAGATAACAGTCATATAGACTTTAATGGTAACACTAATCTGGGGAAGGTGTTTAAAATCATGTTTCCAGACTGGAAGGAATCCTGGCAGGCAGGATCAGACCCTGTGTAGAACAGACTGCCACATGAGCTCGCTGCATAGTAGGGTGATGCCCAGCTGTTGTCTCCTGGTGCATGTTGGATCCTGGCAGTCCATCTCAGACCTGCACCTCACTGTTGTGAGCAAGAGGCAGACACAGCTTGCCTGGGGTCTTCACATCCTCTCCTCGGGTATCCACAGCTATTTGCATTTGGAGGGCAGTGATCACTGAACAAGCATAGATCCCTTCTCACAATCATTTGTATTTGTTACTTGTACCTTCCTGCTCATACTGAAAATGCTGAACAGCATTAACAATTTTCACTAGATAAGTGTCCTAAAATTGACAGGGGAGAGAATTCTGGTGAAGCTTCTGAGCTTATCCCCTGGCTTGAAGAATTTCATATGCATAAAACAGGTAACTCTTTCTTCACACAGTTTTGTGCAGAGGTTTGAAAGTTCGACATTGAAATTTGTGTGCCATTTCTTTTAACAATAAGTATATCTTCTACATATCATTAGCAGCTAAAATTCACTCAGATTTTTTTTTTATTTTTATTTGTTTTATTGTTTGGTTTTTTTTGGTTTTTTTTTGACAGATTTCTGGGATTCCTGCTTAAACCACAGAAGACAGGACTTATCCCACCCTGCAAAAGACACTGCTTTCAGCACTGCCCAGGCAGACAGTTTAAGATCTACCCAGTGTTTTGCAAGTAGCACAAACCACTGCTCATGTGAAATTGAGCTGTCAATAGGAAACGACAGACTGTGGTTTGTGAATCCTATTTTTATAGAAGAGTGCAGTAATCCTTGTCCTCCAGATGTATCTTCTCCTAAAGGCCACTCTGGGAGCACTGAACTCCCCCCTGCCACCATGATTACTGAAAAGAGGTCTCTTCGACGTCCTCCTCCCCCTCCACCTTCTCATGCTCTCATTCAGAAATCTTCCCTGAAGCTCTCACAGGACCCCATGACTGCCTGTGAAGAAAACAAGTTACTTATTAAGCCACTAGGAAAGAGCTTTGAGGAAATGAAAATTGAGAGTGGTGATGATAAAGAAGAAAGGAAGCAGAGCTGCTTGGCCAATGCACCCTTGGCAGGGAGCCCCAAGAAGGGCTCCCAACCCTCTGCTCCCCCACGGAGGCGGCTGAGTGAGAGGACCTCAGAGGAGAGCTGTGTGGGTAATCCTGAAAATTGTGAAACCCTGAAAGGGGAAGGAACAGAAGAAAAGGAAGAAACAAGTCAAGAGAGCAGAGATAAAATATCGCTGTGCAAAAAGGCCATAGAGATGTGTGGGGAGGTTCCCAAAAAGGCTGTATCACAGTTTCAGGAGACAAAGCCTGAACCTGCAGAGAAGAAGGAGGACATGCCTAAGATACAAAGCAATGCCACTGAGAAAGGAAAGTCACCTCCTATCCCACCACCAAGAAGGAAGAGAATTTCCCAGGTACCAAGGAACCCCAGCTCCTGGCAGCCGAAGCAAAGAACAGCGGGCGAGACGGCCGTGGCCACAGGGCAGGCTGTGTGCAAGGGCAGCCCAGCTACAGTGACGGGTGGTGCCACTTGCACACACACCAAGGCTGAACCGGGACATGGCCACAAATCTGTCAGCTCAGCTGAGCTGGAAGGGTCACACTTGTCCCTGGAGGACCTGGGAGGCAACACTGTGGCTCAGGCATCAACATCTGAGCCAGACTCCTACTCCACCAGCAGCACAGAGGATGACCTGGAGATGCTGAGTAGTTCATCTGGTAAAAAGACACGCTCCGTGATCTTGGCCAAGGCCAAAAACAGGCTGTCCTTGGTGAATCTGTCCAACGTCTTCACAGTCTTTTTGTCTAGTGACAGGAAGCTGCAGAAGAAGATAGTGGAGCTGGCACAGGACAAGGAGTCATACTTTGGTAACCTGGTGCGGGACTACAGAGTGTACAGTTTAGAGATGATGGCAAAGCAGAGCTCCAGCACAGAGATGCTACAAGAGATCCGGCTGATGATGACGCAGCTGAAGAGTTACTTAGTGCAGAGCACCGAGCTGAAATCTCTGATAGACCCAGCCTCCTACACTGAGGAACAGTTAGGTAGGTAACTGTGGTTTATTCATCCTTGGGCATGGTTTAGGAAGGTGAGGGAGAAAGAATTATGTAGACACAGGCTCTGCTTTGCAGAATTATAAACCATCTCCTAAAACTCGAGCAGCATAAATTGAAGTCTGCTCTCTGTTTGCCAGCACTTGGAGGAACAGCTCAAAAATCTGGAGACCAATGAGGGGAAAAATCCCTTTATGAACGTTTTAAAGGGAAGAGTTTAAGCAAAAGAGACGTGTTTGTGTGTATGAGAGACATACATGTATGTGTGTATATATGTGTGTGTGTGTGTAGGTTTGCACAGAGAGGAGAATACACTGGAAACACAAAAGGCAAACTTTCCCCTTCACAGCTGCATTCCTATGGCCTTCCATATCCACTGCTTTGCTACAAGGATGGAGAACTCCCTGCATGTGGCATACACCTTAGAAGTCAATCACTGTCTCACAGGGAGGGACTAGACTAGGATGATTTTGAGTGGCAGGTTGGAGGAATCACTTGATTCCACCTTGTGCTCCTCAGACCTCAGAGGTACAGAAGAAATGTCTGTTGCAAGATTGCCAGCTCCAAAATGAAGCGTTCACCTCTTTGCCATAGGTATAATTTGCCTTTAGGGAGAAAAAATATTATTTTTAACTGTTTACAGGTGTTTCATTGCTTCTCATCCATATTCTGTGAGGGAATAATGTGCTACTTCTTTCTTTGCTAAGGATTGGAGTGGTCTGTTTAATGTATATCCATGAGGGAATATAAAAAGACCTGTAGGACTTTTCATCCCAGTGAAAGCTGTACAGTCAGAAAAAGCATGCATGCACGTGCACACATTCTCCTTTGAAAGCTTAAAACTGTTTCTTGAGGACCTGAGAACCGATGCAGAGCTACTTGTGGATCCTTAAGTCAGCTTAAAACAAGCTGGGAGCTGGAAGACACAGAATATGGGGTGAACCACAGGAGCGACCAGGGATTCCAGGAGATCCTGCAGCTCCAGTATTAGGTGGGACTAAGCTAAGTGGTGAGCCAGGAGTAAAAGACTGTCCACTGTCAGTCTCAGTGGGCTCTGCTGATTTCCTTCTCCCCCAGCAAAGGCTTCACATGATCCTGCAGGTCCTCAGCAGAACAGACCTGCAGCCAGCCCCTGCCATAGCATAGAGAGGGAACCTGCACTTTCACTTCTCATGCATCTTGTGTAACACCTTCAATCTTTGTCCTAATAACCTTTTTCTTCAAGGTGGAGAGTGTGGGGGCAGCACAGAGAAGTCTGTCTTGAATCTTGATTAGTGAAAGTGGAAAGGGGGAGGAAAGAAGGGTCCTTGTTCTGCTTGGTAGAGCTGTATGTGTGCAAGTATCCCACCACCTTCCCACAGACATGCCTGGTTTTGACCCTGTATCTAACCCTGTTCACTGACAGCTCCTTAACAGGATGATGTAGCCCAGTCAACCTTGACAGGGCGGTCTTCTTCTGTGGAGAACAAGGATTCCCACTGGAGGATTTACCACATGAATTTGCCCTGCTTCAGGCTGATTTGTTCTCTGGATTCTTTAAAATAGTTGCATTTTGAATACATAAATATTACTGTCCTCTGGTTCATTCCTCACTGCCTGAGCAGATTAACTCTTTTGCCAATGGCCTTTTTGCCTCAGTGCAACAAGAGAATCTCTTGCAGTCCCTCTAGTTCTGCCTCTGGTTTCTAGGAGTCAGACAACAGGCTTCCTCACAGTCTCTTATGCTTCCTTTCATCTTCAGCCAAACATTAAGTAAATTCTCAACCCACCCATACTATTTCCTCCTGCACAGGAGGCATAAGAGGTGTCTTATAGGATCAGTAATTTAGAGTCTCTTGAGCAGTAACAATGAGAAACTTCTGACTAGATATTGGTTTCTGTCTCTGAGCTGGTGGGCACAGCTGCTTTGAGGAAAGAAAGGGGTGCTTTGAGGTTGCAATTAATTTCATCCCAAAGTGAACATCTCAAACAAGTCAGAAGGCGAGGTCAGAAGAGACATGAGATGAATTGCATCGGGGCATCTTTAAGGGCAGGGCTGTGAAAAAAAATCACAGTTAGGTGAGATTCCTCTTCTTTCCCCAGAGTTGGCTTTCCTGCTGCCTGGCAATGCCATGCTGGTCAGCCAGGAGTCAGGCAAAGAGAGCAGGCACTGCTGGTAGCAGGAGTCTCCTACAGCTCCAGTGACAGAGACCACACACTGAAGTTCATCTCAAGCCCATCTAGGACTTCTGGATAGTGTTGGTAATGAAATGTTTACTTTCTGGGATGTAATTTCTGTTCCCTTCTCACAGCTATGTAGTAGTGTTTGAATAACCAACCACATGCCTCCTTAGGACTTTTACTTGCACCTGTACTACTGTATTGCTTATTTATTATATGTTTTTGTGTTCTTCCTTCTCTATGCAGAAGTGATTGCTGAGACAGCTTTGTACAAATGTGTCCTCAAACCTTTAAAGGAAGCCATTAATTCTTCCTTAAAAGAAATACACAACAAAGATGGATCTTTACAGCAGCTGAAAGAGAACCAAGTTGTGATACAAAACACAACTACCACTGACCTGGGTGTCACAACCAGTGTGCCTGAAACTGCTGTGCTGGAAAAGATCATTCACAAGTTCACAACCATGCACAAGACCTACTCTCCAGAAAAGAAAATTGCCATCTTGCTGAAGACCTGCAAACTCATCTATGACTCCATGGCTCAGGGAAATCCAGGTACAGGACTCCTGCTGCAATGGCATCCACCATGGGTCTTTCTCCTTGTATCAAAGGATAGTGTTTATGACACAGCTAGCATGGCAATAGTCACATTGGTGGTAGCAGTGATGGTTGATGTGTTTGGTATCAGGTGGCCACAGGTTGTGTTCAGAATTGAATGGTTAGTGACGTTCTCTGCATTAATAACTGAATGTTACCTGGTTAACTTTAAGCTCCGTAAGTCCAAAAACTAGTTACCTGTGTGTGTTTTATGGATAAAATCCTTTTTGCACAGGTCTTCACACAGCTCTCCAAATATCCTCAAGGCTCTGTCCCAGCTTGCTGCAGAGTAATGGTAAATTCTAGGAATGGGTCTCTGGTAAAAGGCTCTTGATTTGGCCTTTACAGAGTTTTGCCTAAACTGAGGAGGAGATGCAGAGTGCTAGTAGTTTGTTACTAATTCCTGATGCTCCACTAAATTCTAAAAGCCACTTCAGTGCAAGGCAGTATGTGCTCTGAGTATAAACACAACATGGGCCTCAGGCCAGCCACTAATGCAAAAATTAAACCCTTGGCCTGCAGACAGGATGCATCTTTGCAGATAGACCAGCAAGTCCCTTCCTCCAGCAATTTTCCTTGCCAGTTTAAGGGCTTTTCTTGTATACTGTGAGCTGATGACCAGCCATGCCTGAATCTGGAGAGAAGCCAGGTATTAACTTGCAATAACTTGTGGTTGTTCAAGAACTCACAGTGACCAAAGGTGCTTTTAGCTGTTCTGCTTTATTTTGTACTGGCAACAGCCTTGGAGCATTCATACTCGATTCATTCAGGGATTGTTATGTCCCTGCTGAGCCTCACCTCAAGGGGATCTCTTGGATAGTAAGCAGCAAGGTTCAGTGACCAGTCTAGACATATTAACAGCAGAGCAAGAAACCACCCCTGGGCTGAGCCTTAGCTACAGGGTGGAAAGGACCTCTCACTCTCTTCGGGTATTATGAGATTTGGACATATGTAGGGGAATTTTCTGTAATTTTGCTAAAACAGTTGTGTGAAGTTTGAGAATAAATTTGGTTTAGATCAAGGACTTGCAAGCCTCATTAAAACCCACATGGTCTCCTGTGACGCTGGTGGTATATTACGTACACGTCACACCTTAGTTAGCTCAGGGCTGGAATTTCTCTGTTGAAGGAAATACTGATGTGTCACTTTCTGTAACAGAAATGAGGAGTCAGGGAAATAATTACAAAACCCCTACATGTTTAAAATATTGATATTCATGAAATTAGATGTTTTCACTGTGGTTTGCTACACTAACCAAAGCAGTGCATTTTGGCCAGTTCAGCTGTTTTCTCATGCTGAGTACTACTCAGCAGGGTGCAGGTTGGAAGCTGATTTCACCCCTGTGCATCCAGTTCCCTCTCCCTTATATCGAGTTCCCTCTCCCTTATACGTGATCAGTGATGCGTACCAGGGCTTGGCCAGAAGAAAACTGGCCTGGAATTATGGAAATGTACCCCAATGAATTCAGACCTGAAAAAGAAACTAAGGGGAGAAGAATGCTGTATCCAACTCCTGGAAAACAGCAGACTTGGAGAGTAATTGAGTGAAATGCCCTGTAGACTTAGATGCAAAATGTGTGAAACCTCTTCCACAGAATGAACTGAACCCAGATCACTTTCATTTTCCAGTGGCAAAGACTGGAACCTGAAATATTTCAGCAACCTGGAATATTTTTCTGACAGGGAATTCCAGCAGGTGGCATGCAGGAGAGCATGCTGTGGGATCCTCAGAGCAGATTTCAGCAGGTGGGAATTCTTCTGTTCTCTGCCCATCTCAAGAGCAACAGCACAGGGCCCCTTTTGCTTTTAGGCAGCCATGAGGCAGCACAATGTTCTTCACACAGGAAGAGCAGAGGCCATGTTCAGCTTCCTGTGCAATAGTTTCTTCTTCTTTTTGCTCCTTTTCCTAACTGGTCAATTAGAAAGGTCTCTCCTTTTCCAAGATCAGAGCAAGTGAAACAGAAAACAAATCATTCTCTCTGCTACAGGACCAAAATCAGTCTACCTCTGTCAGAAGCATTACCTGTTCAATAACTTGGAAAGTCCTTGTGTTGTCTGACTTAATTTGCAATTTGTCAGCTCAAACCAGATTTTATTCACTTTCGGTTGGCCATAGGATAAGCTGACCTAAGAATATGGTTTCATTTCTCAAAGCAAAATGCCAACACCACTTAATCAAGCACCTTTTCTTCTCCAACACATATGAAAATACAAATTTTTTTAACATTTTGAGACCCATGTACAGCACTCCAGGTTTGGCCAGGATGTCCCAAGAGGTACAAAGTTTCCTTTAAAACTATGGACAGGCATACTCAGGAACATGTGTACCTGGGGTGGTGCCCATCTTTGCCCTGCTGAAAGAGTCATAAAACTTTAAAGTCTGCCTTGACTGACTCCATGTATATCAAGACATTTTAAGAAAGGAGGAGACCTTTGGTTTGATTACAATTCATATTACATGACAAAATCTCCCTGATAAATTGGCTGTGGTTGAAATCCCTGATACTTAAGACTAAGAACTGAATGGGTCAGACCCTAAACTGGTTTCAACTAGCATTTCTTCCTCAAGCTGAAGGCAATCAGCTTGTGGAAGTAATTCGTCACAAGGAATCAGGAAGGCAATTTCACAGTCTTAGTCATACACCTTTCTCTCAAGAGACCACTGAGTACAGCTCCATGAGAGAGTTGAAGCAGGACCAATCTCTGGCTACATCTTGCTGTAGGTGGCCACAGAGGGATATCATGCCCAGCTTCCCATCACACACATTGTGGAGTCAGTCCGTGGAGTCAAGATGATTCATCTGGCGGCATATAGGTTTCTGCTTCAGAGCAAGATGACTCAAGGCACACTCCAGTGACAATATTGATTAATTCATTACTGGCTATAAAAGAAATTAAGGGGCCCTGGTTCAGATACTCACATGTACTATATAGGCAGTGATATTAGTAAGTGAATCCTCACCAAAGGCACAATTATGACAGTACTGAGGTGTCTCACAGAGCTTTTCCAGCTTCCATGCAAACTTAAATCTGAAACATATGCCTCCAAGAATATAACTGACAATCTGAAAATATGTCACCTGCCTGCTAAAAATACTAAAAATGATTAGTAAGAGTAAAATGCATTTTTAAAAATAGAGTTTGGAAACCCACGCTCCACAAAATGGCTGGCATTTCTTTTTAGCACTAGAAAAAATAAGAGGCAGGAATCATGGAGCTCTTACATTTGGAAGGGATGCTGCAATATGCACAGGGACAGCTGGGCATATAGCCAATTTATGTAGAAACACAGTAATGTCATGTAGAAAAAAATGCTTATTATGCGTCTTTCAGAAACACCTTTACTCAGGCAAAAGATTAAAGGTATGTTGTGTGACATAGGTAGAATGAGAATCTCTGCTTTTCATCAAAAACACAAGTGACACCTGTAGAGTGAGAAACAATGCAAATCTGCAATACACGTGGTGTGTACTGGCAGTGTTGTGCCCGGGTCACCCAGCCTTGAGCTGCCTGGGAGCTGCCACTGTGGAAGAGAACTGATGGAAAAATAAAGCAGCAATAAGCATTGGTTTATGGAGACAGTCTGTGAGACAAACAGGCCAAATTTGGTCGGTCCATGAGTGAGGAAGATCAGGGATGGAAAAGCTCTACGTTTAGGCTGGAAGTTTGGAAGATGGGCAGACTGCTTTCAAAGAAGATTGAAGAAGAATGGAGGTACAATTTTCTTACTGCAACATTTCTAACTTGTGAACCTAAGATTATGAAGCTTCATTTTTGGACTGTCTTTGAACTGCACAGGCAGCTGGACTATATAGTTCAAAACTATAGTTTGTACTAGTTATGGAATTGGCTAGGTGACCAAAACATCTGACTTAATAATTTCTATTGCATAGTTCTATATGGATAATGTGCATAGTCTGCTTTTGGAAAAAGAGGATAGATAGGACATATATTCCATTGGAATATTTATCTTCCTTAGCTTTTAGAATGAAGTTTGTCACCCCTACAGAACTGAGCAGCCAGATATTAACTGCCCTAATGTACTCCTATAAGGCTCTGCAGTTGGCAAAAGCAATGCTGTGTCTTTAGTGGGATAGCTGAGCTTGTAGAAAGGAAACTGGACTCCAATACTTCAGCAGCCAGTGAAGAGCCCATGCTAGAAGCTCCTAAAGCTTTCAGAGCAATCCCATTACACTGCTTATTATCATATCTCACTTCTGAGAAGGAAAATAAAGCTATACATAGCAGGTTTACTTTGATATCTTTTGGAAGAGGATATTAGTATTTAAGTTACTTTTAACAAAGACTGATGGACTAGAGATTTTGGGATTTCTGCCATCTAGCACAATTTCTACATTTGAATCAAAGAGCCAGTTCAAATTTTTCATGGGGACTGGATTCATCTAATCACTAAACCATATATTTTTGAAGTGAATTCATGCCGTCTGCATCTATTAACTCACTTAATTCACTATATCACAAATTAAACCTTGCTGAAAGTAGTATAGGATAGACAAAAGACAGCTAATGCTAGTGTGTGGAAGGAAAGTCACAATCTTTTCTTATGATCTTGAACAAATCCCAGTTAGCCTTCCTGCACCTCTGGTTTCCCAACTTCAAACTGAGGCTAAAATTCATATTTTGTGGAGATCTGCTTCTAGACATCAAGCTAGTGTTTGTAAAATATTAGAGCAAGGTACAAGGGCATCACCCCTATCTGCTGGTTTTCAGAATATACACAGAGAGAAAAGAAATGCATGAATGTGTTAAAATAGGCTGTAATTTCTTTATGGAGGCTTGGGCAGAATTCCAGTTGCTTTAAATCATGTATTTAATTAATACTCATCTATTCAAGTGCTGCATCCCAGCCAGGAGCTGACGTTGTACTTGCTTTGCTATAAACATAATAGGATGAGTTTGTGGCAGAAGAGAAGGCTTATTTTAAGCTTCTTAGAGATATTTATGAAATAAATGTTTCCTAACCCTGCAGGGAAGAAGGGGAAATAAAGCAAGCAAGTCATATCTGGAGTAGGACACCACCACCTCGAACAGGCAAGCTCAGTCTCACTGTCACTGAGAGCAGTGCCAGGGTCAGAGCAAGATTTAACTCTGTCAGCTGCAAAAATTCCCCTCTGTGAGAGACCACAGATGGAGCAAGCCATCCAGGTCTAGGAATTTGGCTCAGGCCCAGCTTGAAAGGAGAGTTGAGGAGGCAGCAGCCTGCAGAGAATACCTCTGCTGCAGCTCCCAGATGGACACTGGTTAGTGGCACAGGAACCACGGGGGTTATACAATGCTGAAACAACCTCTCAGATATCTTGTTTCATAGGCATTGTTTCATCTGTCTTTGTAGATTCCTGTTTCTGGGCATATTTGAGTTGCTGACAGCACCTATTTTCCCCATGGATGGACTGAGATACAGAGCACCTCAGGGCCATGTTTGGACTGATGGCTGTACATATCAAAGTCAATCCCTGTACCTGGAGGGGCCAGGAGAACAGGGGAGAATCAGAGCCCTGCTCTCTCAGGCACTTCTCCTTGGCTCCAAGAGCAGTCAGTGGAGAGATGCTATTGAGATGCCTACAAGGTGCAATATACCGCGCCTGGCCTGCCCTTGGCCACACTGGAGGTTTGCAGCAACATAGAAAAATCACAAAATGGAGTCAGAGTTAGATCACTGGTGATTAGTTTTGCTTTTCCCTTGTTGACACATTCTGCTCCTGCTGACTTCAGCTTTTGCTACGGATGTGGGTATTTAAAATTGGGTGACATGTAGCCACAGGTGGATTAACATGGTGTCTAGTAATTTGCACAGGTTGTGAGCATACAGCACATGTAACAGTGTTCTTTCCATTACTTCAGTCAGACCTGAGTCATCCCCTGCTCAGCATTTATTATTAATCTGTAGATCAGCTTCTCATATTTAAGGCATATAAACAGCTGAGAGTCCAATAATATTTCCATGAAGTCTTAAAATTGTGAAGAGTTTATACCAAGGACTGGAGGGCAGAGCAGTTAAATCAGCTTATAGAAATGAGATAAAGAGCATGAAAAAGAATTGTCTCTATGCATGATTGTACATACAACCACTTCTCAGACAACAAAAAAGAAACAGAGTGATTCTGTAGGCATTCTTGAGAATGTTCCTCTAACATTCACTTCTGCAGACACCAGAAGGTGATGAATGGGGACATGGAATTGTTTAGTTCCAAGCTGCTGTTTCCATTCTGCATTAACTGGTCAGTCTGTCCTCTCTTCATTATCTGCTTTGGTGACATATAAAAAGCCAGCAACCGAGCAACCAACCAACCAAGCAACAAACAAACAACCCAGGTTTTTTTTTTTTTTTTTCCAGTGAATAGGAATTGATATTGTGAACCAGCAACTTTATTTGATGCCTCTATCAGAAATGACATGAATTAGTTATGAAAGAGAAGTAGTAAGGAAATTCTGCTATTGGTGTTACACTGGAAATCACTTGGCCTTAAGGAAACTAGGATCATTCTATCCATGCCACTGATCTGCAACTACTGGATCACAAAGAAGAAGTTTTTAATGAAGGGAAAAATGAGCCTAACAAATCTTTGGTATTTTATATTCCTTTATGGTAGTCTGAATTAGAACTAACTATTGGCCTCTGATGTACTTGGAGAAAAAGGAGAATGGGGCTTTTTGCTACAAAGATTTTGTTACATTTTCATGTCTCAGTTTTGTCATCTTTTTTTCTTTTTTTTTTCCCCTGGAAAATATTAAGCAGCTGTAATACTAATCTGCTTGCATTAAGGTAATGTATATGACAGTAATGAATTAGACCCTTCACAGAGCTAAAGCTTACACAGAGACATAAGCCAAGGGAACAGCAGACAAAAAAATGTCCATACAGATGTTAATGGAACAATGAAGCCCATTTATAGTTTCGTTGAAGACCAAAGGCTGTGTCTTTTAACTAAAGACAGCCATAACAAAGCAATCAGAATTGAAAGTGTTAATCCAGCTTTCATTAAATAAATAGTCTGTTGTGGCGTGTGTGGGCTCTGTTAGAAACAGACTGAATTACTGCCCTGATGATCTCTCATTCTCTAACTCTTTGTTTTAAATGGATCAACTCTCTGTTCACTAGATGTATTACTGGGTTTATTTCAAAGCCACACTTTTTTTTTTTTTTAATCAGGGGCTAAGCTCATGTTTATTTGATGCTTCAGAAGAATATCTTTCTTTGCTGGTGGAGAATCTGCGTCAGCTATGAATGACAAAAAAAGAAATCTGACTCATGGCAAATATTTGAAATAAGCCAGTGGGAACATTTGAGAAATAGGAATGTATGCCCTACCATGGAAGAGCATGTGTGTTATGGGCCAAAAATGGATAGAGCATAATTTCACCAGAACTACATCAAGGGTAGCTCTGATTCTTTGAGCTGAGACAAGCAGTTCTCAAGTGAGACATACATAGTCCATAAAATCAACACATCCAAGTGCACAGGTGAGAAAAAACTCCCCAAGTCTGGGGAAAGACATTCAGAATGAAAACAGAGTAGGTTAAGAGGAGTGGTCAACTCTGAAGTTTGGTCTGGTAAAAAACTTGCAATTGTGGGTTTTCCATGATGACTTTATGACATGTTGGTTGAAAGTGAAAGTATCTTTCAAATGAAAAAATTTATCCTTGAGTGCTTTGTGGTTTGTGCAAGAAAGCTTCAGTGTGGATTCTATTTTAAGTAGTAATTATTTATAATTGTGAATTAGCATGCTCTTTTTTTTGTCCTTAGAGATCCCAAAGAACTCTTACAGACTGTCTATTGTATCACTTTGTGAACTTAGCTGATACGAATGTTTTAAGTACAAGAAATACTGAGCATCTGCTGTACACCAATTTAAAAAACTAGGTTGAAGTCCAATGTAAAAATCTTTCTGTTTTCCTAGCTAGACAGCATAGTTAGAAAGATGATTCCTCTTGGATCCTAGCTCTTGAGTGACTGTTTTAATTAGGATCATGTAGTGTGACGTTTTGCCTTCTGATATAAACATGGAAGTCTCCAGTCCTAAAACCACTATCTCAAATCCTATTTTCTGGTTTTGTGGTATCACACATAGGGTAAGTCTAAGAGAATAAATACCCCTAACGCATGTAGACAGCTTCCCTACTGATATTGCCAACCTGAACTGCAGTCTTGATGTCAGTATCAAATCAGAGGGACAAGCTGGAAGCCTTTGCCCTCTTCAAAAACTGCCAGTTGTTTGTCATCAGTGAAGTTAAGTTTATATTTCTTGAGTTAATTTTCAAGATGCTATTCTGGGCTTGAAGCAAATTTACTTACTTTTTAAGTGACCTAAATTTCTGTTTTCAGCATTTTTGCTGGTGCTTTTGAGCTGTAACTCTTCAAGTAACATAAGCTGAAGCCTGCAAAGGACTCACTGTGTGAGAATCTGACATTGTTGTGTGGGAACACGATTTTTTGCTGTTTTTGGGACCACAGTGTGTTTCTCTTTGCTCAGGGAAGCCCTATGGTGCAGACGACTTCCTCCCTGTGCTCATGTACGTGTTGGCCCGCAGCAATTTGACTGAAGTCCTTCTGAATGTGGAGTATATGATGGAGCTCATGGACCCTGCTCTGCAGCTAGGAGAAGGTAAGAGTACAGTGTTTGCTCATGGGATATTCACTTTGGAAATCATCATTTGTCTCACTTCAGTGTTTGTGAAAGTGGGGCAGCAGGGCTCTGGCTAGATTTTGTGGATAATACTTTGGCCAATCTTTTCAAATCTGAATCTCTAAAATTATTGCCAAGCACTTTAACTTCTTTTAGCAGTGCAGTGCCTTAAAACACAAGCTAGAAAGCAGGGACTCATCATAAATGGTAACTGAGGTGCTGGATTAGCAACCTAAACAAATACATCTTGTGTTACTTGGCCCAGCTGAAAAGCTGGAAGGTTTTTGCTAAAATTAAACAGCTGCTGCAAAAAATTGTGCAGATACTTTTGTTTATTCCAGTGAGAAAAGAGCACATTTCTTAAACTGCTTTGTATGCTGAGGGCTATATTCTCACGGTCACTCTACTCCTAAATTTGAGTGAATCTTCTGACAATGTTCTCTGACTGAGCATCATAGCACGACAGAGAAAACAAAGTTAGGTTAGAGAGGAATATTGAGTTTGGAAGTGACTAAAGACCTCTGTTATCAAAAAGACAAATACCCCAGTGGATCTCTAGTTTCTTAAATATAGCTTGGAAAGCACATGCTTCCCAAGTGACAATTACACACTCTGAATAAGGAACACAGATCATTTATCACCAAGTAGTCACTAAACCAATAAAATGGGGTTTATTTTAGATCTTACTTTGGTAAGTACTGAGGTTCTAGAAAGGAGTCCTGGATGAACAACAGCAGACTAATTTTATTTATATTAAATGAGGATATAAGTCTGAAACTAAACATGTCATCCCAGCACAGTGCACAGTGGGACAAAAGTACTAATAGGATGATTACTAGCAATACAGTACATTAGTAAGGTGTTTCTGCACAGGCTAGTTTTTCTGCTGAAAAGAATTCCTAGCAGAAAAAAAATGTTAGCTGAAGGACAGCATTTTGTGGACATAACCAAGACGCTTTTGGTGATTACTCTGCACACAGGTTCTACATTCCAAAGGGGCACACTACCAGGCTGGTTACTGAAGTCATCCAGGTTGGGGAGCTTGGGATATCAAAAGCAAAGCTGGCTGGAAGTTCTCTTAGCTCAAAGATGCAAAGATTTTATAAAATGTGCACTCCAGTTAAAAGGAAAAAATTTGTGAGGGAGTTCCAAATCAAACTGACTGAATAATCACATCAGAAAGGACAGTAGGAGTAACTGCAAATATGAGGAATGGGGGTCAAAAAAGAACATCTCAGTGAAGACAGCTCTGAGATTGCAAAGTGTAGAACTGGCAAAAGTTAACTTGAGCTAGGCCTTTCGAAGTAGAATAGCAAAAAGTATTCAGGTACAGAAATCAAAAGGACAGAAGTAAAGCAGAAGTTTAAAAACTGTGAAATTGCATAAATCAGTATACAAAATCACTTCAGTTTTGCCTCCAAATGGAAAATACACTTTGAATTAATCTAATAGCAATGGTGATGCTGAATGCTGGAGCAAAGGCAAGGACAGATTGGAGGGAACATCTGGATGGAAATTAAGAAATTGAAAGTGGGCAAAAACTTAATTCTTAAAAAAGTTGTGACGAATTCCTGTTGTGGGGGACTCAGAGCTCTTCCTCCCAGGGTTCCGAGGGAAGGGATACACCCTGTTCCCAGTCCTATCACAGCTACCTCTGACTCAGCCAGAAGAGGAGAAATATTGAATGACAGACAAAGGAGGGTGGTAACCATATTTAAGAGGAGAAAAGTGGTACTTTTAGACTTCTTAGTCTATTCTCAGCACCTCTTTGTGGGTGACATGCAAGAAAAATGAGTGTTTTGGGCAAAAACCTTCAAAGTTGTAAGACACTCCTCATCGATCCACTAGAGCACAGGAAGTCAAATGGCAGTGTCTTGGTCTCTCCTCTCCTACAGAAAACTTTCATGGTGCTCTAAAAATCCTGCTCTTAAATCAAGCGCTGTGTTTGCCTCCCTGGAGCACCAGCCGCGCCGGCCATGGGCTCAGCAGGCCTGGGGAGCCAGCGGGCAGCGGAGGGATGGGCTGTGTGCCAGTGCCACCTACGGGCACTGCGGCCGGGGTGGAACTGCGCCGAAACAGCTCTCAGCTGTCCGCGGCTGACGGGCGCGGCGTGCCGGACCGGAGCAGGCCAAGGCCCCGCGGGCTGACTCTGCCCCAGCCCGGGCCAGAGCCTCCCGTCCCCAGCTGAGGGCGGAGCTGGGAACAAGCCCTGCCTCGGGGCTGCCCTGCAAGCACGACAGCGTCTCTGTCCTTGTCAGGGCTTACCTGCAGCTCTCTTGCTGCAGCCGCTTTTTATCAGGGCCCGGCTGCCGCCCTGTGGCTGCAGCTGGTCATTTATTTCCCGCTGCAAGCAGCGCCGCAGCAGCCACGGGGTTCTGAGGGAAAGGGGTTTTTACCACTTTGCCCTTTTTCTCTGCGTTACCAAGATTTATACCGCGGCCCTGAATAGCCCAGGAATTACAGGTGAACGCCTGGGATGCCTGTGTAGTCAATAGAGAATGGAGGGAACAGAGGATGACTTGTTCCTGCAGGTCTGAGACTTCCCTCAACAGGAGCCCTGAAATCCAAACATGCGAGTGGTGTAGTTGGAGCTGAGGACTGGATCCAGGCTTTGTGCCTCTCCTGCAGTAATCTACTATTATTTCTATTTCCTTGCATTGTGGGGACTGCTCAGGAGCCCAGGTTACAGACCTGTTGCATGGGCCCTATCAAACACAACAAAAAGACAGCTGTGGCCCAAAGAATAAACATCTGTGGCTAGGGCTTGTTTGTGAGCGCAGTTTTTATAGCTCTTTCCTTCCAGCCTGTGTTCTCTCCCAGGACATCTACAGCCGCAGCAGTCTGGGGAGCAACACTGATGTGGAGCAGGAGGGGCTGGAGGATGCTGGTCACAGGGTGTCCTGCTGGGTTGACAGCAGTGACCCCCGCACTCCCTCCAGCAAGGCAGCGGCAGCACAAGGGTCAGACAGCTGCCCCGTGTGGGCACCGGCCGGCAGCGTGGGAGCGGGACCGAATGGCCCGTGAGGGTGTAATGTTCATACAAGACTTTCACCTTTTGCAGGCTCCTATTATTTAACCACCACCTATGGGGTCCTGGAGCATATCAAGAACTATGACAAAATCACTGTAACACGGCAGCTGAGCGTGGAGGTTCAGGACTCCATCCACCGCTGGGAGCGACGGAGAACGCTGAACAAGGCCCGGGCTTCCCGCTCGTCAGTGCAGGTAGCCAGCATTATATCCTAGGGGAAAAGCCTGCATGCTTTCTCCATACTTAGAAATCTTTAATATGGTAATTACTTTTAAATGAAATTAATTGAAATCACTATTTAAAAAAAAAAAAAAAAAGAAAAAAAGAGTACATCTGGGGCAAGGTTTCCAGATCTTAAAATTACACCACATTTGAAATACATACTACCTATGAAATAAATTTTGAAATCTTGAAGTACCCTTATAATATTGTAGTTTTAAATATAACTGCAAAGTGATTTTTTTTGATCATTTTCAAAGGAGGTGTGCTAGGAGCCTTTGCATGTGGGAGCTGTGGTGGCGACTCAGAAGACGCTCTTAATCATCACCCTTAACGCCTGGGGAAATCAAGGGCTAAACTGAGATGTGAGCAGGCTTTGCAAGGCTGCTTCTAGATGGCATAAAGTAGGGGGGTCTGAGACATCCCAAGAACCAGTCAGTCCAGCATCTTCCAGAGCCTGTCTGGCAGCAGGAAAGACCCATCAAGGTTGGGTCAGTTTTGAAGCCCATGCTGTGCATGGCCTGGCAAAGATCTCCCCGTGCACCAGTGGGAGAAGATCTCAGGACAGATGAGTGCTCTGGGCCTCCAGTCATGATGAGACTGGTCCAGGTAGGCAGGGTACCCTTCCAGCCCCATGTGCTGTGATCAAATCATCACCCACAGGGAGGCAGCAAAGGCCACGTCTCACACTCTGTAGCGCTTTCACAGTGCAGAACTGAAAATTGTGCATTCTGAGAGGAAAGCCAGGGAAACTTCTCCTCTGGGGGAGAGTAGTACATGTGAAAGCATGGAGTTGAACAGGTTTCCCATATTGCAGTCAAACCAGTCCCTGATGATCTCAGAAACCGTGAATGGTGTTTGGGATACAGCAAATATCCATCCAGCCCTGAGTGCTGCTCTGTCAGCAGTAGCTTGTAGAAGTACCCAGCATGGAGCATAATAGCTGAGCAAGCAAATGACACATTTCCCCTGAAAATTCCCATCATGGCTGAAGGGCCATTTTCCACCCCTTTGAATGAAGGGTAGTATCAGAGACATGAAAGCCCATTCTGGCAGAGTTAAACCACATGCTGATATGTTCAGCAGGCCTCTGTCCATCCTTCTGCCTGCCTCAATCCACTGCAGTGATACTCCTTAAATGTAGTTTGGAAGCCCATAGTCCATGCATTTGAAAACTCCCCTTCTGCCAGGGAACCTCATTATTTTCTGAACAAAATGGGATTTATTTTGGAGTTCACAAATGCAAATTAAACACACAGGTTCCACTGTGACCAAAAGCTCACTAGAGTCTGTTCCTTATGTGTTTGGCAAGATGAAAGCTGTCACAACAGTTGTTACTGCCTGAAACAGGATACAAGTAAATCAGCCTTCTCAGCATAACTTCTGCTATATCCTTACTGATGGAAGGAAGTTCAGAGGACACACTTTCAATATGCTGTTTGGGTGATTGTGAAGTTGCAAGGCCACCACACTGCTAGCCCTATCCCATTTCTGGGAAACAGGGGGTTTTCAGGCCAGAATCCTGACATTTCTGGTCTGTTTTTCTTGTCTGTCACTTCTTTGCAAACCCTTTCTTCAGGAGCTGTAAAAAGATGGGAGAATTAAGAATTGCAGATCGTTCTCGAAGGATATTCAGTAAATTCAGAAAGAAGTGCTTTGAATTCCGTGTCTTTGTGGTGCTAATTATTTTGGTAAAGCCTGACAGAGGGAAGAAAGGGGAGAACTAACTAGGACACTGGAGAATGACTGGAGGATATTTGGGAGCTCTAGGCAACTAGAGCTTTGTGACTGAATTCTTCCTCCTTCAGTCCAAGGTTACTGTGTTAACTGCAAGGTCTCTCCTCATGTTTCTCTTCAGGATTTCATCTGTATCTCCTTTCTGGAAATCAGTGGTCAATCAAGGACACTTGCTTCCCGTCGTGATACCACAGCTGAGCAGCTGAGCCAGCAGTGTGCCGAGAAGTTTGAAGTGTCCCATCCCGAGGACTATGGACTCTTTGTTTATGTTGATGACCAGTGTCTGCAGCTGGACAAAGATGCCCTTCCACACCATATCAAAGCCTCCCTTCTGAAGAGTGAAACTAAGAAAGATTTCCATTTTATTTATAAACCAATTGACCATAAAACCCCACCAGTTCCAACTGTCAAAGAGTCAGACTTTTCTTAAGGGCCATGCTGCTTTTTTTCTGTCTTTGCTGTCATCCTGGAAGAGCTGGATAATTTACCTTGTGAGATCCTCTGGTATCTGCAGACTTTGGAAGTTCTCTGGAGTGTGGTCTTCAGCATAGGGCAGATGGGCTAATTATAGATGGTGTCTGAACACACGGCTTTTCTTGGTAGAGGTCATTTGGAGAAGTAAAAGGAGCATTCAGGAGAACATTCGTCCTCTGGAAAACTTGAAGTATCAAGCCTCAGAACCTCTCAGCTGCAACCAGCCAACACTGCAGAATGTAAATGAACAGTAGAGAAAATCCAGAGATCTTGCAAAAAGGTGGACATTTACTTTACAATAAAAGATGGCAGGTGTGAATCACATCTGTGCATAAGGCCTTTGAAAGGCCTGCACACACCTCAATCTGTTTGGAGGTAAAACTGTGTTTGTGCTTAATGGTATCTGTTCACCCAGTCTGAATAAACTGGGTCTTGTCTGATGTATTCAGTGGCATAGGGTTGCCACCTGTAGCAGAGCTCTATCTCTGTCTTGCTGTCAACAACACGTCTTTGCCTTTGAAATCCACATAATTACAAACAGTGCAAGATGACCCTGTACTTTCACTAAGAATATGGTTTTTTGCCTTCTATCTGTCACTAAAATCAGGTAGCATAGGCATTTTCATCAAAGTATTTTTCCTAAAGATTCAAAGTCTTCACCATCAGTTTTACATGTACATCAGTTTTATTCACACTGGTTGTTTCTTAGTGTCTGGTTAATTGTATATTTATTTTAATGTGTGATATGGTGCAATTGTTTTAAAATAAGCCTTTGTAAAGAACTTAATAATTTGCCCAGTGTATCAAACCAGATTAAAATTTGAAAGTCAAAAGGAGTTAGAATTAAACGTCAATTCCTTTTTATATGGCTGTCATTTTTACAAGTGTTATCCTAGCTGTAATTCCCACCAGGTTATTACTTTAATAAATTCAGGCCGTTGTGTAAGAACTTTCTAATTCTCCTTTCTATGTGTGCTTTTAGTCATTCAGTCATTGCAGGCTTAAATTTCCCTGAACAAACAAATTCCCACAGAATATATTGAATCAATGCAAAAATGCATTTCATTGAATTTGAAAGCAATTTTCCAGGACTGAGTAATGGAAACAGGAGCCCTAGTTGCGAGACAGACCTGTGTCTTCTGAGTGCCTTCACACAGGCAAGATTCCCACTGCAAACACAAAATACTGGGTTGTCTGCATGCAGGAAGCCAGTAACCTCCACTGCAGCTCCACCAGCTTGGAATCAGGCCTAGCAAAGCCCTGATTACAAAAAGGTGTTTTACTCAGACTTGCTATTGTTTCCTCCCAATAACATCCAAAAGAGATATAGGGCACCTTGGGCCAAGTTGCCCAAGATCTCTGCCTTATTCCTGAAGCTACAAGGATAAAAGGGTATTACATAAAGCTGGTCTCTCTCTCAATCTCTGGGGCTTGAAATAAATGCCCATGTCTACATGCCCCAGCTGTAGCCAAATCTGCATACAGATAGCAAACCAGTGCTGTACATCTGCCAGAATGGGCTGTGTGCACATCTTGTTGAGAAGGGACAACTACCAAGAATGAGGAACAGTGAATAACAGCAGTCTTGGTTTTGAGGATATCATGTGCAGAGCTTGCAGTGCATGACAGAACAGCTGACTCCAAAGTCATGGTTATTTCTATGTGCAGCTGTTGGCACCTCTGCCTTGCCTCTGGGCAGCACGTCTGCAGGATGCCAGAGCTGAAAGCCTCCCTCATGCTGCCATCACCCTTCTGCAGGGCTGTGTGCTCCTGCTGGCAGCCTGGGCTGCCCTCAGGGCTGCACTTGGGATGCTGGGGCTAAACCTGAGACACAAGTTTCTAGTACTGACCTGGAGGTGATGCTGCTCTCAGGGCTCTGAGGGCACTCACACAGGTGTGGCTGTCTCCAGTGCCTCCACAGTGCCTCCCCACCCTGCCCATGGTCCAGGACCCCACTTCAGCCTCCCAAGGCTGTCAGCCCCTGCCCCAGTGATGCTGCAGTAGGAGTGGTCTCCAGCTCCCCTGCTCTCAGCCTGTCCCCCAGCCTGTCCCCATTGCCAGGAACGTGCTGGATGTCCAGGGGAGCATTGGAGCCTCCCCTGATGCTCCCCTGCTCCTTGGCCTGATCAGGTTATCATTATAATATTCACAGTAAATGAGTCAATTACCTAAAAGTAATCTGACGGGTAAGAGGTTAAAACAGAAACATGGAAGGAAAGAAGCTAGGACTGATCTGCAGGATATTTCTGCAGAGTAACTGGACTTTGCACCAGCCAGGGTAAAGTAACTGATTGATGAAGTGAAGCACTCCAGCACCTCAGTGTCCTGGGACATCTGAGTCACCAGCTGAACCATGGGACTAGGGAGAAGTATGGGATAGAGCAGGTCAGTGGAGATTGTGGAAAAAGTGCTAAATCACTGCAATCTGAATGGGCTCAGACCTAAATTTAGTAATGTCTAGACCCAAAATCAGACCTGCAGATTCCAGTTTTTGAAATACAAGGAGTGTCTTGAACCTTTGAATTTATGTGGACTTTTCTCAAATTGCACATGCAATATTTTCTTCTGGCATAACAACTGAAAAGCTCTGATTTGATTTGCAAGAGCTGACATGGCTCTCCAAAACCCAGAGGTTGTTGATAGTAATGCAAATTACTGTGCCTGGCTGTGAGCTACCTGGAAGGAAATCCCTGTGCCAGGGCTCAGTGCAGAGCAGAGCGTGCTCAGAGGCTGTGGGCAGCTGGCTTGTTTGGCCCCATCTTGTAAACCACCAGCAACATTTCATTAAACATACATCTCTGAAGTACAGGGTTGACATGGCCACAGCTGTCCCTTGTCAGGGAACATAAGCTGGGAGATGACCCATATTGGATTTTGGATGAAATGAAATTTTCTTTTGGGAAGGGAAACAAAATCTTGCAAAAGAGAAAAGAAAGACTTACAAACACTCTGGAAAGGAGATATGATCAGAAGAAATGCAATTAAAAAAAAAAAAAACAACCCAGCAAACTGGGACATTTAGTGACTACAAGAAAATGGTCTGGGAGGAAATGAGGTGCAGTGCAAAGGACCAAAACATGCCAAAACTAACCTGACAGGTGTCGAGGCAAACATCCCATGTGTGGAGACACAAGGCTTGACTCCATTTCAGAAGGTTGATTTATTATATTATATATTATATTAAAATACTACATTAAAACTATACTAAAAGAACAGAAAGAAAAGAAAGATCAGAAGGCTACAAAGAACAGGAATAGAATAGAATGCATAACAAAATCCTGTGACTGCTCACAGCCTCAGCACAGGTGCTGTGATTGGTCATCAACTGAAAACAATCCACATGGATCAATGGAAGATGCACCTGTTGCATTCCACAGCAGCAGACAGTCATTGTTTACATTTCTTTCCTGAGGCTCCCAGCTCCTCAGGAGGGAAAAATCCTAAGAAAAGATTTTTCATAAAATATAATAGCTACAGACAGGTGCTACAAAATCAGGAGAAAAAATTAAGGAAGCAAGACAGAACTTTGAGGGGAAGATATGAGAGACATGGCATTGAAAGAGATGGCCTGAAGTTTCCCTCATTTGCCTCACAACCGTTGCAAGAACAGAGACCAGGACTACTGAAGACCCTGATCAGAGTACTAGCCTGGTTTAGGTGGATGCTTGCCAAGATCCTGACAACCCTGAGCAGAGTTCTGGCCTGCCAAGTGATTGTTTGCAGGTGCTTTTGCCACCATGGTACACTGCTTCAAGGAGCGGCTTGCCCTATACTTGCACCTGCTTCATGACAATGGCCCATGCATTTCCCCACCTCTCAGCCAAATTAACTTTCTGGTGGTCCCTCTCGAAAAACCTTCATCTGCTTCCCTACCACCGTGACAGACAGGGATTGAAGCCCCCTCCCAAGTACTGAGACTAAGACCCCTATGATTCTAACATGGCAGGGACCAAGAAAACAATGGCTCTTGCTCACTGCTGAGAACATGACCTCTTCCCCCTCGACGATTTCAATAGACTTATTCTTTTTTGCATCTGTTCCTCCTCAGCAATTTTAAGACCTGTTTCTGCCTTGGCAAAGGACTATAATAGACCCCTGAGTTAACCAAGACTTTGAGATTCTCCCAGACTTGACTAGGTGGATTTCCATCAACTTGGACCATGAGGATTTCATATCTACGTTTGGTAGCTATACCCCTTTCTCTCTCTCTCTCTCTCTCTCTCTCTCTTTTTACCTTTTATCTCTTTTCTGATCCCTCTATTGCATTTGCTGTGGTCATTCAATAAAAGGTGTATTTGTTTTGATCAGTACTGAAATCACCTCTGTGTTGTTTTTGCACTCTGAGATCAGTTAAGGAACCATCACGATCTGCCTGCCTGTACTAGCAGATTGTGACATTAAATTGGCGTCATGGACAGGATTCTGATAGACAGAGAGGTTTGCAGGCTGTGTGTAGTCTGTCACAGGGAAAGGATATTTTGCTTCAAATGCACCCAGCGTGTCATTCATGAAAGGGTTGAATGGGCATAGAAAACAAGGGAGGCATTCGAATTTCCCGCAAACTGCACACGCCTAGGTGAAAAGCATCCCCCTTACTCCGTTGAGGGTTCTGTGTTCAGAATTTCACAAATTCTTTCTTAGCACAAAAGGGGAAACTGTTTCTTTTGTGTGTTTGTGTGTATCTGGACTGTCTGGGAAGGAAGGGACAACTTGAAGAAACTAAGTGGAGCCTCCCAGGTAGAATTGTCCTTTCACCCAATCAGGGAAGCGAAGGGAAACACAGCAAAGGTTGTGTGATTTTGTAACTTAAGTCTGCACCTCCCTGCTGTGGTTTTGTTTTGGTCCCTTCACAAAATGACTGAAAACCTCAGTGCAAATGTTAAAGCTGAATTTTATGCTCTACTAGCTAAACACAATGCCAAACCTTCACCGGGGGGAGAAGTTTGGGCAGAGAACAACTGGTTTAATTTGGAAAATGTTATTGATAGAATGTGTTCTTTACAACATGAAATAAAATTTAAACTGGGCAAAAATAAAACTATCCTCTGCTCAGTTGTGGAAGCTTGTCTCACAGCAGCTGTTGAAACTCGCTTTAAGCGAAGAAGTGAGGAAAAAGCTATAATAGACTCCCTTCAAAACTTAGTTAAAATTTTGGAAAAACAATTAAATTAAGAAAGGAATGAGATTTATACATTGTGAGCTGCCCTTAGACAGGAACATGTTAAGATCTCACATAATGCTGATTCCTCTACAGAGGCAGAGGAAAAGAAATCTTGCGATTTCAATGGGGACCAATTGGGCAATCTTTGGTCCATGTCCCTGCACTTGATGGCATGTCGTGCCTTTTGATGACTTTGGCGATGATTTTTTTTTTTTCCCAGTATCCATGCCATGTCACTCATATCTTCCCCTCAAAGTTCTGTCTTCCTTCTTGATTTTTTCTCCAAATTTTGCAACATCTCTGAGGTTACTTTTGGCATGTTTTGGCCCTTTGCACTGCACAGCATGTAATCCTGGTCCATTTTCCTCCAGTCACTAAATTTCCAAACTTTCTTTTTTTTTTTTCTTCAATTGCATTTCCTTTGATGGTCCATTTTCCTACAGTCACTAAATTTCCAAATTTTCTTTTTTCTTTCTTCAATTGCATTTCCTCTGATGGTATCTCATTCCAGAGCATATGTAATTCCTTCTTTTCTGCTTCCAGGATTTCACTGGGGATGAATTTTGGCAAGCTTTGCTGCATGTCCCTGCACTTGATGGCATGCCATGCCTTTTGGTGGGTTTGTTGTTGGCAACGATTTTTTTTTTTTTTTTTCAGTATCCATGCCATGGCTCCGATATCTTCCCCTCCAAGTTGTGTCTTCCTCCTTGGTTTTTTTCCCCTGCTTTTGCAGCGTCTGTCAGCTTAGTTTTGGCATGGTTTGGTCCTTTGCACTGCACCTCTTTTCCTGCCAGACCATTTTCTTATAGTCACTAAATGTCCCAATTTTCTGTTTTTTTGGGGTTTTTTTCAGGCGCATTTCATTTGATCGTATCTCCTTTTCAGAGAGATATGTAAGATTAGTAAGACTTACTTGTTTGTAGGTCTTTATTTTCTGGGTTGCAAGATTTCATTTATCTTCCCAAATTCGTGAAATTCAATTTGAAATCTTGTGAAACAGAAGAGAAATTCTTGCAGACACTCTGGAAAGGATACATGATCAAATGAAATGTATTTGAACAAAAATTAATGGAAAATTATAGATATATTTACTTCTAAACTTTCGTGAAATTTAGTGACTTCTGGTGGGAAGGAGTTTTGAGGATATTGTGCATTGTGTCATGGTAGGAGATCTCGAGCACATTCTCTGAACTTGACGAAGAGCTGTCATAAAATATCTTTTGAAAGTGGTAAACTTGTCCGTAAGTCTTGAAGCCTGACTGTTGCCCTGGAAACCAGGCTCTTGGGGCAGATAGGTGAGGTGCTGAAGTTTTGCCTGTTGTGGGCCAAAAGCAGGGTGGGATGTGTGATGGGATATGATGACCCATGCAATTGTATTTGGATGACAGAGAAGGATGCTGCCTCTCCAAGTTCACAGCTCAGTGGTGGCACTCAGGCTCTGCCTGAGCCAGGGTCACACAGAAACAGCCTGGAATAAACATGCTGTTGTTTTGGTGACCCTGGCAAAGCACTGATTCTCCAGCATGGAGATTGCTGGAGCAGTTCAGCATCTCCCTTCCTCTGGACATTGGTGCCCAGGATCCTGCCCTGCTTTGGGGATGTATCTGACATTTCGGATGGTGTGAGAAAAAGAAGTCAAGTGTGGGAATGAAATGGGCATTTTTAAAGGCTCCATGGGATTTTGTTCATTGGCTTTTCCATGGGGTTTCCTCATGCTGCAGCCCAGGCAAAGAGGAAGCAGCCCAGCCGGGTGATCTGTGGCCTCCCCTGGTTAGTCAAGAGGTCACGCTGTTACTCATGTGCCAGCCCTCGTGTGAGCTCTCAGCAGACAGGAGTGTTCCAGGAGCTATTGACCAAGTAGGGTTGTGCAATCCAGCCAAGACCTCTTCAAACACTCATCTGCAGAGAAATGTTGCACAATGATCAGTCATTGACTCACAAGGAATGGATCCCAGTGTGAGAGAGAGGAACAGGGAGACATGCTGAACCCAGCAACTTCTGCACAGAAACAACCAGCTGGTGCAGCCACTGCATGCACAGAGCCGATTTAGGGGCAGTTTGCACCCAGTGACACAACTTGTCAATAATTCACTGAAATAATGACACTGGCATGTCAAGTTCATCCTAAAATAAAAGCCATTGAGATGAAAGGCAGTTTCCATGCTGAATTCAAGAGTTTTTGGGCCTCTTCATGCTCAGTCACAAACTGTACTTTGAAACGTGGCACAAGACTGGCTTTTTATTATGGGCTTGTAGAGTGATTGAGGCTGGCAGGGACCCCTGGAGGTCACCAGTCCTATCGCTGTTCAAACAGGGCTATCTCCCAAGAGCCTCATCCTTTCAGTACTGCAGTCTCCAGGGTCATGCAGCCTTCCTGGGGCTCTAGTCCTGCATTTTAACACCTTGCACTGTGAAAAATGTTTTCCTCCTATCCAGCTGCTGTGCAGGCTCTGCCTGTCCCACCAGCATCCCTCCTTGGATGGATACTGCAAGTGTGGGATACTGGCCAGCTCTGCCTGTGGTACAAGGCTTACAGAACTGTAGGACTTTTGTTGTCTTCCACGTCTTTTGGGGTATTGTGCCCCTAGGAAGCAAACAGCTTCTGACTCAGAATTTCCTGAGCTCTTGGCACAAAATGCTGCTTTAAGTCAGCACTTCAGCTTAAGTTTCCTTTTTCTCTGCTGGCCCTCCACCCCTGTTCCCACACAGAGGCTGAGCACAAGAATGAGAAGCCTTCAGCCTCCTGCGCTCAGATGGCCACGCATGCTCAGCACTTACGTTAAACTGTCCTGATGAGACAAGACACAACTTAGTTTGAAGAGAGCTGTAACAATACAGCTTACTGGAGTATCTGAAGAAGTGCATTATCTCCAACTCATGTGAACTGCTTTCTGCTTTATCGCTGGTAAAGAAGGGAGGGTGGTTACTGATGCTCTGAACAAAGCTGTGTCCCTCTAAGTTTGCATTGTACAGAAGTAGCCAGCACACAGTGTACCTTGGAGGCTGATCATGGACCTGCCCTCCAGGTCCTCTACAAGGGAAGGCAGTGAACTCCTGTGCAGCAGGATGTTGGGTAGAAACACGCGGCAGATTTGGCACGTGGTCAGAAAAGGGCCTTGGACTCCATTCTTAGCAATGAGGAGGAGGAAGAGGAGGAAGACAGGAAACCTTGGCTGCAGTGCATGACACTCTTCCCTAGGGCCATGGATATACACAACTTTTATGCTGTTTTTGTAAATAACACAGCCTCAACTTTGTCCTGTTTTGCCTGCTGATGACAATTTGCTAGAAGCCTGAACAGTTTTCCATATTTTGCATTCCAGCATCCCAACATTCTAGGAATGATAGGTGGAGCAACTGCCTGCAGGAAGAACCAGAGTGTCTGTACTTGCCCAACTCACCACAGGATACTCTGGCGTAAGACTGACCTTGCACAATCCTAAAATTATTTTCTCATTAGATTCTATTACCATCACAAAATAAACAGCCTGCCATGCAGGTACTTAGTCTGTGTGATGTCATTTGGAGGCCTTAAAACAAATGTATTGATCAGTGCAATGAAGGTTATTGGGGTTTTTTTCTGTGGAGCTGTTTCCTGATTGAAAATGAAATGGGTCTCTGGATATGAACTGAAAATTCAGAGCATGCACGAGAACCTGCTCCATCTCACAGTGGGTGCAGTGACATCTTCAGTGTCTCTCTTTCAGTTTGCCACATACCTGAGAGGAGGGGTATGCCATTTAAGATGGCAAAGCTATGGAAATCACTTGCAAGAAGAAAAGAGAACAAAATCCGACTCTCACATTTTGGCTTTGCATCCTCAGAGATACAAAGATCTGCAGGAGGGTCAGGGCATATGATGATAACAAGTGCCACCAGGGTGTCAGTGATATGTGAAAATAAAAATGTGCTAGCAACTGATTTCTTATCCGATAATTAGTTTTTAAGGTCTAGGTACTATGGCTGGAGACTCTTAGTCATAAAGTGACACCATCTACGAGGAACATGGAGGCCTCTTTTTTAACCTCTGATGTGAAAATCCAGAAAAACAAAAGCGTCTTCCGAATCCTCAGCAGAAAGGTGGGCATATATAAAGGGTGCAAAAAATGTTAAACCTATGAATTGGTGATGCTAAGTGCTTGAGAAGCAGCCTGGATTTCTAGGGCAGAGAACAACTCTAAAAGCAGAGATGAGTAAAACAGCAGACTGAATGTATATATCCAAACAGGGCTTTGAAAGAGTAATTTCTTTCCAAGTGTTTGGGAGGTCGTGGTATGCTTTCTTTCATGATAGCAGCCTCAGAATGACTAAGAGCTGTCTGTGGGGTGAGCCCTTCGTCCTGTCATCAGGGAAACAACTGCAACACATTCAGGAAGTCATGAATTTCATACTCTTATTTTTAGATTTCTGCCAAAAAAGCCACAGCTTTACAGCTGAGAAGAAACAAGAAGCAACTCAAAAGCAGCACGTATCTGAACTTTCACCAACTCCCAAGGTGCAAACTTTCATCTATTAATTCAGTAAAGCCTAATTCCACAGAGTTTTACCTTTTCTATTCATCCTGCCACTAAGCTCTGCTTTGGGATCAATCTCTCTCCCCACACACAGTGTTCATGAAGCTATTCATGTTCCTATTGGTTTTTCCTAGCTCTTCTTTATATAAAACTAGGAGTTACACCTCTACAACCCCTTTCCTCTGTGTGGAGCTACCCAGAACTCTCTCTTCAGTTTTTGTCAGACTTCATTCTTTCCACATAGAGATGAGGTAATTTTGAGTATTTTAACACACTGAAAATAACTCTGAAATATTTCTGTATCCTGTCTCCACAGGTAAAAAGCTGTGGACAACCTGAAACTTTTGTAGATCATCTCACAACCTCTAATTTTGCCATACTTATCCTTTACTGAGTCACCTCTAAGGAATGGAACCTTCAAGTGTGATCTGGGGCTTTACATGCTTTGTTGTTGCTTTTAGGCTGGAGTTTTGGGGTTTGTTTTGGGTTTTGTTGGTTTGCTTGTGCAGGTGTTTTTGAGAGTACCTGCCTTATGAAAGTCTTACAGGGACAGATTAACTTTGTAATGCATGTCATGGAATTAATTAGCTCTCCTTCATTTTCAAGACATAGCATGTCCAACACTATTGCACTGTGGGTGGATCAAACCGTCAACTTTATTTTTATTCACAGGCAATTCCTGTACTCCATGACTTCCCACAGGTTTGTGAGTATACACAATTAATTACAGCATATAGGTGCTAAATTTACAGCATTAAATATTTCTGTTTTTCTTTGGGAAACAGTGCTTTCTACTCACAAAGATTTTTACTGTTCAATATTTAACTCTGCTGTCCACATCAAACAGCTCCCATATGCAACTAATTTTTTTAAACTGTTAAGGAGTTAAAACTTAAAGAACAAGCTTTGGTTTTGGAACTGTTCAACCAATCTGCAAATTAGTCACTGTAATGGCATTCATTAACTTTTTTTAAAAAGTTAAAGAGTTAGCAAGAGTATTAAAAAAAACCCCCAGAGTTAATGACTCAATGTTTAGATTTAGGATGGATTTAGCAATCACATAGGTGGCTTGTAGTGTTGATCCAGAGATTCATAAGAGCATTGTGCTTTGAAAAAAATTATCCATCTTGAAAGCTCCAGGTGGTCTGCCAAAATGCCTCTCTCAAAGCAGCAGGCTGTCAGCTGGGGGTGCAGGGGAGAGCACTGGCAAGTGCTGCACTGCTCTTGGTCTGGTGCCTCAGCTCCCAGCACAGTTCCAGTACAGTGTCTGACTCTCTCCAGGTTGCATGCACATAAAGACTGGATTATGACAGCTATGAAAAGTTATCACTTGTAGTAAGGGTTACTTTCAGGACTGCTGATTCCATCAATACCCAAGGCACACCCGATTCATGGCCAGGCATATTCTGCAACAGAGAACAATAATGGTGAATAACTTTTCAGGTACTCTTCTCTCAAACTATTTCCCAAACTGACTGCAGTGGGCTGCCACCAGGAGTGGGGCAGCAGTTCTTCAACTCCTGAGTTGCATGTACACACTAATTGAACTACTAGTCCACCCTCACATTCCCTACGCTTCTGCTTTCTTCTCTCCCTTTTACTTCTCTTGTATGACTCACAAGCTGGGATCCCAACCTCTACCACAAATTCCTAAGACAGAATTCCAGCACCATGCTGCCCTTGGCTCTACTGCACCACCACAGGGGTCAGCCTGGACCATTACTTCCCTGCTTTCCCAGCCCACACATGAAGGACATAGCACCATATTCTCTTTCATCATCAGAACCCAGCAGTGCTGTGGCATTTTGAGCCAGCAGCTGAGGGGGTGGCACAGAAAACACAGCAGTTCCCTGCCTGGCTTCAGTGTAAGCTCATGCAGGAGTTACAGGGCAACGCCCTCGCACCAGTCCTGCTGTTTTGTTTGATGCTGAGCGGTGCAGTGGGATCCTCTGACTGGCTGTCATTTCCCCTGAGGCTCAGTAAGGAAATTAAAGGGTTATGGGGACATGGATTATTATGAGTGGGAGGGAACAAACAATGTCAAAACAAACATGTCTAAATTTAGAGTGATTTTTGGACAAAATGATAACAAGAGCAGAACAAGTGAGAAGCTTTTAGGATTAAGCTTTATCTGCCTATTAGCTTTCGTTCTTCTAGCCACAGTTAAAACTACAGGGCATATCTGGGAACCTCATTACCTGTCAATGGGGTATCCTCCTTCACAAAGGTTGACCAAGGCATACAGCTGTCTCAGTGCATACTCATACTGAAATAAACAAACATTGTTAATCATTTCAGTGATGAAAAGCAGGTATTGTTTATCCAGACTAAATGGTGGAAATAATTTAGAGCTGCTATAATATCCAAGGTGTTCAACTGATGATCTAGTACGGGGTTAAATGGATCTTTTTTCTACACACTTTGCTCTTGGAACTTCAGGCAATTCAGCATTTAACTTCCTTGAACTTAGGAAATTCAGCTGTGCTGAACATTGACCTCATACATAAGACCACCTAATCCATTGCATTCTTAAAATCCCACAGAACAAAACAAAAAAATCCACTAAAGAGGCTATCTTGCCTGCCATCAGGACTTTCTTATTCTTACTTAAAGTCTAATAACACGATTTAAATCCTCAACTGGGATCCCAGGAAGAGCCAACAGTAATAAAGCCCCTAAATTAAAATGCGGTTCTCAAGAATTCAGCAAGATGATGGAAACAGCAGTGAGGGTACTGCAAGGAATTATGAATAATACTATATCATAATACAGAAATCTGAATGCACCAAGATTATGAATTCATAGTGGTGATGGTTGTGTTTCTGTTTAGTCAGCAGAGTTGTTTCAAGCAGAAATACAACATTACTTTTTTAACATTGGGATTTCTGGGGAGGAAACTGATGGAAGAAACAGCACAACTAGTAAAAATTACATTATTTTGGTTTTTTTTTTTTTAAGTAAACTTCTTGCTTACCTAAAGGTGTAGTAAAAATTGTTTCCAAAAGCATTACTTACCCTTCCCCCAAATCTAATCTGTATGACTGCCCCAAGGTAGCTTTATTTAAAAGCTGATTTTTACAGGTGTGCCTACAACTGTGCTGGTTTTTGTGGCCTGTTTATCAGGTTATATCCGATGAGTGACTTACCACAGGTAAGTGCCAGTTGAAGCAATGAGCTTTGAAGTGGTTCACTGCTGACTGGTAACAGTCATAATTGCTGATGGTCAGTCTGTCTGACAGAATCTGCTTGGTCTGTTCTGTTGATCCTGTTACTACGGTGACTATCTTCTGCACGGATTCTTGGATGAATTCTTTCACCTATATATAAAACAAAAAGAACTTAAAGCATGCTTTTTCTAAATCTAATGTAAAGACTTTGAATGAAATTTCTCTTTCTTTAATCCTCCTTTAACTTTTAGGCTCTTTAAGGAACCAAATTTTGCCATTTATTTTTAGCATAGTCTCTTGCACTTGTCTCTTCACACTCAAATGAAAACTGACAAAGTCAAGACTCCTGGAACCCAAAATTACTTACTGTCCTTCCACTGTTTACCAGGGAAAGAAGGCACCACCAACACCAATACTGACTTCCATTCTGCAGGAGCTATTTGATTTGGGATGCTTCAGTTCTACGGAGACATGAGTTGCTCTAACACCAAAGATTAAGTCTTTCCCACAAGAATCCCTATGGATGCAGATGAGGAATTTCCTGTCAATAAAAGCTGTGAGACTGACTTTTGCATTTGCTTACCTCTTGGCTAGATAATCACTATTGAATGTGCCTTGTGGAACAGATCACTGAATTTTAAAGGAAGAATAAACCATCAGCTAGAGGTTACTAGTCTGAAGAGCAGTTCTTTTAACTTTCAGGGGTTTTCCTTCTGCCATTTCTTAGGACAGAAGTTAATCTGGCCTGATGAGCAATTATTTTTTCTTTTCTTACCTCCAAGTATGCTTTCATCTCTGCAGCAATCTTCTTAGCCTCAGAAATGTCATTGGTAGCCATCAGCTTTCGTTTCATGATTGCAAAGGGCACATCAGGACTAGGTGTCAAGTCATAGTTTTCCACAGGTGGCAGAGAAATGGGCATAGCTTTCTTCCCCATGCCCTGAAACTGCATTACCTTCATGGAGGAGATGCTCTGAAGGATAAAAAGTAAGCAGATGGAAATTGTCAATCACCCTCAATAGGTAGTTTTGTCTTTGTCTGTCATGCAAACTTAAATCTCTAAACTTGTTTTATTAGAGAAAATAAAGGAGGTAACAGGGTTGTAGGTGTGTGTGTCTGTGTGTATGCATATGTTGGGCTTTTAATACAATGAGGTAAAGGCTGCCAAAAATCAGGGAACTTTAATTTCCAAAATTCAGTGGGGGGAAAAAGGCTACCAGGTTACATAACCACATATTTTTTTAAACAAGTATTTAATCTGTTGCGTAATGGGACTACTGTAAATGCTGTATCACCTCTTAGCTCTTCCCATTTGAGAGATCATTGTATTTTTTAACATTTCACTAATACTCATAATATGCTGGGAAGTCATAAATATCTTTCTTTACTGAAGTGTCAAATCACTGGCAGAGCTTGGAGGACAACCTGTACCCTGATTTCTTGGATTAAAGCTATGCAAGGCTGATTTCCTTTAGCATCAGGATCATCACCTCTTAAACGCTGAGGTCTTCTAAGAGAAATAGCTCGTGACTAAAAATGACTAAATCAACTCTGCCAGTTTACAGCTGTTTTTTGTTTGGATTAAGGCACGAAAGTATAGGGTAAGAAAGGCTTGAAGATATATTTGAGCAGGAAGCCCTGTCAAATACATACTCTGTTTCCATACTGCATCACATGGCTGGTGTTGGTGCGTTTCTTCACCAGCTGAAACTGCTTGTGGAGTGTTTCTTTTCTTAGATCCTCCTGCATGAAGAAAGTTCCATGAGGTCTAAATAGTTAAACTCAGCTATTCTAAAAATGCAAAGGAAGCTGCAAAGGGTCTTTGCTGTCATTGAGTAGAAGGATGTATAGAACAAGAGCTATACAACGTTTGAAAGACATTGAAGTAAAAACTGAAAAGAAGATTTGACAGCATATTCTCATATTGCTTTTAGTAATCTCATTTCCCAGCAAATGGGCAAGAAGGGAGTGCACTAGCATGCAAATCCCAGATTTGTTTCATTAACACTATTCTCCGTTATACTAACAAGTGGGTTAGCCACAGTTCCATATTTAAGCAGCCCTGAAACAGACATACAACTTACTCAACTGCCCAATTCATTTAACACATTTGGAGATGTGATCTCAGATTAGCAAATAAAGACTATGTCATTTTGGAACCAGAAGTTAGATATTTTCTATCTTATAAATAACAAAAGGAACTAATATTTCTGAAAGTTGGTATTGGAAGTAAATTCAGTGACCCAAATAAATAAAGATTATATATATGGTTCTGAGTAGTAGATAAATACTTTAACCAACTTAATTTGTTGATTTTGTTCCCACATAAAGCCAAATATTTTCACAAATCTTGTAAAAGAGCTATGTTTAAAAATCCTAGTGATCTTTTTAATACATAAAGTGAAGAAAATTTGTTTAAATAACTTACCATATCTGAATCTTCCATCCAATTCACACTGTACCAGTCCCCAAGATAAGTCTGTCTTTCATCATCATAGTAACATGCATAAGATGACTCCTTGGGATTAGCAGCCGTTGTTGCATAAACTGTAATACAAATAGTAAGGGGTTTTTATCTTCTTTTTTTTTTTTTATTTCCCCTCACCCCTCCATGATTTAATACTTAGCTGCACACAATATATTTGTCTAAGTATTTTGCCTTTCAATCAATTACCTCTAAATAGCAGGAAGGAAAGAATTATGTTAATCATTCTGTTCAGTCACCCTCAGTGCTGCTCTAAGCACCCTCTGTGCTTCTTCTTTGCTGCCAAATGTGGTCTGAGGTGTTTAAAAAAAAATTGCCTGAAGGAAAAAATCTACTATTCAAGAACTGCCTGAGAGCACTGTGCACTAACAATTATCTATACATTCATTTTCTTTACTACAATTATGAGATCTTTTCTCCAACTTGAAGTGAATCCCCTAAAAATCATCTTTACTTCCACATAATGCCACCTTCTAAGTAATATTATTTGTTGGATAATGCTCTACACTGAGACAAAAGTAAAATAATCCTACATTTGTCCCAAGCACAGTGTTCCCAGTAAGTCATCTCTAAGACAACAGAAATACTGTAAACACATACTGACAGTCTCAAGACAAAAGCAATTTTGGCTTTTTGCCAAAGTCAATACATAGCATAGTTGTGTAACTGAAGAAAAATCCATATTTTAAAGTGAAAGTGTTCCACATGAACACTTATAGAGCTATTGTGTTGTTTCTACTCAGAATGTACCTAAAGCTCAAAAGTAAAAAAAAATCTTCAATCTTATCTGTGCAGTAAAATGCTCCTCTTAGCACCCTTCAAAATGCTTACTAAGTAACCAGTTAAACTTCTTATCTTATCAGTGAAAGCTGCCAAAGACAACTTTGTACTCTAATAGATAAACTGTCCATTTTCTGCCTTTTTAAGTTCTGTGGCAGAGCTGGCTGTAAAACCAGAGTCCTCAGACTGGAAATTTCTGACAGAATAAACTATAAAAAATACTTAGCATTTGTCTCGGACATTGTCAACATGAAACTTCCTGTAAAAAAGAAAAACTGTTTGTAAGAAATCTTGGTGGGTGTCAGGCAGCATACCCAGGGCCAAACACCCAGGATGCCATGGACAGGCACATGGCAGGTCTCCTCTGCATTGACATCTTCAAAACTACAGGAGCAAGCACTTCTCTCCTTGATACAGAACAGCTGTTTCCAAAGGTTGTGATTCCACAACCCAATCAAGGCTGAGCTTCCAGCTCTGCAGCAGAGAGCTTGGAAACCCTGAAAAATCTGAGTTCCACGTCCTGGGTTGCTGTGCAAACGTGCAGCAAATCCACCTGGCAGTGGTGTCTCACAATTGCTTTGCTACTGGATGAAACTGAGAGCAGGAACTTCACACCTATTAGCAGTGCTGAGGCTGAGCAATGTCTGTATAAACAAGGCAACCACCTGGTTCCTGAAAAGAAATACTTTTTCAACATCTCATTTCCACGAAACTGAAAGCCTTTTCAGTCTTTTGTAAGACTCTACTAAAAGGAACTTCCTGTAAATGGTAAGTATTACTTTCTTATGCTCCCCCACTAAAATTCTACATAAACATGCCTTGAACCTATTCCTGTCACAGTCAGTACTTGTTTAGGTCTGTGACAAGCTGTGATATTTAAGTCCAGTAAGTTAACTGATTGCTCACCATTGATATTATCAGCCAAATGATTCATCATAGATCCAGACTCACATGCTTCAATGTAAAACACCATCTATAGAATACAAAAATAAATCAGAGACCTTAAGAAATTCCATGAGGAAATGGAGAAAACCTGTTTGGTGCTTTTTATCTGTAGCTAGTTGGCCTATACTGCTATTCCTGAAACAAAAGCTACGCAAAATGCTACAAAACAAAAGATAATTTTTTATTTTCAGGAATTAAACTCTGTAGAAAGGGGAAAGAATAATAATGAAAAGGTGTTATTCACCTCTACAGAATCCACAGGGATCTACTAGCTATTGTACAAAGCACGGATCAAATACACAGTCACTCTATAAGCACAGCAACGTGTTAGTATTGAATGTAGTGTCTCTGGAACTGATGCCAGCTGTGTGTTCCTAAACACAGCCAGCCATAGCAGACATTGCCACAAAGAACTGCATAAAAAAAAGTACCAGTAAAATGTTCAAAACAGTAATTTTTCTGCTATTAGCACATGTGATGAAATAAATTCACAGAATTTTCTGGCAAGAGGTACAGTCTTTTAAACTAAGTAAGTAACTGTAAGGAAGACATGAGGTATACACAAACTTCCTGTAATAACAGTCTGAAGCGAACAAAGCACAGGAAGATAGAGTCAGGTATAAATTATGGGGGTGCAGCAGTTACAGATGTTGTTTTTCTAGACAGAATACACAGCATTAGCAAACAGCAGTTACACTACATATGAACATTGACTGCCAAAACAAGTAAACCATTTACAGAAAATTTGGAGCACATCAATCCTTTTAACTGCAAAATCCTAATACAAATTTAACGGCATGTAACAGATTCTTCCTACTTTGAGCCAACTCTCAAAATAAAAACATCTCTCTTCCATGCCAGCTGCTCTTTTAATTTCAGAATTTCTGGTATGCTTGTTTACCTTATGGTATTTCTTGTGATGATACATGTACCAAATAGTCTTATTCAAGTCTTTCACATGAAGCTGTAAAATAAGAAGGCTTGTATTAAAACTACTTATGTTCAACAGACACACAATTCACTTAAGAATAAATACTAACTGTTGTGAATACGTACACTATTTTCCCAATAAATTTATCCAGTCCTTTGCCCTTCTGAAGTATAACATTCTAGCATTTACCACTTTGGAAAAGATGAGTAATGGTCCCAGAAGATATGTATAGTGCACCAGAAAGCCAAGTCACACCTCTGTGAAACAGTCTGACTATGGAATAACATAACTTAAGTTTCAATTAAATGTTACAGATTTTAACCGGAAAAACTCCAAAATACAGTGATCAGAAGAATAGTGCTCTTTTTCAGCCTCCCCCCTCAGTATAGCAGTGCACTAAGTATTCTCATGTTTTACGTTTATTCGTTATTATTTTAGTATGTCACTAAAATTATGGATTTTGTGTTATTCCCAAAATGCTTACATCATCATCAGGAAAAGCCAGAAGTCCTGGAGCTCCATGGTCAGTGAAATAAACAAATACATGATCCTTGGGACCACTGTAATAAAAAAATTGCAAATGAAGTCTTTTTAACTACTCCAACCTAATCTTCAATACAACAACAATCATCTGCTTCTCAGTGCCAAGACATGTCAATATCTGAAAATAATAGAGCTGAAGCACCTCCTCCTCTTGGTAAATTTTTTTTCTCCCAAGCATATTAGTTTGGATCCTTATTAGAGGAGATGCCCGCAAAAGGAACAAAAACAAAGGTATAGGCTAGTCCCTCAAACATGGAGAATATGGCAATCACACTTCACATTCCAAACTGTAAACTGATTGAGACAGACACTGTTTTATAGGGTATGGTGGAAACAATCGGTTTTTAATGGCTATGTGAAGAATTGGTGATACTGTAGGCATTTGTAGAAGTCTGGTAAAAAAGGAATGCTTTTATAACTGAGTTATACCAAGGTACCCTTAAACAAAAGGATAAATAATAAAAACCTCCTTGCTAAGACCCTTAGGTCTGTGTAAGGACTACTATGGCCATAATCAGCCACACAGATCACCAAGCAGTGTCAGCCTACAGCTCCATGAGGAACTGAGGCATGCACACAGGCACCCAAGAGGCCACGCTGGCATTTGCATCCGTGGCTCTGCAGTCAGTTGAGCACTGAGCACTCACAGGCTTTGACACCCTCACATCTGTGTGGTACAGTTTGCTGTACAGTCTGATTCCGCTCTAAATCAAACAGATCGTGTTTGGGTGACGGAAAGGTCTTGCCCTAACAGCCGGATCTGCAAAGGAGTTTTCCTTTTAAACTGGATTCAGGGACAATTAAATATAAAGTGTGTAGAAAGATCAGGAGTCCAGGCCCTCCTCTGTTGCTTGCCTCTGTACTAGAGTCCAGAAATCTTTACTTGCTTTTGCTCTTTCCTCACAGCAAACAGGTGCAACTGCAGCAGCTCAAGGGAACATTGTCCAGCCTTCTGTTTGGCCAGTAACCTGCTGGTTAGTGGGACCACCTGAAAGTCCATCTGGAAGCCTCCCAGGGAAAGGATAATTGAGTTCTTGTCCCACCCAACAGCAAAAGTCAGGCCACTTGAAAATTCAAACAGAGCCTAATAAAGAATGGTTGGCGTTACTTTTTGGCTTCCTGCTCTTGATCCTAAATGCAAAAAATTTGACCAATGTGGAATGTAAACCATTGAGACTTTTATTTGTCTTCCTGAGTACATTAAGAGACTTTGGCCCTCTGCGTAGCTACTCCCTTATTTGAATGGGAACATCAAGCTTTCACAGGTGAGGTGTGTTCAGATGTACGTTTTTTTAAAACAAAAATTGCTTCATAGTCACCCCTTGACTCATTCCAGATACTAGAAGAGCACAATCTGGTAATGTGCAGTAATTTATCAGCGCTGTGCCTATATGTGTTGCATATATAATTTTCAACCTCAGCGTTTAAGGATGAAGTTCAAACAATTCAGAGCAGTAACCTGTTTGACTACTGTCCTGCTCCTTTTTTATTGTCTCCTCAGTGCCAGGGTGGGATTCTTCTGTTTTGTTTCATTGCTATGCCTCTAAAATCAACCGTGAGATGAAGATAGACTTCACAGTTTTTCTTTAACAAGGTTAGTCCTTCCAAATGGTTGAATTTAAATTCTTAAAGGTTTTATAGTCATTCTTGTACATAGAAAAATACATGATCTAGCTCTTAACCAATAGTCAGAAATATAGCACAACTTAGTAAGGTGGCATCATACTTTCACATCTCAAACTCTGTAGAAGCAAGATGAATAACTGACATCAGGTATCCTTCCAAGAAGATTTCTTATTAGGCCCTGAAATGTATTAACTACATTCTTGAATCATCTAAATTATATAAGCCTTTATAAACTACCATTAATTATAAATCTTACATTCCACTTAGTAAATCTATAATTTATTATTCTTCATACATTAAAATATTGCTAAACTCAGAATCATTTGTGTAGCTTAGTTTACAAATAATTTAAGCATAATAGATCACTTACAAGTTTAATTGCTTATATTACTTTTTCAGTCACAAAGATTTTTTTTCATTAATTATAAACCATAATTCCACTTCATTAGGAATAAAACTATGATTTATACTCAGTCTCAATAACTGCACATGTGCTACAAAGACCAAGGCTGGGATTAGACACGCAATTCTTCCAGGTGATGAGCTGGTTAATCTCTCTCTGTTCCACTGCCACTCACTGCTAAGCCTGGCCTGAGTTTGACCTAAGTCTTCTGCTGATTAATAAAACTGTTCATGTACATTAAAACAAGCCTTGGAAAATCCTTTCCAGAAGTCTCCAAAATTTAGCCACACTATCTTAGAATTGCCACTCTTGCAAAAGATAATAGTCTAGATAACAAATACCTTAATACAGTTAATACTGCCCTCTAGAACGTTTATACCTTAATCAGTCAATCAGCAGTTGCTTTCTTGTGATGCATAGTTTAAGAAACTAGAACCACTGCATTTGTAATGTAAAGGACCTGGAATTGCCATCAATAATTTTGCTGGATTCTTAAGTTGCTCTGATTTATTATTTTGTTAAAATCAGTGTCAATTACACATGCAATTATTTTCTAAATTAAACTTCTCTTACCTTTTCAATACTTTTCCTGATCCCACCCCCTTCACTGCTTCCCCATCTCCTCTGAGAACTGCAAGAAAATTCTTAGGAGTAACATCCTAAGGATTTGAGAAGATTAAAGTTAGATCTGATCACAAAAATAACAAAATCTTCATTTAGAAAGATGGCTTCTTAAAGTTAGAATCTATGCATGGATGACAAATTTAGCTGGCCATCCTTTTCAATACATCTTTATCTAATGACTCACTTGGCTGATGAATCACGAAATCATGGAATGACTGGATTACTGTACTGATTTAATGAAACAATTAGTTTTACATAGCTGTTTTTCAGATTGAGTTACAACATTTACAATCCAAGACCTTCCTTCCTTTTATTTCATGCGTCAGCATGGAAACAGTGTAAAGGTTCACTTTTATGACCAATGCTTCACTTCAAAGAATCTATTGTCTATATTCATCTTATGAACACCAATCTTCACGCCAAACCATGCCGGTGAATAAACTTGATGCTTTATATTATGTGCATTTTGGAGTGCAAGCTACAGGGTGAAAGAATTTATTCAGACATTGGATAATGGTGAACCTTCCCCAGGGAAAGGGGCTTTGTTCCTACCTCCTTTGTATAGTCTTTGGGCACTCCAGCATACACATCTGAGCCATTAGGTCTATTGATGACAATGCCTTTGGTTGGATTTCTGAAAGGTAAATGGAACATAAATAGGAGTAATTAGCCACATGCCATGCAATGGCCTTAGAACAAGGAGCCAGCTCACCTGAGAGTACAGGAACTTGCACCATATGTCATTAAGTGAGTTCAGAATATAAAGGGCTTTGCACTTCAGTCAGTTACATATATTTGTCCCAGGTGTCCTTACCCTCAGAGTACATTCAAGTATTCTATCTCAGATCATGTCAATTAATCTGAAGATGTAGGTGGTTGGTGTCTCTATCATTTCTCTCCTTGCAGTCTTGCCTTTATTCCCCTTAACACTTGGCTCCCAGTGCTGCTGTTCCTGTACTGTCTGCTGATTTTGGGGGAAGTTGTTTCAGAATTAGAGGCTGTATAAATCAACTGTGTTGTACAAAACACAATGATATGCTCTAGACAGACCCAGAATGGGACCTGTACCCACTTTCATTGAATGCTGGGAATTAATCTGATAATATCCAAAAAGCCCTGAAAGTTGTACACAGACCTCCCCTGTGTTCACAAGTTTAGGTTATTTATCTGCTGCACACTGCTGTGCCTGGGAGTTAGGATCTCTTACTCTCATAACAAAGTTCTGCAGTCCTCAGTGCCACAGCTGATGCTGAGCTGTGGACTAAGGCTTAGAAAGCTCATGAGCACATTTGAAAGGAGAATTATTGTGTTGATGGCTGACATCTTTATGCATATCACAATTGGTTTTAAGGGCTTTTCTTTCAAAACTACTACAAACTCAAAACACACTGGTGACCACGGCATGTTTGTAGTAACCACATAGTTTGTGACCAGTGTACGTTCATCACTTACTCCTCATTATCAGCAATGTCATCATACATCATGACAATGATCTGCTCATCTGGAATTCCATTTCGGTGTACAATCTGGTACGCATGGCACACATCTGCCTGAAATTAAGGAAATTTCCATTACTAGTTTTAACAGAAATTTTACCTTTGATACCACAAGCAAAATAGCTTTTCAGACCTAAGAGCAGGCTATTGATCAAAACAAACTTCATTCCAATACAAGAGACTGAGGGTTGCTAGAGAGCTGAAATGCACAGGTTAAACCAGAGCTCATTGCTCTTCTCTAATTACAAGAAGTTGCATTAACAGTAGAGACTATGATTAATATCTCTCCCTCATTACCTATTTTGATTTCTTATTTAAACAGAAACCAGAAGTCACTTCAGATTCGGTACAGGTAAATTTAACATGAAGCTCTCAGCAATATTGTCCATGCTGTGAGAAAATCAAAATAAAAACCTTCTGCAGTGACAGAAAAATTCAAAGTGTGCCAAGCAGACAAAAGGAGTTAGATTTCCATCAATTTCCCTTAGTTCTGCACTAAGCCTGCACAACTAAGCATTGAAGGCTGTCCTTGACTTAAGCAAGTATTGTTTACCAATCTCATCTATGGAAAGATTTTATTAAATCTTGGTTTACTATGAGATGAGAATTTGGTTTAAGGAATATTTTATTTTTAATTATGTATTTCTTACTCTGCAGAGCAACTAATTCAGGGCACATCAGATTTCAGTGGAAAACAGAATTGCAAAATTTCTATTCAGGCTCTTTTGTTGATTTGTACAGGATATGAATAGGCACATTTTCTTTACAGAACCATCTTCCCATGACACAGAAATAACAACACCCATTAAAGTGATATTACAGTAAATACAGAGCTCTATCAGAATGCTAACTTCTTAGTAACCCAGCCCAAATGATTCTTTAAAACTTACAGTCCCTGAGTGCCCTAATGGGACATTAACAATCATTCCTAAACTTGAGAACTAGAACCCACCAAATGCTAGGAAAAGCTGTGCAGGATTAATGGAAGAGATCTCATCTAATGAATGCACACTCCAAATGCATGCCAGAAGCAAGCTTTAAAGCTTACTTCTGTTGAACTAATCTAATTTGTTAATTTGGAAACCAAATTGATGTGGTTTAAGTAGACCAGTGTCTAATTACATTACTTAGGAGTACTAGTGATTTTCATTAGTTTAACCAAAAGGACACAGTAAAATACTGTAACTTTATAATCCTTGGTCTTCTGAGCGCAGATAAAATTGAAAAGAGAAGATAGTTGTACAAGATTCTGTGAAGGGTGAGGCACATTCAATGCTAATGAACTCTCCAACAATAAAATCTCTTTATGTGACTAACCTTAAATGTTAAACTGTTCTTACTAAAGCAGTTCCTACTTCACAGGTCAGCAGCCTAGGTTCTCTTCCACCTATCCCAGACAATCTCCCAGTTAGTTTTCCATTTCCTTGTATGTCATTATACCAGCTGCTGCCTCAACAAGTCAAAACATTGAGGTTAAACAGAGTTAGGAAGGTATTGCATATAATATGAAACACAAGAGCACAGGTTTGACCTGAGAACATATTTGATTTTCACAAGCAACACAAGCAGAAGTAGAAGAAAACACTAATCAGGGCTTCTCTACACTGATTGATGAGTAATCACAGATCTCTTCTCACTCTCAAAATATCACACACCTCTGTGATGCTGACAGGAACCTTTAGAGGCTGGGAACATAGGGAAATGCTTAGACATGCAGTGATACAGCATCACCACATTCAATCAGCAAGTGTCTGTGCTCCCACAGACATGTGGCTGGCCAGCAGGGACTTTGGAGGTGTTTCAACTGATCCCAAGTACTCAAAATAAGTTAAACTTTGTAAATGCATATTATCGGGTTTTTTTGGTTTCCTCTCCTTCCTTCTGGTTCATGCACAGTTTGCTCAGTATGTCCTGTCTTAGCAAATAGTAGTCATTAGCAAAATCCCTGCCATAAAGGAAGACAGATCAATGTAGTCAATTCCCTTCAATCTCAGCTTAAGGCTGTTTGGGGGTTGTCCCAGCCTTTTAAGGCTTTTGCTAAGGGAACTGTACCTGCTGGCAGCATAATGATATCACAAGCAAAGGCTAGAGCAGCAAAAACATGCTTTCCTGCTAAAACTCCATTGACTAAAGTAGGACAGTTATGAGTAAATAGTTAGGGTTTATTGCATAGAATTAGCTGACCTAATTAGTCACCTTTGATATTGCTCATGATTGATCCCTGTGTACACATAAAAAACCCATAAACCTCTACAAAACCAGAGTTAAAAAGTTTGCAGCTAGAGCAGGGAGGTGTATGTGAATGTAGAGTATTTCCTGTTGATGTCTAACTGTCTCTCAAATACTGCTATTTGACCTTGTTTCTCTCTGAAATATTTCTGGCATATCTGCACCTGTAAACCACTCCAAAAGAAACAGCTGTTCACTTGTTTCAGATCTCTTATTGTATTATTCTTGATGGTTTAACATGTGAAATGTGTGCTATGAACATTTCCTGGATAAACTGTCACTAAATCATGTTTCTGTGACAGTGATTTGGGTAGGGCAGCAGCTGCCCCACACAGCACAGGAAAAGGTGCAGCTATAGAGCTCCTGTTGCACAACTGACCTTATGGACAGCTCCAAAATGGACACTGTTAAGGGTATGGTTTAGACCTTTCACCCCCTGGTTAGTCTAAACCCTTCACTACATCAGCAAATTCTGATGGAAGATCTGCTTAAATAATTAACTCCTAGATTTTGAAAGCATGGGGATAAGAGAGTGAATTACCCTGTTTTCTTGGCACCTCAATTTTCCTCTGCCATACAGCTGTTTTACACATTTGAACAACACAGCTTTTAAGCAAACTGCCTGGGGGGATTTTTGGAGAAATCAAGTTGTCTATGACACAAGCTTGCATAAATAGTTCCTAAAGGGAAAAGCCTGGACTTGTGTGAAACTGGTTACTTCTTGTCTTATGACTGCTAGGTTCATGGCTGAAAGGAACTGTCAGCTTTACCTTGAAGCAGCACAATTCCCACTACAGGTGTACTGAAATATCACAGCCTAAACAAGAATACACTCTAATATACAAAAAAAGTGCAAGAATACGTCTGAAATGCCAGCCACGTCTTACTCCTTTACTTAAACACACATCGGTGAATCTGCCCAAAGATATAACTCTATCAAGAATTTAGGAAAGGTTTCCTGAGAGTTCAGTTTAAATTTTGTAGGCACAGTGGGAAAACGTTAATTGGAGCCATGAGGCCAAGGCAGCCTTAGTGTTTGTTACCTACAAGACAGGAGAATTTAAGACTGTCCTGGAATAAGATACTGCTCAGGCTGGTAGTGTCTAGGACACTGAATAAATACAGTCTCTGACCCACAAAGCTCAGTAAGTGTAAGACTAAAAACAACAACTGAAAACAGACTCATGTATACAAATTCACATTTTTTTAGTTTTAATTTTGCCAGACTTTTTCAGTCTAGCATTTCTCTTGAGGATACATTTCATCTTTAGTTAAGACTCAGGCTTTTCCACAAACTGTGTGGGTTTGAGTTATCTTCTCTTTTTCTGATCTGATGTGAAGCCAGCTTTAGATTTGAGTTAGCTGCTATGTTCATCACACAGAAGAGCCAGACTATTTCTTCTAATGAGAACTAGTTTGTTGAGTCATTCTCTAAATCTGTCAAAAGCATTTAGTACTGTATTTGCTCACGTATGGCACTAAGTTTTCCAGAAGTATTTTATCCAGCTCTTTGTGCAGCAGAGTGCTGAGCCACTTTCCCTAGGAACAGGGGGAGTACTCTTGAACGTAGCCAGTCTCATAATAGAAAAGCTGCTACAGAGAAGCCAGAGTAACTGCTGAGGAGCAGAGGAGCACACTGATACCCTCCCACAGCCCAAGCAACCCTAATCAAAACCACTAAAATAAGAATAAAAGTGCCAAAGAACTGAGAAGTCACAAGCACAAAGCAATGTACAAGCTCTGCAATGACAGTAAGCCTATCACACTGGGCTCTATACTACACAAAACACTTAAATTTTATTTTAGGAACTGGATGAGATAAATGTGTAAGACAAGTTTAGGTCATCCTGATTAGGATGAAGTCCCAGTTCAGCCATTACAGTGGAAGCAACTGCCTGCAAAGTGTGAATTCTTGCTCTTACTAAGCACAAATGGTGATTTTTCTCCTTCTCTTTTCTATCCTTGGTTTGTACTGATAGTGGATCCTGACCACTGACATCTAAATAACCAATCTCAAGCAAAGTTTCAGATTCCTTGAGGTTACAGGTACAAAGTCAGTGTTTCCTGGGTCTGAAAAGTCTTAACAAACTTATTATTCCTGGGGTCTGTACAGCATTTCATGTATGAAATAAGAATTTTTTGAATTTGTATTTTTGAATATGTAATCTATTTCTTCTGCTTTTGTCGTTGCTCAGTCAGATGAACACATTGCCACCAGATAATTACTGTGGCAGACAATACAGTACGTTTTGACCGTGTTGAAACAGGCAGAATGCGAAACAACTGGAGCTCACAAAATAAAAACGTAATACAAACATGCAACATCATGTATTAACTGTACCCTGGACAGCTGAACTGAGCAACTGAAACCCAGACATGTGTCTGCTGAATTCTCAAATTACAAAGGACATTATGAGTGCTTAGCTGCATGTAGGGAATAGCAACAAGTGTGGTAATAAAAAAAAGCCACATTGAGTAACTACTTACTGGAACACATCTACAAATCCATTTGTACACAGACATTATGAGTGCTTAGTTGCATGTAGGGAATAGCAACAAATGTGGTAATAAAAAAAAAGCCACATTGAGTAACTACTTACTGGAACACATCTACAAATCCACTTGTACACAGGCTAGGTCAGATGATAAGTTCTGTGGAAGAAGGGTAATGGCAGGAGGGAACTGATTTGTACACAGGCTAGGTCAGATAAGTTCTGTGGAAGAAGGGTAATGGCAGGAGGGAACTGAACTAGAGTACAATGTATTTTCCTCTGCAGTTTCTCCCTCAAAGCAAAAAAATTACACAAACATGCAATTCTGGAGCGCTGCTTTGATTTCTTATAGCACAGGTATGATTCTACTGAACAATACCACGTGTTTCTATGTGTGTTCACTACATGTTCTGAAGCACAGAAGTCCTATTCCTGGTTCCACTGTAAGTGATTTGGCAAATAATTTAATTACTTAAAATGTTGTTGCTTCTATCTCTGGAAGGTAGGGAACACTAACACACAAAGACATGGTGATCAATCTGCATAATATTTTCAAAAACCTGTTAGAACTCCTCAGATTTCTGTAGCATCTTTCCTCCTCAGAATAATTCTCCTAAAAGTCTATCATTCTGCTTGTTTTGCTGGGAACAAATTTCTCCAGTTTTTTAATACCCAAGGCACACTTGTCTGGATGACACGTCATGGCACCCACGAGAGGATTTCCCATGACTAACTGCTGGGTCTGTCTCACAACATGTCACTGCTACCATGCATGCTCACTCCCACCAGGCCACAAAAGGCCACTAGGCAGAACAGCACAAGCTGCTGCTGTGCTGCATCTAGTGGGAATTGAGTTTTTTCATAACAAGTTTAGATGCACAAGATGTTATCTTGCTCAGGACAGGCAAGTAAGAGCCCAGCCTCATTCTGAAGGATCCTTCATACAGACTCTTTTACAATGCTGCTTTTGTCACTTTAATAGGATTATTATTGGTGTTCTAATTTTCTTCTTTCCAAACGTTAATACCTGAAGCAAGTGGAGGTTTAAAATACAGATATTTCTGGCATTTAAATTCAGAACAATCCAACATGGCAGATATTGTGCACTGTTAGTTGACATTATCTTCAAAATTAGGTATTTAAAGAAATCCTGTTCTCATTTTTCCAACATTGAAAAAGAATTAGTTAATAACTATCTGCAAAGCATGACCACATTCAAAAGTTAATAGGCTTCTGTGAAACTGGCATTTTACAAAGATTCACTCACTGTTGGACACAAATATGTAAGTGTGGATCTTGTGTTCTTCATAACCCTATTTTACCTGGCAAATACACTTGCCATTGCAGGCTCACTGACAGAGAGATTAAAAATTGTGCACAGGCAACTGAGAAAAGGAATTCTCATGAGCCACAGCTTCAAAATTGTAGTTTTATTTAAAGAATTAATGTTGTGGTATTAACTCCTCCTAGAATGGAAGGGAGCCAGCTAGACTGGTTATACAGCAATAGCAACAAAAAGAGCACAACTCAGTAATTAAATTTAGACACTCCAAGACAGGCAGTAATCAAGTACAGCAGTAGTATTTTCATCATTTTTTCCCAATTTCAACTTTAAAACTGTTCTTCAAGATTTAATTTTAAATAGGAATAGTTTATATTAAGGCTGTAATATTCCAACTATGATTATCAGGTGGTATGTACAGTGTAAGGAGCTGGGAAAGTCCCTAAAACCTGTTTGTCAGTGTTTAGCTAGCACTTGCAAGTGACAGGTTGTTCTTCAGATGCAACAAGACTGTCAGTCTGATTAATTTAGTTTTAAGCTCATCACTGTGCTGGAAGTTACAAACTGATTTTGAGCTGAGAAGGAGAAGAAACACATACAAAAAACCCAGGGTGTCTAACACACAGAAGGCTCATTTTTCCTCAATCCACCGAGAGGATGAAGCCTCTCTATATTTTACAGGCAGTTACATGAAAAATAATAAACACTTTAAAAATTCCAGCATTCAGCAATTCAACCAGTACATTTCATACAACTCAGTTTTAAAAATGCTGATTTGGTACACTAGTATTTAACAAACAATACTATAATAAACTGCTTTTTTAGCATTTACAAATATATAAATGTACACACAAATCAGAATTAAATTGATCCTGTTCTCAAGAAAAGCCAAGCTGCAAATTTAGAGCAAAGACAGCATTTGCATAGATTAATCTGTTTAAGAGATTGTCCAGCAATTCCCCAAGGGGAAAGTGCTGCAAAAGTTTCCTGACTGCTGATTATAAATCTTGAACTTAATCAGAGTTAAGTCACTTGGATTTAATCCTGTCCATAGTGACACCCACACTCAGCCCAAAATTTCACAACACACTGACTTTCCCAGCAGCATTAGACTTGGGAGTTCCTGTTCCCTTTCCTCCTGTTTCTGCCATTCATTTTATTCCCTGCACCCTGGTGCACCATATCTTTGTTGTGCCAACATAATTCTGAGGCCATGCCATTGAACACAGTCAGCAAACTGGTTCAAGTTAAAAAGATCCCCCTTCCACATGTCCTCCACTCTTCAAAACATAATAGTGCATTTGCAGCCTCCAGAGATTTTTTAACTAGAAAAAAAGGAAGGTTCTCAGAGCATAATGAAAAGAGGAAACAAATAGAAAGAAACACACATGTCTCAACATGAGGTTTACCTCTAGATATCCTTTGCACAACTGCAAGTTAGGGTTACATCCTCTAGCCTAGTTACTAATAGAGTATTTACCCTAAAAGGCACAGGTCTCCCAGGATGCAGAAGTGTGATTAGAGGAAGAATACTTCTCCTCTGTTAATGACAGCTTCTTCAAGAGGTTAGAAGCTGAAAAAAGTTATATGCAAAAAAAAAAAAATCACATAGTAAATCGAAGCAGTGAAAGGGAATTCTTGGGGTGGTAACAAAACTAGCTAAGAGCAGGTTCTGAGCAAATCTTGCTGCTGTTCGCTTTAAAAACTTCACACACCTCGGAGTCTAGAAGTAGAAGCACTTGCTCAAATGACAGAAGGTCTAAACTAGTCTAGATAATAGCTTCCTGTAAGTCTGGGAGCTGGCATTTTCTGGAGCATGGACAGCATCAGCATGTGGCACAGCAGTCCTTACCTGGTGACGATAGTTGTACCAGCCATTTGAACCTGCAACAATCACCACCCAGTGCTTGCCTCCATCTTCAGGTTCTTCCATGGGGAATGTGCTGATGCCCAGAGCACAGCCCAGCAGCAAAACTGCTTTCAGTATCATCTCTCTTCTTTATTTACTCCAGAAATGGGAGAAAATTCCCCTAATGAAGAATTTTGAGACAAGTAAATGAGAGGACATCAGCCAATAAAAAAATGCAAAACAAACATCAGCAAAATCCCAACTAGAAGCTTTTCTTGGTTGTGGGGTTTTTCTGTTTGTTTTACAGACCATTTAACCCACAGTACAATTTTGGGTCATATCTTCCTTTAGCACCAAGCTGCTACCAGTTACAATAGCTTTTTGTCAGCTTTCAAATCTGACTGAAGGCAATTCTGAATAGGATAACCAAGTTGTTCAGCTCCCTCTGGTTGTTTCACTTTATAATAGTGAGTAAGTCTCAAACACAAAGCAAACCTCACCATCATTAGAATAGAAAAGAACCTCCTCTTTGGCACAAATTACTTCACAGATAAAACTCTTTCAGATTAAAACTATTCTCTTGGTCTCTGCTTATGTGATTCCCTGGTTTCCACTCACTGGCAATTAGCCCATTACTACTGAGTCAAATCCCAGGTGGTGTAGGACACTAAAGAAATGGAAAAGTGCTGGGCAGTTGGAAGGTCAGAGTGTCACAAAAGCTCTCTGTGCCCACCACACCAAAGAGGGTGGAAAGAGGCCATGCCACTGTTCTGCACAAGATGCAGCCCTAACTGCTGGGGCTGGGGGAAGTGCAGGGTGTGAGAGCCTCACGCTTATTTGTGCAACCTTTTATGCTAGTGGAGAGCAAATGTGAACCAGTACCACATGAAAGAGCAGCATTTTTGCCCCCTTTCCTCAATGGTTAAGTGTTTGCACAAGGTGCACAGTGAGAAAAATGCATGTGAGCCTGTGAATGACAAATTTAGCAAAGCAGAGCACAGGGGAGGTTTGAGCCCATGCAGAAACGGCTCCTTTTGCTTTCTTGAGAGGACCAGAAGTAGGGTCCTTGCTAGCGAATGTCCTGAGCACCTTGATTGTCTGATAAAGCACTTACTCTACAAGCAAACTATCTGGCCATATCCAATCACAGGTTTAAGATCTGCTTTTTGAATTGGGGCTCAGGGGGCAGGCAGGTTCAATTTATTGGTCACAGTCTCAGGTCTGCTGCATGCAATGTGAACTCTAAAAGCAAACTCCTCTGAAGAATTGCATGCTCCTGGCTGGCACATGAGTAAAGATTACACATTTTCTCTGTGAGAATGCCCTGAGAGATGGAATTTTACACCTGCCTATCCACAAAAATGAGATCCTGGAAGTAAATAATTGCTGCTAGGTATGGAAGAGTTGTTGCAGTAAGAGCAACAACTTTTAAGTAAGTACTTTTAAGTAAGCCTACTTTAACGTGGCTTTCTCTGGAATAAAAGCTGGAAACCCCCAAGCCTCTCAACACAGTCACAAGGCAAAATGTCAAAACTACCACTAAACCAAGTGAACAGTATCTAAGTCAGCCTCAGTAGCCCAGTCAAAACCACCCGTCTGCAGCTACTCAAATGAGGCTGGAACAGAGAAGCAGCCAGATCCTCTCCAAAGCAGCTGTGTTCAGAGCAGACAACTAATCTAACACATAGCATGGGCTCACTGGTCACTAAGATTTAGTCTTGCAGGCAGTAGTATGAAAATATATATATGCATATATTATACTGTATATATATATTTAAAAGTTAGGGGGTTTTATCCTTTTCATGGAGCTAGCACAGAGTAAGGAAGTCTTGACAGTCTAAACAGAACCAAACTTTAACTGTTATGAAACTGCTTCTTCCAAAAATTCATCTTTCAGGAAGAAGTCGCTCCTGTCACTGCCTGTAACACTTGGAGCAAGAACAATACACAGTAACTTAACAATTTAGGGTTTGTTCTTCAGCACTCAAGCAGATATGAAGGAATAAGCAGATTTTTATTAGATGGTTATACTCTCCCATGTTGAGCTGGAATTGTAAAGTTTTGTCATTGCTGCCAAAGAATGTAGCTTTGTATGGCAACTCTGCCTGATCTATCTTGTGGCTTCTTCATGTGATAAGACAAATAACATACTGTGCTGAAGGCGCACTGTGTGTACAACATCCATAAAACCTGCCTATTATGTTGCCTACAGCCTGGATAAGATTCAAACCAACCTGTATAGAACTTCTGTAAAGTGCCACCATAGGCCACAGGCCAATGAACCTATTCATTTCCAATATTCAATTTCATGTATATCTAACTCCTGAAATATTAGGCAAGAAAAGAAAATTAGGATTGTTTAGACAATCTGCTCATAAATCTTAACTGAATTTGACTTACTGGAATATTGAGTTAAATTTCCTGCACACAGATCCCTCAGAGCCTGTCTGATAACATTTCTCCAACTGTAACATGAATTATATTTACATAAAAAAAAAAAAATTAAGTTAATGGTCCAGATAATTGCTGGAGATTCTCTCACATGATGCTTAGCTCTTTGAGACAGCATTCATCAGAATCCAGGGCATATCAACAGAAACTACACTGCTGCCAGCTGTTCACCGGGCCATATAACATGGTGGCTAATTTCAAAGGAGGTCCTGGCACACAGACATCCATCACATGGAAACAGTCCGTGCCACTATCGGTTACTGACATACCAGGCAAATGGAAACAGTTTGATGGGATTGTCTTTCCTGGCGAGTTCACACTCCTGACTACACTAACGAGGACGCACAGGTCTCAGGACCCTGCCAGAACCGTGCTGTGGCACACACAGGCACCCCAGGTGTACCCACACCTGCTCTGCACCCTGCCTGCAAACAGCCCCACCACTGAAAATCCCTGGGCCAGAGCAGGAACAGAGACTTAAGCTACCAGCTCCTCAGGCAGCCCCTCCATGAGGGATTCAAGAGTCTTCCACACAGTACAAAGGTATCCAGATCTTCACATTTCTCTCCTCTGCTGAGACAAAAATTGTGACTGATGCAAAACACCCAGGAAAAAAAATAAACACTAAGAAACATTGCACTGAACTAGCAGATCATAGGTATTTTGTCATGGATTATTTAGAATAGAAAAGAACCTCCTCTTTGGCACAAATTAATGACATAATCTCTCTTATCTGTCTTTTCCTATACTATAATTAAATCAAATTAACACCAGAAAGAAGGGAGGAAATTAAAAAAAAAAACCCAGATGTACCACAATGGACTAATAAACCATAACTAATAAATGCTCAGCTCCCTGAAGTAGCATTTAATACAGGTTTAAACACGTGCAGTGGGAATGGAGCTTCACCATTTGTTCCTACCTACTGCTTAACAAAAACCCCAAACCAAACCCAACAAAGTACAAACAAATAATGATCAAACAAACAAATACACTCACACACAAATATATTTCTGCTTGTTTTAAAGAAGGCCTCTGAGTGCAAGTGGGCAATTTAAAAGGCTATGTTCAGGGTTGTGTTGTATGAATTCTTGACCTACAATTGAGAAGAGAAAGCTCCCCATCACATGCTTTGTCTTCAAGTCATATTAAGAGAAAGCAGCTCAGCTGACCAGCTTACCACAGGTACAGAAAAAGCCTTTCTCTGAAGATCTGTCACATGAAATCAATCCTACATCACATGCAGATGAAGACTGTGTGGAAAAGCTAAAAACTCGCTACAAGATCATCTTGGAGCTTTCGTTGATCCACAAAATATCATAAGATTTGATCACTTCTGCCTAGTCTTTCTGACAGAAGAGTTACTTAACTTTGCCTGGAGACCATGCCAGGATAAAGGCCCATCAGTGCAGTGGGTTCAGCATCAGATCACCACGTACACATGCAGGCAAGGCTGCTGCACAGTTTGCACAATCTGTGGAAGAAGTACATCCAGAATTGTGTGGCTCTTGCAGAACAATTCACTCTTAAGACCAGTCTGTCCTGACAGAGGTGCTTTGACCACTTCCCAGTAGATAGCTAGCATACATTTCTGACTTGATAAGAGGGATGCTTAAGAAAGACCACATCTGGAAATGGCTGGCTGCTGCTGGAACAACTTTTCCGGCCAACTGCCTGTACCCTGAGTTCACAACTTTCCTTTGCGAAACAGTCCTTAAAGATCAATATTCTTAGTACAGGATAGCACACTAAAGAAAGGGCTTTGAGTTGATCAAAGTATTTTCCACTAGCTTTTAAAGTAATATTGACACTTCAGAAGGTTGCACTCGAAATACCTTAAGCACAGTCTCCAAGAGCTATATAAACAGAAACCATATCTCTATTTCACTTGCATCAGAAGTACCCTAACAGTAACCTTGCTGAAAAACAACAGTCTTAAGCTGGTCAGATGACTATTAAAGCTCTTCTATGAAGTCTTTCTTAACAGCTCACTTCTTATAACTACTAGTCTTTGAGATTCCCAAATCAAGCCACAGTTCCTTTCTCCACAGAGTTCTTCCATATTGCCAGCCACTGAGATGCTGATTTCCACAAAATATGCGACAGCCTTCCTCACAGGAAACTGATGTCCACAGTTCTGTCAGCAATGTTCCACCCACATGCTGTGCTGGCTGCTACAAAAACAGAACTACCCAAACCTGTGATTAGGCCCCTGCACAAATAATCTGATTTTCTTTCTGCACTTGTGTTGTAGAAAGTAAATAAATTCTAGCATGGTACATTTTGAAGGAGATTATCGTCCCTGTTTCAAAACATTTCCTTACAAAGTCTGCTACTAACCATTCTATGAACAGGCTTAGTATGATTAGAACTTGTAGTAAATTTTTTCTGTTTAGCTACTGAAGATGTATAAGCTACTTTTACTGTAAAAACTCATGATTTTTTAGTTAACTCAGAATGATTCTTGATGTTAAATAAATGTATTTAAAAGAAATTACAAATAAAGTTCATTCTCCTGTTTGCAGGTTTACTTTTCTCAGCAGCAGAGATGGTACAATTTACCTGAGGGTAAAAAAAAACCAAAATCATTCCTAAAATTGTGATAAGCTAATACATCTGGTTTAGAGGATTTTTTTCTCTACATGTTTCAAAAAAACCCAGATTCAAATCTGGCAAACCTTAATGCTCCAATAAAACTGCTTCTGCTACTTACTTCCTTATCTGTCTGCAGATGTATGAAGCCTCTGCCATCACATTCTGATAGTAAGAAAAAACAGATACCGCAATGAGTTGGCACAGGGGGTATAAGGGTAAAAGAGTAAGTCAGGTAAGGGTGAGAATGTCTGCTCAGCAAACACGGAAATTTTGGGAGCGTGGAGAGAATGAAATTCTGCAGAAGTTATTACACAGAAATTCCAGTGTGATATTACACAAGATTCATACACTCCACATGTCTCTTACTACGGTTTATCTTAGCATTTCAGGTCTTGGCTACAGTATTTACGTTAACTCGCAAATACCGACATCCAACACAGTGTTCCATCCTAACTGGGACCTAGTGGTACTACCACCTCCAAGCAGAACCTCATGCTACGGCAAGGCAGTCTACCAGCTATAAATAACGAGCCACAGCGCAGCGCCTTTCAGGCATCACCAGCTCTCTCCAGAAATCCCCTAAGTAGTTATTCCATCCTTTTCTCCCGTTAAAAATGTATTATTGGTGATTAAACCTAAGCTGCTGCCACTGCTTCCTCCCCCAGTCCCCCCTCTCCCTCCTCTGCCAGCGCTGGGCAGTGCCCCTCGGAAGGAGCCGCTCTGACTCCTGTCTCTCTTCCAGCACGGAGGGATCAAACACAGTTCCCAGGCCAGGCGTGCCAGCCCCAGGGCCAGACGGAGCGCCGGGCGAAGCGGCGGGGGCTCGGCAGCGCTCGGAGCCCGGGAAGGAAACCGGCACCCTCGGCCGCTCCCCTGGGAGGCGGCGGGGCCGCTCCCCCGCCTCTGCCTCTGCCTCTGCCTCTGCGGCCGGGCAGAGGAGCGGAGCGGGCCGTCCCTGCTCACAGCTCCCTTCGCTCAGGCGTACCCCGCGTCTTCCCCCCCCGGCCAGAGCGCCCGGACAGCGCAGTCCCGCCGCCCTCACCACGTCGTGCAGAGGAGTCGCCGTCGCGGCCGCTGTGATTGCGGCGAGCGCCGTGCGGGGCCAGGCGACCGCGGCGCGCGAGGGGCGAACCCGGGCCCGGCCAATCGCGGCCGGGCGGAGGCGGGGCCGGACATCCCCCCGGCCACACTACGAGCCCCAGCAAACCCGGCGTCCCACTGACTCAGGCGGCCGCGGGCCCTGCTCGCAAAGCTTTTTGGGACTTGTAGTACCGCGGCTGCGAGGTGAGGCGCGTGGTCCCGCGTGTCCCAGGAGTCCCGGGAAGCTCCTCTCGCGTTGGCCGGGGCGCGCTGTGGGAGCCTCCGGGGTTGAGGCGTTTGCGCAGGTTGTCCACAGGACACGAACGGGGCTGCGCCTTCCCGCTGGAACTGCGCCGTGCCTTTGGGCAGGATGGAGGCAGGAGACCCAGAACGGGAAGGCAGAGGGATGTGCCAAAGGGAATCCGTGAAGTGACGGAAGAAGACGAACGGCCCCTCACGGTCCTTGCGTGTCGCTGCGGGCCCGGGCGGGCGCGGTGCTGAGCCGCACGCCGCGGCAGAGGGGCTGCGGCTGGGCACCGACACCCTCTCCCTTTGTAGTGAGAAAAGGAAAAGCGAAAATCCTTTGTGAAAAGTAGAGGCGCATGCTTCTTCACCTGATAAACCACGTAGAAAGAAGCACACCAGCTTCCTTATTGCATACTATAAAAACCACTTGATACCTGTAAAAAAAAAACAAAACAAAACAAAAAAAAAAACAAAAACAAAAAAAAAAACCAAAACAAACAAACAAAAAAACAAAAAAAAAAAACAAAAAAACAAAAAAAAAAAAAACCAATCCCCAACAACTAACTTTGCATTTTGTGACCGACTGTTTTTGAATGTCTGCAGAAGGTCATAGTTTTGCTCTGACTCTGCCATTTGCATTGTCTGCACCGACTCAGCTTTGCTTATGATCTTAAATGTAAAAGGTCATTACAGGTTGTTCAGCAGTACTTCTCTGGAGCAGTCGTGCCCAATGACCTGAGATGGCTCCTGACACAGTCTGGCTGTTAGAATTCGGGTCACTTCAGGAATCACCTTTTTGAACTGACAAAGATCGCCATGCTGATTATCCAGCAAGAAAAAAACAAACCAGGAATCTTAGTTTCACCTCATTTAATTCCAGCCTAGTAGCCAAGTGGGTTACGCATATGTTTTATTATCCTCCTGCCCTAAAAGAGATCTGATATCACTGAAAAGTATTGCTGACCCATCATCCAAGTCCAAAGGTGTTTCTCATAGCTGGGCTACATGAGGTAAGTACACTTTGTGTACATGAGGTAAGTACACCTTGTGCCAAGAAACCTAATACTGTCATTGCCAAATAACTTATCTATAACTTCTGCGTTAATAAACATCAGCAAGATGTTCCTTTTTGTGAGATACACGGGAACACTGCTACAAGAATCATAAATCTCTGTTGAAATGTATCGGGCAGATACTGAAGACGCTTGAGTAATACACAGATTTTTACTACTGAATTCAATTGTTTCTCTGATTGATAGAAATTGAAATGGTAGAAGTAGAAAGTGGTAGAAATTTAGGACGCTCTCCTGGATTGAGAGGGAAGTTTGTCTAAGGGAAAAATATGAAAGGTGTAGCTGGGTGTATGGGCTGATGTAAGCAGAGAGGTTTCTAAGGTACAGTTGTGAGGCTCACACAACAGTAGCTACATCACCTGCAGCAGGAATCCAGCATGATCCTTGTAACTGCTGCTATCACGGAAGAGAGGAAATGGACTATGACTGTGTAAACAAATGTACATATTGTCTTTTTCAAAAGAGAATAGCATGTAAGTAGGTAAAACCATGATGGATTTATGAAACTGCAATGAAATGCTATTCAGCCTGTAGAATAGAAGGCTCTTTGGAGACCTGATAGCAGCCAGTACTTAAATGTGGCTGCAAGAGAGCAGGGAGACAGACTTTTTACAAGGATATATCGTGGTAGGACAAGGAAGAATGGTTTTAAAGTGAAAGAGGGCAGGTTTGGATTAGGTATTAGGTAGAAATGCTTTTCTGTGAGGGTGGGGAGGCCCTGGAACAGATTGTCCAGAGAAGCTTTGGATCCCTGGAAATGTTCAAGGCTGGGTTGGATGGGACTTTGAGTGACCTGGTCTAGCATGGCAGTGGGACTGGAACAAGATGATCTTTGGTGCCTTCCAGCCTGAAACATTCTATGATGCTATGAAACAATTTGCTCTGGCTCTGACAGTGCTAAAAAGCAAAAGTAACCACCACCCATATGTCTCATAACAAAACTGCAACTCTGTGGAAGGCAGTTCCAGCAACCCACCAAAGCCGCACGCTACAAATGGTGTCTAAGATGCTACCAAATTCTGAAAGTGTTTACTAAATGAGAAAAAAAAAAAAAAAAAAAAAAAAAAAAAAAAAGAGAAGACCCAAATATGAAACTTCAAACCTGCAGATAACATAGTTTCTTTTTTAATAGCTTTCCTACAAACCAGAAGGCTGCCATATGGTAAGGGTGGGTAGCTTTGCCCTGATTCTGTTTTGCAAAGAGCACTGAGAGAATTGTAACTCCTACATCCAACGTTGCTAACCCCAGGCTGGACTGGCAGTGCTGGCATTGCAGTAATAGTTCTGGTAACACATAGGTTTCCCCAAAAGAGGTTTTCCAGATTTTTGGCACAACTCTGGAGATGTCTTAACACAGGTGTTTATGGTTCCATACCACTAACTTAACAGCTGACAAAATTTGGACTGCAAAGTTGATTTTGCTTTTAATCTAGCAGAATAGATACTTCAGAAAGTGTACAGGAAGCCATTCTGGACTGCGCCTACACTTTCCTTTAAGAGCAGCTGAATAGATCAAGTTTTTTGGTTTTTTTTTTAAGGAGTCAAGGACATATTTTAGCTGGGAAAGAATGGACTGGCATCATAAATTGATCATATTTAGAGTGTGTACCTTTTAAGCTTCCTTAGCCTATTTTAAATATTTTAACAAATGCTTATTCTTTGTAGTTGCATTGACTTGATAATTAGTAGCAAAACAAAATAAATTCTAGGAAGAAAAAGCTAATATTTAAGGTGAAGAGTGGAACAAGTTTATGATAAGTGAAAAAATGTGCTGAGCCTGATCTTTCCACATCTTCACTAGCAATGAGATTAGATTTGTCCGTCTAGCACTGACACAAGACTAGCTGCCTTGTAAAGGCAAATATCAGATATGGTTATCCTGTATGTTTGAAACAAGGGAAGATTCTCATTTTAGCAAAATTAATGGATTAACAATGGGGTGATCTTAGCTATCATGCAATGTTCATCTTTATTTTGAGAGGAAAATCAGAAGCGACTTACTTAAAGTGACAGAGGAAAGAAAAGGAAAGGAAAGGAAAGGAAAGGAAAGGAAAGGAAAGGAAAGGAAAGGAAAGGAAAGGAAAGGAAGAAAGGGAAAGAAGAGAAAGAAAAGAAAGAAAAAGTCAATGTTAGGCACATCATCATGAAGATAAACTGAGGTTATACAAGTCTGGAAAGAAGAGGGATTCAGATAGTTCACTGACTTCACTTGGGGAATATATACACATACATTTTGAAAGTGAACGAGGGAAAATCCTGTCCTTACAGCTTTGTACATGATTTCTTCAACTGTTCTGATAGCTTTAACTGTATTTGACCATATTTAATATAGTGGGTTCCTATATTTTTCTTGAAAATAGGTGGACAAGTAGAAAGAAAGACTTGAGATGGCACCAGAGAAAACAGTGTTTTTCTTTCAGGACCAAAAGAAGTTATTTTTTGTTGTTCCTTTCTCCATGGGCTTTATGGGAAAAAAACAATGATGTCCCAGGAAATTTAATATTTCTATCAGGTTGTTTCTCCAGGCAGAACTCTGCTGGGGAAGGAGAAGCTGAGATTTACTCTGTGAACGGGGCAATAGGAGCATATACAGACACATATGCTGAAGATGGAGCTTAGAGATGTCCTCATCCAGGAACTGTCTGCATGTAACAGTTTTATATTTGTACCTGGGGAAGTCTGAATACATATTCCAGAACGTTTAAATGCAAGACTGTGTGTTCACTACATGCAAAACAGTGTCAGTTGCAAATGGAGAAATGCTTCCTTGAACACAATCTGGCTGTGTTCTGGAGAACTGAGTGGACTCATCAGAAAAGCTAAATGCACTCAGGTTAGGTTTCTATTTTCAATAAAATATCTTCTATCCTTATGCACCTTTTCTGCAGATGACACTTTCCTATGTTTGTAGTGAAGTGTAGTCAAGGGAATTGCATGGAAAAAACCAAAAGTTTGGCGTAGGATAAAGTAGGTGTGAGGTGATATCTTCAAATATTGCTATGATCAGGAAATTCAAGGGAATAACAGTGTGTACTAGAGGAAACAAGCAGGGAGGTGGAAAAAGGAAAGAATCTAAAGGTTAAAATACTACAAACATGTCCTTACTGGGAGCGGCTTCCAAATAATCTGTGTGACTATGCAATGGGGAATGTATTTTAAAAATTGTGAAATAAGATAATGGCCAGCAATAGGCTTAATGGTGTTACTTATTGCAAATCTAGTTCATCAGCATTTTCATACCTCCAGAATATCCACAGAAAACTGTGGGGGAAAAAATCCAATTATAAACAGGATAGCCAGAACAGGTTTCTCTGAAATTGAGTTCTATTGTCTATTTAGTTCATTGCTGATAGCTGTGGGTAACTGACTGGCATATTTCCTAAACTTCACTACATGCATCCTCTTGATAATGATTTTTTTCCTGCACTCAATTAGTGTCTAAATATATGATATGTTTGCAGTATTACTGTTCATGTCTGCACTTGGATTTCAAACAGTTGCATTGCCCATTACCACTATCAGGAATAATGCTCTTTTCTCTCTCTGTTGGTTAAAATATGCTTCCTCCCATTTTATGGTCAAGCTTGCCCTGACAATGTATACATTTGCAACCCCAGGATTAATCCATGTAATTCACAATTAAGGCAGGAAGTTGCCAAACTGGCCCAGTGTCTTTGACCCACCACTCACACCATGAGCTGGTCTTCCATTCTTTGCATCAAATTGCATCTTCTTGTTAAGGGGTAAACCCTTTCAAAGACTTACTCTGAATACCTTGAGGTCATGGAAGTGCATGAAGAAAGGCATATGATAGAATTAAAAAAAAAAAAAAAAACAACCTGAATCATTAAATGACATTTTACTCTCCGGACTTGGTATTCCTTAAGTTGCTATTTTCTTAAATGTCACAAGACACTTCATGTCCTAACTTTGATAATTCTGCCTTTGTCTAGGAGGACTGGCTTTGTTTCCTACTAGAAGAATAATATGCTAATTCTGTCATTTTTATATAGAGGAAGGAAATAAGGTAGTAGGTTCACTGCAGAAAAAGTGTCACTGATTTATTACAGGAAAATAAAGAAATAGGAGCAACAAAAGAAAATACAAGCAGTAACAACAGAAAGACTGAAAGAATGTGTGTGTGTGTGTGTGAGTGTGTGTTCCTAATACAATTGAGTTACACTGAGGAAGAAGGAATACAAGAACATCATAACTTTGTGTCTTTCATTTTAACACAAAAGTGAAGATGCAACAGTGGACACAGAGCAGCAGAGGGAAAAAATGAGGAGTGGTCTAACTCCAAATATTCCAGCCATGAGTTAGCTACATGTTCTAGCCGGGGTCTATTACACTGCACCCCTGCACCTTCTGTAAACTCACATGCCAACAGTTACGGCCACTAGGCAGAGTTAATGTCCATCATTTCATGTTAAAATGGAGTTTTTCTAAAAGTGCTCCTCAAACTCCTGTCAGTGTACCAGAACATTTTCCATGCTACATGTTTATGGAAGAACTGCTTTCTCATACTTTTCAATTTACAAATCATTCAGTGATACCAAGGAAAATAATAAGGGATGAGGGGGTGGAGCATGGGGGTGTGAAGGGTCCAGCAAAAGAAAACAGAAGTGTGCCTCTCTTTACAAATTCTCTAGCTGAGATGCTTTTGCACCTGTATGCTTTGAAAAGTTCCATTAATTATTAAATAATTTAAAAGAAAATATATCTTTGAAGGCCTTTTAAATGCAGATATTCCCTTTGGCTTTGGAAGTCCCTGAGTCAAAATTCTAAGGAGAGTGTAGCTGACAAATACCTTCTGTCCTGTTAGCGTACCTTCCCTCACCAGTTGCAGCGGGTCACTTTCAGAGAGGGATTTGTGCTTTGACTGCCTTTTTAACCAAGAAAATTATTATGTTCCAATCAGGGCTGTGACTTTTTGCCTTGTTTGTGAGAGGCCAGTCCCATCTGGACAAATTCCATACCTTCAGATCCCAGAAGTGCATTGAAGGCTGGTGATAAAAATTCTTACACGTTCACTGGCACTGAGCATGATCCATCCCCAGAGTTTGTACATTTTGACCGGACCAAACCTGCTTTGCTCTGTTCAGGCACGGAGAAGGATTTCACCTTTAGCTCCTCCTCGCTATACCTCAATTCCCCACTGGAATGTGAAGGCAGTGACAGCAGCTGCCTCAGGAGTGTGGGTGTGTGAGCTCCAAGGTGGGCTGCCCCGGGAGCGTGGGTGAGGCCGTGCCAGGCAGCTGGAGGAGCAGGCTGTGCACCCTCCTCCCCCTCGGGATGCACACAGGGACAGCCGCCAGCACAGAGCAGTTCCACCGCAGCTTTTCGGGCAGGGCCTCGTTTCTCTGCTCACACACAGTCAGGCAAGGTCACAGACTACAGTAAGAATTTGTGGGCAAATTCATACCGTTCTGTTCAGGGGTGAATTGAAGTGACGAGTGGCGTGAGGCCACACACTGAATGCTGGGAATGAAATGGAAGCTGAAGTAGCAGCTCATCCAGTGACCATCACCTCATTTTGCAATCCTTGATATTTGGCATGCTTCCAATATACTGCATGACCTTAGACCAGATATGTAGTTGTGTATTAATATCACAACACTTGAAAAAGCAGGCTCAGTATGAGGATGACATAACCCATCTTTATTTTTTCAATTTTATTTTTTGTTGCTGTATTTTTTTGTAATTTCTATGGTTTTCAGCACAGTCTTTTACAGAAACTAACTGCCAAAGCTCTATTTCAGCATACTTAGAGAAGAGATTAATCTAGTACAAGTCATGTGATTCCATATCTGTTTTGCCTCTTCTACCTAAAAATTTACCTTAATGAACAATGAAGAACCTGTGAACCAGCTCAAAGTGGGAAATAGTAATTTAAAAAACTTTTTTTTTTCCAACTGTGAGCTTGCCTCTTTTTTGAATTAAAAAAATCAAACCTAAACCCCCAAATGTTTTCTTGCAATGAGTTTTGAGGGAGTATGTGCTATAGTTATTGGGACTGATATTCTCTAGCTTCGTTATTTAAATTTCCTTACAATGAGAGCTATAATAGGCAAAAATAATTCTGTCAATTTTAGCTTGAAATGACTTCTACTTTGAGTATGAATAGGGATCTAAAGGCTTTGTACAGAAAGTCTAATTTTTTGTCTACAGCTAGATATGCATCTCTCCCTTTTTGTGCTTGCACACAGAGAATTGCAGCCAGAACCTGTCAAGCTATGCAGCAAGATGTGTAGCATGGCAGATCAGGGCCTGGACCCTGGGGAGGGCACCTGTAAACTGAAAAGACACCTTGGGTAAAGTTTTCAGTGGTAGTTAATGAAGCTGTGTGCCCCTTGTGACAGAATTTAATATTCTCACCACTCAGCCTGGCGGTCACAGCATTCTTAGAAGTAACTGTTGATGCAGCAGACCTAAGGGACTTTGTAAATAGGTCAGTGGAACAAGCAGCAAGTTCTCTTTCCTTCTTCTGTCTTCCTCACCACCCTGCAAAACCTGAGAACATCAGTTATGGGAATAAAAATACAGATCTTAAAGAAGCACCAAGGAAAGAGATATCACTACTTATTCAGGGTCTCAGCCAGTAAACTTTCTGATATCTTTTTCCTAATTTTATAAATGGAAACATTATTTTTGGAGGCTGTCAGTGATTGTGAAAATATAAATAGAACAAATTTTAATAGTGTTGCTGTAACCTTTATGTCTTCTAGAAATCAGGCAGTTGCAAAGATTACACACCTTATGTGAGACACTAAATACGGGGGGAAATGTAGTGTAGTTACTACATTTTATCAGAGCATTCAGAGGGAATAACTGTTTCCAAGGTTACACATAAAGTATGATTTATTGTATGGAATGATTCTATAACTGAACAATTCAATCTAAAATCTATACAGGACTTAAAGGATTTGTTTTCTCCCACTCTTAGCCAATCCCTTTATCAATACAGGATCCCCGTTTTAAAGATTTTGTATGAACAGGGAAAGAGAGTTGCCCTGGAATTTACTTTGAGGTAAATAATGATGTCCTCTGCAAGAACTGGAAATTCTCAGGCTGTGGGCAGTTCAGACGTGATCCTAGGAGTCTGCCTATGTAATCTTGAATAAAAGGCACTTCTGTCCAACCTGTTACTTATCTAAGCTAGTTTACATCTGTAAGATGATTCAGTCAAACAAGGATCATGCAATGGCTCTAGAGTGGAATGGGACATGTTAAAATGTGAATTTAGTTCCTCTTGCTGATTATGCATCTGCTGTGGGTATATTTCCTAAATATGTTTTCAGACTAATGCAGAGAAGGGCTTGCTAGATGCAGTGGTGCAATAGGACATTTTCTGGATTGAAGTATGCTTTGTTTCTACCTCCTCTGTAAAACACAGAGGTAATCTAGGGCGTTGACTTTGGCCCTTCATGTTTCTTTTGAACATTGTTCATGTCACTGTGGTGTGCAATGATCAAGTACTTCAAATATTCACAATCATACCTGGATTTTCCATTGAAGGGATTTGTAACATGTTTTGAAGGCTGAACAAGTTGAGTAAAACAAGTGTAAACTGGTAATTAATAAAGTCTCTTAAAAATCTCTGCTTTTCTTAGTGCCTGAGAAGGTGACACATTCACGTTGATTAAAATTATGTTTATGTGCAGCTGATTCACATGATGTAAAAGTTGCAGGTTGTGAATTCATTCAGTTTATTACTATTATTTCCAATGTATTTCTTAGTCTGCAATGAGGCAGGACGGATTTTTTATTAACTCATGCCAGTGCTAATGCCATGAGTATGTTCTGAATAGGCAGCAGGGCTGATGTCTCCAGCTTGGGCTTAAGTCCTAAGGGTGCCCAATGATAACTGATAATTTATATTGGTAGACAAACATTTTGAAGCCTTTGACCTACAGAGGAACTCTTCATAATCTTTCCAAACATTGTATGTTCCCCATTGGAAGAGGTTTACTATGATAAGATGTAAGGAAACTTCTGTAAACCAGGTAACAACATTCAGATGTTGTTAACATCTTGATAACAGCCTCGCAGTGAATTTAACCAGAGAATACTTGTAAAATGTGATCTGACAAGATAACAACTAGAGCTCTGGGGAAATATAGATATAAGTCACCAGCCATGCTTTCAGCATTATAATCAGGAGGACAACAGGTCCCCTGCAGAGGAGGATCTGAAGTGGCAGGAGGTGTAAGTGTTCTCTTCATTCACATTCTTGCCGATTCTTCAGGCATGAGTAGAAACTCTCGGTGAAGCCAGTGTGGTGGTAAGCTGTGATATGTTGGTGTAGAAGGTTGAGGAGACAAAGAGAGATGAGAGGATGAGCAACAACAAAACCGTATGTAGTGCTTTAAGTGTATCTTAAGTGTATGTACACTTTAAGAGCCATCCTTACTGAGAATAAGCATTTAAAGAAGAGAGATAATAGCCATAAACCTTGAAATGGTTGGAGTACTGCAGGTCGCAGACACTGAGTCACAGATGACAGGGGAGGATGTTACAGTCAGAAGTACGCAGCACTTGGGAATGTGGTTTTACTGGTGGGTTTGGCAGTGCTGGGCCAACAGCCGGGCTCGCTGATCTTTGAGCTCTTTCCCAACACAGATAATTTTGGGATCCTGCGGCATTCGCAGCTCCTGGCGACTCTCACCTCCAAGCTTACTGAAACCACCGCCAGGGGGCGCGCGGCCGGCTCCGCGCCGGGGGCGGGGCCTGAGCGCGCCGGGGGCGGGGCGGCTCCCCTGCGCCTGCGCGCGGCGCCCCCGGAAAGGCGGCCACGTCTGCCGGAAGCGCTGGGGCTGAGCCGCCGGCTCCTCACGGCTCCCAGGGCCGGGGCTCCCCCGCGCTTGCAGGAGGTGAGGCCGGGCCGTGCTGAGGCCCCCGCCGCTCTGAGTGGGGCCGGGCCTAGGGAGGGCGGCGGGCAGGCGGTGCTGGGGGTGGGGAGCAGCGGGCAGCGGCCACTCCGAACGTCGCCTTGCCGGGAGCTGGGGTGGAGGCACACGCCCCCGCTGCGGTGTCGCAGGCCCCTGGGCAGGTGAAGGCACGCACCTGTCCGCCGCGGTGGTGTCACGGGAGAGGCAGCGGGCTGCAGAGTCGGTGCGGGAGAAGATCCTGGCCTGAGCCGGGTCAGGAATTTGCAGGCCAAACGTCTAAGGCATAGCTGTTTTCTCTTTGTGGTACTCTGTAGCAGCTGGAGATACCCTAAACTGATGCAGTGCTCTGATTTTAATAACCTTGATTTAAAGACCTAGGTTTGGTCTGCTTTTCTCAGAAACTGCTTTGGTTTATTTCCATTAGTCACCAGAACAGCAAAATACCAAATGAGTAGAAGAAAAGTATTGTAATAACTACAGCACTAATAGCTTAACCCACCAGTTGTTTAGATAAACAGTACATCTTGCCTTAGCAGCAGCAATCTGATTTGTAATCCTCTGTCTTTTGCAGCATATGGTCCTGAAATTTTAATTGTACAGAGTTCATCAACAGACACTCATCATGTCTTGGCTTGCTGATCTCGCTGGAAAGGCAGAGGATCTACTCAACAGAGTTGATCAAGGAGCTGCATCAGCTCTGAGCAAAAAAGACACACCGAGCAGTGCAGCTTATGATAATAAGAACTTGGACTCTGCCAATGAATATTCTGAAGTGCACCAGCATACTGGAGAACTGAAATACCAGACCTCATCCAAAGCAGCCTACATCTCCTCAGCAGCTGAAAACATTAAACACCAAAAGGCCACAATCCTGGCAGGAACAGCAAATGTTAAAACAGCACGTAGGACATCCTCCGAGGCAGCTTCTCCAGTAGAAAATGCTTCCACACCCAGAGCTGCCTCACATTTTGTGAGAAGAAAAAAGTCAGAACCTGATGATGAGTTGCTGTTTGATTTTCTCAACAGTTCGGAGAAAGAGCCTAACGGAAGGATAGATGCTAAAAAGGAGAAGAGCAAGGCACCTGCTCTTCAGAATCACTCTCGGACTTCAAGCATTAGTTCTGTGTCTACCAGTACACAGAGTGCAAAAACTACTGAAGATAATTCCATCAGGAGCCACGGCAATGGTAGTTAAACAGTATTTAGCCTAGAGATATTTAAAACCCAAGTATGTCTAGGGTAAGGTTAGGTACCACATGAAACTTCATGTCACTTCATGAAACACTTGCTGGTGGTAATGTGTCAGATGGGTGAGGTGCAGCAGGGCCTGTCAGGTTTTCTCATCACTGGGGCAATACTAGATACTATGCTAGTTTGACTGATGACATAATTAATACCTAAATCCTTTGTGCTCTGGACCTGCCTTGCTGCTGCTGCTCAGCCTGACCCCTCTGAGCTGTGGTGTAACCTTGCATCAGCCCCACATGTCCCCATGTAGAAACAATGGTGCTGCTGCTCAGCCTGACCCCTCTGAGCTGTGGTGTAACCTTGCATCACCCCACATGTCCCCATGTAGAAGCACAGGTGCTGCTGCTTTGGTTTGGTCCCTTGGGCCTGTAGCTGCTCTTGCCACGCGGGAGGGGGAGTGACTTCCACCCACGCAGGGATGGTGTTGGCTGTAGCCCAGTGCAGGGGATGGGGTGGGGTGAGTGTTCCCTGTTCCACCCTGCAGGAGGGGTGAGCTGGCATTCATTCTTGTCCTGCAGGAAGCTGGATGCAGGCAGCCTGGTGTAGAGCCACAGGCATGAGAGAGCCAGGGAGATAAAGCCTCTGGCTTTGCCAGTAGTTGATGACTGCAGTCGAAATCCAGAGGCCTGAATGAGCCTCCAGGCCAGACACTCAGAAGCTGGGGCTGGGCTCAAGTCAACCACACAAAGGAGAATGTGGTTGGGAAGTGTCAAGAACTTGTGTTCCCTACCAGTCCCTCCAGTCTGTACTCCATCCTTGTTGCTGTGCTATTTTGCTGTTATTTATTTTAGAAAATTGAAGCAAATGGTTTTGTTAACAATAATGTAGTTACAATACTTTATTATTTGTTGAGAACTTTGAGCATGTAAAGTATTGTAAATGTCAGTTTTTTACTTACTACATTAAGTATGCTGAAGAGCTTTAGACATAAAAAGGGATCATTTCCAAACATTTGAATATTTTTCTGAGTCCATGACTTTTCAGTAAGTTTTACTAGTAATAATAATTAATACAGATACGTTAGACCTCACTCTGTGGCCTTGCTGATTGGTGCTTAAGAAACATTTGTTTTGCTCAGTGTGGCTTTTTGAATTTTCTTCTGAGGATTTTTGGGCAGAGTTTGCATTGTGAGCTGCTAAATAAGGAAGAAGGCAGTTCCCATACAGGATTTGAACACGCTGCTTTTGAAAGTTCATTGTACAGATCCATCTGTGTCATTTAAATATTCAGCACAGAATCTGTTGAAGTATCTTAAGCTATATTAGCTATAGACAAAACCAGTTAACACTATATTTTGTATATTGCCACAATTATAGTCTAATCTGTGCTATAAATGGCTCATTTCTTGGTTCATTAGCTTAATTAGTCTATTGAGTTTTCCAGACACAGAAATGAGCCAAATTATTTCATAGGTTGGAAACTGTGTAAGTAAATCAAAGGAAAGATAATGGCAATTCTTAGGATCCCTTAACTGGAAAAAGACTTGGAAAAACGTGGAAGAAATCTTCTGTCACTGCTGCTGCTTGTGGGTGTGGTGTTGCTCAAAATTAATAGTGTGCTCCTGTTCCCTGGGCTTGGGGTGTTTGGGGCTGTTGCAGTGCTAAGAAAAGTGAAGCAGCTTGGTTAATGATCACAAGGGGGAGTAAATATGCAGCAGTAATGTGTTTGGATTGCTGTTTGTTTGTTCATTGCTTGCTTTGTCATTTTACCTTTACATTGCTGCAAAGCTTCCAGCTATCTGCGTGCTGGGAGCAAGACTCTTACCGTGGGTTTGTAGCTTTCACAGCACTGATCAAAGATGTGTGTGTGCATGATGGGAAAAGGCTGTTGGTTCCTCCTTCCCTTCTGGGGACTTGTTCAGAATACCACTAGCAGTTCCTTTATTGTTCTCTCCTTTAAAACAAAATTGATGTTGGCAAAATCTGAATGGAAACCAGAATAAGTTTGTATTGAAAATTCCTGCATTTAGTTGCCATGTATGTTTAGTGTTTTCTGTTACTCTTCAGCTTCTGAGAACTTCTCTGAGCAGCAAAGTCATAAATAGAGTGTTAATGTTTTGAAATCCTAAAGTTGCCATTTATGTAATCAGAAAGTTTATAACATCTATTGTGTTTTAGCTTGCAGTATTAACAAGAACTCTGCATGATGCATGTAAATAGTCCTGTTTTGTTGCTTTTGAGAAGCAGCTCCATACTCCATTTTAGCATGAACTATTTTGATTTATTATCAGTGTTGTTCCTTAACCATTGATGCAGAACATGGAACTCCTGTTTATAGAAAGGTAGTTTACACACACATGCATTCATTCTGAGTTGCATCTCTCTGTACAGAAACTCCAGACAGTTCAGACTCTGGCCTGGGAGCACAAGGGAATGGCCTGAAGGATTCATCACTAAGTGCAGTAACCAGCCCCAGCCTTTCAGCTAATGATGATTCCAAATCACATGAGCTGTCCAATCTTCGCCTGGAGAACCAGCTGCTGCGAAATGAAGTTCAGTCTTTAAATCAAGAAGTGGCTTCATTAATACAGAGGTCCAAAGAAACACAAGAAGGTACTTCAGCTATAACATTAGTAAAGTGCTAGTGAACTAGACAACAATGCTCTGTGTATTTATAATAAAAACTCTCCATGTACCTTTGCATGCACAACTTCCCATGTAATGAGATGGGAGAAATTAAAAGGCTTGTTCAACTACAAAGGTACAACAAATGTTGATTAAAATGATGTGTTCAAGTTAGTTGCAAAGCTTACATCTTAATAAAACACTGGCAGGAAATACCAGGTTTAAAATACTTTTCCTGGATTTGCATGGCTTTTGCAAAATACTTATTTTTTAAATGAGCAAATTTCTTTTGAATACTTCAAACTGACTGCTTTCTGTAGTAGAGTATAGTCTCTGATGAGTAGAAACTGACAGTAAAAATATAAAATTGTTATTTTTAATATGACATCACTGGCTTCTTCAAATCCAAGTGAAATGAAAATGTAAAACATGTGAGTATGAATTAAATGATAAAACAGAGAGCAAACTCCTGCTGTTGGACATAAAATTGAGGTGCCACATTTTTTTCACAATAAATGCATTAGCCAGATAATTTTAATATCTAGTGAAGTTTAATGTGTGATGCTAGATTAAAAACAGAAGCTTTTAAGTATTCAGGCGTTATTCACGACTGGTGTATTTTTCTGTTGTTTTTATGTGGCAATAAACTCAAACAGGAATTAAACTAGATGCTTTATGCAAACATTTCTCTTGGCACAGGGATATTTGACAGTAGGCCATTGCAGGGGATGAAGCAGGTGAAATCTGCAGTGTGACTCAGAAGGAAATGTCTGTTTTGAGATCACCTCCAAAATTCCAAAATTTTCTGGGTTGTGCTTTGACAGCCAATCTGGCATTTGTTGCATCCCAGTAGCTTATAAATTTTCCATTTTACTTCAACTTGGTTATGTAATTTTTTTTTTTTTAAGAAATGAGATGGTTGCATCCTGACTGCTTACAAGACCTTGCAATATCTACTTTTGTAAACTTCAAAGCAACTTCTTATTTTGTAGAACTGAACAAATCCCGGGAGAAGGTGGAGAAGTGGAATGTTGACCATTCCAAGAGCGACAGGATGGTTAGAGACCTTCAGGCTCGAGTGGATGATCTGACAGAAGCAGTTGGTGCCAAAGATTCACAGCTAGCTGTGCTGAAAGTACGGTTGCAAGAAGCTGATCAGCTCTTAAGTGCTCGGACAGAAGCCTTGGAAGCACTGCAGAGTGAAAAATCACGGTACTTCTCAATTTCATACTTTGGAATTATTTCAGTAGTAATAAGTTTGAAAAAATCAAGGTAGATAGCTTAATGTCTTCAAGAATAAAAATAATAAACAATGAGGAAAGATTTGAAATACAGGGATTAAAGTTTGCACTGAAACTCCTCTATCATAGTTGGCAGTGGGAGCAAGACAATTAAATAGAGCATTTGTTGGCATCTGGTTATTGAAATCCATTTTGGCATTTATGTTTGTGTGAAGGCGTGAAGCTGAAGATCCCAAGAATTTTTTTCTCGAAAAATAGACTTGCTTATCCACAAATATACAGATTTTTTTGAACTTATCTCACTGCTGGGATATGGATACTCCAGAATATAGGCCAGGGAGGAGAAGTGTGGGTCATTAACTCCAGGCCTCACACCTGTAGTCTGTTTGCAGCAATCTACTGGGCAAATTTTCAAAGCTGGTCTGGAAGCTAGGAGGTTATAGTTCTACATGAAAAATCACAATAGCTTGCTTCTTTTCCAATAAATGTGTGTCTCTATTTCAGGATAATACAAGACCACAGTGAAGGAAGCAGTTTACAAAATCAAGCCCTTCAGACTCTTCAGGAGAGGCTGCGTGATGCAGACTCTGCACTCAGGCGAGAGCAAGAAAGTTACAAACAAATGCAGGTTAGACATGAAGAGTCAGGAAGACTCTTAAGACTCTGATTTTGAGATCAGATCCATGAGGTTCCATGTGCTCTCTCCTCCCTTTGACTTCAGTTCCTGTTCAGAGTTCTAATTGCTTGGAAGGGTGTGCTGCTGTCTGCTGCACTAAATACCTTTGAGATGCTAATTTATTTCTTATATGTTATTTCAAAAGCTTCATGAGTAAAAGTTTTTGAGGATTAATGTTGACAATTTTTACTGAGGTTTTTTAATGCTATCTTTAATGTTAATACAAGTTTGAAAGGTGAATTAGTAATCAGTTTCATTTTCCATCATGTGTTGTTACACAATTTTACTGTGAGATCTTAAGATGAAGGATCACTTCTGTGGTAAAGATGTGAGTACATTATTGATAGAGAATGCTTTCTATACTTAAATTGGCCTTTGCTATGTGTTGTAGCATATCTGAAAATCTTTGAGAGTGTTTTTTTTTGTTTTTTTTTTTGCAGTACTTCAAAATATGTCATACTAAAATTGGTAATATTTTTTGAGGGGCAAGCTTGCTTTTTGTTTGCTAAATAAGTTTGAATAATAGGAAGATTGTTATTCCGTCACTATTTGTGCTGAGGGAAAGAAAAGCATATTCTCATTTGGATTATTTACCATTTAGTTAAGCAAGCACAGTTTCTTTCCTCATAGCAGCAATGAGTCTTTAAGTTGGAGGTGGTAGATTGGAGGTGATGTGCTCTGTGTAGTTGCTTTTACACGTTTTTTTTCCTTCCTAGGTTAAAGTTGAGGCTGTGTTTAAACACAAAGTATTGTTTCTTTATTACTAATAGAATGAGTTTGCGGCTCGTCTAAGTAAAGTGGAAGCAGAACGTCAGAACCTGGCAGAAGGGATAACTGCAGCAGAAAGAAAGTATTTAGATGAAAAGAGGCGAGCTGATGAGCTTCAGCAGCAAGTCAAAGTAACTAAAAGCCACCTAGAATCTGCAAAACAGGAACTGACAGACTATAAACAGAAAGCTACTCGCATTCTCCAAGTAAGCACTGTTGTGAAGAAATACATGTGATTTGTGTGCTTTAACTGCCTTAAGGTGTTATGCTTCAAATAGTCTGACCTGTGCTATATTTTTTCATGTGACCTGTAATGTGTTCTGGGGCATATCTGTAATGATACATATATAGAACAGCTCCCAGTCTGCCTTTTGTAAACTTAAGTTTATGGATGAGGTTATGAAATTGAAATGGTAGTTCAGGTCCTGAACCTGAAAAAAAAATCCAAGGCAACCATTGCGTTTATTGTGCATCATCTGTCAGTGTGTTCCACATCCAAGAGTCCAGATAGTTGGATGAAACTGCAGTACATGGAACCTACAATTTGCTCCATATGCAGTATTTTGGATTCAAGAATATTACTCTGTTCTGCCTGGGGCTGAAGGATAGCACAGAATGGATACTTAACACGTAACTAGATAATATTTTTCCATGTCCTGAAAGGTTGCTTTTGATTAACGTGATACAAACAGTGGCAAAATCAGGTATTTTGTGCCAAGTTCTGTACTATGTAAATTGTCAAAGATACCATGTCCAGATGTGGTTGGTTTGAGTCTTGTTTATAAACATTAGCAAGATGTTGAAGATAGAGATCTCTTCTTAGAATAGTTAATTTAGTCAAATGTTCAGGGACAGGTTCTCAATCATCTTGGTAAATATGAAAAGCGTAAAATCACAAGTCAATGTCGACATAACACTCGGCTGACTCTGAATAAAATTATTTATCCTCTTTCCTTGAAGAGTTACTGCTCTTTTGTTGGCAGTAGGAAAAGGGGGTCAGTTTTGTCTCTAGTGTCTGTTGGTGTGCATCTTGTCTGTTTCAGTACCAAGAGGGCCAAAATTGTTATCCATGACAAGTTTAACATTCCAGGCACTTGTAAAGAAAAAAGCTGCACTCTTCCACAGATAACACGGACTTTCAGTTAAATTAGTCTTATGGCATACAGAAAATCAGAAAAATTATCAATATGGAAGTATTTTCATTTTAAAATGTACAGGGTCTTTACTGGATAAAAGAACAGATAAACCAGTCATAGCATATTTTAGTTGAGCACTTGTTCAATACTGCTATAAATAATGTATTGACTTATTTTTTCAGTCTAAAGAGAAGTTGATAAACAGCTTAAAAGAAGGCTCTGGTATTGAAGGTCTGGATAGCAATACAGCAAGCACGGTGGAACTGGAGGAACTGAGACATGAGCGAGACACTCAGAGAGAAGAAATACAAAAACTAATGGGGCAAATCCAACAGATGAGAACAGAGCTGCAGGTAGCTGTGCCCATGTACACCTGTATTTGCAGTTAGCTACAACGAAGGGCTGTTCTCTTGTATACTGTGGTCTGTTGTTTCTAGTATTTGTTACCTTATTTCTCTCTTCTCTCACTCCTGTGTACTCCTTTTGAGGGAAGCATTTCTTTCCTAACAGTCATAGTGATTTCTCTAGCCATCACCTATATTCTTTTCTGCAAGAGCTACTAATCCTTGAAGCACTGTAATCCAAGTCATCCATGCCCATCTGCTGGCATAATGGGCTCAACACAGCAGTTGCATGCAAGCCCATTTGCACAGTTTTAGCCTGAAGACAGCAGAAAGGAAGAACAAAATGCATTTATTTTATTACTATGCTACTAAAAATATTCCGTATAAAATGACCAAATGTAATTTATCCTATATGCCCACACCTTCCTTTTCCTTTGAAAAAATATTTTATATACTACTTTTTTTGCTGTTACCTATGACAGATTGGCAGTAACATTTACATGTTAGTGAAGTGGTTATATTTGTGTTCATTTCAGGATATGGAGACACAGCAGGTAAGCGAAGCTGAGTCAGTGAGAGAGCAGCTTCAAGACCTGCAAGAGCAGATATCAGCACATAAAATGGCCAAGCAAGAGGCAGAAGCTGAACTAGAACGGCAAAAACAGGTAAGGAATTCTTGAAAGCTGGATCTCTTTTTAGTCCTCATGTGATGTCATCAGCAAAGCATTTGGCTTAAGAACAGAATATTTGGATACCTGGGCAGTGTTTGATTAATTTTTTGTCTAGTACTCCACTAGGTCAAGGAAAGTGCAGCCATGATGAAGCAATGGTCAGGGCCTTCTGGACACTGCTGATCAACAGAGATCCTGGTGAATAAACAGGATCCTAAGGGAGGGCACAGAATTGATCAGGATCTTGAATTTTATTCAGCAGGGAAACAATCAAACAACAGGGATATAGTAACCAGTGTAACATTTTTTATATCAAAAAACCCTGATACTGAAAGTGGCTATTGTGAATCTTCCTGTGCTCGATTAATACATAAGTTGTAGCTTGTCAAACAATGTCATTGTAGTACCAATTTTAGTGGTAATTTATTTAATCCATTTGTTACTCAGTTCTGAATCTAATTGTCATTACTTCTAAACTGCTCTAGTAGACAAATTGCTGATAAAATTATGTTAATGAATTCTGTCAGATTGTGTCATCTTTTTGAGCAAATTTTGCCTTGATTTAAGCAGTTTTGTGCCATAAAGAGAGCAGGGAAAAAAAGGAAAACTTGTATTTCATTTGGACAAAGTTATTATGCAGTAGGAATTGGACAAGTATTTTGCATGTTAATTTGATTTAAGCAGTTTTGTGCTATAAAGAGAGCGGGGGAAAAAAAGGAAAACTTGTATTTCATGTGGACAAAGTTATTATGCAGTAGGAATTGGACAAGTATTTTGCATGTTAAAAATGTTCCTCGTTAAGAAAAAGCTCATGTAAAGAGAATTGATAATGAAGAAAGCACGAGTCCTCTGTATCTGCTAGGAACAATTTATCTTATAGGATTATCTATCCTTTCAGAAATTGCATTTTAATGGGATGCTCGCAGCTTGAACTAATTAAAAGGCAGAAGTCGAGGTCTGCTCTTGATGGGTAGCTGATGTTTATTATGTTAAAGCAGATGGTAGATTGTATTTTGTTACTCCTGCCCTTCTGAGGAATATGCTTTAAGTCAATAGAAAGAGGGAGGTGAATTAAAAAAACCATCAGTTATTGCAGAAACTGAAGTCTTCCTTTTGATGACACCCATTTACCTGTGCTTTTAACATAATTACTTGTGTTGATACTTAATATAATTATGGTCAGTTCTGTCTGGGCGTTGCTTTAACTATTGTCATGAGGTTTCTGAAACTGAAGATGGAAAATAAGTAGAGATGTTATTTTTTTGTACATCTGGTGGTTCAAAGGGAGAATGGGATTATCTGTTTTCTGTAGTAACTGACAGCTGAAGTCATAGTGATTTGAAGATTGAAGATTGTTTTAATTTAAAAGATAAGCTTGACAGGTCTTTAAGTGGGAGCTAAAATAGCCACTAAATCATGGGAGTAACAAAACTTAACAGTTAGATTTACTCTTTAGTATTTTTTTTCTAATATTCCTTCTCCTTTCATGTCTGCTTTGTTAATTTATCATAAACGTTAGAGGAAGACATATGTCATAGCTATGCAAAGGGTTTTCAAACATGTTTAAATAATGCTATTTTGTATTAATGAGTTTATTTTAGGAACTACAGATACCCCCTAAGTATTTTGTAATTGTTATGTTATTGACATAGTTTTAAGATAGCGCTGCAACAAATGGCTAAAGTGTAAGGAAGATAAAATTTTGGTCCCAATGAGATTGTGAGAATCCTAGTAAACAAGTCTGGATTGATATTTATATTAGGGCAGTCTCCACAAAAGAATTTCATTAGCCTTGTAGGTTGTGTCTTGATACTCAGCTCTCTCTATCCCCATACCCCCCATCCATGACAGATGTGTAACTAAGATAATATTTCAGTTTGTATTTGATTGCAGCATATTGCTTTCTTGTGTTTCTGTTGTGAAACTCTAGATAACTAGAGTTTGTCTCTCAAAATACATATATGTATAAAATCTTTTATGTGTAATTGTGATAAATTTTATAGGAACTTCATTATACTGAAGAAGAACTGTATCGAACAAAGAATACTTTGCAAAGCAGAATAAAAGACAGAGAGGAGGAAATTCAGAAGCTCAGAAATCAGGTGTGTATAGAAAACAATTTTATCCCCTTCAGTTATGAAAACAGTGGTAGGAACTACTCATTTGACTAAACTGTCCTGAAAAATCTGTAAGCATTCTACTAGTGAGGTACAGCATACTTGTTTTCAATAAAGAGTAGAGTTTTGGGAGTAGGGAATACAAGAAGGGAACCATGTAAATAGCCTATTTCATAGATATAAAGGCTGGGGGGAAATCGACCACTGTCCCAACTAGACGTGGTGGGGAGTGTTGGATCAATGTTTTTCTCTTTGCAGACTGAAAATACTCATTGGAGTTTGATTAGGTCATTATGAATTCTGCTAAGAGCCTTGTAACTGTTCAAAGAACCTAAGTTAATCCTGCAGACTCTGTGATCCATCTGGCCCACTGCTCTGTCTTGGCCAGTGGCAGTAGGGGCCACCACGTGGGCCTGGCCACTTCACCCCTGTGTAGCTGCTCAACATCAGCAGTTCAATTAGGGTTGTTAGTGTTTAAGTCTTTACTAAGTTCTGCTGCTGTGTGGATGGACCTGTTTCCCTTGTATCAGTCTAATTCCTTTTGGAACCTCCCCATACTTGTGAGCCCCCACAGTCTCCTTGGGCAGCATAAGGGCATAGGCCTCATTCTGTTAAGTTACCTTAGCATAGTGACAGTAGGCTGTTTATGGAGAAGTTGGCAGTCTGGAGTCAGGTGTGGTCAGCTGAGCAGTTACAATGTCAGGATTTGGAAATGGTTGTGATGTGATACAGATTTCTTGGGCATGTTGGCAGATGAATTTTTTGGTAGTGCTGAACTTCAGGACCACCTGCTCCTGCCTCTGCCTGGTTGCAGGCACCTAGTTTTTATTTTGGGTGTCTGTAATCCCTGATGATCCTTTTCTTCATAAATGAAGCTATATCTTTGTGGAATATGATGCCACAAGGTGGCTGAGGTCCAGGCCTGGAGTGAATAGATGAGCTATTGCACATATGGCAGATCTGGTGATTCCCATTTGCTTGAAATATTTTCTGCAAATTGGATGATGTCCATGTCAAACGCATGATCCATTTGCTGGCCTTGCAGTTTCTATTTGCTAATGCAATCATGTTTTCTGCCTTGGTGCTCCTCAGTTCCTCTGCAACATATCCTGCATTCTCACCATTTCATTCATGTTTTCCTGTAAAATGGCATCATGTTCTCCCCATTTGTACTGAGTTTTTCCTTCATTGTGTGAAAACATTTTTACATACTAAGTTGAAAGTATGGTAGCCAGGCTGGATTAGCTTGCTATTGATTGCTGTTTAAACTTGTCTCTGAGGCATAGCATCAATGTTGTGATCAAATTTAGGTTTATACAGAAACTTTCATGTGATTCTAGGTGGAAAACAGAAAGATACGTTTTTACAGAGTTTCTTGTGTAATGTAAACAGTTAGCAACTGTTGAAATTAGGTTTCCTCTTTATTGCACTCATCAGTGATAGTTTTGATGGCATTGTCCTGCAAAAATTCTGCTGTGGAGTAACTTGGTTCTTGAAAACTTAGGTTATTGTAGAGTTTTGTAATATGTCGGTCGGAGTCTGAATTTAGAATGATTTTTTTCTTTGCTTTTTTAGCTCACAAACAAGACTCTAAGCAGTAGTAGTCAGACAGAATTGGAAAATCGGCTTCATCAGCTGACAGAAACACTAATTCATAAACAAACCATGTTAGAAAGCCTGAGCACAGAGAAAAATTCACTTGTGTACCAACTGGAAAGGCTGGAGCAACAGCTGAAGGCTATCCAAGGCACAGGTGCAAATGGACCTTCCATTAACATGGCAGGCATTGATGGTGCTGAAGGTAAATAAGGAATTACAATACTTAAAACTCTTGTCTTTTCTGCAGTCCAGGCTATTTTGTTTCCTAATGCCTTTCCCTGGAAGTCTGAGTTTGTAAGGAAAAATAAGTGCTGAAAATAGGCCACTTATTTTGGAGACCTTTTCTACAGCAGCCAGCATCATAAAAATAGTTAACCAGAAGCTCCTTTTTGTGAGCAAATGACTTCAGTAAATTTAATAAAGCAAATTTAGTCTTTAATTCTCAATGCTATGGCACTATTGGAATAATTGTCACAGGTGCAAATAAACTAGTGTTTTGGGGTTTAAATTGAATATTAGAAATAGGATTTAAGTGTTCTCTTGCAAAAAGGGTTTGTGAGGAGAGTAAGAATGGAGTACTTCCTTTTGAGAATTGATCTGCTTGAAATTAATTTCTTCCTTCCTTGCTTTCTGTTTTTCTTGAAAAGCAGCTTAAAATATGATGGTTGTGATGAGGTTGGTTTGTCAGTCCTGTACTGCTGGGACAACCCCAGCAGCTGATGCAATGTGTTGACCTCCTCAGAGTCAAAGTCTGTCCTTTTGTATACATGTCCCTTAAGCAAGGGACAGTCACCAAGAGGTGTGAAATAACAGTCCAGACTTTTTCTTTGCCTTTCAAAGCTGGAGTTGTTTGTAAGTAACTTCGGAAAGCTGAAGCTTAGTTACACAAAAGTAACATTATGAATTTTTTTAAAATGAAGTTGATACATAGTAAAAATGTAAATAAAGTAAAAAATTGTTGAATTGTCAAATGCTAATCAAAGTTTCACTGTATGAAAGTTAAAAAAATTGAGAAACTATGCCAGTATCAAGCCCATCATTTTATACACCAAATAATAGTTATTGTGACATGATGGAATTGAATATCAAGATACCCATTTAGTAAACTAATAAATTTTTAAAATATACTAAGTTGAAGAAAAATTTGACTTGATTGTAAGTTTATCAAGAATTGATGACACTACAGTCATATTGATCACTATTGTTATATTATTTCTATCTATGTGTTTGATATGTACTATCAGTTGGTTTTATTTAAGCAACAGCTTGTGTCATTTTTTGCACTTTTCCCCACGGACCAGGGGCCCGTGTGCGCAGTGTCCCCGTCCTGTTCGGTGACGCGGATGCCAGCGCGGCAGGAATGTACGGCAGAGTCCGCAAGGCCGCCAGTACCATCGATCAGTTCAGGTGAGGTGTCCCCAGGAGCACGTCTGTAGTCACTGACAGCCTTTTACAGTGCTCAAGTGACACACTTTGGTGTCTGTGACTCCCTTCTATGAGGGGAAAAGGTTAAAACAATGCAGCTCAAGTATGGTATCAAATGCTAAGTATTGACCCACTTCACTTGTGCTTTCCTATGACATAAATATTCTTAAGCTTTTGCAAATTATTGTCAATTATTTAAACAAAGCTCTTACAGATTTTGGTGCAAGAGGTTCCCTGAGTTATGAAAAAATATCTAATCAAATTCATTACATCCATCTTCTCCATTTTTCACTTTCAGAGGTTTTGACTGTGTCTGTGATAAACTGTAAGAGTATATTAGTGGGGGTGTATCATCTGTACTCTTTCAGTCCTGATGAAGACAAGATTCTGCCTTCTAAGCCAATGCAGCAGATTACCTTGGAAGATAATCTGTTTGGGGAATTAGTAAATGGAAATCATTCTGGATCCAGCAATAAATTTGCTTTGATCCCTTTCTGAGGAGTTTGGTGAATTGACAGTATTTACAGCAAAGGTCTGCTACAAAACTTGAAACAACTATCGACAGAAAACAAAATTTGGTAATACTTCTTAGTCCTTTGAAAGCAAGATACCTTGATAGGAAGTCCTTTGTGCTTCCATGGTGCTTGAATTTCATTGTGACAGGATTTCTGTGATTGGGAAAAAATTAGGAGGGTTTTATGGTCTGAATTTTCTCGACCCCCTTAATGTTTTGAGTACATGAAGTAAAATTTGAAACAACAAAGCCTTGTGTGTATTGGAGAAAATTCAAGACAGAAACAAAGCCATAATATTTGAATTTGTGGTGACTGAGATGAGGGTAACAAGAGTTTATTGCTCAGTGTTAAATTGTGTGTTTTGTTTTCTCTTGCTACCTGTGCAGCATTCGGCTGGGAATCTTTCTGAGGCGATACCCCATAGCAAGAGTCTTTGTAATCATCTACATGGTGAGTCAGCTTTCTTCAGTGCAAGATTTCTATAACCAGTTTATATGCCAGTATGTCTTAAATGGAAAGACTGGTGCTCAAAAGGCTGTAATTAACAACTCAATGTGGGTTTTTGGAAAGTGGACCAAATAATGTTTTTACAACAGCATTTTGGAGTCATGTTGCTTGGCAGTTTTCAGTTTTTCCCAGAAATTCTTAGTATATTAGTCTTAAAGACACTTATGTAACTCCCATTTAAAGGCCTGTGAAAGTAGATTCTAGTAGTAAAATATGGAGTAATAGTGACCACTTGCAAAGGTCAACCTGCCACGCCTGCATGCATTGCATTTAGGAAAATGACGGTTTTTTAGAGGTTTTTTAATATGTGACTCTTCACTTTGGTGTTTTTTTGGTGGCTAATGATCACTCTTCTCTAGTAGCTGAAAAAGTAGCAAGACAAGTTTTTCTTGGTAGACTTAAAGAAATTGCTCACCCACATCAGGGAAAACTGTCAGGCTGGCAATTGCTAGAAGTGAAGTGCCTCCCTTATCCACTGGAGGGCAGGGGCCTGTCAGCTGCAGGGACCTGTGGAAAGGCAGGCTTTGTAAAAAACACTGAACACTTCTGCTGCCTAAGCTGCAGTCTGAAGGGAAGCTTGATGGTGGCTGTACAGGAGCTGGGCAGTCAGTGGCTGTTACCCCTTTTCAGCTCAGACCTTGACCATGACTACTATAACTTGACTTTTTAAAAGTATTTTTAAGATAAACGTGGACTATGTATTCCTTTTTGCACTCTAGGCAGCTTCTATTCTAATTGGATAATTTCAGCCAAATTTGAATGAGAATTAACATTCCTACAGAGTTCATAAAAATGGCTCAAATCAGTGCCTCTGTTAAGGAAATCAGAGCTTGGCTGGCTTACAGCCTGGTGTCAGCCAGTTGGCACAGGAGCAGTGGCTTACCAGTCACTCGAGGCACATCACACAGTGTGCTGCCTGGGGACTGCATATCAGAGGGAGCAGCTGAAGTCACTGTGGCATGGAGGAAAAGAGAAACCAAACAACACAAATCTGTAGGAAAACAGGCTGTTTTTCTCCTGGTTTTGGCAGCTTTATTTTTGCTGTTTGTGTAAAATCTTCAGTTTTATGTAAATAGGTTCTTCAGAATCTGGTTTAGCATTTCAGTGTTCAAATGCCAATTATTTTTTTAGAAGTATCTGATTAATAGAAAAAATATTTTAGTAAAAATATTTCTACAAAACAAGTTCTATCAGCTCTCACTGAGAGCTCTCCTGTTTACTACTGCTGTGGATGGTGATTGTCAGTGCTAAATTTATTTCTTTTCTTTTCCCAGGCCTTGCTTCATCTCTGGGTTATGATTGTTCTCCTTACCTACACCCCAGAAATGCATCATGACGGTCCCAGTGGCAGGTAGACTGAGGCAGGACCATATGCTGTGCTAATGTGGTGTGGACTGGCAATGCCTTGGAATTGTCAGTCCTGAAACATCAGCAAACTTTTCCTCCTGGTGTTTTGGAAGGACGACAACCATCAGGCCTGATTTATCACTACCTTTCAAATACGTGTGTAATGCTATGTAGCTTTTTCAATTTACCTAAAAAAGCATTACTTCCCTGGAGAAATGAAGCTGTTAAGCTAAGCTCTGATTAGCTTTTACATTTTATGTAGACCCTCTGATGGCTAGAGTGAAAGATAAAGCCTGTTCTGCAGAGAAATGCAAGGAGTTCTGAAACTGCAGATATATCTGGTACAAATTGTTTTAGGTCATACTGGATGTGGGCTATGGTCAGGTAATAAACTGTATTTAGCATTTTAAATAAACTTATTTCTGGTTTCTTTCAGTCTGCTTTTGCACTTCTCTTTTTAACTTTGTACATAATAGGCTTTTCCTTAACATTAACTGGAAAAAGGAAAATGGATTGGTGCAATATATTTTTGTAAATAAGTTTAAGAATAAAATATTATTCATTCTTCTTAGCTTTGTACTCCTAGTGCAATAGATGTATCTTTCCTACCAACTGAATAGTGGGGCTGCCTATTTTAAAGGCTGGTATTTTAGCTTTATTAGAGAAAGAGAGATGGTGGTTGAGAAGGAAAGTTTAACTGTTAAGAAGTAATGGTGTTTCTTTTTTGCACTTGAAATTTGTATATTTTAACTGCATTTTCTTATACCTCTCTCATTAGTACATGTCTTAATCAGATCTTACTGAAACATTTATTTTCTAAAGCTTTGGGTACTTAATTAAAACAATTTCTATATGAAATCTATCAAAACATTAAAATTTTCTCATGTCTGAACACTCACCAAATATACTAATAAGCAAACCTCATCAAATATTTATAGTAAAACCCAAAATACCAAACCTACTGTAGAAGTTCTGTTGTTGGATTGTGGCATTCTGTAATCATGAATTATCAGTAGACAATCACACAAGGTCACTTTCCTTAAGAAATTTCTTGGTTTTTTGTGTGCTGCTCACAGCTGGGTAACGGGAAGACGACTGTAAGCAATTTGTCACTCTTGCTCTTCAGGATTTGGTTCAGTTTTTATGTGGCTTGAACACACAGCATTGGGTCCTGTGCATGAAGTCTGTCACTCATAGCTGGCTCCTGTGGATATGTTACAGTGGACAAATGAGTGTATTGCTGCTCTGATTCAGATCTTGCAGAGAAAACTGAAGTGTGTGGATAAACTGAATAATAAAAGAGAGCATTTATTCCAAGCTGTGTCTGCCTTCTTTCACATTTGTTGCATTTTGCCTAATTCCTGTTGCCTTTTCTTTCAATTCTGGTACTAAAGCCACTTTTGAACCCCAGGGGGAGCTGGTTGGTATGGAAGGAGATCAAGCGAAGGACTTTTGCACACTCACTTTCTACACACATCCAGTTTTTTCATTTAAACACTTCTAAAACACTCAATCTTTGGATATTTCAGTATATTGTGATACTTTGGGGGAAACATTAGTGGTATAAATGCCTTAGAGCTTTATATCTAGTCTTCCTTTTCTCTTTTGGTTTCCCTTTGTGTGTGTGTGTGTGTTTTTGGTTGGTTTCTTTGTTTGTGGGGTTGTTTGGTTTGGTTTTTGGGGGGTTGGTGGTTTTTTGATTTTTTTTTTGTTTGTTTGTTTGTTTGTTTGGGTTTTGGGGTTTGGTTTTGGTTTGGTTTTTTTTTTTTTTTTTGGTGGGATTTTTTTGGGGGGTTTTTTGTTTGTTTTTGTTGCTGTTTAGACAACTTTGGAATGCACAGACTCTGGTGAAACTTAGTGAAGCTGTTACAAAACCCTTCATCACAGATTAGTATGCTTTTCTTCAGTATTCCAGATTTTATGGTAGAAGTTTCACTAAGCACTAGAAGATTTCTGCTAACTTTTACATATTGAATTGAGCTCTTGTATTCCAGTATCAGTTTAGGCTTTTGTAGTGCTGCCCTGTGATGAGGATAAAATCTTTGACACAAGGCACTTGAAAGGCACCAGCCCTGTGTTGTGGACAGTGCTGAACAGTTTTAGAGCTAGACAAGAAATAACTACTCCACAAGACTTCTGTTCAAACACTGGAATTTCTGTCCCACAGTTCATTCCTGCACAGATGCAGTGCAAGAACATGCAAGGCCATGTGTTGGAGTCTCTCTGAAGATAAATACCACATTTTGATTTGAAAGATGTACTTCCTGCCTCCAGTCAGTGGTGTTGGTCAGTCCCCAATGTGAGTTGAAAGTAAAGATGTACTTCCTGCCTCCAGTCAGTGGTGTTAGTCCCCAATGTCATCTGTGTAGATTGTGAAGTGAGCCACAGCTACAAGTCCAAGGTTCCATAAGGACGCCGTTCTGACAAGCAGCTCCTCGTGGTGGTGCCTTTCTCCTGGGAGGCTGCCTCGCTGAAAAAATGGCTTTGCAGTGAACAAGCCTCTGGTAGCCTCTCTCCTAAGAGGTGGGAAGATACTCCAAGTGCCAAATCTCTTCCTGAGGGACTATCAAACTGCTGGGCTATCAAACTACTCCCACTTCAGAGACCAGAATATAATTTTCAGGGTTTTGAAAATATTTTGCAAATGCTGACCCTATCTTTCCACACTCTGTAGCCTAGCACCAGACATAAATGGTAGTCATGACTCACAGAAAACAGGAATGTTGTTTCCCAGCTGCTGTATCTCACTGCCTGGGAGCACAATGGGCTTTATTATGTTTGAAAAGTCTAGTTTTATTTTCTTCTTTCCCTCCTTTCAGGACAGAAACCACTCCAGGTACCAAGCATACAGTTTGATAGAGTGAAAATGATGAAAAATGAGGAACGGGGTTTATAGGGAGCCCAGCATTATTTGTTTATATTTGTTTGCCCCCTCCCCATTTGTGCCCAGTTTCCAGGCTGTGGCCAGAAGGACAGAGCCCATCATGCTGCCTTTTGGAAGGAGGTGAGAGGAGCTGTCCCCTCCAGGCTGGCTGGCAGACAGACCAAGGGGAGGGCAGGAGCTGCTCAGGTTGGGGAGGCTGCAAAGGGAGGTGGGGATGGCGAGGGAGAGCAAAACTACTCTTTCCCTGATACTCTGCTGCCTAGAAAAGGCCTGTTTGCTTCAGACTCTGCTCATCTCAGTACATATTCAATTAGGCAGATGCACTTGGAGACAGATTTGGGTTCTGCAAAGAGGGCTTTGTGTGCATCTCACAAGCCCTCATGTAACATCAAACTCTTCTTTGCCACCTTGGTTTGCTGATACCTGATCTGTGCTTTATTTGCCGTGCCAGGTCAGCCACATGTATACTAAGATCCTGTGCAAAGGAAGTGACTTTATTGCTTGATTGCAGATAACACCAACAAGGAGGAAATCAGAATTGGACAGTAATTAATCTGCTAATGTCTTGTCAATATGGATGAGAGACATATTGCTTTACCAGAGAGAATGGATTTCTCTGCTGGCTGACTGCAGTCTGATTATAAGATTTGACATTAATGTGTTGCTGCTAGATATTTAGCTATGAAACTGTAAGAATAATACAAAGAATTAATTGGAATTTCATGTGCTTTCATTTGTATGTTATCTTCCTGCCCTACAGCTTGAGTTTGAAAGCATTGACTTGGAAACAGGCAGACAGATGTCAGCAAACCAGAAATTGTGACAGATAAACACCAACTCCCAAATTTATCTGCATTTTTCTAACAGGCATCCATGTGCATGCCCTCACATAAACAATCTTCTTAGATACACAGTTTCCTTTCAGCAATGCACTCACTAATTTAGTCTCTATTTTAGGCTTCTCAGTATTGGGCTGGTGGCAAAACTGGATCCCACCACTGCATTCCACAAATAGTAGAATGATCTTTTGAGTTCTACCTACCTAATGTTGCATCCTGGCAACACTGCTTGAATTAAATGCTTCCATCAAGGAGTTACTGCAACCTGTTTGGAGAAAGTAACTGATACTCCAGGCAGCTCAAGGAACTGGAGGGATCATGATCCATAGACAGGATCCGAGGTGCAAGTGAATCAAGGATTGGGCTGGGGACACAGAGACACTTCTTCAAATGGGAGGGGAAAAACAAAAATTGCTGATTTATGATTGGAGATATTTGCTAGTGATAAGTGAAAAGTCTTGAGAGGTCAAATAGCATAAAAGAGACTTCTTGTGAGAGAGTAAAAGATAATAAAAGAGAAGCAATAGCCTTTTTGTGTCATTGCTTAGGCTTTTCTAGTCAAGAATCAAGAGCATGGATGAGTGTTTTGTCTAGAATTGACCTTTCCTATGCCAAATTTTAGCTCTCATTCAGGGAGATGTTGCATGTGCAGGTTTTCATGTTTGCATGTTCTGTTCAAATCAGGCAAATTACAAAAAAATATTTTGAGTCCACATTCTTTGAGGAGAAGCTGGAAGAGGACACAAATAAGCAAAAGTCTGAGTTCTGTAGCAGCAAAGGGATGGGCTCCAAATATTCTGCAAAATCAAGCATATGTGTTTGGTAAAGATCTGTGATAAGAAATGGATGTTCTTATTTGCTGAAGTTAGCAAAGCTGAAATTAATCGCTTGCAGCAAAATAACTGATAGGATACAGGGAAGATCTGAGCTTAGTGGAATGGGATAGAGTGAATGTTGATTTTTTCCCACAGAAAAGCAGTCTCTTTTGGCATTCATAGTAAAAAGAACATTATCAAAGACAGCACTTTTTACAGTTTAGTGCTAATACACTTGATGTGTTTTCTCAATAGCTTATAAAAAAAATATCACCTTAACACTAGTGCCTTGCAGCAACCTGGAATGGATATAGTCTGCATATGCAAATTCAAGTAATAATTGTCCTAAATTGCTCTATTTAAAAAATCAAGAAGCTTGTTGAAAGCATTTGTGTTGATATCTTTAGTGACAAAAAACCATGATTCACAATTAGTGTTTAATTTATAATAAGAAAACACATTCTGCTCTGAATGAGAGATGGGAATGCCATTTTTCTGCCCAAACAGGTGGTTAGTTGCTTGAAAGATCCCTGCCCATGAATGCCCCATCTCCACTGCAGCCTTCAAGTTTCCCTCCTGCTGCAACAACTGGGGAGGCTGCACAGCTGCAGCAATGAAACAAAGAGCAGAAATTGGTATTTCCCCAGCTGTTCATGCTGATGTTCAAGGCTTCCCTCTACAATAAAGCTAGCTTAGTTTGAATTGCCTTAGTAGAATCTCCTAAAAATGCACCTGAAGGCTAGAGTCTGGGGTTTTTTTTGCAAAGCCTTGTTTCTTCTGGGCCCTGTTATCCTAGTGAACCAGGAATCTCCTAAAAATGCACCTGAAGGTCATGAAGGCTAGAGTCTGGGTTTTTTTTTGCAAAGCCTTGTTTCTTCTGGGCCCTGTTATCCTAGTGAACCATGACTTTGACCTCTACGGAACACTCAGCTGGCCACAAACTGTTGACATACAAAATTCGGTAGCCCTTGCTTCCCAAAAGCAGCACATGGTTTGCCTTTGCAGAGTTGTGTGTGCCTCCTTCTGCAGCTCTGTGGCCCTGGCCCCATGGAGCCTGGTTTTCCCAGGCTGCTGCCAGTACCCTGCAAGTGACCCCATCTGCACTCACGGGGAGGGAACATCTGCCTCGTGCCAGGCAACAGGATATCCAGGACCAGGACACACCTGGATCATCCGTGGTGTGTGTGGCCGTAACACCTCACTTTGCCTGGGGTGTCTCACTGCACATGGCATTTTTGCAGGAGAGCAATAGGGGAAGTTGTCCAAAATTCTGCTTCCAAGCCAACACAGAAGCAGGGTTGCCTGTGGAGAAGGTGGGAGTGATGCTGCCTCTGCCACCAAGCCAGCCACAGTTGGGGGCTGTTTGCAGGCCAACAATCCTGTGTCTGCCTGTGGGGATCAGGGAGGGAGAAAAGGTTGTCTAAGGCCTGGGGGCCTGGCTTTGCAGCCAGAACAGAACTTTCCAGAGGCATAAAGCACAGTGGTGTGATCACCCGTATCAGCTGTACATGACTATTTATCATTAACCCGAGGTTATTGAAAGCATTGGTTTGAACTACCTGCACCTGCTGCTTCCCAAGGGTTCACACAGATATCAATTATGCAACAGAAGACTTTAATAAAAGAGAACAGTACAGCTGCTGCTCTGTGGGGGCTGTGTCCTCCTGCCTGGGGCCATGCACCCAGCCAGCCATGAGGCCCATCACAGCCACCTCCAGGCAAGTGGAGCCCTGCCCTGGCTCTGCCCACCCCCAGCAGGGTGGGGGCAGTGGGGTGAGATGGGGCACCCACTCAGAAACATTCACCTAATCAATTCTTACAGCTGATACTATTACTATTTGCTCTTATTTTTACCTGGAACACCGTGCATTTTGGGGGGAGAAGATGTTGAACCAAACACCACTCAGATTGTTTCCAAAAAAGCTTAGCATGTGATGTTGAAATACAGTTCTATGAATTACTTTCCTAGGATAAAACTTACACCCAGAGCTGAATGGTGGGGTGGAGGCTGAAAAACCCTTGGCTGTGACAAAAAGGAAGTTTCTAGGAGGGTCAGGAATAACTCTCAACACCACTGTGTTCCAGCAGCTCTAAGTTTCTTTGCCTCAATTTCCTCTTGGATAACTCAGGTACTTTCAAAAAACTGGTGCTTTTCTGACCTCTGAAATTTAGATAAAATACCTCTTTTTAAGTCTTACCATTTTCTTCTCATTTTACTCACTTGCCTTTAGCTGCAAGGCCCCACAATACTCCAACCTCCTCCCTTATGGCAGGAAGGCAGAATGCTCCACTTTGCCTCGATGATGGGTTCAGGTCAGCAGCAGTATGGTACATTCTTCCCCATGGACTCTGTGAAGAAAAGCAAGGAGGACACTGTTTGCAGCATCCTTGTTGACCTGTGGAAGCTGAGTTTCCATCCACCTCAGCTCTGGAAAGAGGAAACCTCTGAGCCATCACAGCAGCCAAACCAACATCCAGGGCCTGCTCTAACCTTGAGACCCAGTGACCTCAAGTATGGGAGCTGTTGAAGCCCAAGGTGCTTCTAAGCAACAGCTTCCTCTGCATGTCCTCCCTCAGGAAGGCTGCTCTTAGTGCTTCAGGTATTTCAAGGCACCTTCTGAGTTCATACATAGGAATTCTTTCAAGATTTTGGCCTTACTGGCTTAAGTCCAAGTTGGGGTATTCCCTGCAATAAGGATTTATGTTAATAAAAAGTTATTTTCCAGTGCTTGACCATGAAAAGTTCTGGCAAGTGTTGCCTTGACGTCAGTGACTGATACAGTGGTATTAGGAACGAGATCTGCTGTCATGCAATTTCAGCTGAGCTGAGGTTAGGGGTTGGCTCTGTCAGTTTTTCCCTACTGAGGTGGTATAATATTAGTTCAATGATTTTTTAAGGCCTGAAAACTACAATTTGTCAGAGAATAGGCAGATCTTTGTTTTAACCTGTGACAGATTCTGGCAAGATAAGACCCAAGTGTGAGTTTTGGTTGAGGTGTCCCCAGGGGCAGCAGTGGGCAGGATGCTGGTGCAGGGGCCAGGCTGCATCCTCCAGCTGCGACCTCCACTGCGCCTTTAGTGTCCTGGGTTACAGAAACCAGGGGGTAAAACCTCCCCAGTGGTGGACTTTCTTAGATGCAGGTGCGCTGAGTCCTAAGAAACACACTGAAGAGGGATTAAAATGGATCCACTGTGTCCTAAAGCCGCTCCTGCCCGGAGCTGAAGGAGGAGCAGGCACAAGCCTCGCCGCAGTGGCTGCTGTTGCAGAGGGGAGGAGAGGTCTGTCCTGCACAAGGCTTGGAGCTCATCTTTTCCTCCTAGTCAGGATCAGCCAGGTCTGGCTTTTAACAGCAGGGTGCCTGCCTAAATCACTGGCTGGTAAATTACATTTTTCTGTCTAGAATGAGGTAAATGTGTATTTTATCTAGGTAATTAATCTGAGGGATAGAACTAACATGATTATTGTGTTTTCTTTTCCCTCACTCCTGTCAATATGGCCATGTGGCATTTGTATCTCGGAGCCTTTATTAAACTGGTTTATTTGTAAGCAATCAAACAAGGAAAATTACAAGGACAAGGATGATTTTGTTCAGGCTGTCACCTTTATCTAGCACTAACAAGCTAGGAAATGACACTGCCTTTTATTGTCTTCCTATCTCTGTAAACTTGCTTTTATTTAAAAAAAAAATAAATATCTTAAATAAGCAAAGAGGAACAGGCTTGGAAAATTCTGTGGACTCCAAGGTCCTTTTCTGGTTTTCCTTTGCAGGAACAAACACCACCCATTCCCCTTTTCCCACGCACAGAACCTGTTTATTATTGTGTCAGGAAGCATAACTCAATCTGCAACTTTGTCAAGACACAGACAGGAAATTTAGGTGCTTGCATATACCAACTGCTACTGTTTGTTAAATCTTTCCCCCACAGGTTTGGAGAGTTTGGTGCCTTACCAAGGGCTGCTTCTTTGAAAATAGTGACTAGTAAGATACTCAGAATTATCTTGCCATTAGAACCTCTTTAGGAGGGCACTGAGTTATCTGAGAGGAAAATGCTGTACGTTACTGGAGGCTAGAAGCAAAGCAGTAGGAGAGTGTCACGCCTGCAGCTCCAGCAAAAGTCATCCAGTTACCCATCCATAGGTACCCATTTGTCCTGTATTCCATGTCTCCAGTGACTGTCCAACAAGTCCCTCCTATGTCCCCTTCAGTCAGAGCAGGCTGAGTGCACTGCAGCACTGGGACCTGGCCACTCACATAATCCAGTCTCAAGTGGTTTTTATAGTGGTTTTCTCCTTGGAATTTTATGGTTTCAGTGTGTGTTTTCCAAAGGCTGAAGACTAGGCACAGATCCCAGGTGCCTTGTGGCCAGGAGCCATCTGCACCACTGAAGCCAGCACTGCAATCCAGCAATGATCTACCAGCTGGGAGACTGGAAAAACTGTTTTCTTCCAAATTTCAAAAGCTTTAGGATTTGATCACCACATTTTTTAATTTTCCACACAGGTTTAAGTGACAACTGAAATTACTGTTTATTGTGGTACTTGAGATATTTTAGAAATGACCACTCAGGCCACTCAAAGGTTTTAAATTTTATGGTGAGGTAAATTCATTCTATATTTTAATTTCTGAAGGAGAGAAAGAAAATTATGGTATTGGGCAGAACTGGCTGCTTGCCCAGGGTGAGCTAAGTGACCTGGCCCAGCATGGACTGGAGAGCTGGCTGGTCATTTCTGCTTTTCATGAAGGCTGCAGCTTTTAAAAATAATAAATTTCAAGAAAATGAAATAATAAAATACAATAACCTTGTAAATCAAAGCTTTTAAAAAGCCTCCTTTTGATCTTCTCTTTCACATATGAACATCTTATACAGATATATGCTGATATGAACAAGAGCAACCTCAGCAAAAAGAGTGTTAATCTCCTTCACCATCTCAAAAATCGTTCTATGTTACAGTCATTTAAAAAATCTAATGAAACCAGCACACCCTTACTTACCAGTGTTGCATTAAAAAAAGTCAGGATAACATAGCTGTCCAGATTTCATTCTTACTGTGTATAGTTCAGATATCTTGCATGGATGTCTGGTGTCCTCTTTAAAGGAAATTATGGTGATATGTCAAATGCAAAGAAAGAATGAAATGTCTTTCTGAAATGTCTTCATGTCAATGTTTTCTTATTGAAACTATTCCCCTGAAGGCCTGAAAACCCCCATACAGTAAAATATCACATTACAGGAGAAAGTGGGACTGTCAGAAATTAATTCCTCTGTTCATCCAGCCTCTGGTCATTGTTGACAAAGGGTTGAGACAGACAAACCCAGAAACTGAATCATCTCTGAAAAAATAACAGCAATAGTGGGTTAAATAAGTTAAGGAATTGCTTAGTGCACAGAATAGAATCGTAGAATGTGTTTAAGGTTCTTCAGATGCTGTATTTTTCAGTCTGGAGGAGTGGAAGAAAGAAGTTTAGAAGAATCAGGCCAGAAAACCAGCTGTGTCTTGGGCTGCTTCCAAAGCAGCATGGCCAGCAGGTTGAGAGAGAGGATTCTGCCCCTCTGCTTTGCTCTGGTGAGACCCCACCTGCAGCACTGTGTCCCCAGCACAGGAAAGGCATGGACCCGCTGGAGGGAGTCCTGGGCAGGGCACAGAGATGATCAGGGGGTGGAACACCTCTCCTGTGCAGAAAGATTGAGAGAGTTAAGGTTGTTCAGCCTGGAGAAGGGAAGGCTCCAGGGAGACCTTGTTGCAGCCTTTCAGTAATTGAAGGGGGTTATAAGAAAGATGGAGACAGACTTTTTGTAGGTCCTGTTGCAACAGGACAAAGGGGGATGTGTTTGAACTAAAATAAGTTAGATTTGAGATTTAGATATGGAGAAGAAATTTTTTTACAATGAGGATAGTGAAACACTGTACAAGTTGTCCAGAGAGCTGAGAAGTGCTCCAAACCTGGAATATTCAAGGTCAGGTTAGATGGAACTCTGACCAACCTGATCTGGTTGAAGACGCTTGTGCTTGTTGCAAGTAAGTTGAACTAGATGACCTTTAAGGTCCCTTCCAACCCAAGCTATTCTATGATTTTGTGATTCTGTGGTTCAGTGGGGTGTGTCTGTCTGATCTACATTACACCAGAAAGTGTGGTGTGCTTGGCTGCAATCCTAGTGTGACCTGCTGCACTGCTTGAGCGGTGTTGGAGCAAGTGGGCCTGAGCAACAGGCTTTGAAGAGGAAGAATAATCTAGAGGCCAAGGTCCAGCCACATGCTCTGGGCCTGGGAGAACTGAGTCCATCCTTGCTTAAACCTGTCTCTCACCTTTGTATCAGCATACTGTAGGATTTAAGGAGATGGACTGTCTCTTAAATCTGTTCACCAGACTTTATTCCAAATTTATTCCTTCATGATACTGAAAGCAAAAAGGGAACATCTCCTACCATGATTTTAATAATTTCCCTTTCCTTGAAAATTAACTGTCACCTGTATTGCAGAACCTGAGATTTAACAGTACAAATGAGGCAGAGAGTGGATATAACTTTATGCTTTTAATAGCCACATTAATGCAGAATTTCCCAGTAAAAGATATTTTTGCCTGACCTCTTGATTAGCAAGAAATTATTATACACTTGCAAAGAGATCAGGCTTTCTTTTGTGCCCTCTTTGAGGGATGAGACAGTGGCAGCTGGTGTTCTGGAGCACTACTTTCCATAGAAGATGACTTTTACTGTCCTTCTGAAGGACTGTCAAGCACATGTAGCTGATGGCTACTTTCTATTCTGGTTTCAAATTAAGTCAAAAGTGCTCCATACAATGCTGGCAGGTGGTTTATCCTCAACAGGCATAGCTTGCCCAAGCCAGTTTGGAAAGCATACATAATTTTTTTTTAAAGTTACTGCTCCAAGACACATGTAATTGTCCCACCTAATCCCGAACCTTGAATCCTTCAGCGCCAACCATCATTCCCCTTAGCATCTCCAAACCAGTGGTGCTGTAAGCAGCTAGACACTCCTCTTTTCATCCACAAAAATGAAATTCAGCCACTCCCCCTCTTTGATAGCTGATCTTATGAAGGTCACCAATTTCAGCAACAGGTAAAGAAGGGACACATCTGTGAGAGGAAGCAGTGTAGGACTGATGTGGTTACATGGAAATCTCAAGGGGACACTGTCTTTTACAAAGCTGCCTGTGTCTGGATTGAAAATCTACGTAACATGGATGCTTGCCAATCTGGGAACATTTTGGAATCAGTTGTGAGGGCAGCCTCCCTCTGTGACCTACTCCTCTCTTTCAAGTCTGGCCTAAAGCTGGGAGAAGTCCAAGTCTTTGAGTCCAGACTAGAGTGATTCCTGCTTTATTGTCATCTGTTTTGTCAAAAAGGTGGAGCAGTCGCTGGTGAGCTGTGTGTAGCAGCTTAAGTCACAAGGTCCCCATGCTCATGGCAGCTCACAGCTGGGCCTGGGACCGGCAGTTTGCCACTTTACCACTGCACCAGCTCTGGAAAAATTAGGGGCGCCAGGGCCAAGGCATCCATTCAGGCTGACAGTCCTCTTTTTCCTCCACCCCAAAGCCAACAGACAGAGCATAGAAACAAGTCCCAGCCTCAGAGCAGCAGTTTGTGCCCTCACTCTGCCCTCCCGTGCTTGCACCATTGTCCCTCTGCACGTCAGAGCAGAAGGACAGCTGGCCCTGCCACGGGTGCCACATCCAGGGCCTGTGGACGTGCAGAGCTGGTGCCCCAGGCTGCCTGCCACTCACAGCTCCCTGCCAGGGCCCTGCCTGCCACGCTGCCTGCAAGGCAAACCCAGCCCTGGAGCCTCTTGGCAGGCTCCCACGGGGCTGCACCACTCATCATCCAGCAGAGCAAGCTGTCCACCTCGGGCATGGCTGCTGGGACTGGCTGCCCTGGGGCCTCCCTGGAAAAGGAGCAGCACATCTCCACTGGCTAAGTGCTCTGCTCCTGCCCCAGTTTGCCATGCTCTGGTGTCAGGAATCACCATGCTACCCCAGCCCCCACAGCACATATCCCATTAGGTACTTGCTTGTGGCAGACCTCAGGGAACTGTTCTACTGTTCCAGGTTGGAGGAGACAGAAGGCTGTGGGTGAAGGGAACAACCATCAGGCTTTCAGGGGACCACAAAATAATGCATTGCACTAGTGACCCACTTCTGACCTTAAGAAGTCAGACCTGGAACGCTAAAGCAAAGCTAAATGCTAAAACTCAGCGCCTTAAGCATGAGCTCATTAGTAACTTCCTGAGAGTTGCTCAGCCACATCCAGAGCAGAGGGCAGTGACCCCAGCACGGCTTTGAAGAGACCTGAGTGATTGGCAGCTTGTCTGAAACACTCAAATCTCCCACATTAACCAATACTCCAGGTCTGCCATGCTTCAGGTCCCACTCTCACCCAGCAAAGTCTCCTCACATCCACAGCTGCAGGGGTGGATAAAAACGTGGACCTTGACATGTCTGCATTGCACAGGAGCTCAGTCAGACCTTGGGAATCACGCTCTGGCTAATGTGCCGCAATTACCCATAGAGGGTCAGAGGTCTGAATGTGAATGAGCAGTTGTGACTGTGACTTAACCCTTCCCAGAGTATTTTAAGCTATTTTAAACAACTTTTCACTTCTGAGCTGCTGAAATTCTCATGGGAAAAGCACTCTAAAGTAATTCCAACTCTCCAGGAATGTGTTTAAGATAAATGCTGGGAGGCTCATTGCCAATGTGTTTAGGGAAAATATATAATTTTCTAATTTGTGGAGTCCAACTAAAGTGAAAAACTCTCAGTATTACAGCACTATGGAGGCTCCTGTTCATCTTCTCTGGACTGGCGGCTGTCTCCACTTAGCATCAGGCATCACAAGTCCTGGCCACAGAGTCCTCAAATGGAGGCATCCAGAACTTAAGCTGATTTTTAAAAAGCATGGTTTAAGCTATATCAACCTCTCTGCACCAGGTTCCTTATCTGTTGAAAAGAAGTGTGGTACCAACACATTGATGATGTGGTGCTTTTGCATTTGAATAATGGAATTATTCATAAAGTTCAGAAAAATGGCTTTTTAAATTCCGTGTTGTTTCTTTTGGGGGAGGAGCTGAGAATGGAATTTGGTATTTCTCTGACATATCCCACTGCTTTTCCAGTATAACCAGTGCCCTTCTCCCCACAGCACTAGTGAACCCAAACCAAAGAACAGAGGATTCTCACTGACAGTTCCCAATCCCTTTATTACAGTTTCTCTGCCCAGGATCTCCCTTTCCTGTCTGATCCCCTAAAGGTCTCCTGCTTGACTTTGCTTTTCTTCTGTGAGAACCAAAGCTCCTTTCTGCCCTGAGCTCTGGGGTTTGCCTCCTTAATGCTTCAGGAGGGGGAGGTGGAACGGGTTAGAGCATGTCCCCAGAGATGAGAGCTGAGAAGTGGTCTCAGTTACAGCATTTTAGGTTGTCAGCAGCTACTGCACTGTTGAAACTCCCCAGCAGTGTGTGGTATGAACAGCCTGTCCTTCTGAACCCTTTAGCAAAGTCAGAGGCAGATGTATTCTCATATCTGGATGAGAATATAAAAGAGAGATGTGAGCTTTAAGGATCTCTTGAATGCCATAGACCTGCTAAAACTCTTTAGATTATTTTATAATATTATTGTCAATATATACACACATGCCACTAATATCTCTACCAGTATGGACTTTTTTTCTGCCTTTCTTGTATCTACGGATTCATGTCCAAATACATAATTTATCTTCTATGCCAGGAAGGAACTTATTCTAATGCTTTTTTCTACCATGTTAGTAATTTGATTTGGGAGTCCTGAATGTCACAAAAGCCCCCAAAAGTTCTGCATTTACAGGAACTATGTCACATTTCCAAAGAAGTGCAAAGCCCATCTTGAAAGCTATGAACCTCTTTTTTTGACAATCTCTTGATTTCCTTTCTCACTTAAATTCCCACGCTCCTTGGACTGGGTTTGAACCCATCTGTTTGGATCCTCTGACTGCAGCACACACACATAGACCAAATTCTCCCAGGATTAATGTTAAAATGTACTTACTTTGATAGATGAGATATCAAAGTATTGACTGGAGGCACAAGTCAATTTCACTGTTAATTCATGCACCTCATTACCCTACTCAATCAGAGTGCCCTCATTCCCCTGGGGAGTGTTGCTGTAATTAAGATCCTGGAGCTTTTAGAGAAAAAGGAGTAGAGACAAAATAAATTGAAGGAGAGCTGCTCTCACCTTCTGTAAAAGCTGTAGTTGCATTTGAATTTTCTACCAAGCCAGAAGATTGGTGTTTGACACATGTCACTTGTTGCTTGGAAGCAAAATGTGGATCTAGACCCATGAGTAAGTGCCAGCTTCAGGAGGAAACTACAGCGTGCAGCAGCTGAGGCCTTGAAGCAATGTCTCAAAGACAGACTCTCTTGAGCACTGAAATTTCTTTCATTTCCTAAAGATGCTTTGCCTCCAGTGTGTTACGGTCTGATACACAGTGAGTTTGGGGAGGGGATTCACTTACATTAGGGAAAGAATCTCTGGGCAGGCATTGGGAGCATCCATTTATCAGTGCAGAGTGTGCAAAGGGAAGGACGGTCTGCTACAAATGAATGTGCAGACCTATTTAAAAACCAGTCCATAGTGCAGAAGCTTTGTGGTTGGGGTAGGGAGACTACAGATGGAAGGAATTACATTCCTCCAGCATGGTCTGCAGAAGGCATTAAAGGTGGGAAGTGCATCTGAACCAGCAGAAACTGGCAGAGATAAAATTGATAATTAATGCCCCGTATCCTCTCACTGAGACCCCTCACTATCCCACACCAGCTGGAGTATTTTAGTTTCTTTCTGGTGTCCCAAACTGCCCCATTTTTCAACATGGATATAGCTTAAGTAAGTAAATATAAAAATACTCAACCCTTTAGTCAGAAGAGAGAAAGCAAAATATGGAACTTTGCATCTTCTTCCTCCTAAGCCCTTTCCTATAACCTTTGTTCGCTTACTTGATATTGTATTAGCAATCAATTAGATAAACCCTAACCTGGATAAACCCTAACCTCAATAATCAGTGTTTGCATGGTACAGTGAGCAGCTAGAGATGGAGATGAGGAGGGGAAAAGCTGTTTTCCCTATCAACAGGGAATGTCCAGCACTAAAAAGCAGATATTGAGATCTGGCCAGGCAGGGCTGGTATAAGGGTCACACCTTGGCAGGGTCGTCACCCAGCCTGCAGCACTGGCCCGTAACTGATAATCTCCTGATACTATTACAGGCAGCGCCATTATGACTGTCAACTTTAATTAAGCACACTCCCATTTGCTGTTTCCTTCTAAACATCACTCCAGGGCCACAGCTAATTCAGTGTACAGCCAAGCTTCACCAGGAGGGGTTTTGCCTTGTTTCCATCAGCCAGGGGTGGGGTTAGCCACAGGTGTGCCTGTGACAAGAAGACTCTTTATGGTGCAGGAGGGAATTCTGGATGCAGCGGATCATCCACTTTCTGCCTTTCTCCAAACTCTCAGTTGCTGACAATGCTGCTCCAGGGCTCTCAGCTCTCACAGACTCTCAGAAGCAGAGCCCCCTTTCCTCCTCCAAGGAGGGGGAAGCCATGCAAAGGGGTGCTGGGCCACCACAAAGCCCCTTCATATAAAACCTTCAACAAAGCCTTCAGTATTTCGTTTCTTTAAGCCTTGGCCTTCAGTTTATTCTGCAAACATAAATTAAGCATTAGGACACCTCTGTTCTGCAAGGACACTGAGCACTGATACAGGCCTGTGTTTTATTCATTATGAAGGACTGAATCCTATTACATTAACAATTCAAATATTAAACTGTATTAAATGGACACGTAGGGGATATATAACTGTATATAAAGATATCCATTTATTCATAGGCTCAGTAGGGTCTTAGATATATGTAAAAATAAAGGGAGATTAAGTTACTCATCCACTCTCATAAGGCAAATTGGTAGCTGAGTCAGGAGAGGTGCTTAGAAGTTATTATTTGCTGTTGTTTACATGGAGAATCCTAGACCCTCTGTCCAAGAGTCAGTTTATATTTGCAAACTATTACTGTCTTTCCTGAGGTGTCCTTTGTTTAACACTTTGAGAATTCCATTGTCAGCTGCTGAGAAAAAAAAAAACCAAACATTATTACTTCTTTTCTATTCTTCCATGCAATTGTATTTTAAATTTATCAAATTACTTGTCCTGTTCTTCTTAGCATGTGAGCCCCACTGACCCTTCCTAAGTGAGCTTGGTCCTGCTCAAATGGGCACCTTAAGAGCACAGCTGGAAGGACATCCAAGGGTGCAGATGGACCCTCTGAGCACCTTCTCCCCCACCTCACTGCCAGGTGCAGGAGCCAAGTCAGGCTCTTACAGAGCTGGGACACTTCACCTCTCAAGCCTGATCAAAGTGTGGTGTGCTGGACTGCCCAGAGAGACCCTGTGTGTGTTTTGTGCACATCTGGCTCATACTCTCAGAGTGTTGCAAGGTGTTGTCTGCTCTTGCAAAGCAGCATGGAGTCAAAGAGATCACACTACTTAAAAATTTACCTCCCCCTTCCCAAAGACTGACCACTGCCCTTTCCTATCTGGAGTGTGACTTGTTTTTATTTGTGCCATAGAGCTCCTCCATCTCTGACTCCATCCTAAGTCACACTAGGAAATTGCCCTCAGCATTGGTCTTAAAAAGCTGCTTTCTAGAGCAACATGCTCTGATTTGAAGATTGCTAGCCATTAGTGGCTGTATCATCCCTTACCCAGCTCTTCCTAAACAGCATCCCTGGCAGTGATCTTATCTTACTTGAACACTGAAGTGGGTATTTGTGGAAAATACCCAGGGGGTAGATGAAGGTCATCATTGTCCACTTACTTAATTAGGGAATAACTGCTTTAAGGGTGGTAAACAAGTCTATTACAGATGGGACTAATGGCTTCAACAAAGTTTCACACATCTGTGAGTGGAATGGCAGGGATAACACGGGCTTTATGAGCTGAACTGACAATCCAGTCTTCTCTTTATTGAGATCAGGCCTGGATCAGCCTCTGAAGGACAAGTACTGTGTATGTCTAAAAGCTATTAAACAGTGCATTGACAACATCTCCTTTCCCTTGTGGTGTTCCAGTCATTCCACCTGTGGAAGCTGGACAACATCATTCAGGGAAAACACCCTGCTGAAAAAAAAACTTTATCCAGAGATATTGAACCTAGTAACAAAAGAGAATGTGTGTAAAGGACCCTGCAGTGCAATCTCAAAATTGTCAATTTAATGTTCTGTCCCTGAGGCAGCAGAAGCAGGATGATATGGGATTTTGTCCTCCAAAGGCATCTCTAAGAGAGGAAGGTGTAGGTGCAGCCCAGAAGTTTGAGGTTCCCCTTGTTTAACCCACTTTTTAAAATGCCACTCATATTTTGCCAACAGAGTGGTTACAGATTGGTGGATGTGGATGTAGAAATAGGATCACCAGAGGCCCAGTATGGATGGAAACCTGTTCCTCAGCCATGAGACAAGGACTGGGGTACAAACTCTTCATTTCAGGGAGCTTGTTCAGATTGCCCTGTACTGTTGTACAGGGCAAAGTACTGTTGTATTACATCACTGATGTGCAAAAAGTTTTTTATGTGTAGTAGTGCAAGGGCAAAGTACTGTTGTATTACATCACTGATGTGCAAAAAGTTTTTTAATTTAAGAAAATGCCCCAGAGACATAGAGGCTTTACAGAAATAAGAAAGGACAAATTCAGAATAACAAATTTAAAATATGACCTGAATCTCTCATTGCACATCATGTGTAGCAAGAGCTCATTTTGTGTTGCTCAAAAAATACAGTTACCTGCAGTGCAGGGATCAGCATGGCAACATAATCTTGAAGATTAAGAAATGATTTATTTTATAGTTCTGTATTTGTAGTTGTGATATTGTGGCTTGGGTGAAGCATCCAGGCAACAAGGCAGTCTTCATAATTAGCAATATAATAACAACTGGCTAAACAAATATTTCACACACACAGATGTAATGAGGCTGGTGCTAGGGAAAATGAGTATTAAAAAGTTAATTAGGATGTACTTTTTTAAACACATTATTCCTTCGTGTTGCTGGTATATCACCTGCAACACCCAGCATGGTTCAGGGAAGGCTGTAGCCAGATATAGATACAGAAGCTGTGCTGAAGAACAAAGTGTGAGTGTCCTCCTCAGAGCAGTCGCACTGCACCAGAGGGAGGTGTGAGGCCCCAGCAGTAGCCCTGGCTACATCCTCACACGCAGCACATCTTGCATAAGAGTGTGGAGGTCAATGCAGTATTTCACAGGAGCAGCTCTGGCCATTCAAACTTCTCAGGGTCAAACAACTTTAATAGTAGGCAGCCCTATTCTAGCTCTTCCTCTGAAAGGCATGTGGAGAAACACAGTTTGTCTCCCAGAGTATGATTCTAGTAGTGGACCACCTCCAACCCTGCCACCTGTACCTGCATGATAGCCAGGAGACACAACTACTGCCAGGCACCAGGTTGTCAGAAACATCAGCAGATGTTTCCTCTCTGCTCTCTTGTCATGTGGGAAGGAGCTGCATGGCAACATTATGCAAAACCTCTGTTGTAAAAGGCTTTGGTTGTGATACATGATGTTTGATCAGACACGGGTTGGGATAAGTGCATCAAACTACTTACTCAACAAGGTGATTTTTGCCTTTGTTTCTCCACGTTATTTTGTGTGTTTGCTTGACTTTTATGTGTATAGTGACTCCTGAATTTTAAAGGCTTGTTGGGCAAACATGTCATAATAGAGTCTGTACAAACTGCAATAGGTGGATTAAATCAAGTTAATTTGCTTTTGCAAACCAATAAAGTTCTTTGCTCTCCCCAATTTATTTCACATGTACTCATAAAGCGAATGATTTAATTAGACAGTCCTTTATGTTAGTTGATATTTACTGTATATGCAATAAAAAAAATTAATGAGGTAGATGTATACTGAGAAGATCCTGCGCTGAGTACTTTATTAGAAGCTAAGCAAGAATGAAGCTACTAGGCTGCATTTATTACTGGTGTAATAAATAAATGAGTCTACAATAGCTCTGCACCTGAGCCACAGAGCCTCAAAGCTCTTATTGTGCTCTTAATGTTTAAACTTTGCTACAAACTGAGTGGCTGGGATGCAAGTTTCAGCAACAGTTTCGCAGTTTATTCAGATGAACAAAAGCTTTTGGTGCAGTTCTCTCCTGTCTGCTTCAGAGAGGTTGCTGACACACATGCCCAGCTCTCTGCTTTTTCCCCAAGAAGTGCATCCCAGTTTATGACCAGAGGCACAGGCTCTTGATAAGAGAATTTGTGCAGGTTTTCTAATGAGAAGCATTACTAGTTTTAGTTGGAGTGTTTTAAATCAGATAGATTTTTCTCAGATCTTTAGCTATGAATGCTAAGGAAAGTTAGAAACCCCAGCCAAATGTGAATTTTTTTGAATTCTCTACCAAATGGATTCAAAATCCTGGTGAGAAAAGCTTGGAGACAGTGTATGCCCAGAGCTGATGGCTGCCTCTCCACACCTGCTCCTCACCCAAGGAAGTGCCTGCTGGTGTGCCTCTGCCAGAAATCACAGCAGCTCTCACGAGGACCCTGGTGATGGGGATGTGTTCAGGAGCCAGGCTGTGGGTCCCAGGGGAAAGTGGCTTTTTATTGTACTCACATGCTTAAATTGTTCTTGCTACCTCCACAGACATGCCTTGCTTCCACAGCAAGGCAGCTGAAGCCTGAAGAAGTATTAGAAGCCAAACAGGAAGGTGAGAGCCTCCTCATGATCAGAAACAGAGCTCCCAGAGTGGGGTGTGAACCAGCAGTCTGCAGCACAAACTCAGGCTCAGGTCTTGGGTTCCTGGTCATATGATCAGATAAAATAAGCTCCCTTTTTATAAGTCACTCAGTGACCTTGAGGCATTTTAGGACATGAAGGAATGACTTGTCTAACCAGTGCTTCTTCTCACAGTGATATTCCCTGGACATCTGTTCACCTATATTCATACCTGCTGCTGTGTGTTAAAGGGCAGCAGACCCCTCTATCCCATCTCCTTGTTCTTCCATCTTAAATCCAGCTCCTGCTCCCTTTCTGATACAAATGTCATACATGGAGTCTTTCTCTCCCTGCAGAGACTTCTTCAAGTCTCTGCAGCAGCCCCATATCTACCCATATCCACTCCACCTCCCAGGTTCCAGGTTGCTGCTGGTGCTCTGGAGACCCCATTCTCGATAAATTTACTATAAATCCCACATTTGGCACAAAGGCAGCTCAAGTCACCTCTTGTCTCCTTCCTCTCCACTCTGCCCACCACTTACATGCTATCAGTTGTCAGGTTTGGACTCAGATTATCTCATAGTTTGATCTTCCACATTTCACCCATATACACAAACATTCATATATTTTCTTTTGCCCCCCTTTAATTCTACCATGCAGTAGAGCAAAACAAATAAAGGTGTAAAACCAGCTTAACCCGTGTCAAATAACATCTGTGGTAGTATGCCTGCCAAAAAATGTAAGTCATCGTCAAACCATCTGGTGCTCTACCATGCATAGGCAAAAGCTTATTTTTTGAGTCCCGGACGTGGCTTCTGTTTGACTCCAAAGTACTTGAGTTCCTCCTCCTGATTTAGGCCGCTGGGACTGGCACCTTTTTCTGAAGTGGTGAAATGCAAACCCAGCACTCTCAGGAACCTGGTTCAGAAGACCGTGCTCAGCCTCTGTGTCTCAGTTTTAAGCACCCACGGTGGTGTTCACAGAATGAGAAAGGTCAAGCTCACTTCTCCCATCCCAGTGCCCTTAAAAGCAGACTAAGTACATATTCCTTTGCGCTCATTTATTCAGGTTCCAATTGCATTGGGGACAGCTCGGGCAAAAGTGAGGCTGGGGTGCCCATGGCCTCCCATGGCCAGGAGACTCTCATGGGGATGGGAGTTATGGCTTTGAAGTCTATCAGACTGAGAGAAGCATTAAACCTTGAAATACTGCTTTCTATTTTTGGGAGGGGAAGATGAGGATATGCTCTAAATATTGTCATGGTAAGAAAGAGGCACTGCACTACCACTGCCTCACTGGCTCCTGTTTATAAAATGAAATTGTGAATCTTGCTCATTCCCTTCCACGAATAGGCACCTTCCTTGAGGAGCTATTGCAGGGTCTGAGGCTCAGGACATAGAGGGTTCTCTTCATCTTGGGTCAGGTACCCAAGCTGACTGAGGGATGAGTCTCTCTATAAAGCCTCACATGCTCCTCTTAGACATCTAAACCCCACTCCATACTTTACATCAGAAGCTCACCTCTGTCTTCTGGGTTTCATTCTGGGTGTTCTGTGTTACACACACATTCCGTGTGTGTAACATAGAACACCAAGTTATGTACCTCACCTAAAACATGTCTGTGGTATTCACATACTCTTTGAACAGAGAGACACATAATTCTCTCTCCCAGGATTTTTCCTGGGGAAGGCAGTGAGAAAGCTCAGAGAGAGCAGAGAAAATAATTCTTATCTCTATTTGCTGCGCCTGTTGTTTGGCACATGTGGAATGTGTTATGGAGATTGTTTACTGAATAGTGATTTGTTAATTGGACACTGGTGATGGTTGTTTTGACTGATTGACCAATTAGGTCAAAGCTGTGTCATGACTGTCTGGTAAGGGTCAGGGTTCTTTAGTAGTATGATATAGCATTAGTATAGTTCAGCCTTCTGAATCATGGAGTCAGAGCACATCATTCCCAGGTCAGGGGCTCCCTGTATCAATACATGTCTGCATTAGCTCTGAGTCTATAGAGAGGGACAGGAGGTGCCTCAGTAGGGGTAGATCCTTAGACTCTTTGGAGTTTTCCTGAATCCTTTGTCTTAATACAATCATAGGGTATCTATTGCATGGCTCGAATATCACACTGTTCTCAAGTCCTGAGAGGAAATCTGAGGCAGTCATAAGGAAAGAGTTAAAGGCACCACAGTCTATGAAGTTGTGTTCTGGAGAGGTGACACCCAGCAGAAACTGAAACATCTATCATCATTTTCTGCTTCAAACTTCCTAAAAACCTTCACAATAACCAGATGTTGAAGACAACTGCAACATACAACAAGAAAATTGAAGCCCTGGAATGGAATAAGGAAAGAAGAGCTTAAAGAACATTTAGATTAGTGAGATGTGTTCCAGCTTGCATAACCAGAAAAAATCCATCTGTGAGAGCTTAAGGACCATGCAATGCCATTTTCAAGCTATTAACAATCTCTTTTGAGTAGCTGGGGAGTAAGAGAGGAATGACAGGGGAACACTTAGTCCCTGCATTGCAGGGAAAATCAAGAAATTTAAACATATTTGCAAAGATTGCCAGAACCTATTATGAAACCCTCAATTTATAATCAGGTACAGATTAGTCAGTTGATATGAAACACACTGCAGGGATTTAGCAAGAATAAACCATGCCAATTTTTTTTCATTTTTTTTCCTCTCTGGTGCAGTGGTTAAGGGAAACAGACTTAATTCTAGAAGTTTGGACACTTGCCTGGTCAATATGTTCAGGTGTGCACCAGAGAAACACAATATAGACTGACTGGGAGAGCTGAATGATAAATTGGAAGAATAAAGGTGGCTACATTATAAATTGGAAGAGTAAAAGGTGGCTCAAAGCATTGCAAGACTGAGGGACTGTGTGTTCAGCCTGTGTCTGACCACTGAGTGGAAGAATGGATGATGGGGAAGGGAATGCAGCTAAAAGATGTCTGAATAAAGCCAAGCTGTTAGAGCTTGAAAGACATTGGAAGGCAGGCTCATGGTTCAAAATGATTGTGATCACTAGGAAAAGTGCTCTGAAATCCTCAAGATTAAACTGGGCAAGTAGAAAAGCAAAGTGCTGCAAGCAGAAAAGGGAAATCAATGTACAGCTACAATGAGGTCCACAAAGAAAATTCAAGGAAAGTAACACCAAAAACCTGGGGATGAAGAGCTGTTGTGCAGCCATTGCAAAAACATCCAAAAACAAGCAAACCAATTTCAAACAAACACATCAAGAAATGGGCTTAAACTACCTGTGAAAGCCCATGATTTTGAAATTAGAAGGGTACCAGAGGATGACAAACTGAAACAGCTTTCCAATAGATGTGAGTAAATCAAGAATTCTTACAGGGCTCAAGATGGAAAAGGGCAGGTTTTGGCAGGGAGTTACCAGAGGTGGTGGCAGGAACATAGGCCCTGTCTGTGTGACCCAGGAGCTTCCTTGCTAATGTCTTTCAGCTGCTTCCCTGTAAGACATAGGGGGGTGGTGCTGCTCTTGCAAGGCTTCAGCTGGAACTGCTGCCTTCAGCCTTGGGGACCCCACTTTGTGGAAGAGAGAGGAGATGGAAAGGACCCTGGACACAGCACCATGAATGAGAAGTTCAGAAAATGAGAAGTTCAGAATGTGAGGAGAGGTTTGGTTGACTTAGAATGGAGAAGACTGGGGAGCGGGCTGGGGAAGTGTGATAGCAATCCTGCACAGAAGAGCCACAGAGTGTGGCACCTCCATATCCCATCCTGGACAACCTCATCTGAAGAAAAGAGCAGACATTAGGAGAAAATTGTAGAGTTCAATTTTCAAAACACAAGAACAGACAAACATTTAGATGAGTTCCTTTAAGTGTAAGACTTCATGTGTCCATCAGGCTGTCAATGCTGGAAGGCCCCACATTACCTAATCCACCCTGAAGGCCTGGGCAGTTGAATGCTCTGTAAGGGATCCCTTCAGCCTGATGCTTCTGGGAGTCAGTCTTGTCAAAATCAGAGAGAAGCTGGGTGATATGCATCTGAAACCATGACAGTGTCAATATAAGAGATCTCTGTGAATTTAGAGTGAATCTTCCACCTTCCTCTGATCCTCACAGCTGTACCAGGTATTTTCTCAAAATTTGTTCACACAGAGGTGCATAGGCAGTAAAAAAATCCAATATGCTCTTGGTCTCCAGTGGCAATAACATGGTACTTCTTTCACCATTTTCCTTCAGACAGAGTTTGAAGAATTATTATATTAGAAATAATTTTCAGAGATATATTAACCTTAGTCCTGCTCAGTACCCCAGGGCGTCTTTTTAGTTTTCAGTCCTGAACCAAATTCTTTTGGAAGGGTAATAATTGGTATTGAAATGAGAGAGTAAAAAGGTGATGGGTGTGAGGAAGAGGGCACAGCAGGTGTGCCCATGGCTTGAGTGCTCTGTCATTGCCCATGATAAATTCCAAAATGGAGTCTAACACCTGGAAGGAGAACAAGGTATCCAGGATTTAATAGTAAATGACTGCCAAGAGAAAACAATGATTTTATTGTTTGCAAGACTGAAACCACAGTGGATGCTAACACCAGGCTTCAGAGTGTAATGATCTCTGTTCACTCTCCTAATAAATAATTTTCCTCATTTAGTCTGCCCCATGAAACCTCTCTGACTTGTTGGATTCCATGAATGTGCTGATGAATGTTCTCCCAGCTTAATGACTGCCTCTAACCTTGCCGCTCCCTCAACCAGTTGTTTATTACTGGCAGCATTTTCCCCCTCTAGGAGATTGTTTGTCCAACAACCAGGGCGCTGCTACTGGAGCATTTCTAAAAAGATTATTCTGCTAATTATTCAGGTCATTAAATAAAAGGTGAAGCAGGCACCAGCTCTCAGCTTTGAGTTCCCCGATACAAGAATGTTCCTGTTACATAAAACCCCATATTTTTTCATTCTGCAGCACTTAATCTTTTTGCAGCCTCTGAAGGAAGGTTTTAGCTCCAGCAGGTGTGGTTTGTTTGTAAGAAATTGAATTTTTCTTCTTTTTAATCAAAGATACATTCAATAATCACTGTATGCTGAAGATATTTCTCCTGCGGTTTTGCACAACAGTTTGTGTCATGAGGGGGAAAAATCAAAAGCAGCTGCCCAGGAAATACCAAACAGGCATCAGCATCATCCACAGGCAGACACTTCAACTACCCCCTCAAATACCAGCAGGGTTTTCCTAAAAAACATGGATTTTTCTTCTTCCCTCATTACCTCAGGGGGCTGTAGAAAGAGAGACAGGCTAGAAGTCACCTGTTAGTCAGATAGAGGGTTTTAGAAGGGATCATTAACTCTCAGTCATTGCTCACCACTTCATGGAGAAGGGGGAAAAGTCCTTGCAGTGCAGGGCTCATCCGGAGCCGCTCTGCTTCCTTCACTGGTTTTGGTTTTGCCCACATCTTCAGAACTGCACTGCAAGCAGCTGCAAAACTTTATTAAAGACACAAGGAGGAAAGGCTGAAACAAGACTCCAAAGGAGGTGCATGTAGATTTGACAGAAGGTGAAACAGCCAGGTTTGCAGGCGGTAACTGCGTTGTTTTGAGTAGCTGGTCAAATGTCATGCCAGTGGCAGGGGACTTCAGAGGGACCTCACTGACCTGGGGGATGGAGAAGAAGGTGGCAGATGAGCTTCATTGGAGATGAAGTAGGTGATGCAGCTTGTGGAGTGTGTGACTGGCTCTGACAGTTCCAGTTGAAAGCACTGCCTAGGATTCACTTTGCAATGGGGTCATACAGAGGAAAGCTGCGTTCCTTGCTTTACCTAATAGGCAAGGATGAGGTGAAAACCAGCAAGTTTTACTCCATCAGAGGGTTCAGTTCAGGACTAAAAACACGATTCCCACAAAAACAACTTTTGAGAACTCCTTTGGGAAGATGCTCAGCAGCCAGATGTCACCCAGTGTGTCTCGGCTCCTTCAGGAACACCAGCCAGCAGCGGGTGCCTGCGGAGCCCTCAGTCCAATGCTGCACTGGCCTGAGTGGTGGCAGATGCTGTAGCAGCACTAGCACCACTCACATAGCAAGTGACACAGACACTGGAGCCAAGACCATGTGCTGGGGCTGTCTGAGGGGACTAGAAAATCCCAGGTTTCATTACCTCTGCTGCTCACAGAACAGTATGTTCACTCAAAATGTGCTGCTGGGAGCAAGTCCCTTCTGGAGAGGCACCGAGGAAAGCACATGACAATTGTCCTTATCAGCACATCTCTTGCTGTCTGATCTGAGCCTAATGAGACCCACTGCTCTTTAAATCACTCTGTCTTGTCACTAATTCCATTTCCAGCCCTACAATTGCTAAATATCCCTTCATGCACATATTTATTTGCTCCACAGTTACTATGAGGCTAAAAACCCATAATGCAGTTTGCCCAGTCTCTGAGCTCAGCTTTGCAAATTCATCAACGATATTTGCAATTAAAGAGTATAAGTAAAAGGCCATTTAATGTCAGTAACAGAAGGTAAAAAGTAAGTTATGTCTTCCTAAGGTCTCTCGGCATCTGCAACTCCCTTATTTGCCAATGGAAAACAAGGACTAGGATTGTAAACTTGCTGCCTCTGACCTGGGAGAAGGGCTTTGCCACAGGGCCAAGTGTTCCATGAGAAAAGCCCTGTCTACCAGAAGTGATGTATTTGGGGAAGGGTGGGATCAACTGCACTTTCCATTTTCTAGATGTTTCAGCCAATGTTACTGTTTGTAACTGTAAGAAAGGATTCAGAAAATAACTAGTTGTGTTTAAAAAAGGCCTTGAGGATATATCCAAAGTATGAAGACAAGGAATGGCATGCTGAGAAGTATAAGATTTCTATTTAATTTGTGTATCATCTGTCTATTAATAATAGCTGCAGAGAGAGACACTGACATAGTTTCCAAGCACACAGAAATCCCCTCTGCCCCTTATGCTCCATAAAATTGATAGAGGAGATTATATCATGAGCACTAATTCAAAACCACAGCCCCAAGGCTTCTCAGAATTGAGTGTCCCCACTTTTTCAGTGCCTTTGTTGCTGCCATTGACAATATTGATCCCTTTTGTAGGGTAGTGGGGAAGGTCAATCCCTCCCTCTGCACAACAAAACCCCCTCACTCACTTGGAGGGTCTGGGTACAGAGGCATTATATGCCCCCAGAATCTCAGACTTACTTTGGAAGAACCTTCCCACCCCTCCATGTGTAAGTCAGGTATGAACCCTGGGCATAGACCAGAATTTACAAAGGACAAATGTTCCATTTCTTCCTTCTCTCTGTTTGGAAGGGGATGCTGACAGTCCCTAGAGACACCAACCACCCTGGTTTGGAGACTACCGTGGTCTTGTCTCATGGAAACCTCTGCCAACAGCTTTTATTCGGACACCTTTCCCCACACACAGGAGCTGCCCCCCTCAACAGAAGGATGCTGAGGTCCTGCCACTTCTAGGAGAGGTTTTGTACCAAGAGCTAAACGCGACCCGTTACTAGGATTCCAACCTTTTGAGTAAATCCCACTGTACCCTGGCCAGTGGCACCCTGGGAGGCCAAGCCTGCCACTGCAGCCAGCTTTGAACCCATGGGGGAACCCAGGGATCCAGCCCCACGCAGCACTGTGCATTTATTGATACCATAGGGGTAACCAGTGCAGGCAGTAGCACCAGCAGGAATGCCACCACGGGCTCCCAATGCCAAACAGAGTTAACAGAGAGACCAGCAGCCTTGTCACCTCCTTTTTCCTCCTCACGCTTCTGAGAATCTGGTCGTGATGCGAAACAACTGCAGCTCTTCACCTTTTCAAAGAAGCTGTGAATGCAGTCCAATGCAGTGCTACCAGGTGGGTAGAGCATCCTATTGCTGTCCCTTCACCCAGACAGGATTTACACCTGCCCTGCAGCACCTGCCTCCAAACTCCCTGGGTCATTACTCTGCTGGGGAGTCTTCAGCACACTCCAGCCCTTGCATATGGGCGTCACAGGAGTGTGCGCTTCAGTTCATCACTCTTGTCCCAAGCAGCTGATTAGCAATTCTGCAGCAGCAAAACTGCACTGCTGCATAAGCCAGGTTTAGATGGTGATCCTTTAAACAGGAATGATCTCTGTCAGAACAGCTTTCTTAAATCCTGAGAGAGATGCTGCTACTTGCACTTAATTGTTTTTCTGTGTATTAGCTATTAAATGGTATTAGCATAATATATGCTCCCATTTACAGAGGAAGCGTTTATCTGTGTGCCTTCACCAAAAAGTGGGTTTGATTAATTAAAAAAGGAGGATGGATGGGATTGCTGTGAGGATTTGAATGTAAATGCACTAGCAGATGCTTCCTGATCCTCCCAGCAGAGTACATCACTTTTAATAAACTCGGAACAGATGGCTGGCTGCGGTGTCAGAGATGATACGTATCAAAGTGCTCTGCACTCCCCTCTCAGACAACTCTGTCCTCAAGTCTCAGAGTCTAGAGGGGGTGAATCCTCACCTGCAGCCACTGGCAAAGTTCCCTCCACCTCAGGGGTGCTGTGCTTACTCACTGCAGCTGTGGAGTCCTGCCAGGGACGTGCAGGTTTTCTGCTTCATGAGTCCTGTGGAAATGTGATTGAGGCGCTTGCTGGAATGCAGAGCCTGTAGTTAAGATTACTCAGGCTGCACAAGCAGCAGCAAGAGATAATGTCCAGCTAGTTAAAAGTTCAGATGTTCTTCTTTCTCCTCCATGGGAGCTGGATCCTGCTGACTGCAAACAGGAAAAGCTCCTCTTAGTTCAAAAAGCTGTTGAGCCAAGCCTGCAGGACTGAAGTGACATCTTGCTGAAATATTTGGTGTATCAAAATTGCAACTAAAACTCTTTATGTGTTCATTTCATCTCTTGACCAAAAAGACAGGATAAGAATCCTGAATCCCATTTAAAATGGGAAAGGAAAATGAGCTGTATGATTTGCTAGAAAATAAAAGGCAATTTTCTGAAAGCAGGGACATGACTCAAGCAGGTCTTTCTCTCTACTATCACTAGGAAGGGACAATATTTTTCTTGGGGAACATTACTGCTCAGGTCTTCCTGGCAGCTGTTTCAAAGACCATAGAATTAGGTTAACAGACTGATTTCTAGGTATTTTTTACCATCTGCAGCTCAAGCAATGTAACCAGAGGAAAATGCAGATCTCATTCCATAAAGTAAGTTATGCCTCATGCACAATGCTGGAGATGGAGAATGTCTGGGATCTTGTGAGCAACATTTCCAATGTGAAATCCTCATGAAGGATAAGGGCTGGCACTAGGAAGCTGTGTTCTGTGCTTGTAGAAGGAAATCTGGCCTTGGTGCAGCCTAGCAGGAAGACAAGAAGGAAAGAAATTCTAAGCAGAAAAGGAAGATCTGTGCTGAGACTGCTTTAGAAACATCTCCTTTTTAGCCAAAGCACAACAGAAAAGCATGTGGACAGTCAACAGAAGGGATGGCAGACTGACAGTGGAATTTCCTGGAGAGGGTGATAAATGTGCAGCTCAAAAGCCCCGACCCAGGTTCCCCTTTACACCACAAACCTCCAGTGAAGGCTTGGATGAGCTATACTGGGTCTTGGTACCTACCATTCTGTGGGTTAGAGACAACACCTATGGCAGGCAAACCTGCAAAGCACAACGTCCTGAGCTGCACTTTAAACCAGATCAAAATTGTCTGGTGTTGGTTAGGATGATGTGTGGACATAGTGTTCAGGGAAAGCGCAGGATGAAATTGAGCTCTTTGGAATTAAAATCAGAAAACAGGGCTGTTTTAAAGAAAATTGGATGGATAGGAAGGGGGAAGGCAAATAAAATATTAGGCAGGATATTCTGGAGAGAAGAAAACATAGATAACAGGCATTGTAAAAGAAACAGAGAGGTTTGAATGGTCTTTTCCAGCATCTCAGTGTGTGTGCATGATACAGTCCTTGACCAGGACAATCCCTGGGTATCACACAACATCCCACTGTGCTGAGCATAACCTCCAGCTCGTCCTTCTTATTGCACTTCAACAGACCTCTCCTATAAAACTCTGTGCCCGCTCATTTCTTGTTCAAAAGTAAAATGTTATTGTATATCAGAGGAGTAAAATTAAGACTATGGCACTGTGATTGATATTGGGGAGGTGGGGGGAGTAAAAAAATACTTCATAAAACTTAGTCCCTGACAGTAAAATGGAGGCTTTGCTGCTGGATGAATGTCTGTCCCGGGAAGTTCTTTAAAGCCTCCATTTATCACTGTAGCAGGGACCATTGGCTGCAAGCACTCAGTGACTGCAAAATTAACTTTCCCATGAGTAAAAACTCATCATTCAGCTCTAATGATCCAAAGAAAAGTTTCAATTTAATCCATACAAGAAAAACAGCAGCATCACCCAGGATGTTGGTAGGAACAGAAACACCATGGTCAAAGTCACCCTAGTAATATGGAGGAGCTCTGTGTCTTCAGGCAGAAGCACCAACTATGTATCTAAGGATTTCAAACCAAAGCTCATGGCTCCTGCATGCAGGAAAGAAGTAAAGAGCCTGTCCCTGCATCATTCCAAAATCCATGTGAATCCTGCTGAAGTCAGGAGTGTATGAGAGGGTTATGGTTTAACAAAAAAAGGAGATTAAATATGATAGTAAGCTTCTCATTATTCACCTGTTGATCTCTGCAATACTAGTCAAAATATCCCAAGGTCATTTCTGGTGTTAAAGGGATACTTCTAATAAGAAAGATGAAAATGAAAATATCAATATCCCTCAAAAGTGGGGAGGCACCTTCCCTTGGTGTGTGGGGCACAGGGTGGATGTCTGCCTCTGAGCTGAGTAAACACAGCAGCAGCTGGAATAGATGAGCCAAGTCTCCAACTCACTTTTACTCACTGACATAATTTCCTTGCTTTGTGGTGGTTTTGTTTTACCCCTGAGGGTCTGACTTCTTTAATTAGTTTGTTGTTTTGTTCTGTTTTGATTTTTTTCATAGGAGTGATACATAAAAATTTCATTTTCTCATCTCTGGCTAAATCTAGGATAACTAGCTTTGTTAGACAATTGAGTACCTTCCAACCAAACAGCAATACATTGTCTCTGGGGAGCTTTCTTTAACCACAGAACACAACCAGCTCCTGTAATTGTGCTGTTCTTGAGGCCCTCTGCAGGGGCCACTGCTTTTCCTGAGAGCATCTTTGGTGCAGGAGGGAGAGCTGTGCTTGGATCCACATGTGGATTTTCAATAGGCCCTTCTGCTTACCCACCTCTTCCAGTTAATGAAGCTGCTCTCAGAATATGAAAAATTCCTTCCTTAGCCTAAGTCAAGGAATAAACCCCAGATGGTTGATGTTTTGAAGCAATTGCATAAAATAAACTAAACTAAACTAAACTAAACTAAAATAAAATAAAATAAAAGAAAGTAAAACTGGAGTAATTATGATATCCAGGAGTGTGAACAAAAGGTCAGGACTGAACTCACAATTCTCTTTGTGGCTATTGTACAATGTATACCTGCTGTTTATAAAAGGTTAATAAAGCACCAATAGATGCAATAATAATTTTAAAAACATGATTAACCTGTAATCCAGATGGCTATAAACATACCAGTTGATTGTGGTAGAGATAGGCTTTGGAACAGTAATAAATAGGGCTGATCAAAATATGGAAAAGTGTTTCTGCAAAATATTTCAGTGAACTAGAATTGTTTCGGTTCAAAGGGTCTGAAAAAAATTTGAAAAGAAATTCCATTTAATTTCTGCTTTCATTTATTAAAAATACAGTCAAAATAGATGTTAATTTGTATAATCATCAAAACCCATAAAAAAGATCCTGCTAGTCAACTTCCAAGGAGGGAGCTGCATTGCTCTCTGAGGCACTGATCCTGCAGAGAGTTTCAACAGAAATTATTTAGGACACTTATTTCATTGTTATACTTGCACCCATTTCTCCACATTTCACATTTCACATTTCAAATTCCTTTTTAGTAAGAACCACATTACCGGACCTCTAAAAGCATGGGGAACACCTGCATGGCTTGGCACCAAGTAAATCAAGTTAAAAAGGAGCAGGTGGTGTCTGGAAGCCAAGGAAACCACACATCCTCACAGGCAGGGCCAGAAGTACTTAGCTTAAGAGATCACCTCTAGTAGGAGCTGATAAGAGCACCAATACATGGCTCTCCCTGTCCTTGGACAAGTCAAGGCTGCACTTAAGCTGCTAAGGACAGAGGGAATGCAAAGCCAGTACAGGAAACAGGAGAGTTCTGCACGTGGGTCACAGCAACCCCACAGCACTACAGGCTGGAGACAGAGTGGCTGGAAGGCTGCCTGGTGGAAAAGAACCTGGGGGTGCATTTGGCAGCTGCCATGAGCCAGGTGGCCAAGAAGGTCAACAGCAATCTGGCCTGGATCAGCAGTAGTGTGGCCAGCAGGACCAAGGCAATGATTGTCCCCCTGTATATACAGAATTCAAATTGATTTCCTGTCTTTACTTTTGTTGATGAACAACGTTGACTGATGTATTTTTTTTTCTTTTTCTTTTTTTTTTTTTTTAAGACATTGTCTGAGCAGGTGTTCCTCCTTCTTACAGGTGTTATCCTCACTATTACCTTTACCCCTTGCCTAAATACCTAAATACACTTAAATTATATCCTTTCCTCTGGGGAATGCATCGCAATCTCAGGGAAGGAAACTAGGTCTAGAATTGAACCCAAAACCCACTGGAAAGGGTAAAAGTGTTTCTACTGATCTGTGTTTGGGTTCAGGCCCTCAATGAACAATTTATTTAGAAATGCAAATAACACATTTTCTCCTTACATTTCCAGTGTCTCAGTGTGTGAATCTGTCAAGCAGCTTAATGTTCCCCTCAGTACAGAAAGTCATGTACTCACTGCAGCTTTAAACACAAAGTGAGCATAGTACCCATTTATCTTCTCTGCCTGGGGGAAACCCTTCTATTTCTGCTCCTTCTACACACAACAACAGTTGCCTCCTACATGGCATGGAAGACATGGATTTCACCATGCTTCTGGTTATCTAGCTGCCTCCATCAAACAAAAAAAGCTGTTGAGAGCCAGCAGATCTTGTTTCAGTAAAAACTGAAAAAAAGCAGAAAGAGAAGGATGGTCTGGGTTTTTTCCCCTGTTGTTTTGGGTTTTTTTAATCCCCAGCAAAGCAGAAAGTGTGTTTTGTCCTGAAACATTCTCCCAAGCACTTAGTAGCAGAGATTGAGTCTGAATTCACTTGAGTAGCAACAGAGAGGAGATCTCTGCAAGGTCAGTGGTGCTCAGTGGTCCAAACCCTTTCCTCCCAACAGAGCAAACTAGGAGCTGTAGGACTTCTTCAGGATCTCCCAAATTTTCTTTGGGCTCATCCTGCAAGTGGAGGAATCTGCCTGGACTATTTTGTCTGCAGAGTACATGAATGAGGTAGGTTCAGCAGAGACTTTGCTGCATTTGAAGGTGCCTCATGCTGCTGTCTCCTTGCCCTGCAGAAATTAATTGGGCTGCTCCCCAAGGACAGGCATTGCAAACCCTACTCTCCTGTGCAGAAAAAGCATTGGTCAGGTAAGAAACCTGAGCTCCTGCAGGCTGAAAAAAAGCCCAGTAACTGTAATTTAAGATTCTGTGGCTGTTCCTCAAGCTGCTCTGTGCTGATGCTCTCAAGCAATTTAATACCTGAAAGGCTACCTCCTCCTGTTCCTTAGTAGAGAAGAAAAAGGCTTGCTGTGCCTGTGAAGAGAACATTCATTAACTAGCATTAACATGCAATTTGATGTTCAAAAACTGCCTTACCAACAGAACATCTGAGGTAGGAGCCATCTGCACTGCACAGGCTACCCAAAGCTCTGCTCAGGCTGTGCAGAGAACAGCCTGACCCAAACCAGGCTGAGTGGATGGTGGGAAGGGACCGAGGTGCCAATGTGAGACCAGCAGGGTGGGAATTGTTTTCTTTGCCTTATCCAGGCTGAGTAATTTCCCTGATGCAGGCTGGAGCAACTCTTCACTACTGACTTGCTGCTGGAGCATGTCTAAACCCTCCAGAACTCCTCCCTGACCTCTCCACATTATTCCCTCTTTTATGTGAGGGAATAATAGATCGTCAAGGATACTGATTCCTGAGACATCTATGTATAGCCACTCCCAAACTGAAAACCAAGTTTTTTCAGGTATCCCCAGAAAGGTTCTGGGTTACTGAGTGAAGACTAAAAATATCCTAGTGATAGTGCTCTAGTGGGAGCAGGATACCCCAGGATCTCTTTGCCTTATGCTATAAGTAATTATATGCTGTAGGTAATTAACCTGTGGGACTCACTGGCTAGTAGCCAGGTTTAAAGGAGCCTCATGAGAACCAGATGACTGAGACTGTTTCTCTTGGAAAGGGCATGAGTAAGAGAGAAATGCAAATATCATTAAAGCTTCACTGGACTAGGGAAGAGAAAGAGTTTTTGTCTTTCCTAGGTTTAGAATAGAAGAAGAGGTAATTTAAAAATAACAGATGAGATTTTTTTGCTGTGTTTAAGCAAGCTGTGGCATTTAATACCATAAAGCTGAGGAAGGTACCAAATCTGACAAGAGACTCTCAGAGGGACAATCAAGCTAGCTACTTCTAATTAACACTAGAACATTGTGTAGCACTGTAAAATAAATATCAGGGTCAGTGCCCAGTTTTTGGGAGGCTTGGAAGCTGGGATTCAGCCTGGCACACAGGCAGGAAGAGGACCTAGTTCCACCCCAGCCCTTGTCCCTGTCTTTGGGGGAGGGCCCAGGGTCTCCAGCTCCCTACTCCAACCCAAAATAGCAAGTGTTGTATCCCTGTGCTCCCTATCTTCAGGTAGGTGGTTCCAGGGATGTGCTATTGCCACTATTTGAGGAATAATAATCATCTTGTGGGGACAGCAGCACCATGAAAGTCCTTAAGTCTGGCTTTTGGGACAGAGATATGTCAGCAGTACATGTATGAATCCTCTACACTCTTCCTTCATCCTTCTTCAAGAGTGGCAGGGAAGCAGGCTCTGTGCTCAGTTGTCTTGTCATCTCTTTAAGTGCATTATTTCCAATGTGAGCAAAGGGAGATCAAAGAAAGCATCCAGAATGGAAACTGTTTATGTGTTTCAAGATTTTAAACCTTGTCACTGGGGTGAGGGGAAGGTTCTAATTGCAATTGCTTTTTAATTAGGGATTTTGCCATTTCATCTCCATTAACTGGAAGAGTTACTCCAAGTGCACCTACTTACATCTCGAGAAAGCCCCTTGCCATGCTCATGCTCCCAACAATTGAACTCTGGCCTTGTGGGCAGCCCAGGAGACACACGTATCCCTGTGGCTCACTTGGTTTTTACTGAGCAACTGGCCTGGAATGGACAGACCGATTGGGTATATAAAGGAAGAGGAATAAAAGTGATCTCTACAAAATATACCAGGCAGTCAGTCAATGTTCAGAATCTGGGCTGATGCTGATGGTGACTGAGGATCCACCTGTTGGCTGTGAGCTGCTGGCAGAGGCTGTCTGATGGGCTTATGGACCCCCCGGAACAGGAGTGCTGCTCCATGGACCTTTGTTGCTTTTGTCCCTATTTTTTTCCCTTAAGTCTCAAGAACCCTAGTAGTGTCTGCAGGTCAGTAAAAAGGACTGCCTGTCTCTAGCTTCAGAGCTAAGTAAACAATATCAGTTATGTTCTCATGGACTTAAGACCAGTCTAGAACTTACAGAATTGTTTTATCTTACTGAATATATACATCAGCATCATACAAACTTTGCTGTCACAAGTCAAATAAAACCATAGCCAAAGGAACAATCAGGAATTTCCAGAGGAGGCTGTTTGAGATCACTGTTCAGGAAGAAAGTTTGTCTCCACATCTTTTTGCAGATTCAGTAGGGGTCACAGGAATCAATGAAGGTTTTCTGTAACTGCCAGGTAAACTGACCATAGTATTGGAGGGGTATGGCATTTTCCAGATTGGTGTTTGAATAAAATTTAGAACAATTATGTTGAGATCCAAGCTATTTGTAAGAGTGTCCAGATGGTATTCTGTGATCACTACAGAGAAATCTCTTCTTCCAGCAGGGAACATATTCCATTTGCTGTGAGAGCCATGCATGCCAGGCAAGGATAAAAACAGATAGGCAGAGCTAGCTACTGTCAGGTTAGGCACAATGATGGGTTTTTTTATAGGGTGTAAGTAAACCTCTCAAGAGGGAAATAAATTAATTGCAGGTTGGTGCAAGGATAGTCTAGACTAAGAAAATCAAAGCAAGTCAACATCATTTTGCTTCTGACCTGAAAAAGAAGAGAGGACTGCCTTTGAGCAGCCAGATGAGTATTCACAGCAGCAATCTGAGCTTTGAAGCTTATTTCTATTTACAGGCAGACAAGCAAGGCTTGTATGAGGGAACTGAGAGCTGAGTGTGACTGACTACGGTGGGAATGAAGAAAAGGTGTGATGTGGGGGCTTTAACAGACTTTGCTAGTAGTTTTGCAATGACCTTACATTCAAGTTTTTCAGTCAAACAGTTATCAATTGATTTTATACACAAGAAGGTAATTGTTGCCTATTTTTTGCTTTTTGGTTACGATGTGGTATTAGCTGTGCCTTGGCTTCAAACCTTTTTGATATCTTCATGAAAATGATACTTTCCCTCTTTATGTGCCTCAGGATCTCTAAAATCACAGCTGTTTGAAATGCAGTGTCAGTGTTTCCAAGCACAGAAGATGAGTGAATTCTTAACCCAGTTTCGGCCAAGAAATTAGACAACAAAGCTCTCAGAGTAGCTCACAGACAAACACAAGACCCTTTGGTTTTATTTCCTGAATTCTGAAATAAAGTAAAAAATATTTTACTCTTGAGAATAGCACTTAAGCCACATAATCTCTCAACCAAATGATCTTATGCATAGAAAGATCATATATCAATATGGCTTTTAGGCTGACCCTCCTGTTCCCCCAGCTCAGAGCATAGATAATGCAACAGTCCTGGGTGGCTGCTTCCATCCATCAGGACATTGCCATCTTCTCAAATCACTTTCAGGCTAGGAAGGCAAATATCTCTTTGTCCATCTGCACATGTTATGTTGGTGACTGCAGACAGGCCATGGTATTTGGCTCTCCACAGTCCCACTGCACTTCATGCACGAGAAATTGTGCAGCTATAAGGAAAAATGGAATTGTTCTCTATAGACATCAACAGCTTTTTATTTAAGTGGTCAGAAATGTCCATCTTCACTTCTTTGCCACCCATTCAAGATTTACTCCTGTTTTCTAAATACTAAAACACAAACTACTCACAAACCTGCTCTTTTCTTGTAGTCTGCTCCAGGCATTGCCTTTCTCTGAGTGGCAGAATACCTTTCACTTTTTTATTTGATCACTTTTGCTCTTTTGACACAAATCTTTCCCTGGCATGCTTTATTGTGACAGTTCCTAATATAGCTGTGCCTAATGAGAAAAAATCCAATAGCAGAGGTACTGATTGCTGGATTAACAGTTTCATATCCATTTTTCTGGGGCAAAAAATAGAAAAATTCATCATCCCTCATGTGCTATTACAGTGGAAGTATGCCTGCCATACCTGGAAAGCATTTAGTTTCTCCTTTGTAATTAATTTAATGGATGCAAGACCACACCTTGTGAAAGAGAAGAAAAAAAAGTAGTTATGGGCACTACATATCCTATTAAATTTCTCAAAAAGAGGCCCCAGAGAAGAAAATGACTTCATGTAACAAACTGGATTAGCACTGACATAATTTATTACCCTAATAAAATCAGCATTTATATGTAAGGACAGATAAATATTGACTAGGAAAACAGAGCCTGATAAGCAAATCAATCTGTTTCTCACTTAGGAATACACAGGAATTTACTAGGTTAATAATGCTCAGTTTTTCAGACTCAAAGACTTATGTGCTCTGGTGTATCCTAAATGAGGAAAATGCCCCCATCCCTCCTCTCCAGTAAATAATTCAACAACACACACACACACAGAAAAAAAAAAAAAAAAAAAAAAAAAAAAAAAAAAAAAAAAAAAAAGGCGGGGGGGAACCAACAAAACAAAACTAACAACAGATATCTCTTATTCCTGAAGGTTCCCCATGGAACAAGAACTGTCATGGGTGTTCATTTCACAGACTTATGAACATTTAACCATCCATCACTGCCGTCCACAAAGCATTGTTCAGAAGATCAATTTATTTCATCTTTTCTCTGCATTTAACTAGAAAATGCAACAGACAAGAGGAGATCTGATTTTGTATGAATGGCCTTTTACAATCCAAATGTGTCTTTTGAAGCATGCATTTAAATCAGATAGAGGACATTTGGGAACACATTTCCATGTGCACCTGAAAGAGAAAGGCAAAACAATGGTACAGTCTGTACTGCCTAATCTCATAGAAAAGTTCTTGTCATCTTAGATCAGATGACAAGTGATGACCTCTTAGATTCTTCTAATTCCTTGACTGCAGGACTCCTCAGTGAGCAGAGTGAGGCAGGGTGGGGAAGAAAGATGGTGGATTTTTCTGAATTTTGTTTTCTAGTCTAAGTCCCTGCATTTTGTGATCTCTGAAATTGCTTGAGGGATAGAATGGAGTAGCAGAGCTGCTATTCCTAAAGAAGCATTGTCCTAAAGATGCATTGGAGTCACTTTAAACAAAGAATCCAGCTGACTGACCTGACAGATGCTCCATCCAAAGAACAGACAGCCATTTTTTCAAAAGCATGGAAATGCTTGTGACTAAGAGAATTACACAATTTGTTTCCTTTCTCTCCCCTGTCAATGAAAACTGGCAGCCAGGTAATCTTGGTTACTTCAATTTTGGAGTGTAGGGTATTGCTAAAGAGGGTTATAAAGCATTGAGCAAAGGGTAGCAACCTATTAAAATTTTGCTTGCAGAGTCATAGGTGGACAGCAGATGCACCAGCCTTTGATCTTTACCCCAAGTAATATCCTTCTAACAAACTTTTCATAGAACTGCTGGGACTTACCATGTCCATTGGCAAGCCCTTTTCATGGTGCCCTGGAGTGGAGGTCTTTAAAAGACATCAAAAAAAATTCAGCACCTGTTCTAAACTGATCAGTGAAAGACAAGGGCGCCCTGAGAGGGCAAAACCATCTCCAGATTGCAATGCTGGCCGGAACACATGAGGTGCCTCACGTCTGGCTCCAGGTACATAGAGAGAGGGCACATGTGCAGAGGTGCTGCAGATTGCCAGTGTCGGGTCAGGTGCCGGAAAAGCAGTCTCCTGGAAACACACCTCCCAGCCTTCCTGCGCCTGCAGAGTGGGAGCAGATGGAGCAACCAGAGCCTGACACCTTTGCACGGGCAGCCGGGGAGGTCGGGGCTCCTCCGACACCCGGGAGTGATGGAGGCTGATGGGAAGGCTGTGTGCGAGGGGAGGGGGCAGTGGAGGAGGTGGCTTCCTCCTGACGCCATTTCCGAGGGCTGAGATATATAAATGAGCCGGTTGCTGCAGTGCCCCGTCTGGGATCTTCAGCCAGGGCACTGGCGTAGATACACACGCTCCGTGCTGGTCTCCCTCCGGCACCTCGCCTGGAGCCCCCACGCCACGACAGTCTCGCCCTCTGCCCCTTTCTCCCTGCCTCCATCCCGCCAGCACCATGAGCCGGCCAGAACTGCTCGCCGTCCTGCTCCTGGCCGTGCCGGGTAAGTGGGGCTGGGATGGGTCCGTGTCCCCCTGGGCCCCGGCAGCGCTGCGCCCGCCGGCCCCGCTCCGCCCGCGCCTCCGGCACCGCGGACAGGAACGGCCCGGCCCCTTCAGCACCGCGGACAGCGGCCGCCGCAAGGTCACTGCCGAGCGCCGCACGGGCCCTGCCAGCCTAGGCACCTTCCCTTCCCTTCCCTTCCCTTCCCTTCCCTTCCCTTCCCTTCCCTGAGGGGCACACTGCACATATCCAGCTGCTGCACCCAGGGACCACTTCCATCAGAGAGAGATGCCCCTCTTCTCCACTCCCGTTTTAGCAGAATAGTGTTTCTCTGCTTGTGTTCCAGATGAGATGAATAACAAGTTCTCCTTTTTTTACCCCCTCTCCTTACCTTACAGCCGTCTCCCTTCCTGTGACAAATGACATGAATAAAGGCGACACTAAGGTAAGGCTGAGCCTGTAGTGGAAGGGTCAAATGAAGAGAAAGGATGTGATGTTTCACCTCCACCGAGGTGGTTGGGTTTGGGCCACTCCTACTGAAATACCCTGTAGAAAGTGCCAGGAATTTGAGATCCCTCAAGCAGGATCCATCTCTGCTCCCTTCCTAACAGAATTTACCCTTTGTGTATCCACTTCTGGGCATGCAAGGAAGTCCTTCAGGATGTGACAGAGGGATGAGGCAAGCCTGTTTAGAGAGGAGATGGAGGCTGGGTAAAACTCTCCTTAGTCCTCCTACTTTCAGCTTTTCAAAGCTCCCAACAGGAGGTGACTCAGGGGAGAGTGGGGGGGAAATGTGATTCAGGAACTGTGTGTTTTTGGAGGTGTATACATCTGAGTTTCTGTGCTACTTAAACATGCATGCTCTGGAAAAATAGGCAACTGGTACTCTCAGCTTGCTAATCCATCCTCAGCTCCTGCTCAGCCTGTCTGGATGGCTATGAGCAGTGCAGGACTTGGCTGACCTCTCCAGCCCTCCTTTACAGGCTTCTGTGCACATATCTGTGTCACACGCTCCAACATTTATAGCTGTGCTTCACAAACGTGCACTCCCAACAGCCTTTTGGCACCTAAATGCTTGGGTAGGGGGGGTTTGCCTGTGTTAACCAATGTCAGACACGACTCGCTGAGCCCCCCCTCCCCCATCTTTCATATGAGCTGATCTCTTAGCTGCCCAAATTAAAATTTTTTTGGAAATTCATGTCCACAAAGGAAACTCCAGCACTTTTCCTTTCTACTTCTTAACCATTTTGTGTTATGAAATCTTCTAGCCGCATAATGTTTTTTTTCAGACAGCAGCAGGGGAGGGCATGCTGGTGCCAGTCTCAGGCACAGGCTCCACTGCAGGTTACCTGCAGGACATGTGCCATGAGCAACACCTCCCTGTGTCCTGTGAGACATGCCTGGGCTGGAGAGCAGTTGCTTTGTTAAGACTTTTAGCCTGCTTAGCCCTTGCTGGGACAGAGCCATGAGCTGTGAGACACTGGGTGCTGTCCTCAGGTTGTGTGCTGCTGAGGAAGGGGACGTAAGACAGGCACTTAGCCCTTCAACTTTCCATGCCAGAGTGGGCATCTGATGGGAAAATCCACTAATCATATGATTTTCCTTGTGAGGTCTATTCCCCAATATATTCTATGTGTAAAAAAAGGCACTTTAGTGGCAGTTCATGCAACTCTATGGAAATGCTTCCACCAGGAAAGGACTTTCCCAAAAGTGCCCCCCCTTCCCTGGGTATTACACTGACACAGGCTCTAACAGAGAGCAAAATCAGCTTTCTTTTGAATTTGCTGGAATTGGAAGAAGTCATTAGGGCTTTCCTGCTTTCATCGTCCTCTGAGACACAGCATTTCAGGGAAGGAATTCCTGGTCTCATGGAACAGATTAGGGCAGGGATATCATCACATGAATACAGCAACAAGCACTGCAGCTCTTCCTACACACCATGTTCTGTGCCACAGCATTTGTGGGTGGCTCGGGGCTGTGTAATGGGTAGTCAGCACCTGCAGGCCTTTCCTGGACCGCTCGTCAGACTTTCCTTACACCAAGGGCTTTCCATAGGGAGCTGAACAAGACCAAATGTCTTACAATGTCTCTGGTGTTTGCCCGCTCTTGTGCTTGAAGGACCTATTTCTCACTTACAACCATACATTTTAGAAGGGCATAGCTGAGCTCAAATATGGACAAGTCTGTCCTTGTAAGGGCACAACCCTTTGGAGATTTCTGTGTAGGGACATTGTGAGCTGCTCTTAAGGATCTAGTTACATGCTCATGGTTAGATGATAGCTATGGCAAAATTCCAGTCTGAGTTTCTGAACTGGATTAATTACATTCATTTGGAAAGGATCTCCTCCATTTCCTGATGCAGGTTTTTGTTTCATGACCTTGTGAAGTCTCACTCTGCAAGACCTCCTCTAAGAAAAAGAGGACAGGGAGAGTGCTGTAGGATGACTGCACTCTTCATTTCATTATCTTACAAAGCTCCTCCACGGAGCTGAATGTATTTCTGTGGTGAGTGATGTGTCTCTTTGTGCTCAAAGACCTTAGATCAGCTTAGAAGTCTTAAAAAAGCTTGAATAGAATATTTCATTGAACCAGTCTTACTTCTCATGCTGAGAAAGTCTTAACTTCTGAAGCTGTATCAAATACTGCTACAGTAAGTGGGTCCAGAGGTTGGGAAACATGAGAGGGAAATATCAGAATCTGGGGTTTTTTTCTATTTAAAAACAGAGTGACTCAAAATCATCTAAAATCAGTATTAATGGATCACTTGTGATATAAGAGAATTATACCAGGGAAATTCCCCTGTTTTCTTTTTCTTTTTTAAAATAGTTTCTGTAGCATTTTTTGTATCCATTAGGCAATTCCCTCAAACTGTGTAAGGTGTAGAGTTCAACATTTTATGGCTGTGATCTGCAAAAGCAGAATTCTCTCCTTACACAGGGTGAGCATTTGCCCATTCCAGTTGTCCAGTGAATATATCCAACTGCTTGAATGAACAGCATTGTGGATGACTGGGGACTGCTGACTTGTGTTTAATTTCTACTGCAGCCACAGCGCTCTGCTCTCCTGAGAATGGTACACTGTGAGGGAGGTCAGGGCTCTCAGGGCTCCCTGCTGAAATCATCAGGAGAAAGAGGTTCAGTGAGTGAATTTTTTGCCTCCAAGGCTTAACTTGTATTCTTTTTTCAATTTAGCCTCTCTTCCCCACAGACAATTGTGAGCCCTGCATTCTTCCTAGATTGCATTATAAAAAAATCACCCTTTTGAACTAAGCAACCTGATTCCTACACTACCAATCAGCACCAGACTGTAGTGAAGGTTTCTCTCCTGTGTGATCATTTGGGTCTACCTGACCACACACTGGGGCTCCCAGCAGGCATGGCAAGGATGCCGACAATCTCAGTGCAGGTGACAAATTACAAGGGCTCCCAGCAGTGTGTCTTGGCATGGCAAGGATGCCGACAATCTCAGTGCAGGTGACAAATTACATAAATAATGCTCCTGGTTTTACCCTAACAAAACGGGCTGCTGAAAGGGTGCGCCCAGAGCTCATCCTTTCTGAGAAGCTGTGTCAGAACTTCTTTGCTTTCAGATGACCTGTCATCACGTAGAGCTCTTCCAGTCTATAACAGATGGCTTGAACACTCGAAGCACAAGGTCAAACACTTCTCCAGAGTGCCTTGTCCTTTCTAGGGCTTGAGAGCAGTATTTCTCATCTGTGTTTGAAAGTATTTTGTCCCACCTCACCTTCCATTCCTGGCTTCAATCTAACTATGATGTCTTTCCAAGGCTTTGAAGAGCTTTTAAGATTTCAAGGTCATCTGTTGAACAGCCATGACTACTTTTTGCTCTCTACAACTTCCCACTAAGTCCTTTTATGAGACGGAGGTTGAGATATATTGACTTAAAAGAGGATGATTTTGGATTTTCTGTGCATATATTCAGATACCCTTTACTCTCCAGATGTGCTCAGACTCTGGTATGGTCTGAAGCCATGCAATCCTCAGCTGAATTGAGTGTCATGTGGAAGACGCTCTTTCCATTGTCATGTGTAATTTCCTCACTCCTCAGTTGCAGGTACTCAGGAGGTGCCTTCTGTTCCTGAGCTAGGGAAAACAAGAACTGAACATTCAGTTCCAGCTTGACCAGAAAAGCAAGATCTGTGCTATCACCTGCTGTACTTTAGCCTTGGTAACAAGTAGAAAAAAAAGACAAAAAACCAGTTCTTTAATTTGTAGTTTTGTCTCTTTCTAGGTGATGAAGTGCATTGTAGAGGTCATCTCTGATACTTTATCTAAGCCAAACCCCCTGCCGATCAGTGAGGAATGCCTAGAAACTCTCCGAGGAGGTACTGCCTCAGACATATTGCTGGGTATCAGCAAAAGCAAATCTGGCAAGTAGGGGCTGGTCCTGCCCTGGTCCTGACCAACTGAGCCCTGACAAGGGTTCCCCATGCTCTTCCACTGGGCTGTACTGGGCCCCAGGAGCAGGGATGGAGCCACTGCTTGTCCCAGGCCATGCCTCATGCTGGCACTGTGGCCACAGGGGTGCTGGGTGACATCAAACTGCCTGGTTCTCATAGGACCTTCCTGCTGTCTTAATCACATGGTTAAGATGTGAGAGCAAATCAGACTAAGGGAAAGAAAAGAGCAAATGAAGAAGTGGCATTTGGGGTTCTGTTTCATTTCCTGGGGTTGGGGGAGGTTTGCTTTGACTACTTTCTGTACTAAATCTTCCCTGTTGCAGATGAGCGAATTATTTCTATCCTTCGCCACCAAAATTTATTGAAGGAACTTCAGGAAATTGCTGCACAAGGTACAGTGCCAGTATATTTTTTTGGGAATGTAACTATAGGGAAGATTGTTTTTTTCTGTTGTAGTCCCTTAGAGAGGTTTATTCTTTGGTTGGTTTCGTGTTTGTTTTTTTTTTTTCTTTATTATTTTATATTAATTTGCGATCATGTAAATATGCCCTAGGAAATGTAGTACCAAGATTTTCAGCAGACATTGTGTCAGTAGGGACAGGAATTTTGTTTATAATAATTCCAATATGTATCTGATAATTTCAATAGCTACCAATGTAGCTTGGTGCTGATGTAGTCTCAAGACATTTTGAGGTGGGAGAAGTCTAAAAGCAAATGCTGTAATTTATTCAACAAATAATCACCAGTTCCCAAACTAGAATGAAAGGCAAGAAAACCTCCACTGTCTGTGAAGCTGGAGACTAGCACTAAATCCAGGTGTGGCAGCAGGGAAGCCCCCTGAACAGTGAGTAAGATTTGCACCTTAAAGACGCCAGTGAAAATATTCTTGAGCTAATGAGTATTTTTCAGATGGCTTCCTTAATTCAAAGGCAAGTTTCTTTGGTTTGGAGGGTGCAGGTCAATTGCACTGGTCAATGTGGGAGCAGCAGCAGCACCATGGAGCTGTACCAAGGGGCGCTGAAGGATAAAAAGGGACATTCTCAGGTGCCCAGTTGCCCAGAGCCAACAGAGCTCCCAGGCAAGGCTACTTCAGGGCTAGGCCAGATCACTCTGTCCAGGTGAGGCTGCAACAGGGGTGTCCCCAGACTGCAGGGAGAGCACCTCCTGGCCTTCCCTACTCCTTCTGCTTGGGGTAACCAGGGGCCAGCTGGGTATCACCAGAGAAACAATGACTAGGGCATCCCTATGCCCTGCTCCTGTGTGGCAAGTCTGCCAGAGATGGATGGAAGGCAGTGACACCAGAATGCTTTCAGATTAAGGAAGCCACAGAGGCAAGAGGAAGAAAGAGAGGAAAAATTCAGGAAGTCAGAGTTGGGAAAGAGTCTTATGCAGCTCCCAAAGCCATATTTTAGTCACTACCCAAATGGTGGAGGGGCCAGATGCTCAGTGACCTCAGATGGACTCCATGAATGCTCTGGTGATCCACAAGAAAGAAGACATGGTCTCTTTGGTGTGCTGGGATATGGCTGCCCAGGCACACCAGGGGTTTGAGGAGGAGCACTCAGATATCAGACAAGCTGTGCCACTCAGCATGGAGTCCATGAGAAGGAACTTGTTACATGGAGGTGCACCTTGCTCCACTCTTTCCTCAGCCTGAGCCCATCACACCACTTGGTCCCACGGTAACATGAGATCCAGCCTACAGATCACAGAGACTGGGGGTGGAAGAGTCTTGTAGACCAAGGGAAAAGCAAAGGTGTTAATCTTCGTGTCCTCTGTGCTGGTGCAGCTGGTTCTGCTCAGGCTGGAGAGCCCACACCATTCAGTTCTGGGCTAGAGAGGACTGGGCTGGCAGCACTGGCTCTTGCTCTTGCATTAAGGCACAGAAGCAGGGCATGAGCTGGTTTAGACAGGGCTTGTTTGTCTTGCAGATCCCATTGCTGGTTGCCAGGACAGCTGCAGCCTAACCTCCAGCTCATGCTGCCTTCAGACACCTCTCTCCAAGGTGTTGTATTTTTCTAGCAGGCTCCATAAAGCCAGAGCTAAGGTATGGGGCCTTGGAGCCCCAGACTACCCCTGAAGTGAGAATGAATGCTGCTTCTTCCTCCCAGCACACAGGGGAGAGGGGCCCCCACAACCATGCTGGAGGATACAGGAGCTCTCAGTGCTCACTTCGACAGAGGTGCATGGGCAGAATCTGGCAGAAGGCAATTTTTATCTTTCAGTACTCTGAAGTCTTTTGTTGCCCTCAGTGTGGTGCAGTTCAGCACCTCTTATTCCCTAGATTTCCATCAATATTGGTTTTACTGGCAACCCTGCCATCTCTATTTAGAGACCATTTTCTTTCCTGCAGATGATGTTTTTGATTGTGGTTTTGTTACTGCAGTTGATTCACATACACTCCAGTCTCACTCCTCCCAGCTCCCAGGTAGATTTTTCCACTGTAGCAAACATAAGGGGCACAGAACTATTTTCCTACCTCTACTTTCTAAAACATAGAAGGGACTGTTGCCTTTCCCTACCTTTTGTTACTTGACACAGGTGCCAATGAGAGAACTCAGCAGCAGAAGAAAAATAGCGGCTTTGAAGATGAACTTTCCGAAGTCCTTGAAAGTCAGAACAACAAGAACAAGCAGAGAGGTCAGTGTCAGCCTCCACCCCCGGGAAATTCAGGTCAGGCTGTAAACAAGGATCTTCTTCCAAACAGCCTTGATATGTCCATCTGCTTCTCTTCTTTGATGCTGCTGCTGACACACACAAGCAACCTGGTGTTTGCTTTGTTCTTATTTACCAGCTCAAACAACACGTAGTCTCTGAGCTATAGTAACTGGTCATGGTCAGGTTACTAAAGTCATACTGACTTTTCCACCCTGCTGACAATTTCACTCACTTATAACACTTAAAATAAGCCAGGGAAATCCTGCACTGAAAGAGTCAGTGAAACAGGCAAGGATGATCAGGGTTTTTGCCTGTCACCCCTGTTTCTAGGCATCTAAGATATTAAGTAATGAATCTCTGAAAGGAAAATTGAAACACACACAATGCACACACCCACACAAAACACCTGTGTCTTGGAAAGATCACCTTCAGCTGGCATTTCCCCTTGCCAGTGTTTCTCTGGCATTACTACAGACAGGCAGGTTAGCAGAAAGAACCGGGTTAGCCCTTTCCCTTTTCCTTGTCAGGATGATACAATGCAAATGTGGGGTGATGTGGCTCCTCATCCAGCAGCAGCTGGGTGCCCACAGAGGGTCTCAAGCAGCTCTGGGGCACATGGCTGGCCCACAGCAGCACAGCACTGCTGTGACACCAGTCCAAAACTACTTAGAGCAATGAGGAGTGACACCCCCAGGGGCTGCTGCTGCTGCAGCCAGCACCACCAAAATCCAACAGGTAGGATGGTGGCACTGTATCTCCCTACTGCCAAGACACACCTGAAACTCTTGCTCCAGCAGCATGGAGATGAAGGAAGATGATGTAAAGATGAAATGTGGCACATGGGCCAACCAGGTCCACTGACAGTCTGGTGACACCAGCACAGTGTCACAGGTGGCCACCAGCCTTGTGTGACCAGCTCTCTGCATCCCTTCATCCTGGTGCACTCCTCAGCCCTCCTTGGGGCTGCACTTAACTTTCCATATCTCTCTGGCTTTTAAACTCCCATATTTTCTTTTGCAAAGTGTTTTCTCTGGTTAATAGTGTTAAAAGAGGCTAGTCTCCCTTGAGCAAGAGCAAATACTCAGCACACATTAAGCTCCTGCTGAGTAGCTCCTTTGCAGAAGCAGAGACAGCCCTCCTCCCTCCAGCACCCTGTGAACAGGGGTGGCTGCCTCTTCAGCCTGGTGGGAGAAATAAGGATGTGATGTGAGTGCAGCACTCAGAGCAGGGAGAGCTGTCCAAGTGCCATATTACACTCCTAAATAATTTAGTTTTACATGCAGTCTGGTTTCATGCAGGGTGAATTCATGGCTGGCATCTCAAGAGATGGTGATGAGGACTGTGCTGCAGCAAAACACTTCAGCATATGTTTAACTTCAGCCTTGCAAGTCTCGCCAGGAGCACAGGCACCAGAGAGAATGCTGCCTTGCTTGAATGCAAACATATGCTGAAGTGACTTGCAAAAGGATCCATGGGCTGGCTAAGCATATTGCTGAGCGGGGCTGAAGCTCCCTAAGAAATGCTTGGCCTTTGCCGGTTGTGAAACGAGCTCTCAGCAGAGGTGTTTCTTCTTATTTCTCCCTCTGTAGATGCTGCAGAGGAGCACCCTGAAGATGAGCAGCCCACAGGGTCCCTAGCTGAGCTGGCAGCAGAGAAGGCCCAGCAAAATGAAGACTCAAGAGAGGAGAAAAAAAGCCTGGAGGAGAGGGAACCCAGGCCATGGGATACCAACCCTGTTGAGAAAGAGGACCGGGAGGAAGCTCAGAGCAATGACATCAGGGATACAGAGGACACCCATCGAAACAAAGTTTTGGACAACCACATTGGCAAAAATTTCAGTGAGGATGAGCAGCAGCAAGGGGATGAAGAGGAAGAGCTCAGAGGCTCCAGGGACAGCCTGGAGCTTGAGGATGAGGGAGAAGAGCCATCCAGGCAGGGTCAGAAGCACAGCAAGGAGGTAGCAGGGGAGCGTGTGGAGCGGGAGGATGATGGAGATGAAGCTGCAGAGGAGGACCCTACTGAAGCAGAGAGGTCACTCGATTTGGCTGAGGAGGACGAGGAGGCTGAGGAGATGCAGGGAGGTGACAGTATGTATCCCAGACTGCACTGATACCTTCCTGGGGTGAGCTGAGGGCACTGAGGCAGTTGCTTATTGAGTTTACAGAAACACACTGGCCAGCAGGCACCCAGAACCCAACACAAACATTGGACACACAGGCCCATGCACAGCAGGTAATGCAGGCCCTGCAGCTGCCTTGCTGCTCAGCTCTCATAGATCCTGGGGACAAGTCACTCATATTCTCTAAGCTTCCTACAGGGGTTTTGACTGCTGCCTTCAAGCCCCATCACTGACATGGCAATGTGACAGTAGGTATTTCCAGAATCTTGGGAAAGCAGGCCTAAGTCAAGAAATCTAGCATCACCACTGAAGGCTCAGTTCAAAGGTGGACCTTAAACAGGTTAACAGTTGTGTTCACTGCTTTGTTTAATGCTCTTTCAGATAACGATGATGAGCTGGGATTTGGAAAAGATGTGCAGAGCTCTGAAGAGGAGGAGGAAGAGGAGGAGGAAGAGCAGCCCCGGGCACTGAGAGGAGGAAGGCATCGCCTGGAGGATGAGGAGATGCAGGGAGAAGAGGACACCTTTCAGCCCAGGGATGCCAAAAGTGATGAGATGGAGGAGGAGTCCTCCAGGGAGTGGGAAGACACCAAGAGGTGGAACAAAATGGATGAGCTGGCCAAGCAGCTGACATCAAAGAAGCGCACGGAGGAAAATGATAGTGAGGAAGACCCAGACAGGTCCATGAAAAAGACATTTAGGTCCCGCAAGTATGCCCTCAGTAGTCCAGAGGAAGATGTGAGAAGGTCATGGAAGCATCACTCAAAGGAAGACAGCAGTGAAGGAGGCTTTCCACTTGCTCCCATGCCTGAAGAAAAGAAGGATGAGGAAGGCAGTGCTAACAGGAGAACAGAGGTTGGTGTACACAGGCTTAGAGAATAAATCCCACCCAGTTATCCAAAGTATGCTTGGAGACGTGGATGGTATACTGGCATTAACATAGCCAGCAGTGGTCCTCTGAGGCATTAAGTTGATGCTTAGTGAACTTCCAGTCATTCAGCCTCAGGTATTGTTGAAGCTTGCACCTGCTGTGCCTTTGGTTTTTGTCCTTGTTTTTGTGACTAGCGCAAAAGCATTCCCTGCCCCCCAGAGTCATGTCTCCAGTGACAGCACTTCTGCACTGCCCAGACATAGTGACTGGAGCTGTAACTGGAACCTAGGGGTAGTCCTTCTGTCCCAAAGCCCTTCCAAGTCAAAAGGAATGCTTTCCCTGCCTCAGGGATGGAGTGAGTAATGTCAGACCTCCTACAGAGGTAAATCAGGGTTGCAGCTGTGGTGGGAAACCTGAGGTATTTGAGTGGAAATGGAGGATAGATACAGAAATACATCTGAGCCAGGCTTCCAGAGTCAGAGACCTCTTTCCCTGACACCTTGAGTGATGCTAGGTAGTAGCTCAGCACATCTCCAGCAGCCAGGAACTGCTGGTGGGTTCACCTTTGTGCTGAGGCCCAGTTCCAGGCACAGTTGATTTGGGATAATACAGGAACTGGGCAGTGGAGCTTGGTTTGGGCTTTGCGAGCCTGGGACAGGTTATGATCAGGTGCCTGGGAACAGGCTGGGGCAGCAGGGGAGTGAAGCCAGTTGGCTCTCTTGCCTTCAAAACACCCCTCTTGCCTCAGTTGTGTGCCAAACCATTGGCCAAAAATTGCCCATTGCATCTCCAGTTGTATTGGTTCAAAGCAAAGCCAAATGTCTCAGCTCAAAGCAGGGGCACAGTGGGGTGGGCTGTCCCATCTGCCTCCCACCACTGTCTGCTTACATCCCACATCTCTCCCCCAGGGAGGCTGCTCCCCACCTGCCCCTGCAAGTGGCTCTGGGGTGCACCTTGTCTGCAAGGTGGCGGACTCAGTCTCCAAATAGGGATTGGAAAGGAGGCTGCTGAGGATGCAAAACTGCTGTGTTTGCAGCTGCAACAAGACTTTTTTGTTTGGTTGGCTTTTTAAAATGGATCAAGGCCTCTGGGAGCCAGTGAGTAAGGCCAGGCACACAGGAGTGAGGGAAGGCACAATCTCTGGCTGCTGTCCACTTCATTTTTGGGCCTTGGGGCTGTGTGGCTTGGCCAGTGAGGCAAGCATAGGTACAGATAGGGGCTGACAGTGCTGTCCCCTGCACTTTCCAGGGCTCAGCATGTGGGACCAGGCAGATGCAAGCCAGAGCAGTGGTTTGCGTCTGACCAAGGTCTCTCAGAACCTATTTTTCTCCCTTTCTGGGGGCTCCAGCTGCAGCCCAAGTTCTCCTCCAGTGAGGTGAGCCTCAGCCAGCTGCTCTCTGACCCACTTCAAACAAAATGAAACAGGGTGCTTGGGCACCCTGGGTGTTTGAAGGCACCCTGAACTGCTGGCACCCTACTGTAGCCAGAGCTTTCCCAGGGGCTGTGTCAAGGGCTCAGTGGAGGGGCAGGGTGACTTTTTTTCTGTGTTCAGGAAAATAGCTCAGAAAGAGAAAACAAACCCCTTTTTCATACATCCTTTACTTTTCTCACACCAGCCACATGCAGTGCAGTGGCTCAGTGTCAAACTGTGATTTGCAGATGCTGAAGGTGAGAGCAAGGCTTTACTCCCTCCACACAGGAGAGGGGCTGTCACCTCGGCTCTGTCAATGGGAAAAGGGTACAGCACCACGTTTGCTCACACAGAGCCTGCTGCTGCTACACTGCTTTCATGGTCTGCAGAGAACCCAGGTGACCACAGCTGTGAGGGACAGGCAGGGCTTGGGCTGGCAGCAAGGCAGGGCCACCTGGATATGACCTGAGCTCAGGCAAAGTCACACAGTCAGGCATCTGAGTACCTGCACTAAATAAAGCAGCTACAGCTGGCAGCACAGATACACAAGAACTGGTATAGAAAGACCACCAAGTGATGGGCAGCTTGAGCCTTTGAACTGATGGCTTCCTCAGTCACTGTTTTCCCAGGACAAGTATCTTCTGCTAGTGGAGGTGCAAGCAAAGACCCAGGGCAGGGTGGGGAGAGGGCAGGGCCCATGCTGCACTTCCCGAAGGTGGCAGGCAGTGGTGCCCATGCTGGCTTGATGGCACTGACTCCGTGCTGGCACCCAGTGCTGTTTGGCAGAGCCTGCCCTGGCTCCCTGGCAGCCATCTCCCTGCAGCCCCTTGTTCTGGAGGCACAGCCCCGTTGGGGGATGCCCTGCCCGGCAGGGTATGGGGGAAGGATGGCAGCTGCATTACTAGCAGCAGTAATTAAACATTAGGGCAGAAGTAATCAGTGTTGTGCACACCGGTCTGTCCAGAGAGACAAATGCAGGCTGAAGGGATGGGGGGGACAAGGCTGTGCTCGTGCCCCAGGCAAGGCTCTCTGTAGCTCTGGGGGGCGAGGGTTGCCCAGCTGCGGCCACTGACAGTCCTGGCCTTTCGTTGCAGGACCAGGAGCTGGAGAGCCTGGCCGCCATCGAGGCCGAGCTGGAGCGCGTCGCCCACAAGCTGCACGAGCTGAGGCGAGGCTGAGGGCCCGGCGCTCCCCGTGCCGGCGGAAGCAGCGCCGCCACCCTCCTCCCTCCCTTCCTCCCACCGCGCATCCATTTCTCGATCTAAGAGCAGTTAAGCCGAGCAGAAGCACCGTGCCTAGGAACCGACCCCGCTAGCCCCAGGCCTGCCTCCCTCGCCATAGTGTTGTGCCCATCGCCGCTGCCTCACCTCATGCTGCCCTCTCCACACGGATGTCCACACGCCCGGCAGGGCGCCCGTGGGTGCGAAGTGCAACCTACATGTGTATTTTCTGTCTGGGTGGGGTTTTCTCCCTCTTTTTTTTTAAAGACAGGACAGCTTTCTAGAAAGTTCTTTCACCGGTAGTTTCACTGGGTAAAAAACTGCAATAACTTGTTATCTTTTGATTAAAAGCTGAGAACTCTGACTGTAATATATTCTATATAAAAAATTTATCTAAGGAAAAATAAAACTGCAGTGGGTTCCTTCCTTTGTTTTGGCAGCTTCAGTGTCAGTTGTCAGCACGCTGCAGGGCCTGGACAGTCCTGCAAAAGGGCGGGAACGGAGGGCTCCCCTCACCACAGACACGCCATGATGGCGCTTTCCTCCTTACCCTGGCTCCAGCGCTGCTGTCCTCCGGGCCCTGGCATCAGGGACACTTCCCCGTGGTCCCAAGCACTGTGGGGCTCTCCCTGCTCAGCCGGGGGCTGCTGGTGCCACGCTGCTCTCCCCCCTGGCACTGGGTGTCTGGGTGCTTCAGTGAGGCTTGGGTCGCACCTGAGGCTCATCGATGAACAGAGAGAACACAGTTAAAAGTTCAGACACTGGGCAATACTTGACTAAGTCAAGCCATGTGGACAACACATGAGTAGATTAGAAAGAAGGAACAGATAGGCCAGTCAGGAGAACTACTGGTCTGTGCTCCCCAGAGGTGAAGGGCCATCCTGAGGAATGTCCCTCCTGTACCCTGGCTCACAGGAGCCATGGTGGCCAGCTGGCACTGTGCTTACCTTTCCATCCTTTGGAAAGGCAGAACCTTTCCATCCTTTGGGTTTCAGACCACAGGGCAGCTGGAGGATCAAGGGATGCCTGGGTTAGGGAAGCTGGCCCCAAAATCCCTAAGCATTGCTCATATTTTAGATGTTCTATGTGCATTGGCAGGAGAGGGAAAGATCCACCCACTGGCAGGGCTGTATTCCAGACCCCCCAATCCGAAGCTCAGTTCTCTCCCATCACCTGCAGCCCACAGAACAGCTGAGATGCTTAGGCAATAGCTGCCAGGCTTTGAACTAGGCTTATTTCTTTACTCTGCAAAAACCCTCAGTGCTGTTGGCCTGTGCAGTGTATTACAGGGTGTGTGTGCGTGGGGTTCCCTGGTGCAGGAGGTGCATGGTCCCAGAGCTGTTCCTCACCCACAGGATGAGCTTCCCAGGGAGGAGCAGGAGCTGCTGAGTGGGCATTGCCCTCATTCCTCAGCCCTGAGCAGGCACTCAATGGCAAGAGGTGGTGTTGAGGCCAAGGCACAGCCCTAAAACTGCCCTGGCACAGGGCACAATCCATGCAAGAGCCTGGCTGGGGAAAGTGCACTGGAGCAAGTTGTGAGTCTTTCAACTCTCTCCTGAGGAGATCCCACTCTCTTTGACCTCAGGGAAACATGGAGGAACCAAAGTGAAACTAAAGGTGTTGCACAGAAATGTCAATTAGGGAGTTACCCCACCTGAAGAAATTACATTTTACATATTGATCTTCACCTAAATTTTAATTTCAATACTGTATTTTTAATCTGAATATTGTATATTGTAAATATATTTTATTTATAGCTGGAACAGCTTCCCCAGGGAAATGGTCAGCACCAAGCCTGACAGAGTTCAAGAAGCATTTGGACAATCAGGCACATGGTGAGATTCTTGGGGTGTCTTGTGCAGGGCCAGGGGTTGGACTTGATGATCCTGATGGGTGCCCTCCAACTTGACATATTCTATGATTTAGTTTCTTCCTTTTATTTTTGTAACAGTCTATGCCAGTAGCAGCACCCATACAACTCCTTGCAAACTCAGGCCTACATGTCACAATAAGTTCACAGAAACCCTCAGACCCCCACCAAAAACAAAACAAACAAAAAATCCCCACCAAATAAAAGAACTAGTCCCAAACCCAAAAAACCAAACAACCCGCACAGAAATGCAGCCATGACCGAAGGAGTTAGACAAGTTTTTTCACTAAGGATGGCAGCAGCAGACAGAAATTCCTGTCTGCATCCATACCTCACGCAAAATCAACAAGAGGAAGAATATTGTTACTTGATGGAGCTACTCTAAATACTGTCTTAATTGGATATTCAAGTAATCACAAATATCTGGGACTCAAGGACTTTCTTCAGATGGAAAGATGGTGTGCAAGGCCTGAGTATGGGGCTGCAAAACAAGTGCACTCGCAAAGGATGTGAACACTGAATTCCCATGAAGACAGGCCTCCCCCGGAGCTGCTCACCTCGCTGCCCTATCCACTCAGAAAGAGGAAGCAAACTAGAACTTGTTATAAGGCATTTATTTTCATTATGTGTTGGAAAGGGACAATCCTCTCTTCAAAACAATTACAGAGATAATGCCACAATACCTACTGCATATTGCTTTACTGTTGAAACCAAAACAATTGTCCAAAACAGATGCTTGGCAAACAAAAAGAAAATTAATATATTACCATTGAAATGAATGCTGTTAGATGAAAGCACCATCTCCATTGTCTGATCTGATCAGTCATGCAATTGAAGATGCCAAATAGCAAGTATTTTGGGTTTTACAGTAAGCCATGATCTTTTAAGGATTGATATAATTCTATACAAATTTAAGTACAAAATGGGAATTATGTTTCAGAAGTCATAGTGAACCAGGCTGAAGCGAATCACAAGACACACTTGTTAACACTGTACAGCTGGATTTGAACACAGATACCAATGAACTTGCGAAACTGAGCACACGCACACAATGGTCCCCGAGATTCAGCCGTGCTTGGGGGGGAAGCAGTGCTGGAGACTGAAGGACAATATCCAACACTACTCACACCCAGAGGGCCAATTCTCTCACAACTGTTGGGATCCCAAGGAATTGTTGTTACTCCATTTTAAGAACGACAGTGTTTTTAGTATGTGGTTGTCACAAGGGTATACACAAGCTGTATCAAATACTGAATCAGAAATAAATAATAAAAGATACATCTAACACATCTTTTAGTTTTTAATATTTTTTTACAGCACTGACTTTACAAGAGGATAAACAACTCATTTTTAGGGGCTGCTAACATCTGAAACAAAGAAGTCACTATTTTATACTCAACATATTCTCAACACTTAATAACTTTATATATGTATATATGACTTTTCACACACAAAAAAAAAGTAGTTAAAATAATTTATATCTAAAACTACTGTGTGAAAAATGAAGGAGGAAATAAAATGTGGGTTTCTTTAAAAATGCTGGAAGAGGAAGACCTGATTTTCATGAACTCCATTTGCTGTTTCAGCTATTTCTGGAGTTTCAAGAGATTTCCTGGCCATCAACAAAAACTTCCCAACACATCGGGAGCCCTCTGCAAACTCATAACATGCTGGGTAAGGTCACCTGCTATTGAGTTCATGTGGGCCACAGGCGTCTGCTATCATCAGCCCCAGTGGATTCAGGGTAAGAGTCATGGAGAGGAAGAAAACATCACCCCAGACTGCTATTAAAAACCACAGAGTGAAATTCTGGACAATTGGTATCATGATGTCCACTGGCTATGATTTTACTCCCAAGCCCTACTCTCCTTGCCCTCCTTCTGCATCACAGATAAAGGATGTTTTTCTCTCAACAGATTTTGTTACTTCCACAGGAAAGCTGCCCCAAGAGCAGGGTGGACCAGACCCCAAGAGCCACCTGCACACACAAGAGCAAAACCAATTTCCTTTGCTTGCTACAAATGCTACTGTGCTAGTGTTGCTGAGGAATCACTCCATCTCCATTTATGTCTGGATCCTCCCAAACTTCAACCATCTCAAGTAACTTTTGTGGCCATGTAAATGTGACAGAATCCATTAAATCCATCCAGTCAAAAGCTCAAGTGCTGATGGCCTGGATCCACATAAGGTGAAGAGTGAAAGGAAAGGTAGTAAAGATGTGGAAAGTACTTTTCTGGAGGTTACATTCCTCTGAAATAGATATTAAAGCAATATTACAAATAAAATCAGCAACGTGATCTGCAATGGCATGTCCATTTTTCTATGGAGAGGAGATTATATTAAAGGAAATATTTTAATCTACACAAAGCATTTTCACATATTCCTAATTACAAAACACACATCATAAAGTAATTGTATACTGAATACAGAAATCAATACATCTCTTACTAAAAAGGAGAGAGGGGGGGAAAAATTAGCAGGGTAATGCAAGTGAACTCCCGCAAGTGTGTGCATGGGGAGACTGCTACAAACTCAGACTCTGTTCACTAAAAAAACCAAAATCCAAGATTTTCTGCACAGCTGTGGAAGGCAAGGCTACAAGCTAGTGTGGAAAAGCCTCAATTACTTGTCACTGCTGCCATGCAAAGACTTGAGGAAATCAGTGTTAGTCTAAGAACTGAGAAGTCTGGATTTTTTTAATTGGATAAAAACAACAGAAGCATTTTTCCTGTTTTGCTCTTTTTTTGCCAGACAATTCAAACACCTCTGACTCCATTTATCCTGTTGCCTTTGGACTGTGTTCTGCCTCTGTTATCTAACCACAACTCCACCTGGTTGTTGCCTGGCTGGATACTGCCCACAGTTCATCTAGAAAACTTGAGGCTTTGTCTTGAGCAATTCTCATTATCTCTGATGCCTCTGGGCTGGGTTCTTAGATGTAATCATCTACAATGAGAACAAATTAAACTGGTGGATTTCTGTCTGTGCAACCTGCTGCAGATATTCCCACAATGTTGATGGAGATATTTAAACAGCTTTAACATTACAACAGTCTGTAATAATGAATTTATCCTACCTACTGACCAGCCCAGTTAATCAGTTCCTCAGCACAAAGGTTGTACAGACAGACACTTCAACCAAAGGCAAAACATCTCTGGCCCAGTGGTTCTGCATTACACAAACCACAAGAGCTAGCACTGATGCTGATGGTTTGGTTGCATTTCTGCAGTTGCTTTAACATAATGATCAGGATGTTCTGGCACCAGCTACAAAGTCAGGCACAATGTGGCCAAGTCAGGTAGAGGAGGAAGAGGGTGACTTTACAGCACAGGCAGCAGTAATACCACTCAAGTTCTCCTCAACAGGGAAAGATGTTCACCTGTTGAAGCTAATTACATAATTACAGTGGAAACCAGTCTCATCTCCACCATGCTGACATAAAACCTGGAGAAATTCCAGTCAAGCTAATGGTATTCTCATGGATTTCAAACAGTGAAGCAGAACAGTAATAAATCCCTAAAAAGCTACCTGGTGACCATGTAATTTTAATACAATTGCTCTCATCAGCACAGCAGTAACAGCAATGCCTCTGAAAACACAGAAGAACCTTTTTCTAACTCACAATAAAAAGAATTCAAACAGACATTATGAAAAATCTCCTCAGATTGTCTGCAATTTTAAGAGCAAGGGCATTCTGTTATGATCTAATGTTACTACACTCCTACTTTTACAAAGAAAGACAAGACTACAGAATATTAACAAACTTACTGTGAAGCTTATCTTAAATCAAAACTATCCTGAACTTACCAAATGAGGCAGCAATTCAGAAAAGCACTTTAGCACAAGCTTAATAACATACTCATGCTCAAATGTTTTACAAGAATGTAATTGTATGTCTGGATACTCAGTAATTTACAGTTTTGGCTTTTACAAATTGGTATTCCAATTTGCCCCTGTGATTTAGCAACATTCTAGTACATGAGCCATTACCTTAATTTCTGCAAGGAAATATAGTAGTACAGCAAATGCATGGTAATTTATGTCAAAACTCTATTGTAATGCCACATCACAACAGGTACCTGCATAACTGCACCTGGTAAATTAAAGTGATACCGATACATTCGATAAATAAAAAATAAATTACAGACTATGGGAAAAATGTCACTGATCACACCAATGACCTAAACGTGTTTTCTAGTTACTGCCAAGGTCTGGAGTAATATTTAAATATAGTATTTCTGCAAGCATTCAAAGAATTACAAAATAAACTTCTAACAATCATTTGTAAACAAGTTTAAAATGCACAATTATATTTCAGTAGTTTATTTTGGAGAAAAAAAGCAGTGCAAAATAGGCCAACCAAAATTCAGAAGGCAGCCAGGAAAATAAAATTCTTATTTGATGTTCTAACTAGGAAACAGCATACAGACATTTCCATTGGATCCAACACTCAGATTCATGTAAACATACTTAGTTTGAAAGGTCTTGAGTTAGTAACCCAGTTCTAACATCATTGCTTCATCCCCGCCACCCAATAAAGAAACACCCAAAAAACCAAAAAAGCCCAAGCCATTGTAATAAAGGGAGCAATAGGCAAGTCTACAAACACTCCACCAGCTGGTTACAAGAAAGTACCATACAAAAATATGCACTGGCAAGTTCCTTCCTGAGGGCATCTTTTGTTACACATGTAACATAAAAACACTTTTTATTTTGAACAACCAAAAACAAACCCCAAACTGTAGATGTCAATTTCATTTTAGTCATGGCTTTACGAAAGGTTTGGTCTACCATGAATACTTTTATAAACCCTTACCTATGTACATGTGACTCACTCACACCACAGCCATCCAAGACCTGCAAGCTGCAGACAACACGGGATCCAGCAGCCTCAAAGCATACAAGGGTTGTGAAGCGTGCCCAGCTCAGAACTGATCTACAACACTTGAGGAAGTTGGCTGTGCTTATGTGCACCCTGGGATCTGAATGATACCATGCCCATCAGGTTCTTCATAGAAATATTTTAAAGTCAGTAATCCCTCTAGAGGTGGAATCATCTTCTGTTGTGTAAATCATCCTGAAAAATTCAATCCTGGTTATAGGAAATTCCCAAGAATGGCATTTTGGAAGAAGACCAATCTCTCCTACAGAAAAAGCATTTTTTTACGTAAAAGATCTGCTACATAACACTCTTCAAAACTTTTTCCCCTCTAGGACTAGTACCATCAGATAGTGTGGTGACATCTTTTACACAGTTTAATCCTCTCTCCACAATCTACCTGGGCTTCAAGTTCTAGACCCTTTCCCTCTGAGTAGCCATCTAACACATGATACTAACCAAACTGGTATTAAATGCTGCAGTGACAGACGCTTTATGAACACCTGCTATAGAAAAGACAGAAAATCCTATATTTGCAAGCTAGGAGCTTAACTAAGGATATTTTTCTTAACACCACCCTTCTTAAATGTATTTTAGGGCTAATAAGGGGAAGAGAAGGCCACTTCTACCAAAATAGTGTTTCTGTTCTTAGCACTTGGATATTTCCAATATAGTGTTCAGAACTAGCAAAAGTTGCAGGAATTCTCAACAGCAGAAGATGCTGCCATACTAGAAGATATCTCAAGAGATACAAATGGCTGTGCTATAGTTTACAAATAGTATACAGCACTGTTGTAAATTACCATACGGCCTTGCCTGGCAGCTTGCAACAAAGTAACGGGGTCTCCAAACTAGAGCTGTCCTGTATTTCCACCTTATATGAAAGTACACAATTTTGTTTATATTTTAGAAAAAAATGCACAACAACATGGATCTGTGGAAGGCAGTGACTGTGTTACCTCTCAGGATACACAGATCAGGTGTGCTGCTCCAAGGAAAAAGCACAGCTCTGCCAGCCTTTTCCCAGAGCTGTCCCAGAGTCCTCACAAGTGCAATGGAAGGAGAGTTAAACTCCTTGTGAAGAGACGAGCTGCTTCCATTAATTCTTCTAAGATTTCAGCACTAGCAGACAATTCAAAGCATGTTATTTAATCTACTAAATGACTCAACCTAAATAGTGGCACCCTCTCTGGGTGAAAGGTGTTGCTGTTTGCAAGCGTGGTTAGAAGCCGATCTGAATGAAGCAATGAGGCCTGGGGGGAGAACTGCAAAGCTGGAACAGGGGTGGTCACCTCGGTTCTGTGCCCTGAATAAGCAGGCTGCTCTGTCCTACTCAAAGTGCAGTGGCTTCACAGCAAGCTACCTGCCAACATCATGACTGGTCAACGTTTCAAGAGATTTGGTTTAGTGATACTGAAGTTGTTTTAGCTGTCTTATGCAATGGCCTACCTGGAAAAAAGAGGAATGGGGAGTTTTTTAGGCAAAAATCTCTAGCACTGTTACATTCAGACACTGCATTTCAACATTATTATCTTCTTGATACTATGAGGTCCGATTTTAAAATGCTGGTCACCAGTGATTACAAAGAATAATAGAAATGAAAGAGCAACCCTTCCAGAATGGAAGGACTAGTGTTAAAACACATGTGTGTGTAAACTCACTACAGATTTGCAACTGGAATCTGACAAAATGGATTTGGATCACTTTCTTGCTCTTCCCCTTTCAGTCCGTTTCATCAGAAAATTAGGTTAAATCAAATGGAAAGTTTTCTTTATTTTGTTTTTTTGTGTTGTTATATGTTGGGGTTTTTTCCATTTTTTTGTCAATTGTATTGTTAAAGCCTGATCTGGTTCTGGGACCACAATCTGTATCCCTGGGGCTTTTTCTCAGTCCATGGCATTGGCAAGTTATTGAGAAGAAGCTTTCGTTGCCAACGTAGCGACGCAGTGCTGCTGGAAGCTGGGGGACACTGCTGAGTTGCAGCCTAGTCTCTGGTGTTGAAGTTTTACTGAGCTGTTGCTCTCACTCTCCACAATCCAGGAGGAGTCTTTTCCCATGACGCTGAGACAGCCTGTGCTAGCACAGCATATCCGCTCGTCCATGATCCCACCGCTCTGCTCTGCCAGGAGCTTGCTGTGGTTTAGCTGGGTCACCTCAGGTACCTGACCCTGCAGGACAGCAGCTATGTGGTTCAGCAGATCTGTGAAAAATTCAGAAACACCCTCATAGCCTGAAAAGAGAAAAAATTAAGGAGAGAAGAAAAGGCAATTAAGTAATTTCCTTAGGTTCTTTGAAAGGCTTCTTTTAACAGTTTGTTTCTTGGAGTGTCCTTGCCCTCCACTGATCACAAAAAGGTTATAAAAAAAGGTTTTCTCCATTACATCATTTTAAGTGACAGCAGAAGGAGATTAGCATAAAGAGAAACAGAGACTCTTGCAAAAAAAGCATTTTTCTAATGAGAAAAACAATTGACTTTCAGATTTGCTGCTTCTTTTTCCTCCCAAGTATATATACATATATATAATTTTAGGCATATTCTGTAATTTGTTTCTGAGTCCAGGTTTTTCCCTAAGTTACAAACTCTCTGGTATAACGTTGATCTTTTCCATACCATTTCCAGGTTAACTATGGCAAGTAGCTCTCTAGTACAGAGCTTTGTTGAGGGTCTGGACCCGCTCCACAATTTGCCCAGCAATATCCTCAGTTAGGGAAACCTCAGAGGACAGCAGGGCTGGCTTTATACCCTACAGAAAAGGCAACTTCCCACTGAGCAAGAAGCAATGCAATGCTCATCTAACCTAACCTAACTTGACACTTAAAACATGTTTGGTGTTATGTCTGACAAAACACCCGAGGGGCAAGAAATGTACATCAATGATACAGTATTTGATAGAAAAATCAATCATTTATTTCAGTACTGAAACCACCTTTCTGCATGCTCTGTTAAGTGATTCCAGACAATTCACAATGCAGTTTAATAACAAGTTTCCTGGTTAAAACAGTTGCTCAAATACCAGTAGACATTACATTTTTGGTGACACAAAGGGAGGTGGGTGTACAGAGCATCTGGGTCTATTCTAAACACTGTGCTACAGGAACAGTTTTATCATTGAATTTCATTTTAAAATTAAACCAGACATGCAACATATGGGTACAATGTCCTGAAACGGATCTTAACTGCTACTGCATTACCTAAAATTGTTGTCAGTTTGCCTTAGTATTTAGAGATGATATATGACATTCAGTGTTGTTTAATGAGATAGGCTGATTGTTTTAAAATGTCTGTAAAAGTATTCTGGAAGTGACCTAGTATTAATACAGGAAACTGAAGCAATAAGCAAGTTTAAACAACCTATGTGAATAGCACACATTCACACAGCAGCACATGAACAGAACCAAAGACCACAAAGTAAATGGACACTTTAGAACACTTTTAGTGATGTTATCACTGGGCTGAAGAGTTCATCAGATCCATAATTAATTTAATTTTAATTTCCATTCTCCTGTAAAGACCAACTTCCTTAGGCAATAAGAAACCCAACTTCCTGGAAAACATCAAGTAAGACTACAATTTCACCTATAATAAATGTGGGGATTTTATGGTGTATTTATAAGCTATATGTCAACCAATTAACTCTTATTTAGGCTGCTACATTCCTTTGGATTATATTGCACTTGGTCCCAATTCTCCTAGATACTTAACAGGTCACACAAAACATCAGCAATGTGAGACAACAGCTCACAGTTCTCCTTTCTCAGAGGCCCTTGAAGGGATTCACCAAACAAATCTCTCATTTCAAAACACCAAGTTTCCCAAGTGCCCCACACAATAATCCACTGATTGGCAGGGGTCAACTAGGACTCCTAGGGCTGGCCCTGGGAGTCAGAACAGGATCTCCACCCCTTGGACAGAAGTGCTTGTTGCGTTTTCTTGCTTATGTAAAAGCCATGGGATTAGCCTTCAAATCTACTCAGAGTGCTTCAAACACCCCAGGAATAAGCCATCTCCATAGTAACAGCTTTAATATTCAGCAAGGAGATCCATAGTACCCCAGAGTGTTCTGTGTCTGCTCATTGAAAGCAAACTAGCCTTATAGGAGGGCACCTGGCAAACTCACAAAGAAGTTGCTTTAAATATTTAATAGGAATAAGACGGCCAGTTATTCTGTCCTGAAATCAGCAGATGTTAGTGAAAGGAAGCTGTATGTAACAGGCAGGCTCTGTCTGTGCCAGCCCTCTGCACACTGGGTGGAAACGCCCAGGTCAGTCAGAAGAAACAAGGAAATAGAAGGAAAGGAGGAAAAGAATTAGCTGTCTCAACTCATGGCTCGCAGGACACCTGGGAAAGCTGCAAACTGTGGGTATTGCCTCACTTGATTCACCTAGGGCTCCTGTAGGCTTCTCAAACTAGTCAGTTGTGGGACACCGCTGTGCTGCAATGGTAACAAAATCAAGAAGTGCAGATTGAATTACACCTTCAGAAACTACTGGCAGTGAATTTGGGATTCGTGTTACACAGGGAATCAGTGGGAGGATGTAACTTTTGCATGCCTAAAATATAACTTGCATGAATCGTGCTCCAGCAGGTGCTATCCTAGCACTGCCCACTTGAAACAATTTTGGAAATGCCGGTCTGCAAGATGCCTGAATTTTGCTATACTCAGAACAGTCTCCAGTGTCCTCTGGTTGAGCATGGATAGGAAAGATGTCCACCCAGCAATGCATGTGAAAACAAGTGCCCACCTCTGTGAGCTTTGGTGGAGGCAAGAAATGGCTACGACCATTTTGAAGCTAACATTACAGATGCTACCTGTGTGATTTTTCAGAGACTCTCCCTGATCTGGCACACTTGGCTTTTCTGCATGTTCTCTGGGTCAGAGAGAAATGAATAGCCCATATCCTGCATTTACAGCAATGTTTTTACACACACAAAATGCACATTCAGATTTGATGCTCCCAGCTAGCATGCAGATTCACCAGAGCCAGCAGTTTACCTGCATGGTGATAAGCCTGCATCTGGGACTAGGTGAGCTCAGCCACAATCACAGGACAGCAGGTTACATGGAACCTTTTCTCTCACTTATCTGAGGTCAGACAAACATAACTTCCACAGGCTACGTGACTGTGCCTACAGCTCAGTATCTCAGCTGGTAACCACTGCTAAATATAGTACCAGTAGTTTCCCACATAACAAAACACACAATAGGCCTTTCAGACATTTATCTTTAAAATCTTTTTAAAGAGTTGCTGGTGCTAATGGAGCAGATAACAGACAACATCCTCCCACCTGCTCTCAATTCTGTCATTAAACTCATCTCAGATGACATCCGTGGAGTGGCAGGTTCAAACAAGCTTTAAGCCCAGTAAACACTGAAGATAGCACACAAGAAAGTCAGCAAACCTCTGGGCAGCTGGATAAGGCTTTGGTCAGGCTTGGCCCCAAGCCATGGCTTGAGTTCCATGAAAGAGGCTGTGAATACCCTTTTAAGGGCACCTCTTCCCCTCCCCTTTTCAGAGCAGTGGTATAGAGATAATGCCCAGGAGGGTCAGCTCCAGTTTGGCTCTACTGCAGCTCTTGAGGGGTAAGGTGAATTGAGGAAGAAGAGCAAGGGAGGGCACTTCCTGGGACTGCACTGAGCCAGGGGAGGAACAGGGAGATCCCACTGCTGATGCAGCCCACTGGTGACTCTTTTGAGGTGGGCTGAGTTTGAACTTCTCACTAGCAAGGTGCTGGCTCAGTCAATGAAGTCAGTCATTGTAACTCTTCAGCCTGGGATCATACAGGCCCTTGGAGGGAAATGCAGTTACCTCTTTTGAGCAACAGAGAGGTTGTTGCATCTGTGCTGAGATGCAACAGAGATGTTGTTGCATCTGTGCTGAGATGCAACTTTGCTTCTGTTGCATTTTACCCCATTGCTTCTTCTCTGACCTCAGCAGACCTTGAGAACAGGGCTCATCTCTGTTCTGCTACCTTTTACAAATTTGAACCCAGTTTTTTCTCTCCCCTGCCTTCTCTTCTGTATGTCTGGGCCCTGCTGCTATCCTCTAGTTTTTCTCCAACTGGTCTTCAGCCAATCCCACAGTGATAAAGTCAGTAGTTACCATCACAATCCCCATGTTCACCATAAAAAAAAACCTGCTGAGTGAGACACAATGTAGATCAATGCATAAGAAACTTTCCTGTGTTCTCAAGTCTCCTGCAAGGACTAAAACACTGTTAATTCAAAGTCCCTTCAAAGACCAATTACTGTGCAGGCTGAAAGGCAGGACTTGGGCTCAATATTGAGACCTACTGCCTTAGGGTAGAAGTACAGCAGAGCAGTTCTGCAAACTTAAGTGACAAAAGTCATTGGTCCTGTTTAAATATATGTTTGCCACATTGCTGTTCCCCAATGTGGACTTTTCAATATTTCAAGAAAATGAGAATTTCAATCTGTGTAAAGTACTAATTAGAAAATAATCCTTGAAAAAAACCACCCAAAACCGAAAACATGAAGCACCAAACCAAAATGCGGGATACAGGATTGCAAAAGAATGTCCTCTATCACTGACTTCGAGACCCAATGGCTGAAATATAATCCCATTAATAAAACTGTTATGGTTCCCTCCAACATCCAGTTTAGGTTGTTTCACTGCCCTGGGCAGAAGAGTGTTTTCATAGGTCTGCAAATTGCATAACACCATGTGGTAGAACCATGCTGGGAAGTGACCTGAGAACAGCAGAGCTGAGTTTTAAGAGGAAGCCAGTCACTGTGGAGATAGACAGACAAAGCACTACAGGGCAGTAGGAATGAGGACCTGATCTGAAAAACAAGAGATTGGGAGCTCAGGACAAGACCTGTAGATGTAAAGACACCACAGCCACATTGAAAACACAGTCTTCAATGACAGGTTAAAGAAATTACATAACAGCCTGTGTAAGTCTCAAGAAACAAATACCCCCATTCAGGTAATGAGAGGAGATTCTCAGAGAGAAAAAACCCTGCAAAACAGCAGGGTTATTTTCCTGGGTTACACTGCTGAATTTAGCATGAGTGACAGACCATTACTGTCTCACCCTTATTCACGCTTACAGCTACTTTTAACAATTCTGATGATCAACGAGCTTGTTTAGTTGTTTCCAAGACATATGCTGCACTAAAAAAAGTGGAGGACAAATTTACCCATTTCTACATGCTCTAATCCATCCTTTTACTCCAGCACTTATGAGAACCTGCAAGGACACTAACTCTCTACAGCAACTTCTGTGCACCTACAATTTTATCATTTTCAGATTCCTGGTATTGCTTTTGTGCACAAATGTCTTTTTTTCGGGAATCAATTTTCACAGGAAGACATTTTCAAGGGAACAGATTGTTGCTTCCACCCCCTCTTTTTTTTTAACGGCTCAGAGTCTCAACAAAAAATAGTAGTCTTTAAAGGCTTTCCTAAAATAGAAGTTCGTATTCTTTTCATTTCAGAATGAGGACTAGGCCCAGAAAGTGTAAGTCCCAGCACACAGTTCCACACTGCAGTTCTTGAGTTTCCCTTTGCACAGAAGGGCACGACAGCTATGTTACAATTGGCCACTAAAATTTGACCATATCTTCTAAGAGCTGATACTTCAAATGCAAGTTCCATATCTAGATTAGGGTTCTTCCCTTCCCAGACTGACCTGTACTTGATCTTAGAACCATCTGGTGGCCGCCATCCCACCCCCAGCCTGGGAAGCAATGATATGAGACGACAGCAGTAAAACTTGCTCCACCAAGCAGGACTGGAAAGGCCTTTCTTACCTGGGAATGCATTTATATCAATTACTGCATGCTGCCCAGTCTGGTTGTTAATGATGATATCAATTCCAAAGAGGGAAACTCCCAGAGCTTGCCGCAGCGCTTTAGAGATTTCCCGGATGACGTCGTCATTTGGCCGCTCAAATACTCCTTCGATTTTATCCAGCTATAATGGAAAAAGACACATTACTAAGGGACTCAAACAGCCTTTTTAGTGGAAAGATTGATTTTCAGAAGTTTCCAGGTGCATATCCACCAAATCTAATTGCAGAGAACCAGTGGCATGAAACCGAGAAAGATGCCAAAGAGAAAGTACTTTCATAATTCAAAATCCTTTCTAAATTGGAAATTTGTCTGCTCTAAAGCACCTAGTTCTTCCTCTTCATACTGGTGCAGCTATAGAAGCAAAGCAGTGTAGGAATGAATGGAGAATCAAACTCATTATTTTAACTACTAGATTTACACCTTAAGAAACATACAGGTGGCATATTTAACCCTGTGCTGCAAAAGTTCTGGCTATCATTATTATTTCAGTAGATCAAGGTCTGTGTTAAAGGACTGACAGGACAGACTCCTGGTGTTAGTTTAATCTGAGTCATACAACTCAGCTGATATCTTAAGGGCAGAGAATACCCTTTATGTGGGTTTTCATGTACAAATTATTTTGTAAGTACTTATCAAAATGAGTGACTTGGGTTACTTATGACTCGAGGATGCACTCTTCTCTTTTTAAACAACATGTTACACAGCAGAAGTATGCTGTTATGCCAACAGAAGCATGACTGGCATACATATTTGTGTGAGTGAGATGGTAGGTAAACCACAGGAGCACACTCTCTTAAGTCTGAAAGTAAATTTTTAGTAATGCCTTCTCCCTCAACATAACCACAAAAGGATTTATGACTAGCACAACTACAGTTTTAATATTTAGCATGCCTACCAGTGTTGCACACAAAATTCAAAATCAAATACGAAACTAGCCCCCAGCAGAGCTTGTGAAACAGAAAAGAATCCCGAGACTCAAGAGATTGAAAGGACCCAGTGCTGTAAAGTGACTTTCTCAGTAGCCGAGTGCCCAAGAACTTGTTAAGATTCATATATACAAATCTTATTAAAAGGACTGGTAATGCTAGCATGGAATTGAGCAGTGTGCTGGCACTGCTGGTCTCAAAGGACATCCAGAAATGGTCCCATGGTCACAGCTCAGGCATGCTCACATGGCAGACAAGTACTGGCTCTCTGTGGCCTTGTGCCAACACAATTTCTATGCTTTAATTTTCACTGTTTGTCTTTCCTCACAGAACTGAGTCCTAGAAGAATGATTTATGCTTATTGATCTCTCTGGACAGTAAAAAGCCAGGTGTTTGCATTCAGAACTTCCTTCTTCCCTTTGCCTAGATTAGCCCTGGGTAGTTTGGGAAGCAGCACATCCCTGCTACAAGTTCTTCCTCACCGGAGCTCGGTAAGGAAAACCAGAGGGGGACACAGTCATGCTGGTTCGTGGTACCAAACAGACCTCAGCCTGCAACACAGAAGCAGACAGCTTGTGAAAGAGAGTCACTAGCTACTAACACTTCCATAAGAAAGGATTAGATAGGTTTCCAGCTGCATTAGAGGGAAAAAGACCAAGTGTACTTACCGCTGTTAAGACAGATGAGGACTCTGGTTTGGAAACATTGTGGCTGTTGAAAAATATTGATTCTCTGTCTGCAATTAAAAACAGGTTGTAAATAACTTTATACCAGATTTTAATTTCCAAAGGAATAGTGCAAAGAACAGTAGGTGGCAGTGCAGCCCCATGAATCTCTCCTGGTCTCAACCATCCACCCCATGCACAGGGCTCTCCTGCTGGCACTTGGCTGCCTGCACAGGCAGGGATAAGCCATGGTTCTCGGATACAGATAAATAGAACCACACACTGGGTAAACAGAAATCAGTTCTCCTTCCTTCACCAGAGCAAATTAACTAAGTTCATTCAGATAATGAAGTTAATTCTTACTAACGTGCTATATATTTAAAGTGACAGTTCCAAGGGGAAGGTGTGTGACAGAAGAGAGAAGTTGCAATCACTACAGGTGGTAGGCCAGTAGCACCCAGACTACACTGAGAGCCCTGTGAAGCTGGGCAGGGCACTGTGACCATGGCAGAAAGCAATAGATTTTGTGGCCAGAACCTGTACTTTTGGAGGCATCACTGGAATGCAGGAGACACTGAGGTGACAGAAGCCACTGTCCTAGTAGTTTATATGAACACAAATTCTGGCCTAATTAATTTGATCAGGACATAGACCAGACCTAAATGTAAATACAGGCAGACACAGCTACAGACAAGAACTTCTACCAGCATCCTAACGCCTATACTAACAAAATACATATTTGTGTGTGAAATGCAGTGGTGAGCATACATGGACATACTAGGATTAGCCAAAACCACTAAGAAAAGTGACAAAAAACTAGAGTTTGTTAATTTATCTCCTTTAGTTTGATCCCATCCTCAACTCCTGGATTTGTCCAGTTGCTATCGGATCATGCTTGCTCCCATCTATGTGCTGCTAATTTTTTGGTGGGCCACAGAATACAGTCCTCTGGAAAGGAACTTTTTTCCATAAAGGAAATCTAAGTAATCTTTAACCAAAACCCTTCAAGTATGGCTGTCTAATGACATACAGAAGAATCACTCTCCTCACTGACAAGTCCATTCCTCCTTCTCCCCAACACAGCTGATATCGACAAACCAAAGAACACTTCCCACCAAGATTTTCAACACTGGGCCTCACATGAAGAGGGAGGCTCATTTAGGGAGAGCACAAGTGATTAAAAACGCACACATATTTAAATTAAAATTAAATTAACACACACACATATTAATTTAAAACACACACATATTCAAGGTAAAAATAGGGAGAGGAAGTGCTGAAATGATGGAATTCAGGAAATTCTCTCCAAAGCACATTTATAAACAAGTTCCGGAACAAATGACACATGAACTTACTGTGAAAGGAGACAACTTCTCTCCCTCTCCCCCTTTCCACATGACATAAAACAGGGTCTAACAGGTAAGACTCAGGTTACTATTGCACAAATATTTGCTATATGAATGCCATTGGTACGTATTCCAGAGCAGGTGTTATCTCCCTTTCTACTGAAATAATACAGAAGAGGAAAGAGGCCATGTCCAAACCAGCTGCCTTCACTTCAGCAGTTTTTTCACAGATATTTTCTTCAGAGATGTTTCCTGCTGAGGCTGCAAGAACAGACATTTTCTTTTAAATCAGTACAACGTACCTGAGATGCCTGCAGAGAAGTTCTTTAAAGATGGTCTTTTCACCACGGTGTAAGACTCCCCAACCACGAAAACTTTATAGAGCACAGCATTGTGATTGATGAAGCTCTGAATGACGCAAGGGGGGCGAACAGCTTTGAGGCCTTCCTGGTTGAAGATGATCGCCATCTGGAAACACACACACATGGGTTGTGCAAAAGGCTGGCAATAATTTCAGGCTTACCCATACCTGACAAACAACAAGGGGAACATCTCCTTTTCTGCATCTTGTTCTATTTCAGTGTGTTTCATTTAACTGACACACAGCGCTGCAAACACCACTGGCAGTGAAGCTTTCATTTTCAATCAACATTTTCTTCACAGCACTTTGCAATTTCATTTGCTGCCTTTAGTTGGGAAACTACTGCAACTGCAGGTACAACAGAAGGATGAAACATCTGACCAACACAGATACAAAGTTTGTATTGAATACAAGCCTGTATCATGAGAACAACACAAGGAACAGCTCTGTGCACTAACTACAAGAATTCTTTCCCACAACTCTATTTCCCTGATTTGGTTCAGCCCAGTTGCAACAGACTAAGCACCAGGGCTTCACACACACCATCAGAGGACATTTCTCAGACTCTAGTAGTTCTTACTGGTGACAAATGCTGGCCTATCAATTTTCCTGCTTGGTTTCACCCTATTGCACTAAAAAGATAGTCCTCTTGGAGGCACTGGAATAAATATGCCGAAAAGGAAGGCATTTATTGGGCCTTATGAATGATCAAATAACTGCACACATGCACAGTAACTCAGTAGATTAACATTTTCTATGTTCAAGTCAATGCGTGCATTCAATACCTACCTGCAACTGATATTCTTGCTGTCTCTATTACATAGCACAGAGTGAATCTGAGAGTGGTAACAAGCTGTGCAAGAAATTTCTTCAACACACAGAATAATCCATCAAGATGATTCACAGCAACAACATCACACCTCATTTGTCTCTTACTGGTGGCAAGAAACATTGTTCTCTTTCTCCTCTTGTGTGGACTGTTGGCATTACAGTGTCTACAACATCACTGGCAAGAACTGTGCTGTTCCTATGGTGTTCTCTTCCACTATTAGTTAATTGATTCCCACAAATAAACATAAGATAAACAGGTTCAGCCTAGTTTAGAAGAGTGGAAAGCCAGAGTTTATCTTCTCAGCACAGCACTGACCTAGACTATTGGAAGCTATGTGAGGCCTGCGTTGTGCAAAGCTCTGTGCTGGCAGCCCCCTGGACTAGCACACAGCCCACATAACCCACATAAATCCTGTGGTGGTGCGTTATGCCGGTTCACTGCGATATCTCATCGTTTTTAACATGCATGAATAGAGCTCCAAGAATTTGCTTGCAGGGTGCACTTGCTTTCTGTCATCTAGCACAGACCTGCTGTGTCTGGCAGTAATGTGGGTACAATACTTGATGTCATAATTTCCAAATAGTATGTCTCATTATAAATGCAGAGCTCTTTTGAAGGCAAAACAAAACATTTGTACCAAGAATTTTTATTGACAATATCCACAAGGAATTCACTCTCACAAAACATAGTGATTCTTTGCCTTTTCCTTCTTGTCTGCTCAAATGCTCAGAAAAAATTCTGGATACATTTCTTCAGGCTATGGGTGTCTAATGGCAGCTTTACCAAAGGTTAGTTATGTTCTGACCTGCTGGCAGTCAGGAAGCACAACTTCCAGCCATCATCTCTGCTCGAGTTTAACAAATGGTGCTGGCAAACCGGGGGTCAAGTGCTGAGGACACTTCTAGTGCAGAGGCCATGTAGAACTAGAGACACCACAGAAAGGGTGACACCACCCCAGCTTAACAACAGCATGTACTCACATGAGAAAAGGGGAGTCTGCCAGCCTCATTTGGTGAACTCACACACCAAACCCAAACTCATGCATCAAAACTTAAACTCAAGCCTGAACTTTCAGCTGTCCCTGTTAGCCAGTACTTGAACTTTCTTAACAGCCATCTTATGAAGAAAAGCAGGTTTCTGGTGCTCTAATTTCAGTGTCAGCTCTGCATTGGAAATATATCCACAAAAAATGAAGTGATATACCAAAGCCAGACAAGGAGTCATTAATAAAACAGACAACCATTTCTTGCTTTTAGACCTATGCTCCATCTTTTAGACAGATTGTGCTGTAAGCAGGTATTTATCTTATGCTTCCTTTGTAATTATTGACCATAAGCAATTCCCAAACAGTTCCACTCTGATCATAAATACAGTTTTGGATCACTCCTGAGAACTCAGCAACTCCAAAAGTGACTACTGCTACTACTATGTAAAGTACTATGCAAGACTTCAGGCTTTTTTCCAGGGGTCCTCCTAAGCTCTTGTCATAATTTCCTGTGATAAAGTGCAGACTATGGCTGTATTTTAGTCTAATTTTTGCTCTGGCAGGAGGCTTAGATGTGTCTGCACTGTATGAAAGAAGATCAAAGAAAGATTCACCAAGGAAATAAAGTCCAAGCCTAAATGGACAAGTACTGAGAGGTTCATGTGTTTCAGTCTGCAGTCGCAGAGGAACTCTTGACAGAAAAATCAGCAGGAAAATTGGAGTCTTAAATTCATTAACAATCCAGTACCTGAGTGTTCTCAGGAATGACAGCAAAAATTTATAGCAGCTGCTCCAACAAACAAACAGGACTGTCTGTTGGCTTGTGAAATAAGCCAAGGTAAAGCCTATCTGAAAAATCTCACTGCATTTTTAAAAGGAAGTGCCGGTCAGTCAAAATTTCAGCCACAGCCATTCTGCACATCTAGATTTACAATTTACTTGAGGGTCTTCAGCTCTCAGAGACATTGCAGCAATGTCTCGTAGTGCACGTTTCAAGAGCAGCTGCGAAACCTGGACTGATGGCCACGTTGTTAACAAAGGAAGCCAGGCGTTAGGAGAGCCAGCAGCAAAGGCTGGATTCTCAAAACTGATCTGAAGTAAGCAGGAAGGCAGGAAGCACAAATGGAAAAGAATTAAAACAGTACTCAACACACTTAAATTTAGAGGAAGCTAATCTCATAGGTAATGCACTCATTCCAGGAATATACAACCATTTTAGCTGCAATTGCCTTACAGGAAGGCAGATAAGTTCTACCAGTCCTGTTATCCCCACAGATCCCACTGTGTTATTACAACTGAACATTGCCTGGAAACCATCTCTATTTGTTACTCCCTTCCCCTTGAGGGAAAGGAGCCAGCTGCTCCATCTGAAGCACAAACCCACATCTCATCTCTGCCACATACATATTGGAAAAGTAAATTTCTGGGACAGAAACTTTATTTAGTGACCTCTTACGGAGATTTCTTGGACAAAGCTGACTGGAGACTACAAACTGCTAGAAGCAACAATATGATAGAAGGTAGAAACTGCTAAAAATAGCTTGCGTGACAGGAGGTTCAAGTCATATTTAAATTCATTTAAAATTTTTAAAAAAATAATGCTTCAATTAAACATGAGGGAGAAGTGGGGAAGAAAAGTTATTTGAGCACAGCCCTCTTCCTACCCACTACAGGATTGGAAATCACCAGCCAAACCACCACAGGGGGAGTGGGGGACAGGACATGACTGGAAGCAGGTAAATAATACTGCAAAAATTTTTAACTCACCTCATGAGAGTTGGTTCCATGGGCCACTCTGGTTTTACAAACTGGTTAAATAAAAAAGAAAAGACAATTCACCACTGAAACAGAACACACAAACCCTTTATAATCCTCCCACCCCTCCACCCACACGTGCAAACACTGGAGTCCACCAGACCAAGGCATTGACTGTAACAGACACCAGTGACAGTCTTTGCTTGAACAGTGTTCTCAATCACTGCAAAATCTGGCTTGCTCTATGCTCTGCTCTCTCAATTCCTCCCTGTAACCAAGGTGCAAGCACAGATCTTTATTAGGACTGGACAGAGTTGCAAAGCGTCAGCTGAGAAGTTAGTACTGGTATTAGGATTACCATCCTGTCTACTCAGAGAGCATTTTTCAACTATGTAATTTTTTTTCTGAGGCTAGAGCTACTTTACAGGTACCACAAAACACCACTGTCCTTAAAACAAAGGAACTGGGACACAGTCAAAACCAACTTACTTTCTTACCTCCCTGTTTTCAGGGAAGAGAAGGCAATGTAACAGGCTGAACCAAACTAAGATATAACTTATTTTTCACAGGCAACCATAGAGGAGGACAGAAAAAGGTAGAAAGCCTGGCAGTTTTTCTTTCTCCTTCACATTTATCTGCTCTCTATATCCTGATTCTCACCTCCATCCTGATTAAGAGGAGGAGTAAAGCCAGTTAGAAGAAAGAAACAAAAGGCTCCTGGCCAGAGAAGAGCTGAAGACCCTAGGGCCCACAAAATGACTAGGGCTGATGTTACTTATGTATTAAGGAGAGAAGATGAAAACTTGCAAGTGGTGAGGGCGTGGACAGGACAAGACTTTTTTGCAGGTTGTTGGAAGAATCAAATTGCCAGGCAAGAGGACAGGGAGCTATGAAAGTGAGATAACCTGCAATAGAGTCCAAAATAGCTTGGTAACTTGTAATTCTACAAAATGGTTTATGATGTCTCACAGACATGTGCCCTGAAGAGCTGGACTACTTTTAAGAAAAAATAAAAATAGAGACAGGAAAATGAAAAAAACACTCCCAGAATGTCAAGGTATATTAATTTTCAGTGCTATTTTGTAATTCCATCATAATTTAGTGGATTTGATTAAGACCTCCTGAATATATGCTGCTGACTACTGAGGACTGGTCAGTCTGCACTGAGGGCACAATGTGAAGAGGAGGGCAAAGCAACTCAGTGGGATTTAAAGTACTGATTCACAGCCTATCTTCGGGAGACCTGCCTCATTTGGGAGAGCGATGCCAGGGAGGGCAAAACATGCTTTTTCCACACGACTTTACCTCTGAACCTTACAACTGAGGCAAGCAGCAAGGGAACAAACACCGACTAACGATCCTGCTCACTTTATACTGCAAGGAATCAAATAAAGGAACCAATTAAAGCACAAGCCCTGCAATGAAACTTGCTACAAAGCACAAACAGTTCATAGCAGCTGTTTGAGCTGTGGGACCCTGGAGTCTGTTGTCTGTGTTAACCCTCTTTCTTTTACCCTCTAATATTATACTTGTACCCTGGACCATGGAAAGGGAGAGGTGGGTGAAAAAAGAGGATAATCAGCAAGGCAGTGATTTTCTGAAGAAAAATAATGAAGGCAGCTGGCAGGAGAAACATCTTGCACAATTTCAGGGCAAGAGGCTAAATTTGTTAGAACTATTAGCATTTCCCAGGAATGCATGTTTACTGTAGCGAGGTTTTGAAAGTAAGGAACATCAACAAAAGGCAAAGTAAAAGCTGATAGGGAGGGGGTTTGTTCCACATTCCAAGCAGACTGCCTCACAGCATTTGTTTCAGGAAAGTTTTAATATCCTTGATGCTTTTGGCAATGAGACCCACACTCCTACAATGTTGGCTATGTTTTGGGGGGTGCATGTGCAGTATTTAGAACGTACTAGAAGCACCAAAGAAAAGCTCATGTACATACTGAATGGGAATGCCAGTCCATTCTTCTCTATAAGCTTCAAGGTATCTTCTCCACAGGCACTTGTCAGCTCCATAAAGGGTGGTGAACAGATCCTCTCATCTGCAAGGAAATAAAAAGACTCAAATGAAGATGAAGGGTTTAGCTTCTCATCTGCATCATTGCCAGTTCTCTCTATACTGACTGCTTCTTAATAGTCAGCTATTTATTATATTAAAGCACCCAAAAGGACTGTAAGCCAGGCCTGAATTTGGGTTTCTGGAAACATTTCAGAAGATGAAAGGCTCAATTTTCATGCAATCTAAATGGCAATATAAAGCCAGTATTTTCACAGGCAGCAAAAATGATCACCTGGTTAGGAACACACTGCACAAGACTTAGCCAGTGAGGTGAGAAGCAACTGGGTCCTTTTTATGCCTTCAAGCATAATTTTCTAAAACATTTTTCAAAAAACAGAATGGTGACTAGAATAGGCAGTCTCACAAAGCCATATCTCCTGTAGGGCTCCTCAGGTGGCAGATTCCAGTGTGTATTTACTTCAGACAAGGTGCCAGAACATTTTGCTGTTCTCTGGGACGGCTCTGCCCTGAAAGCAGCGTTCATTTGGTCTGGCAAAGCCAACCAGAGCACTGTTGAGACACCACCATGTCAAGAGTGCTCAGCAAGTTCTGGGTAAAGAGAGGAATCATGGGAACCAGGGAAAAATTTAATGGAGCAGGTCTGCTCCAGAGTGTTTCTGCCAATGTCGTGCTTGTTCACATGGGGTTGTGGGAAGGCTGGAGTCAAAAACCAGCCCTCTTAGTGACTCGGTAAGTTGACTTGCTCGAGGATGCACTTTCTCTTCAGTGTAGGAGAACTGAGATTCCCCTGGGAATGCAGCAAGAAAGGCAGAAACCACTGTAAGACTCATAGGACTTGCACATAAATGCTTAAGAGGGCTGGATTTAAGCTGAAGTGTACAGAGAACCCTGGCTTCAGCCATAGCTCTGAGGCAGGTCAGCAGAGTCCCAGCTTTTCAGACATGTTGACAACATTGACTAAGTCCAATCAAGGACATCACACAGGTATGACTGACTATTTAAATTACCTCCTCAGTGAGCACAGCCTTTAAAAAGTACTACTTTAATGGAGTTTGAGCTTTGGCCAGGTAAAATTTGGAGCCACAAATGAGTTATAACTTGAGTTAGCTGCACAGTACTGAACACAATTCAGAACAGGTCTGCTAAGACTCACTTTTCAGACTTATTTCAAGGGAAAAAGGGTAACACCTTCCTCCAAGAAGCAACAGGAGACAAGCACAAATCGTGGGAGCAACTGCATCTGGCAAACTCAAGTCACAGGTTTATATAAACCAGCAACTTGTCTTGAAAATAAGCAAAGCACGGCTGAATTGAAACAAGTGGAGGCCATGGTGTGCAGATGGTGAAGAAACTGAAAAATACATGTGAACTAAAACCCCAGCAAAGCTAAACATAAGAAACAGACATGCATTCAGAAATCACTTTATAAACATTGTTTAAATTAATACTTTTCACTTCATTGTAAATATGTATGTAAATAAAACTGAATCACTGAAAGTAACAGAGATGCAAAACTCTCTATATTTTGGCACACATATCTCAATACATCCCCAAACTTTTGGAGTATCTGAGAACTCTGTTCATTAGCAGTGTTGTCACTACAAGAAGTTTTCTGAGAAAAGGCTATTTTCATAGATTCTAAAAGGAGCAGAAAGATTGATGCTTTGAGGTCAACCTCTACAAAACTAAACAAAACATCCCAGATTTCAAAGCTTTCAATTTGCTGCTATGAAAACAGAAAGCAGCATCCAAAAGTGACAGGTACTGTAATATTTACAAGCCTTTGCCAGAGTGAAAGTTCCTTAGTTGGATGGAATTTAGGGAATAAGATTTAGTTTACAGATACTTGGGAACAACTTTGGCTTGGCAGCTCTCCCACCCACATGCTTAAGGCTCGCAGATAACTTTGCCTTCAGATTGCAGATGCAGAGGAACGTATGGTTCCATCTTGCTTCCCTCTGTTTCTCTCTCATGCAAACAGGAAAGGGAGACAGGGAGGATTCAGTGCTCCTGCTGACTACATGACACTTGCATGGGGAGATGAAGGAAGGGGCAAACAGTAATTTCTTTGACTTTGTACTTAGAAAGGACCACCTGGATCAACAAAAAGTAGCAAAGAAGAGTCTTAGCATCTCAAAGTGCTCCTGCTGAGTTTGCATAGTAATGGCATTTTTTCTATCAAGACGGCAATTCTAGCCCACTGAAACTTCTAAAACAGACCATTAATTCATAGCGAGACCTGAGGACAAATAAATCCTCATTCAACACAAGATTTCAGTAGAGCCTACAGCTAGAAAACTGCTGCTCTGAGTTTAACTGCACACACTGAAATTCTAAAGATAGTTACAGGTTAAAATAAAAAGTCCTCCAGCAATCATCCTTTCCTGCTTCCCAGGGTGGCAAACACATGCTAAAGTTTTCTCTCATCACCCAGCTCCCTCTATCACAGTGACAGCAGTCTCTGCACACCTTCTCTGCACTGAGGTCCAGGACAGACCTCACTCAGTGGCTGAGAGTCAATTCAATACTGATTTGCATCAGCTTGAACTACACCATGCGACCCACATAGTGCAAATGACCCCCAGTGGTACACTGAACCTTCCATCACCTCCTGCTGAGTAAGCTGCTTTAGTGTGGACTTACTGAGCTGTGGTCAGGAGCTGGACTCTTGGCACTGTCACCACTTCTTTGCAAACCAGTAGTGACAAGACACCATGGGAAACCATTGCCAAAAAGAACAACAGTAAATATACACAAACAAGTAAACATAACAGTCTAGAGATGAGAAGGCCATCATGATTCTGGCTCCACTGCTCTGCCTTTGTATTGGCGTTCCAGCCCAACCCTCCAGTCTAAAACCAAGCACTATTCTCATTTGCACCTGAGAGCCCAGAAGCCCATTGTGAACAAAGCACTTTAATAAAAGCAGTCTGAGAACTACTGCAGCATGAGGCCACAGCCATGTCACCCCTCCTGTGCAGCTGCACTGGCCACACACCCCTAGCAGAAGTGACTCTGTCAGGACACAGACCTGATGCGACCCAGAACCTGTGCACGGAGCTGATGCTGTTGCTTTTCTACCATCAGTACTCAGCTCTGTGCTGTGCTGCTGAGTGGAAGAGTCTTCTTCTAAAACATCAAGTTTGGAAAAACTCCGCCTCATCTTCCACCTTAATTCCCAAAAGATTATTACATATGCAGTTTCTGATCTTTTCACTTTAGATCTGAAACTAAAAATCAGGCATTTCTGCCCTGTCTTTGGGTGCATACACTGCATCACACAATAAGCAGATGATCACAATTATTAACCCTATCTTCCTTCATGCAGCCTGTGCTGGACCAATGATATCAGCATGAAAAGTCTGTCCATAAGTCTACAGACTGCTGTGAATTAAGATTCTGTACACTGCTATAGTGCAAATTTAGAGAATAGGATTTCTTTATTTTCTAAGCACCTGGTTGTCTCTGAGAGTCCTACCTTTGAAATATGGCCACGACTCCAGGTGAACCTTGTCAGGTCCAGAAGTGCCAACTTAACAGCAACAAGGGAACATTCTTCAGATCAGTGTTCAGCTTTCACTTCAGACAAGAACCAAAAGTATCTGTAGCACTTTTGTTGTTAAAAACAACATATTATAATTAAATTTAAAAGTCAAAATCCTGTCACTCTGTTCCTCCCCCATCTTTGTCCTCATTTTTACTGCATGCCTTAGCACAAACTTTGTGGTATCTGTTTCCCATATCTGCCTTTAGATATTCTCCCTTCAAGATTATTTGATCTCAGAGGGAGTTCTCTCTCTCTCCTCTTTCTTACTTTCTGTATTTTTTATCACTCCCATCCCCATCTCTCATCTAGGCTGTTCATTTTTCCACCATTATTTCTGTTCTTTCAGTGCCTCCTACACTTTATCCCTCCATCACCTCTGAATGGAGCTCATGGCTGGAGGGATCACGTTCATGGCAAGCGCAGGGGGAGTGTTTGCAGTGGGACGCCCGAGGACAGCAAGGAAGCTGGCATTAACAGGTCACAGGTGACAGGCAGCAATCACAGCACCAGGGCAGTCAGCTCTGTGGGGTGAGCTTTGCCAGAGTGCTGTTCCATTCCCATGCAGCAACAACATTATTATGAGGGCTTGTCTGATGAGGGCCAGTTTACAGGATGAGTAACACAGCTAGCCAACAACAGAGAGGTGAAAGAGCACTCAAACCAGGGTGTCAGTGCCAGGAGGGGATTATGCCAGATGAAGTTCAACAATAGTGACAGGAGCAATGGCATGTCAAGATGGGGAAGATGCAGACTAAAACCTGGCTGGGGAAAAGCGCTTTCTGGCAGCGAGAATTGATGGAATTCTTTGTGCTCAGGACTTGCTTTAGTAAGAGATGCTGAGTAATGCTTCTATACTCATGGCACCATGGTGGCCTGCAGACAGCCTGCCAAACAGTCACAGGATACCCAAACCCCAAGGAGAAGGCACAAGAGGCCAAACACTCAACACACACTCCCATTCAGTAGCCAGGCAAAATGGATAAAGGAAAAATAAGAATAATACATGGCTGTTCCCAGTTGAACCAAGTCTTAAAAATAAATGGAAACCGCTCTGACAGGGCTGTACAAGACAGTCTTGGGATGGTTTCTGATAAGGGTAAATACCTTGTACTATAAAAGGCTGAGAAGTACCAACACAGTGGGCAGCTGTGGATGACTGTGGGGAAAATATAAACTATAAGAGAAGACAAATCTATTTGGATTTCTCTGGTCCTTATGATTTTGGACAGGTAAGAAAACAAATAATAGATTACAGATCCAATGCCCTGCATTCATAGATCAACAAACTATATTTCCTTGTCTTCAGAAAAAGAATTTAAAGAGAATTTATGGACATGTGAGAGAATAGCTCAAAACCTATGTCTAGAAAAGAAATACAATGAGAAAGCCACTGCCTATTAAACTTCAGATTTACTGTCTAACATGTTTCCCTACCTCATAATTCACCTTCCTTCCATAGCCTAGGGATTAGGAAGTGCAGCAGACAGGCTGAAAAAAAGAGTATTTATTCTCAGCACTACCAACCTCTTTCCACAAAACCACAAAGCAGTCAACAAACAGTCAAACTCTGAACTTCTATTTATGAAGTGGGGAGAAGGCTTCACCTCCCCTTGGCCAGGCAGGGTTTTATGGAGCTAGTTAAAGGAGTTCCAGGAAAAAAACTTTTTGATGCTACTGGGGTCATTACAGTAGCTGAACAAACTACCTGTTAGAAGCTTCAGTCTGAGCATCATCAACGAAAATCCTGAATGTTACTGGAAAAACATAAACCAGAAGGTGTTTACTGATGAATATCATATCTTTTGCCCAGGCTCAATACATCATTACCTTCTTTGTTTACTCACAGAAGGTAAAAGATACACCAAATGAGGGGTGTGCTGAGGACAGGGAAAGGCAAAATAAGCTGGTACAGTGAATTTTTGAAACAGGTGAAAGGAAGATGCAGTTTGTTGAAGGAAGAGGAGGCCTGGAGTCCCCCAGGTGTGCAACAGACTTGGCACACCTAGATCCCGTAATTCTGCTTTCCAATTCCAAAAGGAGCACAGCTTGTGCCTGAGTTGCTCTCTGTGCCTGGAAAGGTCGTCAGTATTATTCCTGAAAAGACTGGGTACACGACCATCACACAATGCAGTACGCAGAAAAATGACAAAGCTGCTTTGGAAAGTGCTAAGGGTGCTTAACACCCTTAAGAAAAGCACAAAACCATCCATGTCAAAATCAGGACTGGCTCATCATCTAACACTCATGGAGCAAATGTTAAGCCTTAAACTATCAGAAAGATTTACAGCAGATGGGAACAAACTCTAAACTTCCTACTTTGTTTAAAAAAACACTCTTTAATAGAATAGTTTGCACTGTGATTTGAAAACATTTAAGGCTCTTTAAAAATAAATATATTTTCAGTAAAATGTGCTTCACTGTAGCTTCCATCAGCTTGTGGCACTCTTCTCCTGTGGGAATAGAGAGGATACACAGCCAGGGCAATGTCTTTTCCTCCTAATACAATAAGGGGAGGAAATCTGAATTTCCCGCTTACCCCTGCCTACTGAGTTCATTTTCAACCAAAAAACCCAACCACACAGAGAAGCTGGCATGGTTTTTTAAAACATGCAGCTAAATCTTATCTCAAAGGTATTGTAAACCACTACATGACAGAATGTTTTGCCCTTTGAATCCCTTTATTGACTGTACACTTACAGCTTCGGACTGTAACTTCTGCTAAGGTCAAAAGTTGCTACATCAAGGAGTCAGTCAAGCGAAGCCAACCCCAACTTCACAGCAGCCCAGTCCCTGTGAACTGGAAGAACTCCTTCTTCACTCCTCCCTCTAGCAGATAATTTTTCAGTTGAAGCTTCATAAACCTAAAAGATTTATTCACAAACCCCACAACTTTAACAGGTTTATTTCAGCACTTTCATACTGTATTAAAGATACTCTCAAGTTGTTTTTTCTTCCCCTCAGAAATGCATGTGCATGAGGAATACTGCCAGAACAGATTTAGTTCAAACATATGTTGATCTATACTCATCACTGAAAAAAACCAACGCATATATGAATATCCATGTGTTTGCATCTCACTCTTTAAGTTTCTGAGGGGAAAATTCCAGTTCTAAGGGTACAGTAGCTGTATCTGGGGAGCATTTGGCAACACATTCCGAAGACACAAGAGGGCAGAGCAGTCTCAGCTTTGAGGGCACAATTTCAAGCTTAACCTAGCTTGACATACAAGAACTGCACACCAAATATCTGTGTTAAATGGAACATCTGCAAAGCAACAGTCTTGGTTTTTTAAAAAGTAGTGATTTTGAAGCATCTGGGCAGCAAGTGAGGAAATCTCACTACTGAATATAAATATGAAACTATTCAAAAAAATTCACAAAATTCACAATAACTTGTCATTTCCATGCAATTTAGGAGTGCTAATTATGGGTTTTGAACACGATGAAATCAGCACAGACTCAAGCAAAAGTATAAACCTTAAAGGAAAAATAAAGGCAAAGGTCATAGTAAAGCCAGCCTGATGGACTTTTTTCTCCCAGATGAACTCTTCCTCAGAGACAACCATTTCACAAAGCTATGGTCTGTATCAGATCCTCCTTTACTTTTTAGCTCTAGACTTTCATCTTATGCCCACTTTCCTTAATGAGCAGAATCTTTCTGATTCCCAAAGAAGGAATTCACATCATCCTGTGGGTGCTCAGGCTGAAAGAGGCAGGTTTTGCAGAAAAGCATTCTGCTCACTTGTGCTGCTGGAGCCTCACAGGCACCCAACAGTAGAGGAGCACAGCCACAGACATGCCTTCAGTTAAAACAGACCTGTGGTGAAACACAGTCATTGACTCAGCCTGGTAAAGCGTGCTCACGACCATGTAACAATTTAAGTGGTGAAAAATTATTCTCATTCAGGAGTAAAGGCTGGGAGTTGGGTGTTCATCATCAAATAGTCTCATTTTTCAGCAGGTAAAAGGGGTTACCCACCACCTTGCAAATGCAAGGTACAAGAAGCTTTGCAGTTGAATTTAAAAAACCAAGCACATCTCACCACAGAAAAAGGAGGCAAATGAACTAGCTGTCCAGGAGAAGGACATAAACCTTCTGGTGCTTCTTAGGCTCTTTGTAGATAAGAGTGTTAGACAAAATTCTCTTATAAGTAATGAAGAAGAGTGGAAAAAACCTGCTAGAACAGTTTATCTTGAAGCAGTAACATTTATTCCTTATAGCATTGAACCTTTACCAAAACTTGGGGACTCATTTTACAGGCAGGAGTGTTTCCAATGTTACAGAAATAATGAAAGCAATTTCCTCATCAAGGAAAGAAATGAAAGGGATTATTTGGCAAATGAAAAGAAGTCTTTCCTGCATTTTTACCCCAATAATGTTCTGCTCAGAACACTGGCATTGGTATCTGCAAAACCCCAAAGGCATTTCAAGAAGACAGACTATGCAAAATATACTCTGCATGTCTGCTCTACATTAAAATGCAAATGTCAGATTCAGAGTGAATATCTGAACCCTGATTAAAAACACCTCAACTGTCTCTGAACAATAATGTGTATCTGCTGTTTCATGTGCTTACCTATGTATTTTGAATACAAGAATTATACTTAGCATTGCCATTTTCAGTGGCAAATGTGCCAAATTTTAGTATTCTTACCAACACAGACAACCCTATTGTGTAGAATGATAAAGGACTCTCAGAACCAAGTGCCAGTGTCCAAATATGACCTTTTCCCATGAAATACAGAGGGTATATAATGGCCAAATGCAGAATTTTTTTATGTTTCCTTTCCCAAATACTGAGATAAGACATTTTTCGACTAGTACAGAACAATTTCCAAGCTGAATTTCTACTTACAAACTACACAGCTCCAGGACAGGAGCTGTTGGGATGTTGGTTTGCATCTCCCTGGCCTAGATGGTGAATAGGAACAGACAGTGGTGTGCACTTCCCGGTACACACCTTGTACACACCTGATTCACAAGAGAAATTGATGGCAGAGAGAGCACCAGCTTGCTCTATATAATGGCTCATCAGATGCTCATCATTCCCAGGAATCTAAAGTAAATAGTAAAGACCCAGTGCTGAACTCCTTACTAAATTTACTTGCATGTAAGTCTACTCACTTTAACCAGTTACTTCCTCTCAGTTGAATAATCAGTCTTTCTTTATATTATACAGAGTACATTGTCTAATAAAATAGAAAATGCATTCATGGCAGGGGCCATGATGGCAGACATGATGTAGACAGCTTTTTCTTGCCTGTGATGGAGTTCATTTGAAGATATTAGAGTACCCAGATAAGCAGAGTCCACTGAAGCTCTTTATATCTCTAATCTAAGAGGGTTGATGGCCCTTAACCAGATCAGTTTAATGAGCTTTTGGAAGATAAATCCTGGAAGAGAGTACACAATGAATGTCCCAGGCTTTCAGCAGACACCACTTCCAATCTACACATGCTGTGTCAGAGGCAAAGCAGCAGCCCACAAGGAGTGCAAAATAATGACAAAATTCCCTTCAAGGTAGAGGTATCCCAGGGACACACTGGAAGGGGCTCTGACAGTGTCATTCAGTGTTTAGTTCAAGCCCCCATAGTATATAGCAAGACTCCTGCAGCACCTGTGCCCCAGCCTGAGCCAGAAAGAAACACAGCCTTTGGCTCCTGTTCCAAACCATACCAGCGATGACAGAGGAAATGGAATAAATACCTGCCTTTTATTACTTCACCAGCCCACATGTATGTGAACACAAAGTGCAAGAGTTTACAAACAGATCCAGAAAACACAGCAAGATCTTGGGATAACACTGAATAACGGGAGAGGCACATTGCTGTCACTGCACCTGAGCAGGGCTGACAGCCAGCCCTGTGCCCAGGTACCTCCTGCCACCTGTGTTGGGAGGCCATCTCTGTGCTCTGAGGCCAAACATTTGCCAGAGAATTGATGAGCACTGGTTTCATTTGAGTTCCTTTATGTAAAGCAGCCACTCAAAGCACGACTACACAACTGCAATAACTGCAATGCACTTCTTCCAGTGCCATGGGTGGAATGCAACAATGTGGCATTTCAACTACAACAGTGGAAAGAACTGTTTGCAGATACCTAAGCAGAGACTTAACTATCAATTCAACAACACAAGCAAATGATCATGGTCCCAAATTTGTATGTAACATGGGAAACAAGAAGCTAATGGCCTGCCCTAATACTGTCCTTGCATAGGTTAGCAAACTTCTCCAATGCATGTGGAACTTCTACACTGCTCACCATTCAGAGCTTGCACTTTGTGCCATGGAAGGAACAAATTCAAATGAACAGGCTTTTTATTCAGAACATTTTGTATTTTCAACTTAAGATCATATAGACAATCCTGCAGCACTTTGGAAAAATGTAACTGAAACACTGGTTCTGGCCTTAAAGGATTCTGCTCTGCACTTGTTTGCAATGCTTTAACTGGAGTAGGGCACACCATCCAAGGCTGCTGCCTACTACAGAGACTGGTACAATTTGATGATTTTTCCCAAGGGAGGTGGATTGAGCCCACTCCAAATCAATGAGAAAAAATAGCTGCTGAGACAAACAAGCTATGAGTATTTTAAACATCAGAAAGAAAAGACCTATCTACATGGGAAAGCTTTGTTATTGTATATTTTTCTGTTCTAATTATGTTAGTATAACTATAGCAAAGGAATGCACACACACCATGTTGTTTACATTGGATTAGTTTCTGTTGCTAAAGTTTCAGACAGCCCTGTAAATATTAAGCTATTAGAGAGTGTCCAAAGGAGGGCAATGAGCACAGTGAAGGGCCTTGAGGGGAAGTCGTATGAGGAGGGCCTGAGGTCACTTGGTCTCTACAGCCTGGAGAAGAGGAGACTGAGGGGAGACCCCACTGCAGTTACAGTTTCCTCCTGAGGGCAAGAGGAGAGGCAGACACTGATCTCCTCTCTCTTGTGACCAGTGACAGGATTCAGGGAATGAAGTTGTGTCAGGGGAGGTTTAGGATGGATATTAGAAAAAGGTTTTCACCCAGTATGGCTGAACACTGGAACAGGCTCTCCAGAGAAGTGGTCACAGCACCAAGCCTGAGAGAATTCAAGAAGTGTTTGGGAAATGCACTCAAGCACATGGCGTGACTCTTGGGGATGGTGCTGTGCCATCGAGTTGGACTCAATGATCCTTATGGGTCCCTTCCAACTCAGCATATTCTGTGATCTTTTTTCATAAACAACTGAAAAGGCCTCTGGGTAGATATCCCACACCAGATCTCAACACTCATCAAAACACTTGGTAATACCTGTGAGAAACTATTGGGAGGCAAGGACCAGCAGTCCTTACCTACTATCCTGAAACCATGTTGGTGCAGGAAGCTGACACTATTTCCTTGCTACTGGCAGGCTGCCAGAAGAAAATCCTGTATTGCATGATTCTCTCTGGGATCACAGAGAAGAGGTAGTGGCTGCTGAATTGGAAGGGGCATGTGCCCAAGCTTGGTGTTTCTGTGGATGTCATCTGCTAAGATGCCAAACTTCCAGCAGAATCCAGGACAAAGTGGTTTCTATTTCTGTTTTCTCTGGCACTGTAAGACTAGGTCTTTGGCTGCATCTTTGGTGCAATCAGTGTCTGTGTTCCTGGTTTGACACTGGGCTTGTCAAGCAGCTCGCAGCAACCAGAAGCCATTTATTCCATGAAAACCTCAGTGCTTCAAAGCAGCAATTCCAGCACTTGATCTCACTCAATAACACCTGGGAGGGAAGGAGATGGCAATAAAAATGCTGAGGGAGGAAAGACTACTCCACCAGAAGGGAGTCCTTGACTGATGTGTCAGCACACATAGCAGGACAAGGAGCCTCCTGAGTCTGGCTATGAGCTCCCAAAAGTTGTGTGCCAGTGAATAATCATGACAGAAAGGGGACTTAATCTCACATGGCTCCAGCCAATTTGTTTCTGCAAGCTGTCTGTGTACCAGCAAAGCCAATGGAAACAGGCACATCTGGACAGTGATTTTACCTTATACATTCAGCAGTTTCAAACTAGTAACTTCTGGACAAATCTATCTCTACCCACTGTAAACTCCTAGTACTGCACATATGTAAATTTAAGCTAGACAGTGTGAAGTGCTATAAACTGCCCTTTGCTGCCAGACAACTGCCTTTACAAGAACTGTTGCTGCAAAGTAATCTTCCTGTTTTTCTGAAATGTGCATTCCTGTCTCGCAGGGAACAATGCTGACCTGTACAGTCTGAATACACAAAGAAATACCTATCATTTTCTGGCTTCAGTTACTACACTGACTCCTGACTCATGAACTTGCTACTATCTCTTGTCAAGTAGGACAGCAAGGGCAGAAGAGATGTCCATGTGCAGAAACACCCAGCAAGAAAGTCCAGAAAAGACAGGTAACTTCTGGCTGATTTCATAGTATCACAGAATGGCTTGGGTTGGAAGGGTCTTAAAGATCATCTTGTTCCAATCCCCCTGCCATGGGCAGGGACACCTTTCACTAGTCCAGTGAAAGCCCCATCCAACCTGGCCTTCAACACTTCCAGAGATGGGGCATTCCATAACTTCTCTGGGCAACCTGTTCCAGTGCTTCACCACCCTCACAGTGAAGAGTTTCTTCCTAATATAAAATCTAAATTTACTTTCTTCCAGTTTAAAGCTATTCCTCTTTGTCCTATCACTACATGCCCTTGTAAAAAGTTTCCTTAGTTTGTATGTAGCAACACCGGCCTGGACAAATCCTGAATCATATTCTCTACTTTGGCAAACATTAGCTCCCAAATAAACTTTCTTGTATAATTTTACTTGTTTAAAATGGAGTGTAAATATTGCCCTGGACCACCTGACTGCAGGTGTGTTTCTGGTTTTGTCTTGGCTTCTCAGCACAGGCTTGCTGCTGCTTCCTGAATCTTCTGCTTGTATGAGCCCTGGATTACACCTCCTGCTCCCTCCTAACTAACTAGTATGGAGCTCCCCGCAGGCAGCGAGGGGAATCTTTTTTCTGTTTATCTTTGTACTGCATTGGGCTGAAGGAGTTGTAGCTGTCTCTGCAAGTAGTTTCCATCTGCTGACATGGAGACCAGTTGTACTGAGGTATACTTTTTTCTCCCATTGGTTCATCCATTTAAGACTTGATATAACAGCTACCTCAGTCAGGATTTAAGGCACATGGGAGGTGCTTTCCCTAAAAGTTAAAGCATTCTAAAATTTTCTGTGCTTTCTACATATAATGACCATGTCGGCACTTCTCTCTTCTTTAGCCCCTCACTTTGATGAATACAGCAAAATAGTCACTGTCTAGGCCCTCAAATCCTGGAGCATCCTCTGATTAGAGGACAGCCCACAAGTCTTCTAGCACATTGCTGGCTGTCCATTTGCCCATCACCTCCTCTTCTAACTCAGGCCTGCCACCACCCCTGACCTTTCCATTTGCACCTACACACTGCCATCATGTCACAAGCTTTCTCAAGGACAAACTCTTTTTGTGACTCCTTTTCTAAAACCAGGTCCTTCCTCAAGTCCCCTTTGCCAAAACTCAAAGCTTATGCAGTTGTTTTCCTTTTCCCTGCTGGCTGGATCATTTTTACAGCTCTACTCATTAACCAACCTAACGAATGAAAGTTGTAAAGAAATGTGTTACATTTATTAGTTTCCACTTTGAAGTATATATCAAAAGCCAAGTAATACCTCAAGAGGAAGAAGTCTCGAAGATCATGGATGGATTGAAGAAAACTGAGGTATAGCACAGCCACAGACTGGATCATTTAGAAAACAGGAGCTGAGTAAGTGCAGGCAGCTGTGTAGGAGCCTCTTCAAAATGCTGGTGAACTGTCCCCCAATTCCCTAGATGTCCTACACCTACACCAAGGAATACAGGGGATGCAGACTCCTAGAAGGTCAGACTATATCATATCCATCCCTTAGATGCCCAACACAAAGGGGGCTGTGATCCCTCTAAGTTGGTAAAACAAGGATGTTCCCTTTCACAACAGCCAGCGACAGGACATATGACAGTGACTCAAAGACAGAAGATGACTTGAGCCACACAGACACATCCATGCAAAAAAGCAACACCATCACTTGTGGCTCAGAATATCTGTGAGATCAATGAAAAGTTCCCTGTGTGTTCAGCGTCAAAAGTTCCCAGTACTCAAAAGATCCTTTCCCAAAGGAAAAGGAATGTCCTGTGTCTTCCGAAAATGCACTTGTTTGAGAAGTAAATAGTTGCAAAAACTTGATTTGTACCTGCTGTCTTCTACTCCACTTTTTGGTGGTTGTCAATACTGCAAAGATATATCAAAATCCTATACTCTACAATGTATGTCCGGTATAAAATAATTTCAATCACAGGCTAAACTCTATTCTTAATTATGTTGTAATCAAAAAAGTTTTAAAGACTACCCCGTCAGAAGAATGCCAGATTCATAACATACCAGCTGTAGGATCTGAACTCTGCTCTGTAGGTGGATTAGAAAGTTATGGAAAGAGCTAAATTCTTGGCTAATTTTCAAGAGGAGAAACATTGCTAAGCTCAACAAGTTAGACAGCTCTCAGCATGACCCATCGTGGTTTGTATAAAAAGTCTCTGATTTAGTAGAAATGCTATTTCCTTTCTATCTGATCTATTTAATGACCTTTTTCCAGGCTTTGGGAATCCGGGAACTCATTCTTTTTGACAGATTGAAAATGCTGTAACAAAGTCAGGGCAACAGAAGACATTGAGAGACAGAACACTTTCAAAATGAGGAACACACCTGTAGATCTGGGAAAGCTAAATACTTCAAGGACAATTAGTAGATTTCTGAGACATGCAGTCATGTCCTTCAGTCAAAACTTTACTAGCTGCTTCTTAATAGATGAAAATAATTAACTTGTATTTGCAAAGCTTTAAAAAAATCAACATGGTATATACCAAGATTAGACTTTTCAATTAGCTAAATGCAGATGAAAGGATGCTTAGAAAAAAAATCCAGGCTACTATCATTGATGTACATTTTATTGATATAAGCCTCTTCAAATACACAAGGTTCCATATGCATCCAAGCAGTTTCATTTTACTGCCAGGGAAGCTGAAGCAGACTCTCAGTGAACTGATGAAAGCAACAGTGGGTTTTGGTGTAGGATCGCCTGGACCATACCTGCAATTGTCTCATGCTGTCATACAGTACTCCTTGTTTGGAGATCTCTCCCTTTTTACAAAGGCAGCACTCATCACCAATCCATTGTACAGCAGTGAAAGCAAGAGACAAAACCCTAGGAGAGCTCATCAAGAGACAGCCTGTGGGCAGGAATGGAAAACCTCATCTACTGTGCCTGACTCCATCTGAACCAAGAACTTAATCAGTTCAGGGTCTACTCTGGATCACCAGCCACTTGCAATGCAACAGCTGAACAATGTTTGTTGAAGCATTTAAATACAGAGAAAGGAAACAAAGATGCAAAAATATTGAAGCCAAAAAGTGCAGTGGAAAAGTTTATAAAAGCTATGAACATCACATAGAGTATAAGGATTTTAGTTTATTCCAAGAATGTAGAATGTGATCCCAAATAACACTGGGATTTGCAAAGATACATAACAGACACATAGCTGAAGCTTTATGTGAGATTTCCTTGTGTGTCTGGAAGCTCATATCCCTGTCCATTTGCTGGATTTCAACTTAGTGCGCTCTTGCACTGCTGTGATGATTAGTGATTGCTTGTTTTGGCCCATGGATGATTTTATGTAAGTGTAAGCTCTGCCACCAGCACTGTGCAGGTATCCAAATGTGTTCATTTCTGTAGGGCCTCTCAAACACGAGGATCTGCACGTCAGTGCTCAAAGAACTTCAGAAACAAGCAGGACAGGCTGTACAAACACATCAGTTCTCTGAGGCAGAGAGGCTGCTCTTCCTGACTTGAACTCACATTTGGAGAACATGAAATTATGTGGAGGACTTCTGAGACCATGAATGTGCCCTGACAAGAACATATCTGCCTTCCTTCCTCTTCCCCGAGGCCAGCACTGGTGTCACTTGTTAGAAAAAACGTGAATACCATGTATTAGGCAGCAAAGCAGTGCACATACATCTTTTCTGGATAATTTACTCACATTACCAGAGAAAAGGGCAACAGAAGACATTAGGCCACTGCAGACAAGGTGCTGTAAAATTCAACACTTGTGTTAAAATGCAGGAACGATGTACCTTTGGTCTCTTAGGGAACAGCCTTCAAAACCTGACCTCAGCAGCTTTTCTCTGAGATGAATGTGGAGGAGGATGCTGTTATTTCTCAGTGCTGCTGAGTTCAGCTCAGCAAGAAGGGGAAAGCACTCAGGAAGGAATGCTCTGTTTTCCCAAACAAGGACATGTTAGCACCCTACCAGGACACCAATCCAGGCAGGACCAGCATTTGTTTTGTTCCAGTAAATCAGACTATTAGTCACATCTATGCACTGTCTGCAGCAGCCAAATGCTGTAGTGAGACATAGGAAACTTGTACAGGCAATTCCAGAAACACATTCATCATGTGCCAAAGCACAATATACTGTCAGTTAAAGAAGGGGATTCTCACTCCCAAGACTAGGGGTGACATTTTGTCTCCAAATATGTACCCAGACTCAGAGGTGACATAGGACCTGAAAACAGTCAGGAATGTACCACAGCTCAGTCTCACAACATGTCTGTCCTTGAAAACTCTTAGTTTTAGCAGAACAAGAGGAGGAAATGCCCTGAGGACTCCTTGAAACGTCTCCACAGGAAGAGATGTTGCAAGTATCAATTATACCATGTAACTGAAAAAGGGGGCAAAAACACATCTGTATTCAGAAATATAAAACCACAGCAGGTGTCAATATTTTCCTGTCTTCAGGCATGTAACATCAACTTTTCAAGCTTCTCCATCAAGTGTTTAACTATAGTCTCCTTAGGTTCCTTAGGAATTGTCTGCACAGCATACAGCAGAGTACAAAAGCAGGAGAATTGGGAGATTTGGTGCTTTACTAAAAGGGGAAGCAGAGAACATGCCAAGTGTCTTGTGAAAATAAGATGATGATGCCTTGTGTAATGCTGCAAAGGGACACCTGTGACCCTGACAGTGGTTAGGCTTTTGAAAGTGCCAGGGAGCCACGTCCAACATGACAGGAGAGCAGCAAGGAGCACAGGGCAGTAAGTCTACCTCACTCATGCAAAAATCTGTCACTACTGCTATTTGATTTTGCAGACCACTTGCATACAAATACACAGAACAGGGAGGCATCCTGTCTACGCTGTTCACCTGAGAGCAACAGTTCAGGCTTCTGGGCAGGAACAGGCAGCTGGGAACAGAGAGGAAATGAAGTCTAGCAGAACTCATACCCTGCTGAACTCACAGCTTGGTGCCCCTTCTAAAGCGACTGAGGACATGACTTGGGTTCACAGCACTTAGTACTGTCATTATGGACTTTAGGGGCTGTGCTAACTAAATGTACCCTTATGGAACCAACCTCCTTCCTTTCCTTCTGACAGCCCTGTGCAGGGCACAAGCACAGAGGCTTTACACTCCAGCAGACTCATGGAAGATGTCATTCCAAGACTGACCAATGAGGAAACCACAAAAGCAAAAATGTCCCTTCTTTCCCAACAAACCCTCGTCATTCCTCTGCATTTTTCTAGGGGGAGGCTGGTGAAGAAGGCAAACACCCTCCCACAGTTCAGGGCCCAACAGAATGCTTGTGACATTCACACTTATTTCAGTCCTAAGCGAGCCATGACAGTACAGCAGTTAGCATGTGCATGTGCCACTGGAACAACCAGTGGGAAACCAATGCAACCACCTTGCTGAAGGAACTAGAAGCTTCATCTTCCTGTGGTGTCAGGACTGAATCCTACTGCAAAGGAAGGCAGAGGTAGTCCTTCTTCCTAGGAGGATTCAATCTCATGGCCATGGAAGGCAAGCATAGTGGGGACCCAAGGAGGATAGCACTGCCACAGCCTTTGCTGGCTGAAACAAGACATGTCTGAGCCAGGCATGCTCAGGGCACAGAGCTGGTATCTCCATCTTCTGAAACTTTAATACTGCTACACTGTGTACTCTATTCAGTTCATATTCTTCCCCATGAGGCTGAGCTAGATGCTTATTTGAATTTGCTTTCAAATTTCAAATCTGCAGGATGACCCCTTCCCTGTATACCATGAAACACTAATTATGTTCACTATGGCAATAGTTATTGGTCTGTGATTGAAGTAAATACCATCTTCAATGCATGTTTCTTAAGTCTGCTCCAGTAAGAGAATATTCTATAAACATATCCCTGCCAACAAACCAATACATTCATGTTTTTTCCCCTAATACTGATACATACTTTCATAGCTTTTCCCTTATAAATATTTTTCAAGCTTATCTCAGACAAGAAGAAATTAATTTTCTGTATGAAAGGCAAATAGCAGGATAGATGTTCATGGAGCACAGTGAAAAATTAAGCATTTCAAACATGTAGTTGCCAACTGAGAAATTATTGGTTTTCATTAGCAAGAATTTGTGTTAGTATAAATGAAGTTACCAACCCTTCCTCTCCCCTTTCTGTTTATCCTACTAAGCAGGAAATCCCAGAGACCACATTTAATAATGTATCTTTCTAAGAAGTGACTTTAGATTTCTAAAGGATTTTCAGTTATTACAGCTCACGATCACTTCCACACATTCCTCTACTCATTTTACTTCAGCTTCTCCCAAAGAATACCCAGAAATTTAATTTCATTTTTAACCTTTTCATCCCATTTCAAAAGCACTTCTACTCTGCAGCATAAGCCTAATCATTGTGTTCTGCCTTATACAGAGCTGTCAAAATCCCGGGTTAAATCCAGGGTCTTTGCAGTCAGACAAAGCTCAGACAACTTTTTCAGGAGAACACAGCCCAGGACTGGCTCAAAAGTTGCTCCTCAGCACAAGGGGGGATCCCCACATGCAGCATCCCACCCCATCCAGGAGGTACAACCTGCAGGCACCAGTACAATATTTTAAAGTTATTTCCCATGTATTTCATTTCAGCTACTCATCAGAGAAGCCTGGAAAAATGTCAGCTGTCTTTTTATTTGAACACCCATCTGACCTCAATACGACCAACAGAGGGAACGAGAGGGGACAGGAATTAAACACACTGTATTAAACAAACCAGCTGTAGGTTTCCTAGTTTTTTTAAGAGACCAAAAATATTCATCCAACCAGGATCAGAAATGTGTTTTTTATTCCCCAGGATGAGTCTAATTCTTTGCATTACCAGGTTCGTGGACTCCTGTGGTGTTTCAAAAAAATGGAAACTCAGATATATATTTGTAGTGATGGGGTACATGTTCACAATCTCCCATGAAAACTGTTCCTACTATTCACTTTGTTTCTCTGTATTTTAGTTTTCCTTTAGGTACCACCCCTCTCCCTTTTCTTCTGGTCTTTGCCAAGGAGATCGTCAGTATTCTTTACTGAAGGGACTATTTTCCATTATCAGGACAATGCCAGATTATAATGGCACAAATCAGCAGAGAGAAAGGCTAGTGGCAGGTGTCCAGGAAAGAGTATAAAACCACAAAAGCTTACAAGGACGTTGTCCCTGTCCCTTGCAGCAACCCTTTAGGGACTTCTTCAGGAAAGCAAAGGGTTTATCTGCTCCCAACAGATTTTTCTGACATGAATCTAGTTGCTTTTTTGAACACACACACATACACACACACACACACACACATTAGCATTCACAGCACTCCGTGGCACTGAATTTCCTTGTTTAGCTACGTAGTGTAGGACAGTGAAAATGTTGGGGTTTTTTTTTTCAAGTTTACCACCTACTACTTTCATATTTACCAGAAGAAACAACACATTGCTGTTCCCATTCATCATCAGCATGCTGCTCCTGATTCACACAGGCCTCCATTGTGCTCCCTCCCCTCTCAGCTGCTTCAAGAAGTTTTGAACTCTGCATTTCAGTTCGATCTAATCCTTTGCCAGTGAAGCTGCTGTACTGAGAATGGAAAAGAAAGAGTCTGGCTGCTATAATGAAGCATTTCATAATGAAGTAACACAGTGCAAGTTTCTGTCAAAAAACCATCGACTTTTGCTTTTAAAGACTTGTGCTGAGTCTATAGTAGAGATTCTTTACAGCACGAGCAATAAAACAATTTTGTATTCAATGAGGAAGATTTGGAGAAAAACCAAAAAACATACTTCTGTAAGCATGCTTTGGGACTTTAGGCTATTTAGGTTGTGTTTCAATGTACCAGGTTATTATGCAGTCTTTGTGAGGTTAGAACAGCCACTTACTGAAACAAAAGTAGGTAGAAGGTTGGAAGAGGTCAGTGAAATCCAGGAAAATACTATACTTGTAGATGCAGGTCAGATTTTGAACAGTCTCCTACACAAAGTCCCTACCTCTTGTCTTAAAGTGCCCTAAAACAAAAAAAACCACCAGTTATTAAGAACTAGAAACTGCTCTAAAGAGAACATGAAATAATTTTAAAATAGCTCTTAATTTAGATTGTCTTAGATCAGAAGGGAATGCATTTCAGCAGAGCCATAATGAAGCTGGTAAGATGCACTTATGCAGTTACAGAGCATTAGAACCATACCACATTCCTTTTGTGTGACTTAGAAAACTAATCAGAGTTGATCATCAAAGAGATATTATGTAATATCTATGCAGTTAAGTAAGGTTGTAAATCCTCCCACCCTTGTGTTCAGAAGGAGGGTGAAGAGTCTTGCTCCAAAGAAACCACCGCAGGCCCAGCTCAGAATTTGGCAGTGCTGGTCAAACTCTGACTTTCACCCACAGGAGCATCTAGACAGGAATTTGCAAAGACTAACATACATGTAGGTAGGCCACAATATTCAAGTGAAATGCCTGCAGGGAATCAGCTTGCTTAACACCATTCCCACCCAAATACACCACATATACCCTTGCCCCACCATATAACACTTACCTAATTTAATATTAAAAATGCCGTATTCTACATGTTCTGTTCATTCTCAGATCAAGAATATATACAGTAACATATAGCTGGAAATAAGCTTTAACTTTAGGTTAACTTTAAATTGACAATCAGATTTTGTAGCTGGATTAGGTTGAGGTTTTAGTATTTGCTTTGTAGCAGGAGATGTGTCTGGTGTGGGGCTCAGCTCAAAGAGTTAAGATGCTCAGATGCTGGCTTTGAATCCAGAAAACTCCATACAATATTTACTCTCCTCCCTCTCAGAAGAGATGTGTTCAGCTGTTTACACAGGCATCCCTAGTCCCCTGCAGCGTGAAAGGAATCAGATCTGAGCAGCACCCTTCCATAGCCCATCTTCTTCCTTCCACCCTGAAAAAGAGCCATAAATTCAGAGGCTGCAATGATTCTGAGCTAGCACATACTTGGCAATCAGGGCTTCTCCATTACTGGGAAAAGGTACAGTCTGGAGGAAAAGTCCCTTTCTCCTGCAGGATGCAATGCCTGTGGGTAGATCCAAGTGTGACACAGAAATAACCTGTTCCCTGCAAAGCAGCACACAGCGTGCTCTGCACAGTGAGCAGAGGCAACTGCTGCTGCTTTAGGCTTTGGCAGCTCCAGCCAAGCACGGTACTTCAGGGCACTGTGAGACTGAAAATCAAAGCAAACAGATGTCTCTAATCTCAGTAATAGCACTTGAACTAGTAATTACATCAGAGTTTCTCAGGAGAGTCGTTCACAGGATGATGGTGAGAATTCAGTTGATAGGCATTTTCCCATTAAGAAAAATCACTAAGGACATCATCATTATGTACAATAAAGGTCAGTACTGGCAAAAGACACTTCAGGAAGCCCTGTGACAAACAGCAGACTTGTCCCAATATTAATCTTATCCAGCCATCAGCTAGAGATGTCTCAAATGGTAAATGTAATAGAAAAAATAACAAATAAATCCTATTTTAGGAGAAGCAGTTCTCTGGTCAACTCAGTCTACCAAAGTTTAGCTGCAGCCCTTCACAGACACATCTATTAAGTTAATTAAAACACAAATATACAGTCTGGTTTATTTGAGCTGCACTTGATGTCATACTGCCAGCCCATGGACTTTTACTCCCCTACATCAAACTCTAACTTTAGCATATGTAATATTTCATTTTAAGCAAACAAACCTTCCTACAGGATAAGGATCACTACATTAAATTATCATTATTTTAATTACCATGATATCTCAACTCTGGATATGCTGCCCAGCCCTAAAGACATGTTTTGTTTCAAACCACAAAGCAGTGTCACTCTTCTGGACTGTGTTTAAAAGCCATGACATTTATTTAACCCTTATAACAATCAGTATAAAGCAGAAAGTTAAACCGCACCATTGAAAGGGTAAACACCAAGTTCCCAGCAGTGTTAATCTTTCTCTGATCCCTTCTTCCAAGAGGCTGCTTCTTGCAATCTGATCAAATTTGAAAGCCCACAACTACATTTGGAGATTAGCTGGTGAAGCAGAAAAGAGGAGAGTAGGTTAAGGTGGATAGCAAGTATAAGAAAAGGGTTTCATTGTGCAAATTTATTCACCCTCAATCCCTGTGGCTCTTCTTATTAAATGTGTTTTATATGACTTGAATGACTGCCTATACTGAATTTCCAAAACCTCCCTTCAGTCAACAAAACCCAGCACTTACACTGGCCTTAATTTAATACTAAGAAAACAGAAGATGGAGGAAAACAGGTAGCCAGGGGTCCCACCAGATCTCTTGAACCATTTAGGTCGTATAATACACTTGAGATTTTTACTTCACTTGAGGCAAATTGAATAGTGAAGGGCTCTAGAGAGAAAAGAATGGGACACAAATTTTTGAGATGTTGACAGACGAGGAGAGGGAAAAAACCTACTGCTTTAGGTTCTGCCTACTTTTGGAGACACTGGGGTCTGAAGCCTAAATATTACCTCTTTTCATTGTTCTTGCTTGTATTCTGCAATGGTGAGAAAAACACCCCTGTCTGAATTACCAAAAATCAAAAGCCTGGGCATTAGACCAGGCATAACACAGTGCTACAGAGAAGAGCAGATCTGTTGCTGGTATGGAAGGACACAGGCATGTTGTGGATTTACTCTGGGAACAGTCTTACCCCAGACAACCTGAACACAGAAATCTGCGGTTCGGCTGGGAGGTACTTCAACTCAGGTACACTCCAGCTAAACCTGTTAAGACACAGATTAAAACTAACCCCCCGAAATTTTATTAAACACTATCAGCCCATCAAGGCTTGTGCTATAATGCTCACTATGCTTTTAAACTGGCCAATACTGAGCTGGTCAGAAATCCTCCCCCACCGGGGCTCTGGCACCACTAAGAGTTAATAAAATGGGAAGGCAAAAATGAGCACACATTTCCAGATGCTTAGAAGACAAACAGTACCTGTCAAGCTCCACACCCAGATTCAGCATGTGGATAAGACAACTGCATTCACATATTGGAACATTTTGTTGGGTGTTTTTCCTAAGAATAAGCATTCTCCAGTGAAATTCTTGCTCTAGTCTTGTACATGGGTAAAACCTAGATTTAAGTGGCCTTAGGTTCTCTTGCAAATAACCTTGTTTGATGCTTGCATCCTTTGAACTAGAGCAGATAATCATGTTTTGCTTCTCACTAGGTGAGAAAAGAGCTGCAATATTGAGAAGAGTTGCTTCCAGCACTGATGTCACTTGGAACTGAAGAGAAACAATCATAAATTGCTTCATCTGCTCTTGGTATCCTCTTTTAGCACGTTATTTGATATGGATAGAGAAAGCAGATTTTTTTAAAAAATCTTTTTCACTGTTTGTTCTACTAAAAGTCTAACTGCTTCCTGTCATGTCCTGGCAGGAAAATTTTCCTGTTTCAATATCTGTTCTCTCTATACTTTATACTAACTTGCATTAAGTGATACCTAATACTTTGTAGAACAAATTTTAAATAGCCTCACAAAAAAACAAAAACCCCAAACTCCCTAAATATTAATTACTGACTTATTTTGCAACATCCTTTTCAAAAACAGTATGAGTACTTTATTCTCAAGGTTATTTAATGCAATCCCACTACACTGCTTCAATTTCCTTTTCTTCCTAATCTACCTTCTCTCACTCATGTTGCCTGTCTGCTTTTTAAGGGAAGTAGATGAATATCCTCCTGGAAAAGATCCCAGCTCAACCTTACAGTCAAATGTAGCCAGAATGAAAAAAAGGAAGGCAGAGAAATGAGAAAACAACAAAAGGTCAGAAAACTTTCAGAAATTCTTTCGTAACATCATTCTACATCAAAAGGCAGTGAACTCACAGATCTGACCCACAAATGTTAGTTAGAATCAAAGCATCTGGATGAGAACTGCTGGAGGTAAACCAGGATGACCTGAGTAATTCCATTCATCTTCCACTTGCAAAACAACAAATTACCCTTACTACATCCAGAACAGGAGGAACTCAAAGCACAGCTAAGCACAGTTCTCACTACACGTAGGGAAATGAGATCTGGGATCCACAAAAAATTACATACTTTTAAAGTGAACACTACAGTCCATCTGTGGTTAAAATCTCTTTTCCCACTCCAGGTTTCTACCATCACAAAGGCTCTGCAGGGCTCGTGTGGAGCACGGAGGCTGGCCTTTCCATGGACAGAAGGAGCTGGGCATCAAAAACCATCCATTCTTCATGGCAGACAGGTCTGTCTCCCCCAGAGCTGTCTGAGCTTTCTGCCCTGCTGTTCTATGCACTGTACTTTTCTTCACTGTCAACATTTATTTTGAGGTCTGAGTTAGGTTCCAAAGAGTTCCTAATAGGCCTAACAAACTGTAATTTTGTTTCTTTGCAGAAACAAATTTCACAGCAGTTCCTGGTACAATGATTTTACAATCTTATTTTTCAGCTTGAAGCAGGATGTGTAGGAATAAACTAAAAGGCATGAAGGTGATGGATCCGGCTGAGGGACTGGTAGGCTGAGCACTGATGACATCCATCCCTTGATAAAAGAACCTAAGGCAAAACTGGGATTCATACGAGCAGGGATTGCTCATTTCTGAGAATTAAGTCAAAACATTTTCTTCCTAATTAAACCAATCTTGAGATTTCAGTAAGAATTTCTGACATGCTTGCTACTTAACACTCTTTCAGAGCTCAACTGCACCACTCACTCCCATCTCAGATTTCACTTCAGTTTGCTTAGTACAAGCTTGCTTCCTTCCCTAATGTTTTGATCTCTACTTTGCTATACTAATACCTGCAAGTTATATGTGATATCCTAGGAGCTGCTTTTCATAACTGCCACCTGTCCAAATAACTCCTCCTCAGCACCAATCTTTTTTAATGGAATCACAGAATGGTTTAGGTTGGAAGGGACCATAAAGATCATCAAGTTCCAATGCCCCTGTCATGGGCAGGGATGCCTTCCACTACACCAGGTTACTCAGAGCCCCTTGCAACCTGGTCTTGAACATCTCCAAGGACAGGAAGTCCACAGCCTCACAGTAAAAAGTTTCTTCCCATTATCTAATCTAAACCTGCCCTCCCTCAGCTTAAGGCCGTTCCCTCCTATCCTATCACCATATACCCTTGTGGGAAGTCCTTCTCTAGCCTTTTTGGAAGCCCCTTTTACATACTGAAAGGCTCCTGTAAATTCTCTCTTTTATTTTTAAAGCTCAAATTCACTTGGACTTTTCTTGCCAGCCTGAAGAATGCTGCCTTGTTTACCATCAGTTCATCTATGCTTTTTCACCTCCTATTTTTAAAATACACTTTCTTCCAATAACTGTCAACAACCAGGACTTTAATACTACTTTAGTAGTAAGTACTTTAGTATGTACTTTAAGTAGTAAAGTATGTAATTTAGTAGTACTGTATTAGTTTTATAGTCTGAAGCATTTCTACAAAATGGGTGCAAAATCCAGCATTCCACCCTATGCTTCTACTCCCATAACAATGTTAAATATGATAAAGTAGTATTTAACTCACACCTTTTCAAGATGTGCAACTGTAAAGGTGCAGTACCAGCCCTTCACATTTCACAGCTGACTGAAGAATTAAACAGGATTCTCCTTAGCCCTCTTCAGCTTTGTGTAGATATTGGAAAAATTACAAACTAGGCTATGAAATGATTGAAATGATGCTATAAAAGCAGGATCTAAATAGGTCTAGGAACTCTCATTCTAATCTGTGTTTTTCTACTCAATTTTGGTTTGCTCTGAGCAAATCCCTTATGAGCTGCATGTCGAGACATTTCTATAATGATCAAGTGAAGCAGTATTATGGCAAGATTTATATAACTACCTACACATGGGAAGCTCCATACAGTGTATTTTTAGCATCAGATACTGAAGGCTTCAAAATAATGCCAAAACCTGAATGTTTAAAGAAACCAGGTCATAGCTCAGAATTTAGCTTCCACTAAATGCAGTTTCAAAGGGTTTCCTCTGCAAACAGTTACAACTAAAACCTATGTGGACACCATGGAAGCCTTACCATCCTCCCCTAACATTGCAGGATCATTTGTATTGCAGTGCCATTGCAAGGCCTGTACTTTGAGCCCTGAGCAAAACACACAATAATAGGTGCTGTCCCCCTCAGAGAAGTTTCAAACCAAATAGGACTGATGAAGGACAGGGGTGTGAAATGAAGAAACAATGAGGTGGAGAGATTAATACCTACTCAGGCATCATCACTAAGTCTTGAAAAAGGATCAAGCCTTCCAAGTCCCAGCACAATGCAGTTCTCCAACAACATTTAACAACTTCAGTGTCTCTCTGCACTTTCTGGCTGACACAGTACCCGTGCTTTAATGAAGGTAATGACAATGCCATTCCTAGATTAATACTGTGTGTCCTACAGCCATTAAAACCACACATCAACACTTGAGTCTTTAGAAGTTGCAGTACATGGTGTACATAGCAAAAAAAAAAAAAAATGACACAACCAGAGCACAAAACAGAAAATCTTTTTAAAAAATCAGTTGTTTTTCTCAAGTCAAAAAAGAAGAGGAAGCCTCCTTACACTTAGGTTTCAAAGAAAAAAAAAAACAACTTCTTGTAAGCCTGAATAAACATTCAGTTCACATAGGTCTACCTTTACAAAAGGAAAAATAAAATTTTCTATAAAGGCTAACCAAGTATGGAAAGTTATTAAAAGAAATTCTTTTGGACAAAGTAATATAAAAAACAAAGACTGAATGAGAGCACAGAAGGGAAATGGATCAAAACCACCTGCATGTCATGATACAAATTACATTGAATATGAAATGCATTTGTTTTGCTCTTCAATTCCAGGCAGGCTTTGACTTTCATTGCAACTAAACAAACACTGATGAAGCTATGCAATTCACTAACTTAAAAGGTTAATAATGCACCTAAAATTTGGTGTATTTTTATTCAGGAGATAAATTTTGTTTAAGGATTACTTTCTATTCCTATATCAGAAGGGAAAAAAACCTACCCAGATCATAGGATTAGATAGAGAATTATAACACTTTTGTTTCCTTAAGATAAATTCTTGTGGAAAATCTGATATATAAGTAGGGAAGATAAGACAAGCACTGCCAGCTTCACAGAAGTTCGTGCACATCTAGATGTGATTCTCATACAGTAAATGTCTATCATGCTTTGAACCCAGCTCTGCCTCAATGCGAACTGCTTTTTTTTGTGCACATGTTCAGGCTGCAACAAATTGTGAAACAGCCAACACAGACAGAAATTTGTGTTGTTACAAGATGTTACTCCTCTTTGTGGGCAAACCTGTAAACCTGGACTTGAAATTAGAAGGGATTCTCAGCTGTTTAAGTATCCAGGCTCTTGAGCCACATGCCAGCTGAAAGACAGGGACAGGGAGAAGAACAAAGCCTCTTTAATCCAAGGGAAAATGGTCATCAGCCTGCTGCACCACTTACAACAGACAGTGCTCTATGGGGCTGGATGGAATCCACCCAAGGGCACAGCAGAGAAAAGAGGGTGGAAGAGATCACCAATTCACTTTCAATCATTTATCAGCAGCTCTGACTCACCCGGGAGGTCCCAGACAAACGAAAGCTGGCAAATGGGCTGTCTGTCTGAGGGAAGATCTGGGGAACTACAGGTCTGTCAGCCTGACCTGGATGCTGGGGAAAATCACAGAGCTGATAATTTTGGAAAGGGCACTCTTTGCTGCATAAGGAACGGGGCAGATGGCCAGACCTCGAGACTGGTGGTGAATGGTGCTGCATCCAGTTGCCATCTGGTCACTAGTGGTGTCCCCCAGGGATCAGTAGTGGACAAAGTCCTACCCAATACTTTTACTGATGACCCGGACGCGGGGGTTGAGTGTACTCTTAGTAAATTCATAGCCAATACTAAGCTGGCCAGGAGCGTTGATCTCCTGAAGGGCAGGAAGGCTCTGCAGGGGGATCTGGACAGGCTGGATCCATGAGCCCAGACCAACAGTATGAGGTCAACAAAGCCAGCTGCCAGGTCCTGCACTTGGGTCACTCACAACAACCCCACACAACATGACAGGCTGGGGACAGAGTGGCTGGAAAAATGCCTGGTGCAAAAGGACCTGGGGGTGCCATCTGACAGCAGCTGAACATGAGCCAGCAGTGCCCAGGTGGCCAAGAACGCCAATGGCATCCTGGCCTGTGTCAGCAGTAGTGTGGCCAGCAGGACCAGGACAGTGATTGTCCCCATGACTGTCAGCACTGGTGAGGCCACACCTCAAATCCTGTGTTCAGTTCTGGCCCCTCATGACAAGAGAGACATTGAGGGGCTGGAGCACGTCCAGAGAAGGTCAGCAGAGCTGGAGAAGGGTCTGGTGCACAAGCCTTATCAGCAGCAGCTGAGGGAGCTAGGGTTGTTTATCCTAGACAAAAGGAGGCTTGTGGGAATCTTATTGTTCTCTACAACCACATGAAAGGAGCCTGTAGCCAGGTGAGGGTTGGTCTCTTCTCCCAAGTAACAACTCATAGGTCAAGAGGCACTCAAGAGGCCTCAAATTGTTCCAGAGGAGATTTATATTGAATATTAGGGAAAATTTCATCAATGAAAGGCTTGCCAAACATTTGAAGAGGTTGCTCCAGGAAGTGGTGGAGTCACCAACCCTGGAGTTACTTAGCAGACATACGGACATGCTACTCAGGGTCATGGTTTAGTGGTGGGCCTGGGAGTGCTGGGTTAATGGGCTTGATTGTAAGGATCCTTTCCATGTTTCTAACAAGGTGGGGAGAAGTAGAAAACCTGGCTAATCTTTTCACTGGCCCACCCTGGGTTTCTGGAATGGGCAGGATGATAAAGTGCTTAGAACAGGCAGGCCAGGACTCAATAATCCTGGCTATGTTGTTTATGTTGTTGATAAGCCTGGATACTGAACTAACACAGAAAGTACCATTTCCTTGCAGGAAGAACAAAAAAAAGGCAGGTTTGGTGTGCTCAACCAGTCTGTCTGTCTCGCTCTTTTTTCTGTTCTGGGGGAGAGAGACAGCTTCATAGGCACAAATGTACCACCTGCTGAAGCTTTCTCAGCTATTCCTTTTTTCTCCCCTCACCTCTGTAATAGCTTAGGCGGCTACTACTGCTGCATCCAGTGCACGAATCCAATCGCAGGCAGACAAACCTTCACAAACCAACTGTGTAAAGTCCACCACCCATACCTGCCTCCAGAGACCAACATATGCTTGTGTTTGGCACAGGTTCCACTACAGTTTCAGCTATTTGGTTACATAGTTTTAAAAGCTTTTCTAACCAGTTAAATGATGGCAGTTTTACATACTATACATCTTGAGCCTGTTTCTTAAAGAGTTTTTCCTACTTCACAACAGTGGCTTTGGAAATAAGCACTCTAAAGGAGTAAGGCAAGAGGGAAAAGGCAAAACATGGCATGATCTTCGACAGGCATGCACTTGCAAAGAGCTGCATCCATGGAGCAGTTACTGCCAAAGGTGCAATTACCATCTGGAATGGTAACCCTGCCCCAACACCTGCTTGGATGTAGTTATACAGACTATAAAGCTGCTTTCTTCTGGTACTGTTCGTCCCTCCTCCCACGCAGGAAGTTGAGTAAGAATATCCACATCAGAGCTGTCATTCACTGTAAGGAATAAAAAGCAACACACCTAATGAAGACAAGCCCACAGAATCTCTTAGATGGGACTCTCCTGTAACTCTAGACCCCCACTGGTGTGAGCAGCTTGTGTTTTACCTTTATATTACTAGTTTACAGCCATACTAGTCCTTAACGTTAAGCTCAAAACAATCGGACAAGTGGTTGCACTTTTATCAAAGTATGAAGTAAGATGCTTTTCAGTGAAACATAAAGCAAACTTGTTTACATTCACTTCAAATAAAGTGTCCAAAAGAACAAGACACCATTCTTTCTGGGACTTTTGGGCCAGTAAGCTGTAGAGTAAGAGTGGGAGAGGAAGGGGAGGAAAAGAGCTATTTTCTTCTCTTTTCCAAATTCTGAAATCGGAAAAATGCTAACTGTCTCCACTGCCCCTTTTAGGCTTATTACAAATTATAATTTCTTCAGTGAAAAAAAAAAAAATTGCTATTTTCAGATCTCTTCTAACATTATTTTCTTTCAAAATACTGAAAACCAAAAGCAATTACAATAAGCTCTAGTGTCTAGGACATTCGCTTCCCCCTGGTACAGGACCTTGAGGAGAGGCACCACATATAGAGAACTGCTGTATTTTGTTAACAGCTCATGAAACAGAAGGCATACAAATATTGTGGGGCAGTATTGGAAGACACAACACTCAGAGTGACTACAAAACCTGGCAAATGTAGAGTTCTACACTCCCTATAGCACTTCTGCTATCTCAGTGAACACATTTTAAGATTTAGCAGTTTAACTAACTGGCAGTCTAACAGCTGATCAGAAATTAATACTATCCACAACAAAATGCCTGCATAAATTTTACCCCCAAAAATCATATCAAACTCTGGGTTGCAAAGGCAGCAAAAGTCAACCAAACCCCTCTAATCTGCAATCTGGTGCACCTGCATTGCAGCCTACGATAGGACTATGAACTGTCAAAGAGTTTATAGTAGAATTCATTTTGCTACAGCAAAACAGGAGTTTGCAACTGAACTTTCTTCATGGGAATATCCCTCCCAAACTGCACTCGCCTCCTTGTCAAAAATAGCAAGTTTTAAAAAAAATATTGTCTTAAAAAAGGAACTAAAAAACTGTCCCCAAGAGCAACAATGAAATCAGCAAATTACACAGTACAAGAAATCAGTTGGTGAGATACACTTCTCTGCTTTTAGAAACCAACATGAATTGCCCAATACTGAGGTAACTACAGTTTATCCCCTAGCAAATGCTTGTGAGGCTTCCCAAATCAGCAATTAGCATCTGTCCCATTGTGCTTCTCTGTCTAATATCTTATGCAAATTATACAATTTATAGCTTTAGATTTCATGTGTGGTTGCCAAAGAGCGCCCAAGGCAAGAGGAGCCTGCTGATTCAGGAATGCATAGCTCAGTTGCCTCACCCTTATGAAGCAAGTGACAAACTCATTCCACACATTTCTCCACTGAGGAGGAAATACTTGCTCTTGCTGCACCACATCTATATGAACAGGTGCAGCCAGCCCACTGCTCCTCTCTTGGCATCCCTAAAAAGCAGAATGAAGCCAACTTCAGCCCAGAAGTCAAACAGCCAGAGTAACAGGACTATGTCCAGGTGAAACATGCTGGTTTTTCTATGGGAGCACAGCCTATCATACCCAGTCTGGCTGCACTGACCTATGAAAAGTTTGCCTCAGTGAAAGCCCAAGACTTCACAGACTGCTTAACTCTTATGCCAGCACAGGTAAACATATGTGCTATGGGTCTTCCTCTGTGCTGGCCCTGCAC